>NC_092745.1:58423095-59048095 GCF_047496795.1 Chiloscyllium punctatum
CACCCACAGGTTTAGGAGTGGAGCTATCAATATATAATTGCTCTCTCACATCATACAAGGATCTACCTTTCTCCAAGTAGCATTCCTGTGTCCCATCTCCCCCTCATTCTTGTAGAAGGGACAGTGCACAATGCCTATGAGGGGGACATCACCAATGAGGGGGACATCACCAATGAGGGCTTTACAAGCCATGGAAGAGAGGGTTACAGACATTGCCAGGGAGTCTTCACAACAGCATGTTGGTAACGGTGATGGCAGGACCCCTATTTCTCATGTGGAAGAGAATCACAAAAGCATACATGCTGGGAGGTTTTAGATGGTGGTGTTTGGGAAATGATTCTGGTGAGAGATTGTTTCGGTTGGTAATACTGTATGTCTACTCAACTGGGTGGGTGTGTGATGTATGTTATTGATAAACTTTGAGAGTCTCCACGTCCATCTCCACAAGCTGAGGAATCCCTCTAAACAACAAGAGAAGTCAGAGAATGCAGTGTTACATCAGACTGGAATGTCAGGAATTAGCACTAGATACAGTACATCCCGACACATTAGTGGTGGCACTGGATGAGGAGAACAGCAGCTACAGGAGGAGATGGCTGAGGCACAGAGAGCTCAGGGAGAGCGACGTAATAGGATGCCTGTGCTGTAGAGATATAGAAAGCCCCAGTGCACAACAAGGCCAATCAAGATCGTCACAGCTGCTCAGTAGAGGAAATGAGCAGCCTGCCTACACCACCTCTGAAGCCACAAGAACATGCTGTAGGAGCAATTACAGTGATCACCAAATGGATTATTGCGGTTTATTACATGTATTTTAATTATAGGTGAAGTAATTTAAGAAACCTTTTTGCAAGGTTAGCATGCTCTTCACATCTCAATGTCAAGACGATTTATAATGTATGCAGATCTTATTAGGTCCTCCCTGCTGTCAGAGGAGACTGCGGCCAACAGTCCCTCCCTTTGTAATGGCAAAACAGTTGAAAAAAGTTGACCTTCTTGTGAAAGCTCAGACTTACTCCAAGGCAAGCAGGCACATCTCTGGTGCTTAACTACTCATAGACTTTCAGCTAAGTCATGGCCAGATCAGTGAATCTGTCACAACATGCATTCTGCATGAGTCCCTTGCTCACTGTCGGGATATGGCAACCATCATGTCTTTCCAGTACACTGCCTGTATCAGACTCTTTTTCCTTGTAGTACCTTAGCATTTCTCCTTTGTCTGCTTCTTCTCAGAGGATACTGGGCTTTCCTCTTGCTCTGCCTCCTCACTCCCCTTTGCTCGGTCATGTGATTCACTATGTTTTGACCATGATGGAAAGCCAGGTGGTTATACATTAGTGCAATCAAGACAGAAAATCACATCCTAAACCAAGGAGAATCTCAGGTTTTCTAATAGCTGTCAGCATAATGGCATAGGGTCAGATAGCTCAGTTGGCTGGACTGCTGGTTTATGCTGCAGTGTTATGCCAACAGCATGGCTTCAATTCCTTTACTGACTAAGGTCACACAAAGCCCTTGCATTCTCAACTTTGCCCCTATTAGTCATTGCCCTCACTAATGAACGTGAGGGCCGACAGTCCTCTGGAACAATGGCGACTTTCACTTCCCGTCTGCCGATTTTGTGGGGGAGTCAGAAATCACTTCCTCAGAGAGTAACCCTACATTTAAACACATAACTAGAGGTGGGTTGGGAGAAGTGAAACAGGCTTGGCTCTGTGGGCAGCAGTGGAAGGTTATACACGAGCTGAATATTGATGCAATAGGGAAGTTTCTTGTTTATAAAATTCGGAGGTCTGTACATGGACTACCACATGGATTCAATCAATTCCACCTCAAGGATTGCCCTGGGGCCTTTCTCATGCTGCATGAAACTGCCACGACACTGGCTCAATGATGTGCAGGTGCAGCAGAGGTGAACCCATTTCTGGTAGCACTGTCCCTTCCTTTGAATAAACTGTATAACAGCTTGGTCGAATGACCAGATTCCATCATGTTAATAGCCATAGCCCATGATTTTTGCCCAGAGGTCATCCCTGCCTCTAACCTCTCCCCTGTGCAATTTCAATAACCTCTTTGGTGCTTTCCTGCTTATTTTACTGTAAAGCTAATCAAGGTGTATTACTGCATGGTCCACACAATGTTACTATGCATGTACAGGAAATAATTAAAAAGGTTAGCGTTATGCCAGCATTTATTACGAGAGGAATTGTGCACAAATGTAGGATGTTATGCTTCAGTTATACAAGGCAACAGTGAACCCACACTGGGTATAGTTTTGCTCTCCTTATTTAAAGGAAGGAGTATGTAAATGTATTTGAGGCAGTTCAGAGGAGATCATATTTGAGATTGATGTCTGGAATGTTTTCTCCAGAGTTTTGTGCAACTTTGACACTGTCTGGCTCACAATGTGATGGTAGCAGGGTTTAAAATAAGGAGGTCAATTCTTATTAGCCAAGGGAATCAAAGGCAAATCAAGGATAAAAGGAGAATGTAGAATTTATAACACACAAAGATCTTATTGAATGGTGGAACATATTTGAAAGACAGAATGGCCTACTCCAAATTCTAATTTAGATCTTTGTATGTTGACTGGCTGCTGTGGTTTAGAAAATATTTTAAAACTCATCCATCCTCTTGAAGATCCTGAAAGATCTGTTTCAGCAATCACCACAAGGGCTTATTGGAGACTTTATCACATTAGCACTGAAAATGAAATCAGAACTTCCTGATCCATATATTTGCCACCACTTTCTCTCACCCAACTGCAATCCCAACTCAAGAATTAAAATCCAGGCCGACTTGTGGGTCTTTCTGCTTCACAGTATTGTGGAAGTGGAGGATGTATAAGTCACTCATTCAATTAAGGATTTGTGACAAAAATGTATTTGTAAATAACTTGTTTTGCTTATTCAAATTTGACATATTCCTCCAGATCATGAATATTACTTTTCTGCCCACTATAAATTAAAAGCTTGGTGTAGTCTCGTTCTATGCCCATAAATGCTACATCAAGGCAATTTAAACCAGGAACAAAGTCACAGAAATTTAAGTGAAGCGAATTTAAACACTAATCTTAGAAAAGTTTATTTAAAGAACAATAGCTATTGAATGATCCTACCAAATAGAGGGGAAAAAAGCAGCATTTAAGCTAAAATTGGTGTGATTCATTTGGTCAGCAAGTAGCATTGGTAAACCTTTAGATTTAGACTTTCTTTAGGAAGTGGAAGGTGTTACACATGTCAACAACATTTATGCAGCAAAAATTGGAAAATACCACCCAAATTTAAAGAAAAATCTTTTGTTAAGTTGAACAGCTTTATTTATAACTGACTACAAAACTATGAACAATCCTCGCAGCACTTCTTAATTTGGACTTACTCCCCACAATTCACAGCGCTCTGCACATTTCAAAGTTTTATTTGTCCGTTAATAGGATTTATCTCCTGCGTATTTCTCCAAGGTATTCCAGATAGGTCTGTGCACTTGGAAGTATTGAAATAAAAAACTCAGTACTCATTCAAATTTGGAAAACTCTAGTGTCTGTTCACTTTTAAACAATTATAGAACTAATCTACCCACATTTCAAAAACCACACTCATATCAAGTGGTTGCCAAAACATTTTCTCACAAGCCCTTACTCTTCTGTCTGCATTTTTTAAAAAAAATGTTACATCCAAAGCACAAGTTGCTATCTACATTCTTTTTTTACAATGGTGAGTATCAACTATATAAAGTTTGCATTGGTATTATTTAGCTTGCATGCAAGTCACGGAGCAACATGAGCCATGGTTTTAGATACACACACATAAGCAGCGAATCAATCTCTCACTCAGCCTAGTTAGCTACAATGTTAATACTCCCATGCAAATCATTTACAATGATCTTTGACCATGTTATACCATCAATCCTCCAATCACTTCAGCCCATTCTCCGCTGCACTGAAGTCATCTAGGTCAAAGTCATGATATCTTCTATAATTACAGAAATGATTAATTTTTTCCTTATTTTCAAAAGTTCTACAGCACTGATTCATTGTACCATACTTCTTCAGTCCCATTCATACTTATCCATAGGCTGCACATCTCCAATGGTTTCTCCTCTCACGGTCAGTTCATTTCCCTTTTTGCCTCCCTATTCCTCACCCACCTGGGTTTCCTCCCACAGTCCAGAGACATGCAGGTTAGGTGAATTGGCCATGTTAAGTTGCCCATAGTGTTTAGGTGCATTAGTCAGCGGGAAATGGGACTGGGTGGGTTACTCTTCGGAGGTTCGGTGTGGACTTGTTGGGGCAAAGGGCCTGTTTCCACACTGTAGGGAATCTTAAAAAAAAATCTAAAAATCTAATTGTTGCCCTTTGGTGAAATCATCCGCAGAAAGACAGATCGTATAATCACACATGGAAACTGAGGCAACAGCCTGCTTTTCAGCACCTTCTTCAATTCATGAAAACACCTTCATAATGTTAACAGGAAAACTAACATCCAAGTCATTGAATGAGGCACAAATTCCTTTAATTGAATGTCAAGGTAGCTGAAGCCATACTATTGAACTCCCAACTAAAGATCTGCACTCATTCTATTGACTCAGGGTCACAACACTAGATTTAAAAACATCTTGTGGAAATTCCAGGTGCTAGTTTCAATATTAAACATGAAAGGGTGGCTCATTGGTTGGCAAATGGTGGCCTCATAGCACCAGGGACCAGGGTTTGATTCCACCCTTGGATGACGGTCTGTGTGGAGTTTGCACGTTCTTCCAGTGTTTTCGCCGGGTGCTCCGTTTCCTCCCACAGATCAATGAAGTGCAAGTTAGGTGAATTGGCTATTCTAAATTGCCCATAGTGTTCAGTGATGTGCAAGCTTAGGTGGGTTAGCCATGGGAAATGCAGGGTTACAGGGAAAAGGCAGCGGGGGGGGAGGAAATGACCTTCAGAGTGTTGGTGTGGACCAATTGGGCCAAATGGCCTGTTTCCATACTGTAGGGATTCTGTAGAGTGAGTGACAGTGATGGACATGGTTTGATGTTGTTGGATCTACAAATATTGTGACGTAGATGAAAAGGAGAGAGTGATGGATCAGGCAAATGGATGGATGAACTTTGCGAACTTCTTGTAATATTCCAAGAGAGTTGGTATTGGGAAACGCCAACCAGACACACAAACAAAACCTGAAAGGAATACTCCATTCATCAGGATATAGATGTTATCTTTGATTGTGAGCATTGAGTTTCAGGGTATAAGAAGATTATTTCCAGTCGGGAAACAGAGACCAAACATTACATCAGGATCTGAGAGTGTTAGTCAATTTATTCTATCAGGAATATCATGGGATTGTGAACACGGAAGAAACAAGCACCAAAGTAGGCAGAAACTGTACATGTTTTATGCATGTGGGCAAAGTTTCAACCAATCATCTCTCCTGTCAAGGCACAAGTATACTGACAACAGAGAGAAACCACAGACACATGGTGTCCAGAGCAGGGACTCCTGGCTGTGGCATGCCTGAAATGCAGACTCTTGGCAGAGCTGTTACTGCTGTACTCAGAGCAGGGACGCCTCGAGGCCTGGGAGACCTTGCAGACACTATAGGCTGGATACCAAACCACAACCAAATTCTTTAATTTCCTCTTTAGGTTTTTCTCTATGATGCATTATCACTCTCCAGCTGTCTCACTCTTCCTATTGTTTCTCTACTCCAAGTTTGTTCTTTGCACTTCTTTTCATTTCTATTCTTAATGACTCACTTCTATATGTAAATAAGAATGATGACTATCACTAATTTGTATCATTTTGTAATTGGACAATGTCAATGTAATTGGACTAATTGCCTTTAAATACTATTTCCACAAATACTTGAAGTGCCATAATTTACAAGGCTAGGAAGTAAAGAGTCGACAAATAGGATTAGGTTGAACACCTCATGTTAGAAAACTAGTTGTAATGGCCACATGTAAAGTTTTTAACTCCATGAACACCAAATGTAAGTTAGGCCACAGGTGAGCCAAGAAATCAATTTCTTTTATAAATCAATAACGTTTCTTTATCCTGTCCTGGTTAGATCTTCCCCGGTCACTAAGGATGGGGCACTGCACAGAAACAGAATCTGGCAATTATAATTTTCAAACAAGTCACACCTATACCACAGTAAGAGGATATAACGCAAGTGTTCTCCTTCTTCTGTTACTCATTGCTTTGCATTAAAGAACATTAAGCCATTGTATGAGATACAACATACCCACTTTGCCTGGCTGTGCATAGGTTGCTCCCCAATAATCAAATCATCAGAAACTCTTCTCAAAGTATACCAAACTTGTATATTTCATGGACTTTTATCAATCTGTATATATTTTTTTAAATTTTACTTACTGCCTAAGCTTTGTTTTACTTCTATTCATAACAGTTGTGTTAAGACAGAATAAATGAAAATGAGACAGAATTATACACCAAAGGGGAGAACAGGAGTAATGTGGTGAGACGGCTAAACAGGTACTCTAGCTTATCATACCCATCTTCTCATGTTCTTGCGTATGGCATTTGACAAGTACAAATAAATACAGTTGCTACAGCTGCTCCTGTGTTTTGGTGTTAGTATATACGTTTTTTTTCTTATGCAATTTTAGGGTTTTTGTAATATTAGCTGCCAGTGTTGCAGAACAGGGCATTTCCATTTATTTGGCCATATATAGAATAGCTAAAATAGAGTGATATCTCAGACATGCCCACCCATACATCTTAAGCACAGCTACTGAAAACATGCATCGGTTCACTGTGGCATTTGCATTACCTTGAGCCTGCAGCCGTGAGATGACCAGTTCAATGTCAACAGGTACACACACTTCTAGACAGCTGGCTTCAATGCAGAGTGATAACAACAGCAGGTTCAATTCTGTACTGGCTGAGGTCACCCAGAAGCTCCTGCCTTCTCAAATGCATCACTTGCTTGAGGCATTACAACACTATTAGTCACCTCTCTCTAATGACAGCGCAGTTTTTCATCCTCTGGAATAATGGTAACTTTGCCTTTTACACAAAAATGGGCTTCATTTTTGGATTTGCACCCTTAGTTCTAATCAAGACAGCCAATATTCTTTCCATAAAAAAGCTTTTGCTACTAACAGGAAAAGTAAGTTTCCTGCCAATCAGTCTGCTGTGGAACAAACCAGATCCCAGAGATGAAAGAACAGTGTTAAATCTTCAAAGTGACTATGTCACCCAGGGCCCATCATATAATTAAGTAAATAAAGATATGGAGAGAAAGACATACATTAATATTATTTTTAAATCGTAAGATAAATACAGACAAGGAAAGTTGAATAAGGATGGGAATTCTATTCAGAAATACACTACAGCTTCCACAATATCTTCATATTGCTGTTTCCAATTGCACAAATGGTTTCTAGATTATTTCTTCCTGTTGAGGAATCAGCAAAGAGTTTGATTTTTTTGAAAAGAAGAGTTGTTCAGGTACGGAACATTTTACTACATGAAGTAGCTGATGTAGAAACCATTGCATTATTTAAATGAAAAGTAGATAAACATTTGAAACAGATAATGAGATAGGGTCATAAGGCCATAAGATTAATTTTGGATTGTTTCAACAAAGTGCTAATGCAGCCACATTGGGTCTAATCACTCATTCTTGTACTGTAGCTGTCCATTATTTTCAACAGTTTTCAACTGCCTTTCTTTACTTGTAATTTTTTCAATGTGCTAATCACTTTCTGACAAATCTTGAATTTGCATTTCATGCTTGAACTTGTGTCTTCTTGTACCATCAATTCAGATTCAGAAAGTGAGTGATTCCAAACTATCTTTCCGTATCAGTTACAAATTTATATACTGTCCATCCTTTTAAAGGTAAGATCCCTTTACAACTGAAAAGGTCTGATATTGCCATGAGAAAACTTAGGATAACAATCATTTTCTGTATGGGAAGTGATCGAAATTGGGTTGGGATAACTGTTCGGCATGGATGGGTTGGACCGAAGGGTCTGTTTCCACGCTGTGCATCTCTATGAGCAACACAACTGAAATGCTGATTGATTCTGGCCAATTGTGAGCAAGTAGATGCAGCAGAGTTAAATTGACTAGCCAGAATTCCAGCATACTTCTGTGGGCACAAGGTCAGAAGGTTGTTTTCAAATCATGTCAGGCTCAAGATGTTCAAATACAACAATGCTCCCTGGATTTAGGCCCTCTTGTGGTGCAGTGGTAGTGTCCTTACCCCTAAACTGGGAGGCCCAGGTTCAAGTCCCAGCTGCTCCAGTGCTGTGTAATATCATATCAGTAGGTTGATTAGAAAAGTAGGTTAAGTAATATTTTTCCAGTATAAAATATTTTTGATTCACTGCAAAAACACAACGTACACTGTGTTTAATGACAAAGTTGAAAAAGTAAATTTTTATTTACCTGATCTACTCCAACTTCCCTGAAAGCTATGACTTAGAATATGATTCCACGGGTTCTAACAACCCTCTGACGAAAAAGCTCATTCCTTCTGTAGTGGCTAAACAGTATGTATCAAATTATTTAATTTGACAGTTGTCACCCTTTCTTTTTCACAGAAGACACCTCCCTCCCCATCTCCATTAATGACGACTGACTTGACACCAACATTTTTTTTACAAACCCACGACTCCCACAGCTACCTGGATTACACCTCTTCCCACCCTACCTCCTGCAAAAATGCCATTCCGTATTCCCAATTCCTCCACCTCCACCGTATCTGCTCCCAGGAGGACCAGTTCCACCACAGAACACACCAGATGGCCTCCTCCTTTAGAGACCGCAATTTCACTTCCCACGTGGTTAAAGATGCCCTCCAACGCATCTCGTCCACATCCCGCACCTCAGCCCTCAGATCCCACCCCTCCGCCCACAGACCCTACTCCTCCAACTGTAACAAGGACAGAATCCCCCCTGGTGCTCACCTTCCACCCTACCAACCTTCGCATAAACCAAATCATCCACCGATATTTCCGCCACCTCCAAATGGGCCCCACCACCAGGGATATTTGTCCCTCCCCACCCCTTTCCGCAAAGACCATTCCCTCCGTGACTACCTGGTCAGGTCCACACCCCCCAACAACCCACCCTCCTGGCCTGGCATGTTCCCCTGCCACCGCAGGAATTGCAAAACCTGCACCCACACTTCCTCCCTCACTTTCATCCAAAGGAGCCTTCCACATCCATCAAAGTTTTACCTACACATCCACCAGTATCATTAATTGCATCCATTGCTCCCTTTGCGGTCTCCTCTACATTGGGGAGACTGGGCGCCTCCTAGCAGAGCGCTTTAGGGAACATCTCTGGGACACCCGCACCAATCAACCACACCGCCCCGTGGCCCAACATTTCAACTCCCCCTCCCACTCTGCCGAGGACATGGAGGTCCTGGGCCTCCTTCACCGCCTCTCCCTCACCACCAGATGCCTGGAGGAAGAACGCCTCATCTTCCGCCTCGGAACACTTCAACCCCAGGGCATCAATGTGGACTTCACCAGATTCCTCATTTCCCCTTCCCCCACCTCATCCAGCTCAGCACCGTCCCCATGACCGGACTATCTTCTTTTCCACCTATCCACTCCACCCTCCTCTCTGACCTATCACCTTCATCCACCCATTGTACTCTTTGCTACCTTCCCCCACCCTCCTGCCTGACTTATCTTCCCAACCCCCACTCACACATTGTACTCTATACTACTTTCTCCCCACCCCCCACCCTCCTCTCATTTATCTCTCCACCCTTCAGGCACTCTGCCTGTATTCCTGATGAAGGAATTTTGCCCGAAACGTCGATTTTCCTGCTCCTTGGATGCTGCCTGAACTGCTGTGCTTTTCCAGCACCACTCTACTCCAGAATCTGGTTTCCAGCATCTGCAGTCATTGTTTTTACCTTCACAGAAGTTAAACGTTTTGAATGATTAATGCCTTCTTGTGGTGCAATGGTAATGTCCCTTCCAATGAACCAGGAGGCCCAAGTTCAAGTCCCACCCATTCCAGTCATATCTTTGAACAGAAAAACAATTTAACCATTTTTGCAAATATTTGAGTGATTTGGGGCAAAATATAGAAAAAAATTGCATTACTGTTCCAACAAAAAATTAAATTTAAAATTCAATTCACACCATAGTGAGCAGGAACAAGTGAAGACTCTTCACTATTTCCTTCACACTTCCATATCTCCAATGAATTGAACTATATTCCTGCCTAACAGTTCAGTATTGATCAGCTGTGATGTCCACCCAGCCCATTTATCTCATTGCCAGTTAGTGGTTTCAGTTGAAAATACACGGGTTGCTTAATATTGAAAGACAATGAAGGTTCACAGAAATCGTGTAAAAAGCCATTAATTTTGCCAATGTCAGCAGACAACGACTTCAATCTCAAAAAGCCACAAACGATGTGTAAATAAAATTGTGTGGTGGTAGACCCAGACAACAGGGGAAGGGTTAACAGAGATCACCTGCTGCTATCCTCACATCTCCTCCATATGCATTACTTGCCAGCTGCAATCGCTGCATTTTCAATGCTATTTTGATTGAGACCATCCAATAGAAAACAGGCAATGCAGCCTAGGACTTGATACCTTTCAGTCGTAAATTAGTTCACTGAATTATTACCAAAGTCCCGCAAATAAAACCTTGCGACAGTCGTTTATGAAGTGGAGGCGAAACTATTGAAATGTTTAAATAACCTGACTGGTAACTATTCAAACAATGGAGGTCTAAAAGATCAATGTAAAACCTGTTTGCCGAAACGGCTGCCAAGTGCTCCTACACGTGTCACTGTTTGCTTACTCCTTGCATCCTGACTTTCCATGACTATTACAAACCAACTCCAAAATGGAAAGACTGCACTCAGCCCGCTTTGGGACCACAGCTCACGGGGACTGGTCTGGATCTGATATCCTGCATCAGACAAAGGTGCAGCTATGTGTGTTGCGAACAGAGTGAAGTCTGAGTGCAAGAGCTCCCGTTCCTTCAGTCCCAGTGCTTATTGTTGCAGTCACACACAGTTTCGAGCAATAGTGCCTGGCTAACACACTGAACTGGACTGAACTGGAGCAGGCACCAGTGTATTATGCATTTAAGTTTTTTAATGAGGGTGCAGTAATAGCATCCCTACCTCTGGACGAGAAGTCCTGGGTGCAAGTCACACCTGCTCCAAAGATGGGTCATAACATTTTATTGAACCGAAAGATATGAAAATATCTACACAATGCACTTAAGAGCGTTAGGATCAGTCTGGTGTAACGTTAATGTTAATGTAAGAAACAAGCTATTCTGGGGCTTGGCGCAAGTGTTTAGAAAAGGATAAATGTAATGATATGATGAGAAGCCAATACATTTACGGAAAGAAGGCACAATATTTGTCTTTATAGAAATGTGTCCTTCGTGAAATGCAGCTGCTTTGAAGACTGACAGAGCCCCTGACAAATCACTGAGCCCCTAGTTCGAGGCTCTGCAACCAATCGCGATTATCGGGAGGGGGAGACTAAGGCTTGGAGTCTTTTCAAAAAAAACACACACACACAAATTACAAGTTCAAGCAGCAACTTATCATAGTAACAAGAAACAAGGTCAGTGCAATTCGAACCAGTACCACCTCCACTGAAAAGCAGTCGCGTAGAGTACCACAGAAATACTCAAAATCAAGTCACTATGGTGCGACCGCATCCTATTCACTTGTACCAATTAATTAATACAAGACGCACACGAAAGCAGTTAGTTATTGTATATGGGAGTTCAAGCCCCCAGCTTACAAACCAACACCAAAACCTTCTTTGTTCAATGGGTGTCCCAATGGACCTTTAAAATCATGTGGTTTTTTTTTTTAAATCTTGCACATCCTCTTTTTAAAAACAAACAAATGTAAAGAACCAAGTGTACAACCAGGTTAGTTGCTGCGTTGCTCGCTCCCACACCGAGCTTCTGGGTCGCTGCTTTTCTTTCGCACTCCGCCGGGATGTTCAGCCGTCGCACCGGGCCCGCTGTCTCAGCCCGTCCCCAGCATCAGGTCAGCCCCAGGCCAATACTCACCGTTTTGGAAAGGACCGGGAATAAAATACAGGCGTCTCCAGCACTCTCCCCCTGATGTAAACAGCCCAGGAGCACCACAATACTCACAATATGGCGAGTCTCCGCAATGGACATTGGGAAAGAAATCAGCATCTGGAATGAAACTCCAGACTACAACAAGCTTCTTCCCGTCTGTGCACTGGAGGATAAACCAAAAACCCTCCAGCTCTGCTGCCTTCTCATATTCACAGCATTTATATTAAAAATTCCAAGTAGATTTTGCTGCTCTAACACGCTGACAGACTGAACTTGTTTAAAATCAAAATCAAAGTGTTGAAATTTTGCAACAATTAAATAATAAATAATGGCCTCAGTAGGATTAGGCAGGTTTCCCCATCCTCAGCCAAACAGCTAGGTGTCAAAAATTATGAAACCATTCCCTTGTTTTCCACTCCCATCCTGACTGTTCACTTGCATGATTGCAATTTAATTAAACGATTATATTGCAACGACGAAACGACACTCTCTATTTTAATCTCTGTAAATAACGCAATTTTATAATCGATTTTTGTTAGCCACTATTGGGTGGTCGATATTAGTTATACTTGAAGGAGGAACTAAAATATTATACAGCAAACTTTGTAATATACTAATAGTGATATCTTACCGGCGTTGCCACTGAATCAGGACTGAAATGCAGGTTAGTCTTGACGTTGCTGTACACTATCAGGGACATCCACTTTCCTGTTGCTATAGTGATGCTGCTTTACACCTTAGAATTTTCCAATTTTTGTTAAATATTTCTCATATACCCCACGTCTCTGCATTTTTTAAAACTATCTTTCAAAAGGGGTCTATATCGAGCACTTGGCATCTGTTCAGGTGAAACAGACCCCCAGGTTCTCTTCCATAAGTATACTGACGCTTTGTAATTTGATCACAGCCCTGCAATTCTCGCCTGAAATTGAATTGAATTACAGATGGTCGTCTGAAATTCAGATGCCTGCTACATTTCCCAGACAATCCGGGGCTGTTGGGTACGACTTTCGATTAAGGACTGACATTTTTAATGTTTGGAATTATGTTGTTAAAATTCACATGTGCAGCATATGACATGCTTATTTCTGTTGTGTTCAGTGCCCGTGTCTGCAAAATTCGATGCATTATGGTGTGCAACTTTTCAGGAAATAACCAAAATCTGACTGTTGTTTGGTTTGTGTCTTCCATTGGCAACACCTCAAGAAATTGCATGACAACTAGACAGTTTCATGCATCCAATTCGATACGTTATCAAGATGACTATAATTCCAGCAGGATTTCAAAACACGAGACAACGCTTAAAATACCAGGGAAGGGTATCTTTGCAACTATTCGTTTTAAACCATGAAATCTCTGAAATTCCACTTTCCAAAGGCACAGAAACAGTCACTAAACAGAGATACACCTGAAACACATGCATTCCGACAGTCGGAATTCTGTTTCCATTGCAATACGCACTAGTCAATACTCAAAGCTTTATTTCAGTCCTCAAGAGAAAAAAAACTTTGCGAGCAAAGTTGTTTTTTAATAAGATAGCAATTATTAACAAAAATCTAAATTGCTATTTTTTGTTTCAGATCTCCAGCATTCGCAGTTCTTTGTTTTGTTATAACAATTGATTAGTTGTTCTACAAATTATGTCAGCTCTCAGAGTGCTAGTTAGTCAATTCCTTCTTACATTAAATGAGACTGACATAATCCCTAATGTGTTCAATTTGACAGTACAATACTGAAAAATTCATCATGTGGTAATATAAACATCATGTTGGAGCAGTCATTCTTTTGGACCAGAGTTGAAATGAATTTCTCCTTATACTTAGTTCATACTTTATTTGACTGGGGAGTAGTCAATGCTGGCTTTTCTTTTGACATTACTGAGCAATTTGTGGATAATATGTATAATATCTGAAACCTCCTGTTTACAGAAGAAAGCCTCAAGAAAGCACACTCGATCCATTAGTGATTTTAAAAAATAATTACTAACTTATACAATAGGCAACTTTCAAACATTCTATTTGATTAATCAGTGAGAAGAACATTTTCATTGAGTTTGAGAAATGCCACATTAAAATCAAATGAAATGTGAACCGAGAAACAGCTGTTCTTCAGACTATCAGGATAGTGATATTAAGTGGACTATTGGTTCTGAAATTCCATCATATAACGGGCTTTCATGGACTTCCATCATTTGAAATGATTTAAAAAGTTTACAAAATGCTGACTTTAAATGGTGAAAGCAAACAACTGATCACATCGATTAGCCAAACTTCATGAAACCAATATAGAATAATCAGAACAACCTCATCTGAAATTAACATTTTATTAAAGTGCAACAAAACTACTACATCCAGTCAGGCATGAAGAGACCCCCATCTCTTATCCTATTTTACATCTGTATGATAAGTTTCACAGATTGGAGACTAAAGTAACAACTGAAATCATTATGCTTGTAAAAATTTATCTCAGACGGAAATACACAAGCCAGCTTGTATTTCAAAGAGTTGCTTTTGAGAGAGCTGACCACATCAAATTGTGACTGCAAAGCAGGAGAAAGCTCTTTCCTGCCCTGTCCCTTTCTCTCTCTCTCTCTCCCTCTCCCTCTCTCTGCCTGTTAAAGGACAAAGCACCAAGTGGAAATACAAACTGGAAAGAAACATTTCAGCACTGAGAACTTAAAAAGATCTGAAATATTCGTAAAAACCAAAAGAACTGCGGATGCTGTAAATCAGAAACAAAAACATAAGTTGCTGGGAACGCTCAGCAGGTCTGGCAGCATCTGTGAAGAGAAACCAGAGTTAATG
The DNA here is from genome assembly GCF_047496795.1 of Chiloscyllium punctatum. NCBI lineage: Eukaryota > Metazoa > Chordata > Chondrichthyes > Orectolobiformes > Hemiscylliidae > Chiloscyllium > Chiloscyllium punctatum. The sequence continues at coordinate 58,437,954 of NC_092745.1, forward strand.
TTTCAAGTTGAGTGTTCTGAGGAATGGTCACTTGACCTGAACCCTTCACTCTAATTTCTCTTCTGAAATAACCTTGACTGCTCAGGATACACAACATTAATTAAATAACTGAAGTTAAAATCATTTCTCCTCAGGGACACCCTAAGGACTTGAAACTGCATGTTGTTCTTTTTTTCTTTTGTACTTACCTTTAGCCCTCAGTAACTTTGTACCTCTGTTTATGTATGCTTGATGACGTATTTACTATTTTTCTTGGAGTAGCAGATAATAAAATTGTCCTTCTCTAATTCAAGAAAACATTGTAATTCATACCTTATTGACACTTCAGATACTATGTTCTAAAAAGAACATAAACATTTGTTTTGGTCAGCTGAGGAGCTTGAAAAGAGGGGAGCCAGTTCACCTATCCTCATTTGGTCATAGCAAGACTTACTGACCATAATGATAATTTCTTATTGCTTCTGTAAATTGGGAACAGATTGCATGTTTGCTGTCTGTTTTCTCCCTGTTAGGTATAAACTGAGATGAATGTTTGGATGACTGTGAGCCTACACTGATGATGATTAAATGACAGTTTGGTGTAAATTCATAATGCATAAAATTATATTGTTCCATACATCAGGCTCTGATGACTATAACATTCTGCTTTGGAACAAGAACTGCACTCTTATTACCTCCCCTTATGATTTATTTAAATATTATCCCACAGTAATCATGCAAACATTCAGTGCTTTTGGTGTAATTTCAGATATTTTTAGCATTAAAATTTCTTCATTATTTACTTTTACAGTTTTTACCCATTAATTTGACAGATCTTTAACCATACTGACCACTTTGAAACAGAGTAGCATTCAGGAAATGAGATTGATAAGTCTTTGATTTTAAAATTTAAAATGAGATTGATTATTGAAATTAATAAATTAAAATATTAATTTATTTCTGTTGAATGTGTATCTAACTAGTACAGAGGTTTCTTTAACCCCACATGGGTGGTTTTTGATGTAGTGATCAGATTACACTGCTGGCCAAGGTGTGTCCTTTGTTTCAGCAATGCAAAAACTAAAGGCATAGTATTAACATCATTGCCTTTGATGATTTTAAGTATTTGAAGTCAGACATTATGCTCCACCTCACTTCCTCAACTTTAATAGTTAAGTCCAGACATCAGATAACATGTAATGGAAATATAAACTGTGTATTATCAAGGTGAACAAAATAAGTATTGTGCCATCGTCACAACATTTTGAATCATTAGTATGTAAAGGGCTTTTGCCTGAAACGTCAATTTTCCTGCTTCTCGGATGCTGCCTAGCCTGCTGTGCTTTTCCAGCACCACTCTAATCTTGTCTCCATACAGCATCAGCTGTAAAGCCTCTGCAATAGCTATTTTGGTTTCAGTCATTCATTCATGTGAGGTGGGCCTGTTGGCCAAGTCAGCAATTACTGTTCTTCTTAATTATCCTTATGAAAGTGTTGGCAAACTGCCTTTTTGAGCTGCAGCAGTCCAGGTGACAAAGATACTCCCCCAAGGATGCTATTGTTAGGAACATAGTGAAAATGGACTATCATTGTAATTGTAATATGATAGTTACTTGCAGGGTAAAAATTTGTTGCAACTGATTGAGAGGTGATTAAGAAGAGGGGAGCCATGCCCCTTGATTGCCTGGTTGTAGAATTTCAGAATGGTATGTGCCTTGGAGAGGAACTGTGCATTAGTTTATATTTTCATGTACATACTGTCCTTGGCTTTCTGGACAGTGAAGGTTACAGTTTTGAAAGATGCTACCAAAGAAATTATGTCAAGTTGCTGGAAAATTTGTACCCCAAGGACTGATTAGGGATAGTCAACATGGCTTTGTGTGTGGGAAATCATGTCTCACAAACTTGATTGAGTTTTTTGAAGAAGTAACAAAGAAGATCGATGAGGGCAGAGCAGTAGATGTGATGTAAATGGACTTCAGTAAGGCGTTCGACAAGGTTCCCCATGGGAAACTGATTAGCAAGGTTAGATCTCACGGAATACAGGGAAAACTAACCATTTGGATACAGAACTGGCTCAAAGGTAGAAGACAGAGGATGGTGGTGGAGGGTTGTTTTTCAGACTGGAGGCCTGTGACCAGTGGAGTACCACAAGGATCGGTGCTGCGTCCTCTACTTTTTGTCATTTACATAAATGATTTGGACGCGGGCATAAGAGGTACAGTTAGTAAGTTTGCAGATGACACCAAAATTGGAAGTGCAGTGGGAGCAAAGAAGGTTACCTCAGATTACAAGAGGATCTTGACCAGATGGGCCAATGGGCTGAGAAGTGGCAGATGGAGTTTAATTCAGATAAATGCAAGGTGCTGCATTTTGGGAAAGCAAATCTTAGCAGGACTTATACATTTAATGGTAAGGTCCTAGGGAGTGTTGCTGAACAAAGAGACCTTGGAGTGCAGGTTCATAGCTCCTTGAAAGTAGAGTCACTGGTAGACAGGATAGTGAAGAAGGCGTTTGGTATGCTTTCCTTTATTGGTCAGAGTATTGAGTACAGGAGTTGGGAGGTCATGTTGCGGCTGTACAGGACATTGGTTAGGCCACTTTTGGAATATTGCGTGCAATTCTGGTCTCCTTCCTAACAGAAAGATGTTGTGAAACTTGAAAGGGTTCAGAAAAGATTTACAAGGATGTTGCCAGGGTTGGAGGATTTGAGCTATAGGGAGAGGCTGAACAGGTTGCGACTGTTTTCCCTGGAGCGTCGGAGGCTGAGGGGTGACTTTATAGAGGTTTACAAAATTATGAGGGGAATGGATAGGGTAAATAGGCAAAGTTTTTCCCTGGAGTCAGGGAGTCCAGAACTAGAGGGCATTGGTTTAGGGTGAGAAGGGAATCATATAAAGGAGACCTAAGGGGCAACTTTTTCGCGCAGAGGATGGTACGTGTATGGAATGAGCTGCCAGAGGAAGTGGTGGAGGCTGATATAATTGCATCATTTAAGAGGCATTTGAATGGGTATATGAATAGGAAGGGTTTTGAGGGATATGGGCTGGGTGCTGGCAGGTGGGATTAGATTGGGTTGGGATATCTGGTCGGCATGGACGGGTTGGACCGAAGGATCTATTTCCATGCTGTACATCTCTATGACTCTCTCTCACACAAATGCCAGACAATGAGCATCTCCAACAAAAGAGAATGTAATCATTGCCCCTTGAAATTCAAAGGCATTACTATCAATGAATCTCTCCAGTACAAACATCCTAAGAGTTACCATTTACCAGAAACCAAACTGGATGAGCCACATATATATCATGGTTCCAACAGCATGTCAGAAGCTAGGAAGTCTTCAGTGAATAACATAACTCCTGACTCCCTCAAGCCTGTCCACCAATGCAATGAATGAATCCTTAAGATGGTATATGGGATTATAAACAAGTGGAATTTCTTTTGCTAGATGATGTCAAGCCGTATAAATGCTTTTGGGGCTGTACTGATTCAAACAAATAAAGAGTATTCTATCACTGCACTAATTAAGGAGGGAGCACGGGATTAAACAGGGAACTGCAGACACATCAGCCTTGTATCCTTCATAGGAAACATGCTAGAATCTATTATAAAGGATGTGATAAATGAACACTTAGATAAAAATGATCTGATTGGCTCAAATCAGCATGGATTTGTGATTGGAAAGTTGTGCTTGATAAACGTGTTAGAATATTTTCAGGATGTTACTAACAGAATTGATTAAGGTGAGTTGATGGATGTAGTATATTTGGATTTTTAACAGGATTTGTATACACGAGGTTAGTTAATAAAATTAAAGCACATGGTATAGAGGTAATGTACTGGATGGATTAAAGATTGGCTAACAGACAGAATACAATCTCACATTTGAGACTGTGGCTACTATGGTACCACAAGGATCAATATTTTGATTCGACCTGTTCACAATATTTTGGATTTGTGGACAAAATATAATATTTCAAAATTTGCAGATGATACAAAGCTTTATACAAATATGTGATGTGAGGAAAATCTAAAGATGTCTCAGGACAATTCAGATAAACTTAGTGAATAGACAAGGACATGATAGATGAAATATAATGTAAAAGCAGTGTGAGGACAGGAGGTCTAGATGTACACAGTATTTCTTAAGTGAAAAGTGTAGATATACAAAGGGAGTTAGGTGTCCTTATTGATATGTCACTAATGGCTATCATAAAGGTACATCAAGGAATTAAAAGGGCTAATGAAATGGTAGCTTTTATTGTAAGAGGACTTGAATTCAGAAGTCATGAAGTCTTGCTTCAATTGTGTAGCAGTATAGATAGACCATACTTGAAGTACTATGTACATTTTAGTCTCTTTACCAAAGGAAAGATATTATTGCTGCAGAGGAAATACAACCAGACTTGATCCTGGAATGGCAGGACTGTCCAATGATAAATATTGGGCAAACTGGGCCCATATTCATAGAATCCCTCCAGTGTGGAAACAGGCCATTAGGTCCAATAATTTCACACCAACCCTCCAAAGAGTAACTCACCCTGTACCCTATTACTCTACATATACCCCTGACTAATTCACCGAAACTACACATCTCTGAACACTATGGGCAATCTAGCATGGCCAAATCACTTAACCTTCTCGTCTTTGGCTTGTGGGAGGAAACTGGAGCACCCGGAGGAAACCCATGCAGACATGAGGAGAATGTGCAAACTCCACAGTTGCCTGAGGCTGGAATCAAACCCAGGTCCCTGGTGCTGTGAGGCAGCAGTGTTAGCCACTGAGCCACCATGCCGCCCCCATATTCTTCAGTGTTTCAAAACATTAGAGGTGATCTCACTGAAACATACAACATATTTTAAGAGATAGTCAGGTAAAATGTTTCCCTTGGTTGGGGAGTCTAGAACCAGGGTGCATTATTTAAAAATAAAAGGGGATGTCCTTTAGAACCAAGGTGAGAAAAATAATTTTACTCAAAGAATGGTAAATCTTTGGAATTTTCTACACCATGGGGTTGTGAAAACTCAGTTTTGGGGTTATTTTATAAACAGTGGTGATAGTATGGGCAAAAGGCTTTGAAGTGTTCAGTCAGCCATGATCTTATTAAATGGTGGAGCAGGCTTGATGTGCTGAATGAGCTACTCTTGTTCCTATGTTCCTATCACCTAGACTTGTACCTTGCAGATGCTGAACAGTTTTGGAGAGCCGAGAGGTGAGTTACTCAGCTACTTAACTGCTCTCGTAGACTTATTGTCTATGCTGCTCATCAATCAATGTTGATTGTCGTGATTGGTTCTGGAAGATTCAGAAACAGTAACATGATTGAATAATAAGGTCAAATATTTAGACTCAATGCAGACATGACTGGCCAAGTTGCCACCTTCTGAGATGTAACAATTCTATGGTTCTCTTGCTGGAGATGGACATTGCCTGGTACCTGTGTGGTGCAAAGGTTAATTGTCACTCATTACTCTAAACCTAAATATGGTCCTGATCTTGCTACAAGTGGGCACGATAACCTTATGGTCAAGAGTGCAGTGCTGGAAAAACACAGCAGGTCAGGCAGCATCCAAGGAGCAGGAAAATCGATGTTTTGGGCAAAAGCTCTTGATAATCTTATAGACATGTCTTCCAAAGTTCTTTTCATTTGGAAATGTTTCTTTTACCTTAGAAATTACACATTTTGCTCTGCTATTTAAGAACGTGACAGAGCAAAACCAGAGAATCATAGTCCTGTTAGCCTATTGTCAGAAAATTGGAGTATACTTAAGGATAAGGTGTCTGAACAGCATGAAAATTGTCATCAGGTCAGTGACCAATAACGTAGATGTGTCAAATGTAGGACAAACCTGAATAATTTGATTAAAAATTGATTAAAGTTAAAGAATGTCTATGGATATTATTTGTACAAGCTCCAGCTGGGATTTGATAAAATTGCTCATGTTAGCAAAAATTGAAGCTCATGTAACCAAAGGCAAATTAATGACCTGGCCTACTAAATTGACTAAAAGGAAGTAGACAGGGAAGTAGAGATAATGGACAAAATAAACAGAGCATTCTGGAAATACTCAGCAGGTAAGGAAGCAACTATGGAGAGAAACAGAATTAATATTTCAATTCATTGCCTCTCCATCTCCACAGATGCTGTCTGACCTGCTGAGAGTTTTGAACATTTTCTGTTTTTATTTCTGATTTCCAACATCTGCAGCTTTTGTTTTAGAGACAATGGACAATTACACTAATTGACCAGTATAATTGGCATTGCTCTACAAGGAATGTCAGGAAATGTCAGAGCGGAGGTACATACATTATTAGAATGTCCTGTATAGGTACAGAAAATAATCAAAATGGCTAATAGAATCCTAGCCTTTACATGCAGAGTACCAGAATACAGATGATAGCTGTCATGGTTACATCACACTGGGAGTACTGTGAACAGTTTTGGACATCATACCTTACTAATCTATGAAGAGAAATTACACAAATTAGAATTGAAGTTCTTAGAATTTAGATGGCAAAGGGATGATTTGAGGTTTTCAAGATTCTAATGGGAAAGATAAGGTAGAAAGGCACAAACTATTTCTGCTCAATAAGGCTGTGATCAAACAATTAGAGCCAGAGTTTTCAGAAATTCAATTGGGAAACACTTCTATACCCAAAGAATAACAGAAGTTTGGAATTCTAGTTTGTAAAAGGCAAGTGTTAATTTTAACATTGAGTTTGATATATTTTTCTTAGCTGTGGCTGTCAATGGGTATGGGAGGACAAAGGCAGCTATGGGAAATCTGATTACAGATCAGCCACAATCTCGCTGAATGGTGATACAGGCTCAACGGGCTAAACCCTGGTCCTGTGGAACATGGCTACATACCAATATTCATATGTTCATTATTTAAGGTCGTACAAATCAAACTGAATACTGACTAATCATCAACAAACTTTCCAATTTGTCACCTTATGAAGGGCAGGTCAGCTAAAGATGTTTGAGCCCAGAGCACAGCCCTGAGAAGCTCTGCAGTAACGTCATGGTGATGATAGACTGCCCACAACCACAACTATGACTTCAAACAGTGGACAGCCATTCCCTGAATGCCCTGAATTGACTTCAGCTTTACTAGCACTCATTGGTAATACACCCATATGATGTCTTCTTGATGCCACGGCAGTCATTCACACTTCACCTCATAGAGTCATAGAGATGTACAGCATGGAAATAACCCCTTTGGTCCAACTCGTCCATGCTGACCAGATATCCTAACCCAATCTAATCCCACCTGCCAGCACCTGGCCCATATCCCTCCAAACCCTTCCTATTCATATACCTGTCTAGATGCCTTTTAAATGTTGCAATTGTACTAGCCTTCACCATTTCCTCTGGCAGCTCATTCCACAAATACCACTCTCTGTGTGAAAACCTTACCCCTTAGGTCTATTTTATATCTTTCCCCTCTTATCCTAAACTTATGCCCTCTAGTTCTGGACTCCCCCACCCCAGGGAAGAGATTTTGTCTATTTATCCTATCCATGCCCCTCATGACTTTATAAACCTCTATAAGGTCATGCCTCAGCCTCTGACACTGCTTTTGAAGGCAAGATTTACCTGGACAATTTTATACTTTGTAGGTCAATGCCAACATTGCAACTGTACTTTGCTGGGCTTCAACACTAGTGGGCGGCACGGTGGCACAGTGGTTAGCACTGCTGCCTCGCAGCGCCGGAGACCCGGGTTCAATTCCCGCCTCAGGTGACTGACTGTGTGGAGTTTGCACATTCTCCCTGTGTCTGCGTGGGTTTCCTCCGGGTGCTCCGGTTTCCTCCCACAGTCCAAAGATGTGCAGGTCAGGTGAATTGGCCATGCTAAATTGCCCGTAGTGTTAGGTAAGGGGTAGATGTAGATGTAGGGGTATGGTTGGGTTACGCTTCGGCGGGTCGGTGTGGACTTGTTGGGCCGAAGGGCCTGTTTCCACGCTGTAAGTAATCTAATCTATACTACATCTGAAATATTTTTGCTATATCCAGTGTATTCAGCTGTTTCTTAATATTATGTGTAGTGTGTCAAATTTTCGGAAGACTGTTTTGTATGATAATGCAGACCTTGGATGGAGGTCAAGATTGGTCATCCACCTGGTGTCTCTGACTGAAGATGATTGCAAATGTTATGCTGGCTCCCCCCTCATTGAGGATGGCAATATTCTAGAAGACTCTTCCTCCCATTAGTTGTCAAATGGTCCATCACCATTCATCTTTGATATTATAGGACAACAGTGCTTTGATTTGATCTATCAGTATGGATTCGTTCAGTTCTGTCTATAACATGCTGCTTCTGTTATGTACCGTGTACATAGTTCTGTGTTATGGCTTCTGAAGTTGAGAGGTGATTTTAGAGGTTTATTAAGTCAGAGGGGCATGGATAGGATAATCAAAGTCTTTTCCCTGGCGTGAGGGAGTCCAGAACTAGAGGGCATAGGTTTAGGATGAGAGGGGAAAAATATAAAAGGGACCTAAGGGGCAACTTTATCATGCAGAGGGTGGTGCATATATGGAATGAACTGAGAGAGGAAGTGATATTGAAAATGCATCTGGATGGACATATGAATAGGAAGGCTTTGGAGGGCCAAATGCTGGCAAATGGGACTAAATTAGGTTAGGATATCTGGTCGGTATGGACGAGTTGGACCAAAGGGTCTGTTTCCATGCTGTACATTTCTATGACTCTATGACTCGAACAGGTTGACATCTCATTCTTGGGTATGCTTAGTGCTACTCCTAGCATGCCATTCAACACTCTTCATTGACCTAGGGTTGATTCCCTGGCCTGATGGTGTTTGCAAAGTCAGGATTATGCTAGGCTAAGGTGTAATTTTGTTTTGTGCCTTGTTTGATGTTGTGTGGCTTGTGTAGTTCCCATTTTTATTAGACATTTTAATAGTAGTTAGGTAATGAGGGACATACTAGGCCATTTTACAGGGTGGGTAAAAGTCACAGATGAGCCAGATCTGGGTAAAGGATTTTAATGAACCACAAAGCTTTTACAATAATCCAGGAGTTTTGCAATCACCATTACTGATGCTAGTTTTTTTTAATTCCAGATTTATTTTATTAAATAAATGTAAGGTCACCTACTGCCATGGAATTTTTTTTATTCATGTCTCTGGGCTAATAGAACAGCTCTTAATGCTGCCATACTCTAAAAATATATGGTTAAGATGAGTAAATAATATTATATGTTTTTGTTTTAATCCCTTAATGAATCATGTGGTTTTTATTAAATGACATGAACTGCAAAATTTGGAGTTTTCATGCTTAGTTAATACTTTACAATCCAATTTTTGTACAGGATGGTGACTGGGAATAAAATTAGCCTCAATACCCATGAGCTGCTATTGGAGAAAAGTCATCAGAATTACCACATAATTATTCAGTGAACCTTGAAAAGTGTACCTGTCAACATTGGTTGAGCACAAGATATGATTCGCTGCAACGCTCCTTGCATAACATCAACTCAGAACATAGCTCAGAGGATCTCTTCAAATGAAACAGTTTATCTGCTACCAGCTGGGAAGAACAAGTTAGTCATGGTTAGCCTCCAAAAACAGATACGATTTTGTAACACGCATTTTAGAGAGAAACAATACATATATTAGATGATAGGACTTCACAGAATTCCAATGTAACTTCACTTTATCATTAAACATTCATAATAATTTAGTTCAGGAACTCCTACAATGTTATAAATATAATCCAATCCAACCTTGCAATAACTCATCCATGACATTGTCAATGTGATCTGTTACAGATTCATCTCTTACCACAGCTGGAAGTTGTATATTAATTTATAAATGAAAATCATGCACCCCTCCCTTTAAAATGTCAGCACATACTAACACATTCCAACACATACCCTCACTACCCTCATTCTAGCCCAATGCTAACTCATGCCAGTCTATCCATCACTTTCATCCTACATGCCAAACTCAGTCAACCTTAGCCAATATTCATGAGACATGTTAAGGTGAAATAATTTAACGGTCTAAATATTTATTGCACCTCCGATATATTAAAAAAAACTTCCATTTTGGAAAGTCCATTCCAAATGTTTAAATCTCAAGATGAAATCTCAAGACAATTGCAACAAAAAAAAACAAATTTCTATTTATAACACATTTCATGCAGCTAATTATTTAATGACCTTTTTGAACTGTGAATAAAACTGTTAACTTAGGACCAGTTACTGAGATATGTTTCGCCTGTAGAAAGCAGCCTAGCATGAATAATAACGTAATGTTAGCCCTTGGAGAAATGTCAACAGACAACAGTTGTAATTGCTAGAACAAATCTTTTCACTCAACTAACTTGAATGTCTTTTATATTTCTTAAGGGCTGGTGATTTACGTAACTTCACAATATGACAGTTCCACAGCCTTTATCCACCTTACAAGAGCACTTTCAACGATATAAAATGCTAGCTCCCACAGCGTGAGTTACTCACATTAAAGCGGAAAAAGTGAGGACTGCAGATGCTGGAGAAGTCAGAGTTGAGAAGGGTGCTGCTGGAAAAGGAATGGCTTATGCCCGAATGATCTGACACTCCTGTTCCTTGGATGCTGCTTGACCTGTTGTGCTTTTCCAGTGCCACCCTTATTAGCACTCACGTTAAAAAGCCAATAAGTTTAAAGGGTTCTGCTGAGATCAGTTTTCTTCATCTGTACATCACAGCCAATCCCCTTTCCCCTACCATTGAAAGTGGGATTTGTCAGAAATGGGAGTGGGGCTTCTGAATCCAGTCCCATCTGACATTTTTAGAGTTCTGCAAATTCTCCACGAATTCAGGAAAATCCAGACCATGATATTAAAACAGATGCATTTAAAATATGAAGTACTTACCTTAAGCACTCAATAATCCTAAATATGATCATCTCATGGGTAATTAGGGATGGGTAATAAATGTTGGCCTTGGCAATGATGCCAATGTCATGTGAGTGAATATAAATTATATAATTTTCAGAGCTCAAGGTTTTCTAAAGTTCCTTCATTCCAAGGACGTGCCATGTCATTGTAATGGTTCTCATATCAACTATCCTTATCAGTAGTGTGGTGACACAATATTGATGGTTTGGTATTATATACATCAGTTAATGTGGAAAATAAGTTGATTCTGTTTAAGAACAAATTATTATCACGTTTAACATAATATAAATGTACCAATATATTTCATACAGGCATTATAAAACAAAATATAGCATCGAATCACTTGAAAAGACTTTAAGGCAAATGATCAAAAGCTTGGTCAAAAAGTTTCATTTTAAATAATGTCTCTCAGGATGAAAGCAATATAGAAAGGTGTAGAGTTTTGGAAAGGGATTCCAGAATGCAGGGCTTGGCAGCTAAAGACAACCTCTGATGATGATGCAATTAAAATTGGGTTATGGAAAAGGCTGGAATGATAAGAATACAGATACTCAGAGGATTATAGTGCCAGAAGAAATAACAGAGATTGGAAAGGGGACTGTCCATTGAAAGATATAAAAACAAATATAAACATTTAAAATTGAGAGATTGTTTAACCAGTAGCCAATGCAGATTAATGACCACGGGGCAATGGAAATGATGGAACAAACGTCACAGAGTTCAGAGTTACCTCAAATTTGATGAGGTAGACATAGGAGGCTGAAGAACACATTATAATTGTCAAGTCTGAAGGATGTGGAACAGGATTCCCGCAGCAGATCAATTTTAGTTTGTGGTGAAACTGAGTATGTAAAGGTGGTGGTAATTGTGCAGTTAGGTGTTCAAAAACTAATTGTGGAGTCAAATATGACACAAAGATTGTGGTTCAGTGTCAGACAGTTGCCAGAGAGAGAGAGAGAGATGGAGTTGGTGGTGAGCTAGTGGAGTTTATGCCTGGAACTAAAAGCATTTGCTTCAGTCTTCTGAAACGTTTAAGATCAAAATGATGTTTAACAATAAACATCATGTATCGATATCATTTGCTGAAAATGTGTTGCTGGAGAAGCGCAGCAGGTCAGGCAGCATCCAAGGAGCGGGAGAGTCAACATTTTGGGCATGAGCCCTTCTTCAGGAATCATTTCGATATCATTTGGTCAATTATTAGGCTTTGACAGAATTCCACCAGTACTTTTAACTACAAATGAGAAACTGGCTTTATCTTTTGAAATAAAGAACAATTGATTTACACGCTATGTGCTAAGTTAGCAGGACACTGGAAAGGGCAACAAGTTGTGAAATTGTCTGCAGAAAGTTGCTTAGGATTGTGATTTGTCTTGTAAATAGACAGCATGGCCCTCACACATTGGGTTATAGCCCAACTGGTTTATTTGAAACCACAAGCTTTCGGAGCCCTGTTCTTCCCTCAGGCAGCTAGTGAGACAAAATACATCAAATATAGGATTTGTAAATAAAAGATCAAAGGGTCATACAACTTAAGTGAATGTATTGAACTAACCTAGATGGCTATTAAGTCTTTACTGAGTAAGAATGGAAATGGAGGTTTCAATTGATTAATATGTAGCTTCTTAAATTTCTTTTCAGAATTTCTTTTAAGTCACTAACCAAATATAACTTAAGGTTTTATCAGTGTAAAGGTGACATCTCGGGTCAGACAATGCATTTTAAGTGTTAGGCCTTGTTTTGAGTCTGTTTGTGTCTCAATTTGGTTTTATTTCCAAAGTAAGAATTTATAAAATGCTACATTGACTGGCTATCTACAAATAGTGTGCTTTTTCAACAAAATAGAATGTATCTGCAAAAATTAATCTGCAAATGCAAATTCACCCCTTAGATTTATGTGTGTGTGTGTGTGTGTGTATGTGTGTATGAGAGACAGAGAGGATGCATGTCTGTGTGTGTGAGAGAGGATGGGTGTGGGTGTGCGTGCTTGAGAGAGTGTGTGTGTGTGTGTGTGTGAAGGAGTACATGTGTGTGAAAGGATATATGTGTGGGCTTGAGAGAGTGTGTACGAGAATGAGGGAGTGTGTGAGTGTGAATGTATGCATGTGAGAGAATGTGTGTGTGGGTGTGTGTGTGTGAGAGAGAGCGTATAGTGTGGTGGGGTCATCTATAGTGAACCCAGGATCCCAGGTGAGACCATTATCATGGGTACCGAACTTGGCTATCAGCCTCTGTTCAGCACTCTGCTTTGATGCGTGTGCCGAAGTCTGCCTTGGAGAACGCTTATCCAAAAATCTGAGGTTGAATGTCCTTGACCGCTGAAGTGTTCCCCAACGGGAAGGGAACATGAAGATCCCTATCTGGTGATTGTTGTGTGATGTCCATTCTATTTGCATGGTTTTGACAATGTACCATGCCTCGGGGCATTCTTGCCTGCAGCATATGAGATAGATAACGTTAGCCGAGTCACATGAGTACCTGCTGTGCATGTGGTGGGTGGTGTCCCTACGTGTAATGATAGTATCCATCTCTATGTTTTGACATGTCTCACAGTGGTTGCCATGACAGTGTCCGGTGTTGTGGTCTGTAGCGTCCTGAAGGGTGGGTAGTTTGCTGCAAATAATGGCCTGCTAAGGTTTGGTGGTTGTTTCAAGGTGAGAAGTGGAGGCGTAGGGAAGTTCTTGGCGAGGTGCTCATCGTCGTTGATAATGTGTTGTAGGCTACAAAGAATATGACATAGTCTCTCCGCTCCCAAGAATTACTGGATGACAAAGGGAACCCTATCGGTCATATCTTGTGTATGTCTCCTGTGGAGGTCATTAAGGTTTTTCATTGTGGCATGTCAGAATTAGCGATCAATAAGTTGAGCATCGTATCTCATTCTTATGAGGGTGTCCCTCAATACCTTCAGGTGTCATCACATTCCTTCTCTTCTGAACAGATCCCGTGTATGCATAGTGCTTGTCCATATGGGATGGCTGTTTTTGATTAGATTAGATTAGATTCTCTACAGTGTCGAAACAGGCCCTTTGGCCCAATAAGTCCACACTGACCCTCCCTAGAGCAAACCACCTAGACTCGTCTCCCTCTGACTAATTCACCAAACACAATGGGGAATTTAGCATGGCCAATCCACCTGACTTGCACATCTTTGGATTGTGGGAGGAAACTGGAGCACCCATGCAGACACAGGGAGAAAGTGCAAAGTCCACACAGACAATCACCCAAGGCTGGTATTGAACCCAGGTCCCTGGCGCTGTGGAGGCTGCAGAGCTAACCGCTGAGTCACTGTGCTGCCCTGTGTTTTAATGTGTTTAGGGTGGAAGCTCAAGAAGTGTAGCATGGTGAGCTTATCCATGGGTAGTGTAAGATCCTGAGGTGTCCTTGATGGAGATGCTTGTGTCCAGAAATGAGACTGATTCTAAAGTGTAGTCCATGTTGAGTCTGATAGTGGGATGAAACCTGTTGATATCACTGTGTAGTTGTTTTAGTGAATCCTTGCCATGAGTCCAAAGAAAGAAAATGTCATCAATGCATCTGATGTAAAGCATTGGACAGAGGTCCTGTGCAGCAAAGAAGTCTTCTTTGGACTTGTGCATGAAAATGTTGGCACATTGGGGTGCAAATTTGGTCCCTATGGCTGTTCCATTTGTCTGGATAAAGGACTAGTGCCAAAGGTGAAGATGCTGAGGATGAAGCTGGCAATCGCAAATATACCTGTTGGACTACAACCCGGTTTCATGTGACTTTTGACTTTGTCCACTCCAGTTCAACACTGGCAGCTCCACATCACATCTCATAGAGTCATACAGCATAGAAACCGACCCTTTGGTGCAACTCATCCATGCTGATCTTGTTTCCCAAACTAAACTAAACAACCACCTGATGAAGGAGCAGTGCTCAGAAAGTCAGTGCTTCCAATTAAACCTGTCAGACTATAACCTGGTGTTGTGTGATTTTTAACTTTGTACACCCCAGTCCAACACTGACATCTCCAAATCATAAACTAATCCCATTTGCTTGGCCCATATCCTTCTAAACCTCTTCTATTCATGTACCTGTTCAAATGTCTTTGAAATGTTGTAATTGTACTTACAGTCTACCACTTCCTCTGGCAGTTCATTCCACACACCAAACACCCTCTGTGTGAAAAAGTTGCCCCTCAGGTTCATTTTTAATCTTTCTCCTCTCCTTAAAATTATGCCCTGTGGTTTTAAATTCCCCTACCCAAGGGAAAAGACCTTGGCTATTCACCTTATCTGTGCCCCTCGTGATTGTTTCAGCTCTTCCCTTCTCACTTGGAAGGAATGTGTAACAGATTGATGTTAAGAAGGAGGATGTGCTGGGGTTGGCACAGTGGCTCAGTGGTTAGCACTGCAGCCTCACAGCGCCAGGGTCCAGGTTCGATTCCAGCCTTGGGTGACTGTGTGGAGTTTGCACATTCTCCCCATGTCTGTGTGGGTTTCCTCTGTGCGCTCTGGTTTCCTCCCACAGTCCAAAGATGTGCAGGTCAGGTGAATTGGCCATGCTAAATTGCCCATCACGTTAGGTGCATTAGTTAGAGGGAAATGGGTCTGGGTGGGTTACTCTTCAGAGGGTCGGTGTGGACTTGTTGGGCCGAAGGGCCTGTTTCCACACTGTCGGGAATGTAATCTAATCTTAATCTCTTCATCCCGAACATTCGCTACCTCCACAAGCACACTGCACACACGGTATCTCTTTCGGTTTATTGTTCACTTCATCTTGCGATGGCCAGTGTAATTGATTTTATGGGGGAAGGGGCGGGGCGAAGGCGGTAACTCTTTTCAGGAAGTTAATTAAATGAGAGAGAAAACTGCTCCGAGGAGCATTCGCTGCCCCGTGGACTGGCAGCTCGGGACGAGAGCAGCCCCTGCGGAAAGTTGCGGTTATAATCAAAGGTGGGAGACAGAGAGAAAACATTCTGCAAGCAGAATTCCCAACCTGACATAATGGGTGGATCGATTTCAAGCTTGGATGAGAGCAGATGTAATTATATCAGAGGTGAGGACGATTTATTTGCAAAAAATGTAAAACTTTTCAATGTTGTAGTGTGACGGGCAAATTGCTGGGAGCAACTCAATCGGATGAACTGTACGGTCGATATTAACTTCTTGCTGAGACAGTCGGACAGGATTGAATGGAAATTGAAGTGACATTGCTACTCGATGTGTTGGGGAAAGAAAGTACAGTGGAAAAAATGTAGCTTATTTCAGAAAAAAAATGACTAGGCGGTATTGTGCCCGTCTGGCGTTTTCTTTTAAGATTTGAGTGCATTACGCTAAAAACCTTGTATTTGACAGGACTGCAAAATAGTGATATTTGGAAAAGCTTAGTACAGTTATTAACGGGTTTGGGAAGAGAGAGATCCAACTCCGGGTTTCTGTGGAAATGCATGATTCATGCCGAGCATGACCCACATGATACTGCCTACAAAAAAACGTTATAACGCAGATGGTTTTTCCAGTTCAAGGACTACTTGTTTCAGACATAGATGGAAAGTTTCGCTTTATTCATATATACAGAAGGATTAATTATTAACGTGTCCCAGTATTTTACTTTTATTTTAATCATTAACATGTTGGGAGAAGGTCCTGAATGTTAACGCAAGTGAGTTTGACAACTAGTTTGGACTAATAATTTGTAAAGTGTACAAGTGGTGGTGGCCGGAATGCAAGCTGAAGTTGTGATTGCACTTAGTGTTTGACATTGTGTGTTACGCTGGGCACAGTTCAGCTGGTTTAACAGTTATGCTAAGCAGAGCTTTAGAGTTTGAAGTTACCTAGGCACTGGAGCTTTTTCTAAGCTGTCATCTCGGAACACTGGTCAGGAGAAAGGAACAATTCCGCGCTCTGTTGGAATGATGTAGGAAGTTAGCGACCAGCTGCATCAGCGAAGCTGCGAGACACAAACCAGAGAAAGGTTGGGTACGCTGCATGGGGCTGGCAACTTCTGTGGAGGCAGAAAACAGGGTGGGCGTTTCAGCCGCGAGTTTCCAAAAGAACTGGACGAGCCAATCGGCATTCCACTGCATACCCCGCTGGGTATGTCCAGCATTCTCTGTTTGCCTGTCATACTTCCCAAGTTTGGTGACATTTCAGTGCAGGGCAGGAACCGAGCTTTCTCACAGTGCTAGTTAAACACCTGCTTCTCCAATAAGGTGGAGGCAAAGCAGTGGGCCTCAAGGAGACTGACTGGTGGACCTATTGTCTCTGGGCTGTTAACCCAGTCACCCACGTAAAGTTCTGGGGACAGGTGTTCGAATCCCCCTATGGCAGATGGTTGAATTCAATAAATTTAAAAGCAAAACCTCGAATTAAGAGTCTTCTGATGACCACGATTCTACTGATTCCCATCTGATGCGTTAATGCCCTATAGGTAGGGAAACGGCCATTCTCACCCGGCTTAGCCGACGTCAGACTCCAGACCCAGAGACTTCTAACTGCCCTCAACTGTAAATAAAACGTATGAAGCCTTTGTCACTATTTTCGTGGTGGTTAACTGTTCACTGATAAGATTGTCAAGACATCAATTTTCAGAACCAGTTCTGAGTTATTTGACTCTTGTTGACTGACTGGTCGTAATGGTAATTGATTTTTTTTCCCCGGTCTGACAGCTAAAATTCATGATTTTGCTCAACTTAATATTGAAACACCAGGAATATTGAGCGGAGTTGGCGTTTGATGCCCCAGTACTTTCATGCTGATGCCTCTAACCACAGTAATCCCCTTCGACATTCAAGCTGCACTGAGTAGCCAGCGTTCCAAACATCTGCTAACAAAAGGGATGCTAATAGATTTGGAACATATCGGTGGGAAATGTCTTTCTGGTTACGGCATGAAAATGTGAAAAGCCCAAGCCCTTGTGGGCGTGTTGTACTGCGTTGACCTGCTGACCAGTGTGGCCTTAGGGATATTTCTATAGTCTCGTATTGTTGATAATGCAATGACATAATGCACCCAGAGCTTAGCACGAGCCAAGTGGAAACTTCATACTAATTTATGCAGTTGTCATAACCGCTCTTCAATTTAATCCATCGTACTAATTTCCCTGTGGGTTTTTGCCCTGGATAGTATGCTAGCTCCTTCTTGCAGCTGCACTTTCCCCCAGTACTCACTCGGTGAATGTTGAATCCTGGACCTGTTTGTGTTGCCGTTTGCCAGTTCCAGTTCGCTGTTAACGGTTTTCTGATTAGACAGAGATGTTGAATAAATGGAAACCAGTTTGATTTACTTACACTTTTAACACCCTGTACAAGATAACCAGAAAACAAAAACTGCAATAACTTGTTGGATAGTCATTGAAATACTGAGAATTTCCCTGCTTAGACTTTTGGAAAAAAGAGAATATGAATTTGTTTTTGCCTTTGATTTTCAAAATGATAGCAAATTTTTGTGGAAAGCCAGAGACGATGGACTGACAGGCACTTTCCTTGGTTTTAGATTCATCTTTTAATGTCCTTATCACTGCCTGCACTTAGAAAGGTTAAGTCGCCATGGTCTTGCCAGACCACTGGGCTAATTTCTCATTAGAGAGAGAAGATTGGTTTAATCTGAGTCACACCATGCCTTAGGTGAGGGGAGAGATTGAGAAGGAGAGTTCTTCATAATAATCTCTACTGCGCTGAAATTATTTGGAGCAATGGATATTTTGATGCTGCATATGCACCATCATTACTCAGTGAAAATATGTTATTTTATATTTAGCTGTTTTGAATCTTATGTCTGGCAGTGATGATTATGGTTCAATTGCATTGCTGTTCTCTTCAAATAAACAGAAGTCATCAGAGTTTACATCCCATTAACAAATACTGTAAATTTCCGCTCTCTCCCAAAATAAAATCTCCAGCTTCAAACATGTGAGCACAAACTCACTGCACAGTTCTGGTTAACATTTATAAAAATAATTTTCCCATTTTAAAATAATTGACACCCATGTTTAATGTTTCTATCAGCCGCTCCTCTCTTTGAAACACACCCCCTCAAAATGTCCACCAAACCCAAGTTCAGCTTGATTTCAGACAGATGAGAGTTTCCTGATAGATCACCACTCTGGGTCTTCATACTGAAGGAGAAGTTGCAGTAGCTGCATTAGCTCCAAGTCTGGAGACTTGTTTGGGAGCTTGGCAGAGAAGAGCAACCCACCGAGGATGCCCCTTCCAAATGTGGGTTTGTAGTACACTACCAGACCCCTCCAAATAACTGAACCTGCAGTGGCTGCACTTCTTCAAGAATGTCATTGTTCGTTTCTCTCAGAGATGGTCTTATGCTGCTCTCTGTCTGTGGCAATTATTGAATCATAGTACTCAACATCTACAGCTCCAGACACTTCCGGGTCCACAGAGGACAACTGTTCATCATTAACCAGGTAACTGTTGGTGTATCAATCCAGCAGGTGATATGTGCCCTATTTCATAGAGTAGCCAGTTTACTTAATCCATTATGTCATCCAGACAGTGAGGCAGAGAGCTCAGTGCTTCTACAGGAGATTTCTATTGCTCAGGGTGTCTACAACAGCATTAAAGGCACAAATCAAGCAGGTACCAGCACATACAAATAGTAAGAGGTTTAGTTCTCAAGTCAGCCAGATCTTCTTTGATGCAAACTGCACCCTAATCTGATTTGCTGCAGCAGCCAGGGTATTTCAGACACCAGATTCATCAAGATGTCTTCAACAACCAATTGGCTGCAATGGCAGCATTGCAGCTTCCCCCTTTTTTTCTGAAACATATTTGAAAACATCAAATCAGTTCTCTTTGAAGCAAAATTTTACCACAAATCTCACACTTAAATATGTCCTGACTGATGGCATTACCCATAAATAACCAAAAATGAGACAAGCACCCAATATATTTCAGGACAAACAACTCTTGCAGAGTATGTAGATGTTAGAGCGGAAGGAGGGTTCAGGACTTTGCAAGCAGACGGTGCTAGAGAGCCTTAACCCAGAGTGGTTTGTAAAGTCTGTTACTTTAAAACAGTATGGTAATTCAGAGGTCAATGTGGGAGTCACATTGTGGAGGATGATATGAGAGAGATCTTAAATCAACATTTTACCCTTTTTTGTACAAATGATGGAAGTGAGAATATAAAGTAGTGGGACAGAACACCTGAGAGAGCTATTTGTAGAAAAGGAAATGGTTCTGAAAAATTTTCAGAAATCAAGGTGGCGTGTGTGCTGATGACATGCACTGTAGATTATCACAAGTCAGGAAGTGATACAGACGCTCCAGCCATCGTTTTTAAAATTCATTAAATATGTAAATGCTGTTATTGGACTTGAGTAGCCATTATAAACAATTAGATTAATGAAGGGAGAGAAGTTTTAGCAATCTAGATGACTACAGACAAGTTAGTTCAAAGCCAGTAGTCAGTAAATCTTTAAAGGTTTATTTTAATATCCCTGTCCAGTGGAAATCAAACAGTTAAACTCATTAGCAGATGAATGAGTTCCACCCTTTCCCCCAGTGTGTCAATGAGGCTCGACTGCTACTTTAACCATGGGCCTGTATCGTAGTGGTAGTTGTCACTAAAACAACTGGTGTATTGTGAGAACTTCCCAAATGTGCCATGGAATTTTGCACAAAGGTAAAGAACATCAATTTAAAACAAACATTTTTTTTCAGTGTTCCATCCAACCAAAACTACAACTCATCAACGCATGAAAATTCATAATTAAATTAAAAGCAAGGTACCAGTATTTCAATTAGAAACACAGGTTTAGAAGGCAAGTGACCATAAAAACCAACAAAGCAAGCTAACATTGGAATATGTTGCCACATTGCCCATATCCAATAAAAAAATGAAATGTCATCTGCCAAATTCAATCCCCCGAACTGAATAGTGTTCAGAACATATTTAGTGTCATGAATAATTAGAAATAATTGAATTGAGCGATTTTGAAAATGTGTCTGAATGCATGATCAAAGATGTATTTTTGCTGGTGAATATGAAATATTAATGCATTTGATCCTTTAGCTTACTGTATGCACTATGTTGCAAACCTCTAATAAGACCTTAACCATAATAAAAGCAAGTACGTACGATGTTTACAAGCAATCAATTCCGCAGTGAAGGTGAGTGTGTGGTAGAATTGGTGTGACGTACCACTGAAAAGGTTGGGAACCACTTCAGTAAAATCTTTTATCATGCTCTTAATCTGGAAGGCTGACATGTGATGCCAGATGTGTCAATGCGGTTGATTCTTAGCTGCTGTCTAAGATGGCTTGGCAAGATGTCCATTTCAGGCCAATTATAGATGGGCTACAAAGGTTGGTCTTCTCTGCAAATCCCACAACCTATGGAAAGAACAATTAACACAATGAGAAGAGGAATAGAATCTGAAGTGTAAAGAAGTAGGTTACTTTTTCACTTATTTTTAACTTCCTTGATCGGGCTAAGAAGACCATGTGTACTCTTTCAGGATCTACAAAGAATGTTTAATTCACCCCTGATCTGGGCTGCCTCTCTTGCTTCCTGTCATCCAATCATCTTTGCATAATGACACTACTCAAAGAGCAAAAAGATGAATGACCAATTGTTTTGTTCTTTGTTGCCATTGGTTGAGGGAGGAATATTGTCATGGCACCATGAGAAGTTCCTGTTTTTGTTTTGAATTGTCTGATGGGATTTGAACAAGGAAGAGGATCTGTTTTAATGTTTCATCATCATAATGGTGCAGAATTTACTCAGTGTTGCAAAAATGTTTTACTTCATTTAGGATAAATAATTCAATCTGGCAAAAAATATCATACCAGCATTTGGGGAATAACATTTGAAATAGAGATTCTTTCGATGGATAGTTTTCCTAAAACTTTTTCTCACAGGTTTTTGGTCGAAGAAAGGAATTCAGTCAGTTGAGGGGTTTTCTGGATTATTGATACTTAAATTTTCAGTCATGTTGACAACAGTATCTCTGCCCATGTGGTGTTTTGTGCAAACACTCAAGAACGAATAGAATTCGGAAAATAATTCAAAGTAAACCTCAATTACGTGCCTGACCTGTCAAGAGGGAGGGTCCATTATACTTTGCTCCATTCTGTCTGCTAACCCACATTCATCATCCTTTTATGATGATGGTTTGTGACTATTATGCTGCAACATGGTGGGAATTGTAGCTGCTTTCCTTACTTGTTTCGAATTGTCTGATGGGATTTGTCTTTAACTTCGACTGATATTTACATTAAAAAGTAAGTTAGTTAGACTTCTCTGACATCTGTCTCTATTCTAGAGTTGGTGGGTTTAAGTCGAACTCAATGATACTTTATTCTGTTATGTTTTACCTTTTGGGGAATAGAAACAAGATATTTTGCAATGAGCCACATCTGTCATACTACTTACATTTCCTGGCCTTTACGCTTTTTGTGCTTAAAATGTCATCGGTTGGATCATAAACAGATTAAACTTTTTAAAAAATCATGGAAGCACAACACATTTAGTTTAACTTTCTAATATGTTGGGTGTGCACTGCAACCTGACAAGAGCAGAAGGCCCATTGTATTTTGTTCTATTCTGTCTGCGAACCTATGTTATCAATCCTGACTGGCTGCATGGGAGACATGAGTTTAGTTAATTATGATTTATATTTAATCCTAAAAAAGAAGTGTGAAAGAAAATTACAAGAATTATAATTCAGGGTCAAAATTTTAAAGTGTGCCTTTCTGATAACTATTCTGTAATTTTAAAAATGCAATAGTTAATGCTACTGCAATTTTCAGAGAAAATCAAAAGCCTTCTCAAAAAAAAAGCTTCTGTCAAAATAGGTTACAATGAAATATACATGTATGAAAATGAAGGAATGTAGAGAGTCTAGAGGAGACTTGTCTGGGGTCAGAAGCAAGTTGGTTTCTCTCCTAAAAGGGAGATGTTTTTTCTGTTTTCAGAATAGTTAAGAGAATAAGCTATCTCAGTAGAAAGAATTAGTTTGTGCAGTATCCAAACCAGAATGTTTGAGAAATCTGAAAGTTATTAAAGGCCAAGAAAGTTTAAGCTTTCGTTTTTCTGAGTATTCATGTTGGAAGATTCCACACTTTATCGGAAAGAAACTGGAGATTCAGTTAAATTAAACAAACTGATTTGATATAGAGAGATACTTTTCGAGATTTGAATTGCTGTAAAGTGATGGTGTTGGAAAGGAAGTTTGATTTGCTGTGTACGTTCAGATCTTTCTGTGTTCAATATCAAGGTAGCTTGGTTTGCTTTTTTCCTTGTTGCAGAGTTTCTTAAAGAACACAGAAACCTTATGTGACTGTTTGAGTTAATGACCACCACATTAACTGAAACAGGAAAGACCTGATCGATCAAGCCAACTTCTATTCTCGAATCTGACGTATCCAGCTGTACCCTCACTGAGATCGTAACAGTAGGATTTATTGTGCACCACCATGTCAGGATTCAGTTTGTATCATTGGTGAAGTGACTAAGACCACTTTCTGAATCCTTGGTTCCTGTTGCCTTTCTGTCAGCTGGAAACATCAATTACATGTGTTATACACTAGAAACTGGAAAATCTATGTTTAAGTCTACAGTGTCTTCTAGGACTCTTTGTGCCATGTTCTATAACACTCTTCTTATAAGAGAACGTTAATTACAATGTATATTCTAGTCACAAAAAACTTTCCAGTGACTTTAAACATTTTAATAAATATATATGTCCTTTTTCTAACCTGCCATAATATTTTGTATTGGTAAAATGCTTTAGTAAGATTGAATGCCTGACCTTGGTGTACAGCACAATGTTTGGTTCTCCATTGATGGAAAACTTACAGACTTGGCTGTTAAATGGCAATGAACTCTAGCATAGATTAATGTGAGATCATGTGCTTTGGTAGGAAAAGCAGACCACCTACATTTTAGAAAATAAGAAACAGAATTTGGCAGAAGAGCATAGGCACCAAGTGATATGGTTAATCCTTTAGAAGCAGCATTGAAAGTCAGCAAAGCACTTAAATCTCAACACTTTATATTCCTATATAAAAATGAAAAAATTAAATCTATATAGGATCCAGATCAAGCCATGCTGTAAAGTACTGTGCACAGTTTATTCCTTTACATTATAGAAAGAACCGAAAAGCAGTGAATACAATGCAGAAAAGATTTGCAAGAACAGCACCAGAACTGAGAGACTACAGCTATCAAGAAAGATTAAACAGTCTGTTGTCTTTAGAAAAGGCAAAACTTAGAATTGGGCTTCATAACATGGGAGTTATCCCAGTGTCAGCTGTAATTTTGGGGTTATGAACTGTGCAATACTGGCCCCCCTTGGAGCTCTGACCAATTTATAACAACTGTGCTCCTTCTCGTATAACTCCCCACTATGACAGTATATTTTTGAAACTCCCCACCATTCTCACAGGTCTGATTTGCAACAATTTGCAAGCATCAAAATGGGGTGACAGTACGAAAAGAGCTGTGAAGACCCGCGTTGAAAGCAACCTCATGGAGATCTTCAGGATTAGAATGAGTTGGATGGGGTAATCGAAGAGAGAATGTTTCCACTTGTAAAGAATCTTGTGGAATAACCAAGAGTTAACTACAAGCTAGTTACTCATAAATCTGATATGAAGTGAAGGAGAGATTTCTTTGTGCTTAGAATGTGGAACTGATCGAGCACAGGAGTGTTTGAGACAAACAGCTTTCACTAGATGAGTACGTGAAATAAAAAGCAATTGAAATATATATTGAACGTTGAGATGAGATGGATGGAATGGGGAAGAATCTCAGTACAGACTGGTTGGACTCAATAAGCTGTATCTGTGCAGAGTTTGTCTAATTCTTTCAATCAAACAGAATTTGGCAGTGGTAGCAAGATTGTCTGTTAAAGCCAAACTTTCCCAAATGCCGTTATGCATAGTTACAGATTATTTTTTGTGAAGAACTGTTACATCAACTCTTTTTTAATATGGAAAGTAAGACTTGTATTTATGTTGTCCCTTTCCCAATCTCAGGGATGGTGCGAAGGATTTTACAACCAATGAGTTCTTCTTTTATTGAAGTGTAGTTATTGTTATCATGTAAAACTGGATGTCATAGGCTAATAAACACAGTACAATGTTTTTGTGAATAATCATGTATGAAAACTGTGTAACCATATTGGCACTCTCCCAACTCTCATTTCCTATTCCTAATATAGAGATGCCTTCTGGAAGTGGGTATACATCTCCTTTAAACTGAACCCTGCATTAATGCATGTGGTTATGAATAGGACATGCCACATTATTAAAAGTCAACCCTCTACCAGAATCTAAATACTGTTAAACATGAGAGCAATCCCTTGTCCCTCCAATCCACTCTGAATTGCAGTAATAATCATAAATTGTAACAGTAAAAACAAACTAAAAAATCATTTTTGGGTGTAATTACGTAAAACAGACAGTACAATTTTGGACTTTTGTAATAAACTATTTTTTTTAAAAATCCCTAGACCATCAGCTGTTCCTTTCAATAACTTTTGAACTCAAGTTGTTTGCCTGGTAAAGACACTGACAAGTCACTTTCTGCCCACCTCTGCTGGACTAAGCAGTGTGAATGAGGGAACAGAAGAGTCTGTGGCGTTCCAAAGGACAACTTCCTCTGAAGATCAAACAATAGTCAAGCAAATAAATTATTTAATGCAATGAATGAGAAGTATTTTTCTGGTCATCTGGTCGTTTTAGTTACCATTAAGATGACACTACTGGATAAATCATCCTGAGTATTTGAGTGAAGATGACTCAAACGTATACCTAAAAATGCCCACATTCTTTTAACCAATCAATTAAATTGCATTCCTTTGAACAAAGTAACAGTATCCAGAACAATTTATAATCTGCCTATTCTCCAGTAGAAAGATTGCCTCCCACACAAATTGTGAACATGTTCTGAATGGTATTTGACTACTCCAGATATCAACTTAAAATGATCTTTTAAAGTCTTTTATGTTGAACTTTTTAATTCTAACTAAAGTATCTAATGAGCATTACTCGGGTTCCAGCATTTAGGTTATGAATCTAATTTCTTGGATGACAGATATTAGCCTTCTAAAATATTATTTAAAACCTTGCATGATACTCACCACTAAACCAGAAGGTTGGATCAAGATCCAGAACTTTGAGCACATGATCTGAGTTCACACTCCTATATTGTGCCATGTGAGTTACATTGTTGGAGGCACCATCTTTTAGATGAGACTTAAATTAAGGCCTTTCTCTTTCCTCTTGGTAAACAATTCAAAGGAGAGCTAATGAAGTACTGTATGCAGTTCTGGTCGCCCTCTTATGGATAGACCATAAAACATTACAGCGCAGTACAGACTCTTCAGCCCTTGATGTTGATTTCGCAGGTCGGTGCAATCAGAAGCCCATAACCTACCCTATTCCATTTTCATCCATAGTCTATCCAATGACCATTAAATGCCCTTAAAGTTGGCGAGTCGTCTACTGTTGCAGGCAGGGCATTCCACGTCCCTACTACTCTGAGTAAAGAAACTACCCCTGATGTCTGTCCTATATCTGCCTATGTCTGCCCTGATATTATTAATCTGGAGAGGGTTCAGAAAAGATTTCCAGGATGTTGCTGGGAATGGAGTGTTTGAGATATAAAAACAGATATGAAAGACTGGGACTTTTTTCACAGGACGTTGAGGGGTGACTTTATTGAGGGTTATAAAATTAATGAGGGGCAAAGATAAGTTGACTGACAAGAGTCTTTTCCCTAAAGTGGGGGAGTTCAAAGCTAGGGAGCATATTTTTAAGGTGAGAGGAGAAAGATTTTAAAAGGGCATGAGAAGCAACTTTTTTACAGTGTGCTATGTGTTTGTAATGAACTGTCACACAAAGTGGTGGATGCAGGAACAGTGACAATGTTTAAAAGGCATTTAGAAAAGTCTGTGAAGAGGAAAAGTTTGGAGAGATATGGGCCAAGTGCAGGCAGGTGGGAATACTTTACTTTGGGAACATGGATTGTTTGGACCAAAAAGTCTGTTTTCATGTTGTATTACTGTATTACTCTGTGACTCTGTGATTTCTGCTGTTTTCCTGGTCACAGGTACCTTCAACCAATACCTGAAACAGATTATCTGATTAATTTCAATGTTATTTGTGGGATCTAGCTATGTGGACATTTAGTGCCATGTTTTCTATTATTCAGGAGCTACATTTCACTAGTATCTTAGTTGTGAAATATTTAGGGACACACTTCCTCCTCTGTAATGTGGACATTTTGCAAGATGTCACCATCTATTTCCCTACATTCTATGTCTTCCATATCCTTTTCCACAGTAAATACTGATGCAATATACTCATTTAGTATCTCCCCCATTTTCTGTGGCTCCACACAAAGGCCACCTTGTTGATCTTTCTAGGGCCCTATTCTCTCCCTAGTTACCCTATTGTCCTTAACGTATTTGTAAAAACTCTTTGGATTCTCCTTAATTCTATTTGCCAAAGCTATCTCGTGTCCCCTTTTTGTCCTCCTGATTTCCCTCTTAAGTATACTCTTACTGCCTTTATACTCTAAGGATTCTCTCGATCTATTCTGTCTATACCTGACATATGCTTCTTTCTTTTTCTTAACCAAACCCTCAATTTCTTTATTCATCCAGCATTCCCTATACCTACTAGCCTTCCTTTGCACCCTGACAGGAATATACTTTCTCTAGACTCTCGTTATCTCATTTCTGAAGGCCTCCCACTTTCCAGCCGTCCCTTTACCTGCGAACATTTGCCCCAATCAGCTTTCGAGTGTTCTTGCCGAATACCATCAAAATTGGCCTTTCTCCAATTTAGAACTTCAGCTTTTAGATGTGGTCTATCCTTTTCCATCACTATTTTATAACGAATAGAATTATGGTCGCTGGACCCAAAGTGCTCCCTCACTGACACCTCAGTCACCTGCCCTGCCTTATTTCCTAAGAGTAGGTCAAGTTTTGCACCTTCTCAAGTAGGTACATCCACATACTGAATCAGAAAATTTTCTTGTACACACTTAACAAATTCCTCTCCATCTAAACCCTTAACACTATGGGCAGTGCCAGTCTATGTTTAGAAAGTTAAAATCCCCGACCATAACTACCCTATTTTTCTTACAGATAGCTAAGATCTCCTTACAAGTTTGAGTAAGTGCTGGATGTCTTGAAATGCATAAAAGTGGATAAATCCCCAGGATAGATGGTGACATCTTGCAAAATGTCCAGATTACAGAGGAGGAAGTGCTGGATGTCTTGAAATGGTTAAAGGTGGATAAATCCCCAGGACCTGTTCAGGTTTACCAGAGAACTCTGTGGGAAGCTGGAGAAGTGATTGCTGGGCCTCTTGCTGAGATATTTGTATCATCGATAGTCACAGGTGAGATGCCGGAAGACTGGAGGTTGGCAAACATGGTGCCACTGCTTAAGAATGGCAGTAAAGACAAGCCAGGGATCTATAGACCGGTGAGCCTGACCTCGGTGGTGGGCAAGTTGTTGGAGGGAATCCTGAGGGACAGGATGTACATGTATTTGGAAAGGCAAGGATTGATTAAGGATAGTCAACATGATTTTGTGTGTGGGAAATCATGTCTCACAAACTGGAGGTTTTTGAAGAAGTAACAAAGAGGATTGATGAGGGCAGAGTGGTAGATGTGATCTATATGGACTTTAGTAAGGCACTCAACAAGGTTCCCCATGGGAGTCTGATCAGCAAGGTTAGATCTCATGGAATACAGGGAGAACTAGCCATTTGGATACAGAACTGGCTCAAAGGTAGAAGAGAGAGGGTGGTGGTGGAGGGCTGGTTTTCAGACTGGAGGCCTGTGACCAATGGAGTGCCACAAGGATCAGTGCTGGGTCCTCTACTTTTTGTCATTTACATAAATGATTTGGATGTGAGCATAAGAGATACAGTTAGTAAGTTTGCAGATGACACCAAAATTGAAAGTGCAGTGGGCAGCAAAGAAGGTTACCTCCGATTACAACAGGATCTTGACCAGATGGGCCAATGGGCTGAGAAGTGGCAGATGGAGTTTAATTCAGATAAATGCGAGGTGCTGCATTTTGGGAAAGCAAATCTTAGCAGGACTTATACACTTAATGGTAAGGTCCTCAGGAGTGTTGCTGAACAGAGAGACCTTGGAGTGCAGGTTCATATCTCCTTGAAAGTGGAGTCACAGGTAGATAGGATAGTGAAGGAGGCGTTTGGTATGCTTTCCTTTATTGGTCAGAGTATTGAGTACAGGAGTTGGGAGGTCATGTTGTGGCTGTACAGGACATTGGTTAGGCCACTTTTGGAATATTGTGTGCAATTCTGGTCTCCTTCCTATCGGAAAGATGTTGTGAAACTTGAAAAGGTTCAGAAAAGATTTATAAGGATGTTGCCAGGGTTGGAGAATCTGAGCTACAGAGAGAGGCTGAACAGGTTAGGGCTGTTCTCCCTGGAGCATCGGAGGCTGACAAAATTTCACGCAGAGAGTGGTACGTGTATGGAATGAGCTGCCAGAGGATGTGGTGGAGGCTGGTACAATTGCAAAATTTAAGAAGCATTTGGATGGGTATATGAATAGGAAGGGTTTGGAGGAATATGGGCTAAGTGCTGGCAGGTGGGATTAGATTGGATTGGGATATTTGGTCGGCATGAACTTGTTGGACCAAAGGGTTTGTTTGTATGCTCTACATCTTTATGACTCTATCCTGAAATTATGAAAAGCAAAAGGTGTGACTTTTTAAAATAAAAAAGACTAATATGAAAGTAGCTATCAACTTAGTCATATTTTAAGTTATTTAAAAGTAAGGTGATCTGTCCATATCAATAAATGTAATATTTCTATCTTAAAGCAAGAGGCAGCTCTGTTTCTTGCACATATTACTTGTCACTAGTTCAAAAATACTTTTAGTTAGTAATAACTGTAGCTGCTCACTTCCAAGGGTTTAAATTGGAGTCAAACACTTTTAGAACTAAGACCACTACTGTACATAGTATTTAAAGTATGAAAACAGACCATACAGCTCAATATGCCAGTGTGTATGCTCCATATGAACCTCCTGTCAGTTTGTTTTGTCTAGTCCTGGCATTTTTCTATGTCTTTCTTTCTTCTTCATGTACTTAACTAGCGTTACCCTTAATGCATCAATGCTATTCACCTCACTTACTCTGAGCTGTCAGGTTCCACATCACCACTGTTAGAGTCAAGAACGTTCTTTTAAATTCCTTATTTGATTTGTCTCATTTTATAATTCCTTGTTATGGATTTCTATAATAGGAATAATTTTTCTTTGACATCTACCCAGTGAAACATTTTAAGTTCTTAAGGATCATCTCCTAGCCTTGACTTTTATAGAAAACAAAAAGCCCCAGGTTGTCCAATATTTCCCAATCCTTGTTAAAGGTTTGCCCCAATAAATGTTTATGGTAAAAGATGATTTATAAAAGCCTATTCCAAGGTTTGCCCAGGCATCTCCTAGTCAGTGCATTAAATACGTAACATCTCTAGGAAATTAAATTGTCCATGCTACTTAAAGCTATATGGGGCACACAGCTCTCAAGGGATGGATCAGCTATTTAACCATCTTAATGAGGATGTGTGCTTGAAATTTTAAAAGTCTTTTACATTTAGTGATTGTGACCAGGATTTCCCCAGGGCTCAGGACAACCAGCAAACTGTAGGAAGTCAAGAATGGCTGGATCTATCAGAAGTGCTCTTTGGGAATAGTGAATGGACCACCGGCAGCAGGAATGCCCCCAATCACTTTTTTTCCCAGGCTAGCACGATAACCATTCCATGAATGGCCTCCCTCAGTGTGATCTGCAATCTGATGATCTGAAGCACCATTGAGCCAGCAATCTGAAGCTACAGTTCTCAAGGCATAGACCCTTGACCCTACATTCCCTCCCCTTATTCCCTGACTGACAATTTTCTTCCTTTAGGGGAATTCTAACAAATTCATGGCCTTACACATCACTGTTTATTGTGTGTATATAGAGAGTGATCTTGATGAGGACAGTATACCTCCCCAACCCCAGACGATGTTTGAATCTATGTGGAGCTGATGGGGTAGAAATGGCAGCTGTAATTATCCCAAATAAAATTTATTCAAAGAATTCTGCTTTAAGTAGTAATTGTTAATATTCAACCATGTTCTTATTCATTCACAATCTTTCTAGGGATGGGAATTAAACGCTGGGCCAGCCAGTGACACCCATGTCCCATGCATAAAATAAGAAACAGAAAAACCACAGGATATTGAGCCTTTTACAATGGAGCAGTATTACAGCAGATAGGCCATTAAGGCCAACAGAACTGCAAATGCAGTCGTCTTCACCTAACTTTATTGGCACCCTTATCATCAGCTTTCTTGACCATCTATAACTGTTAACACCTCTTGTCCCATGGCCAGTGTTTGATCAGTAGAAACTTCCTTCAATTAAATATTGGGAAGACTTTAACTTCAGTACCTGCTTCAAATCTGGTTCCTTCACTCTCCATGGCACCAATCTGAGGCTGATCCAGACAGGTTACAGCCTTGGCGCCATATTTCTGACCACATGCATGTGTCATCACTGAGACCGTCTATTTCTGTGTGCCTAATATTACCCAATACAGACCCTACTTCAGCTGATTTACTACAGCAGTCTTCATCTGTTGCATTACTATTTCTGAACATAACCATGCTAGCATGTTTTTATTTTCTGACCTATGTAAACTTGAAATCATCTACTCACGTACTAGCTCATGTCAACTTTCATTCATACAATGTCCCTGTGCTCACTGACTTATATTGATTTCAGATTTTAAAATTCTAATGCTTATTTTCAACTTTCAGTGGCCTCACCTTTCCCCTCCTCTGTAACCTCCTTCAGCCCACAATCCTTTGAGAGTTCTGTGGTCCTCCAATCCTGGCCTCTTGAACTTTAATTGTTCCAGTACTGGCGGCTATGGCTTTCAGCTAACCCTAAAGTCCAGTATTTCCTCCTATACCTCTCTTCCTGTCCTCCACTGCTTCTCCATTAGGACAGTCCTCAAAGCCTCCCTCTTTGACAAGGCTTTTTTGTCATTTGGCCAGTGCCTCTTTTTTGTGATTCTGTCTCAAACCTTGTTTGATAATGCTCCTGTAAAGATCCTTGGGATATTTTGCTGCAAAAACACTATATAAATACAGGCAGCAGCTGCTGCTGTTGTTGTTCCTATATCTCTCAGAACCTACCTACCTTCCTTTTGAAGACTTTAGTGCTATTTGCCTCACTGTCTATGAGAGAGTCAGATTATTCAGGGAGAAAATCGCTTGTTTTAAAAACAAAATTAGTTAGTCACTTCTTGGATCCTAATTTTGATACAATTGTGCCAGGAGTGGGGTTCATATTATAAATACCCGTAAATGGAGATTCCACTGTCAGCAGATAATATCCACAGCAAACAGGGTTATTTGATTGCTCTGGAGGAATCTTTGATATGGCAAAAAAAAGTTATAGTTTATGAAACATTTGCTTGTCCAATCCTGGAGTTTGAAAGTAGTGTGTGGGATTGCAAAACAAATAAAATTGAAGTGATCTAAAGACCTGCTGCACAATTCAGCAGTGTCATATCCGTGATCAGAGACTTTTAAAGCATTAATTCATGGAAGATGGGCATCATCGGCAAGGCATGCATTTATTGCCCATCCTTAATTGCCTAGTGGGCATTTAAGAGTCAGTCACATTGCTGTGGGTCTGGAGGCACATGTAAGCCTGACCAGATAAGGACAGTAGATTTCCTTCTTCAAAAGGACAATCTTGGGTTTTCACAAGAAGTGGCAGTGGTTACATGGTTCCCATTTGACTAGCATTTTATTCCAAACTTTGATTGAATTCAAATTTCTTCATCTGCCATGGTGGGACATGTTCAGACCATTAATCTAGGTTTTTGGATTACTTGTCCATTGATATTAGCACAATACCACACCTCCCTATGAAGAGGGAATTACTCAAACAAAGAAGGGAGAAAAAGAAACTGAACATGTTTGTAAAATGTTTAAAAGTTTTCACTATCAGGATTACCATCTCAGCAAGTCATGCCTGGGTTAACTAGTGCTACCCATAAAAATGTGGTAAGCATACAGAGATTGGTCTGTGATGCTGACACAAATAGAACAGAAGCAGAAGTTTTGTTTCAGTGGGGAAGCCCTCACTGACCAGCCTCTGGTAGAAGTAGCATTTGAATCCCAATGATGTGGAGAAGCTTAATCAGCAGATTTAGAGAAAAATCCTGCAGGCTTCAGGTGAGTGTCTTTGTGGCTTGCAAATTTAGACCCTGCATCTGACTAACTTGTGCCTCAGAGTTCGTATCCTTTTATGTTCTCACAACATTCCCCTGTTGCTCTATTAATGGCAGCGTTAACTCTTTCATGAACTGGATTTGTGCCTCCACTACTATACCAGACAAAGAATTTTTATATAAATGCATTCATTATTCCTGCACTATGATTGCATATAGCAATTTCATCCTTCACCTTCAATTTTGCTCTTTGCTAATACAAATTCATTCAGTTCTCGCTTTTAGCAGAGTACCAAATTCTGAATTTTGACCATTCATATTTGTTCATGTGAGGCAGTTTTAAAGTGAACCCATTTGACATAAATCAGGGCAAGGACAGGAGTTGAGTGAGTGATTGCAGTGATGTTAGTTAATGGTTCATGGTGTACTTTCCTGTGACTCAAATCTGTGGATGAGTCGCAGGACTCATCAGTGCAGGACTGACTCAGTGCATGAAATTTGAAAACAAAGCTATTTTATTTAACTCCTTCTCATTTTTTGTACATTATCATAATTGGATAACCTCTGCTGATTTTTGTTTTAGATACTGCTTTGAAAATTCCTACGGTAAGAATAAACAATTGAATTAATGGGACTCATCTGGCTCAAAATTGTGTATACCACAGTAGTGAGTCATACAGATTGGATACTATGTTAGTCCCCGTGAATCAAATGGCAAGCAGTATTTAATATCAAAGATCAGCAGCTATATGAATGCAAATGTATCATCTCATTTCATATGTTTGTTTGAGGCTGCAATTTGGAAAATATTTTTTCTATTCAGTTTCAATATAACTGTGCTTCACTACTGTGGTATCTGTTCTTGAGACCAAAGCAGCCTTTTGAATGTTTATTGTGTTTTGATGGTCATTTTCAGCATGATGTCTGAACACTGTCAGCAACGCAGTTGGAAAAATTAAAGCAAAGTGAATATGTGAACTGCATAGAATAAGATAGACTGGTTGATGAGAGTAAAGTGATCTTTTTCCCTGTTGTCATGGTTCCTTGGGAGCAAGGAAAGAGTGGACATTAAGGGAGAGGTGGGTGTCAGTGGAATGAAAGGGAGGGAGGGAACAGAAGTTGAGTAATTTAGTGATATCAAGATTCAGGGTTGTTCCATGTGCTGACTTTAATGGTTTTTGTCTCTTAAACTGAAGTTCACTGCATCACCTTCTATAGCAAGTTAGTGTATTGGATACAAATACATTTTTCCAAACGTCCCCCTTTTCATTTTAAAAAAAACCTTGCTATCACGCTGCTAATCCAATCCACAGGAGTTCCTTGATTACTCCTTCATTTTGCAGCTCCTCTATCTTGAGGACTGTTGGAACTCTCCTTAGCAGATTCTCACTGTGATCTACTTGGAGTTAATATGCATCAGAAATATATCAGAGACCTGCGGAAATACCTTTGTAATTTTTCAAGAGTTTTCAGCCATTGTGAATTGCTGGTGCTCTGCAAACCAAGTCTCTTCTGGGAGGTTGAGCCTTAGACCTTTTTTGGTTGAGATTATTGGATATTGCTTGTTGGCACTCTCCGGACTTGCAGATTTCCTTTCTTCCCATTGCTTTATACTCTCAACGTAGTTTGTCCTCCTGGAGTAAGCATTATTCCATCAACTTCAACTTCACATTAACCTTTCTTCACCTTTTCGTGAAGCCACTTCACACACATCCGAGAAGCTTATGACATTGAGTGTAGCATGGCATCAGTTTGACACTTCACATTGACATAATGCTCATCTCCTGCAGTCATTGGTCTGACAATTCAAAACTATTTATCCCCTTCACATTGGATGTACCGATCTATTCTATGGTGTAGAGTGTTGTGTCAGAAACATCATTTCACATCTCTTCAGCAGCCATTTTTATAGCCTTGCATCTTTCCATCAACATACTTGCACACAGTGATTCAGCTTCTCACAGTGAGACCACTCCTTTTCCCACGCTGGGCATATTGTTATTTCCTTTCGCGTGGTATACACTGCAATACTTACATCCTGTGCTCTGGTCTTGATCTTTCTGCTGGCCCTTTCACAAATAATTTATCCTTTTCCCATTCTTAAGTTTGGCATTAGGAAATATCTCGTCACTTCTCCCACTATTATTCTCGAGCTGATGATTGACACCCTAAATGGTTCTTACCCTCTTTGCTGTGTATTAAGAGATCAGATGACCTAATTTAAAGGGTGAGGCATTCAGCATGGTGGACTTGAAATATTTATTCCCCATTAAATAAAAAATATCTTGTTTATGTATTGTTGTTTGCAGGATTATACAGTATACAAATTAACTGACACCATTCTCCTTTATTACATTTTCTCCAAAACTACTGTGCAAACTATAAAAATCTTTAGGACATCCTAAGGATCTAAAAGCTGCCACATAATTGCAAGTTTGTTCTTTGAGGGGAAAGATGTAGTCGCAACATTGGAAGTGAAGGTGCTGGGGCCCTTGATAGGAATAAGAGATGAGGGGAAGTAATTCACTAATGCTTATACAACTATGAAAAAACCTAGAGGGGTATTAAACATGTTTCTTACTTTTATTAGGGAACAGCAACACGTGATATTCAATTGTTTGACCAAAGGTCAGGCTATTACAAGTCTTTTAATTCCACCACTCCTCTGTTTTTCATTTCAACTGAAAATTTGAAGTTGTACACATTTGATCCCATGTGGAGGACATCAGGATGTTTTCTTACATTTAAAGGTACTATATAAATGCGAGATATTGATGTTTTCCATTATTATTTAGCTTTCCATCATTGAGGTGATTGTAGCTATTTGTTCAGAATCAATGTTTGTTCTCTCTCTCTGCCTGCCCTCTATTCATTTATCTGTGTACACAATAAAGGCCATTGGATCAGTTTTTAAACAAATTGATTTTTTTCTTTACTGACGCATAACTTGGAATATTTAATTCAACATAAATTCATACTGAAAGCAAAATTGAGAGGGAAAGATGGATTCAAAAAGCCAGAAATAGAAACGTAAAAACATCATTAATATCCAATGATTAAAATACAATAAAAAAACACCGTGCAGGAACAGGCCCTTCGGCCCTCCATGCCTGCACTGATGGAATGAGATTCTATACTTATGAAAATTAATTTTAAGGGACAAGAGATATTGTTTGACAGTAATTATGATTTATTATTTCACTAAAATTAGTTTACACTTGAATGCACAATCCTAACTTCCAGTATGGTTACTATGCATCTAGTGGTTAAGTACATACCTTTCACATGTTTCAATGCTGTGATTCTTGCTGGGATACCATTGGATTGAGGTTTTGAAGTGACAGAACAATTAGGGCAGCCACTTCCTCATTTCTGCACTTAAGTGCATGAATGTTGTCATCGGCTCCTCTGGGCAAGGTTTCCCAATTTGTTATGTTTCCATATAGGATGACCCAAACAGTTAAGCTTTCTGTTAAGGAGAAATGAACTGGCTCCTACTTTGTTTTCCACCTACCAACTCAATTGGTTGAAACCCGGTTAATCTAAAGAAGATCTTTCCCTGTCAATACCTTTTCTCCCAGACTGAAATGAACAAACCTTTTAAAAGAAATCAATTTAATCAGCACTTATTAAATGAAGAAGAGTGAGTTTAATTAATTATTACATGAGGAAAAAGTACCAACACAACACAAATGCACATAGATTTGAAATAAGAGAGGTTTCGAAAAGATAAACATTTCAAAAAAATTCAGATACATGGCTAAGTCTCTGAGTTGCTCACAAAGCACAGAGTTAAATGTTGCAGCCGTTGCAGTTGAGGTTACCAGTAGCTTTGGTGTTGGAGGTGAACAATTGGTTTCACGATCCTTAGTTCAGCAAATTTAGTTGAGGTTTTGCAATTCCACAGTCTTTCAACTGTGAATTCTGGCAATCAGCATGAGGGAGATTCCTTTGTCCTTTTAATTGATTAGCATGACTCCAAGTAAGGGTGGTGTCTAACTG
Organism: Chiloscyllium punctatum; assembly: GCF_047496795.1. Taxonomy (NCBI): domain Eukaryota; kingdom Metazoa; phylum Chordata; class Chondrichthyes; order Orectolobiformes; family Hemiscylliidae; genus Chiloscyllium; species Chiloscyllium punctatum. Next base: position 58,475,060 of record NC_092745.1, read on the forward strand.
CAACAGAGGCAGTAACTGGATGGTTATTCGACTATAATCTTCAACATACAAACACTTGAGCATTGATTGTTATATAAGAATGTTCAGTCCACTGCTTGATTCAGGTACATCTGAAGCTTTTTCTTAAAACCCCTGCCCTTACTTATTCTTCCAAAGGAGTAATACAAAATATGGGTGCAGCTTTGGACATTATTTGCAGGGTTGGCTTACTGTTAAGTTGGGGCTATTGTCAGTCCCTCCTACATTTGTAGATACAAGAGATCACAATCCACTCTGTTTTGAAGTTTCCTTAACATCATTAGGTGTTACATCTTATTGGTCTCTGCCTCTCGATCCACTCAGTTTTGCATCATTGACTCTGATTTCTCCTTTTAAAAAGTACCTTTTGGAATTAAAAACAATGTGGAAGTTGCTGCCTGGGTTACTCCACAGAAACAATGAATGCTGATGGTTTCACTGATATTCTTATGACAAAATATGGGTTTGTTTTGGCAACAAAGTAACATAAGATTCCACGAGTCAAATGTTGTGTTGTGCTTCAGGTCAGCTTGTGATTTTAAGCCTTCAAATAAACAAACAACTCTGCTCTGAAAAATCTTCTTCAGTGGGCTGCTCATGAACTTGGGGTTCAGCCAGCAAATAAATAAACCTAACCTGCAAAATTAACATTCTGGTTCAGAGGTAGAATCATTTTAAATGCCAATAAATAAACATGAACCAAGTCTCAAAGGGCTTCTTGTATGAGCAGCTGTTCAATAACCAGATCATTCATTTATTAAATATAAATATGCCTTCAATAAATGCGAGCAACTGAACTTCATAAACAACTTACTATTCACAAATTGATCAACAAAATTAATGTGTTTCAATTAGTACAATGACACTTGAGTAAAGGCACATTATCGGCAAAATAATAAAAACAAATTCTAACTATATTTCATAAGTAGTGGGTGTCGCTGCCAGTATTTATTCTGCATTCAGAAGTGTCCTTGAGCATCCTCTATAGCTTCAAGCACACCATTCTTAACCATCAACTGTTTGCATGATATAGCAGCAACTTTTAACATAGAAAGAAACATCAAAACGCTTCATGAAGTTAGAATTCTAAATAAAACTTGACTTTTACCGACACTTAATGCAGTAAAAAACACTTTAAATTAGCTGTTTATCTGTATATACCTGTGCACATGTATCTGTGTTCCCTTATCAAACCCTTGCCCCTTGTTAATTCCTTCTTTAAATGTTCTTTATCAGAATTACCATCTTGTGCTGATTGAGGATTTGCACCTGACAACATTAATTTACCTGTTTTCTCCAGTTATGCTGGCTGTCTGATGTGCCGAGTGCATCTAATATTTGCTGTTTGTATGACTTGTCATAATGGGTCAACCATTAATCCAGCCATTGTATCAGACTTCACCAATGCAACAAGCACAAAACAATTAATTAAAGCTCCCACAAAGTCACTATGACCAATAGCACCAAACGTTAGCACAGGGATTTCAGAATGCAGTTAACCTGTGTCCATTCAATGTAACATAGGTGGTGTGCCAACATCATGCTGCCACCTTATTCAAATGGTGCAATGTGCAGCCAGCACAAACCACACTGTTTGTTTACTGCATCAGTAGTAGGGATTCACTGAATGCAATTTGCTAATAGCAGTCAACACTAACCTGTAGTGCTTAAAGCCAGCATTAAAGTGGAAGTGAGTTGTGGCTGGAGCAGGTGCACCCGGTCAGGCAGGAAGTGAATCTGACCTGAAGAACGATGACAAACAGCAAGGTGCAGAGTTTCCAAATGCTTCCACCAGAGATCTTGGTGGAGGCGGCAAAAAGTTGGAGAGACGCCCAGAGTTCAAAAGCGGCCAAGCTGCTCTCCAGACACTTAGAAGGGATTTCAGGCAGAACACTGCAGGTCAAACCCAAGGGCCTACGTGTGCAATGCAAGTACACTGTCCTCATATGAGATACCAAGGTCAGTGACTATATCTTCAATTTGTCTCCTGCCAGTTGTAGTTTCCCTCAACAAGTGCTCAGTTTACCACAGCTACCAACAATTTCTATAAATTGGAATTCATACTTAACATTCATATGCTTCACCTTACCTTCACACACTTTAATGTTATTACAAGCTTCACATCCACAGCTTGCATACACTACCAACTATTTTATTTCACAGGCACATCAGCCAAACGTTGACAGACGTGCAGCCCTCTGTCTTACACAGCAAACTACTCCACAAGAGGCTGAGGACATAACTGGAAGTGGCAGGTGTTGCTTATGTCCTAATTATCATGGCAGAAACAATGAACATAATGGGAATGTTTGTACATTTTTGGCGAGGTTGTTGCTAAGGATCTGGAAGGTTATGGCATAAATATGTGTAATCCTCCTGCTCAAGATCCCCCCCCCCCCTCCATTCTCCTCTGATTAGAAGTTGCTGGTAGAGTAAGAGTGTGCATTCATCATTTGCATTCCTGGACCAGAGCCATACCCTTGTATATTTCGTCTTTCAGATAGCCGAGGGATGCTGACAATCAGTGGACAAAAACTGCACCATCATTTGAGTGCACCTTCATAGACACAAACTCAGATACCAGTACAGCCTGTCATTTAGAGAATCCTTCGCAATGTGATCTGCATATGATGAGACACGGGTCAGGATTGGCCAGTTGCCAAAGCAGGTGATAAGGATAGTGCAGGTGCCAAGCTCACTGACTGGAAAGTGAGATCTGACATGGGTTTCATTGCTGTTAAATCAGATGGGGAGTTCACTTGTACAAATTACAGAGGAATGCTTAGCACATTGTCCACGATTTTATGACAGATTTTTCCAATGTTAAGAAACACTGAGGAATCCATCACCAACTTTGCGCAGGGATTTATATATAGCTTGGAAATGGTGACCAATCTGTTGACACAATCGATGGTTCATGTTGCTGGATAAACAGCAGTTACCCACCTGCAGTGGAAACATTGCAGTGGAAAGTTGTACAGCTGTCACCGTGCATCTAGATTATACTGTTGCACGGTGCCAGACGTAGCCCAGAAATCCGATTTTGTCAGATTGCTGGGATTTATTGATGTGCTAGGGCAATAATAATGGCGACTCAGAGCACACTATCTGCCCTCCTGTCTGCCAATTCCTGAACTTACTGTTTTCCAGTCTTCTTCCTTTCAGTAGTTTGTCTTCTCCAGCCTGGACCCTATTTATTCCCTGGATTCATGCTGTAATTCAGGGCAATTCCTGTTAGTATGTCCATGTCTGGGAGCAACTGGTTTGTGCAGAAAAAACCAGCAAAAGGCAAGCAAATGATCATCTTCAGCAGCTGCTGCATCACCCACTATCAACTTTCTACCAAACACTTGTAAAATATCATCAACAGCCAGAAAAATAAAGTCAACCAAGAATGAAACTGTTGTGGATTCCTTCAAATTACACTTATGGGAAGCCCTATCTGTGCTGTTTTTAGCCGCATAAAACTGAGAAAGGGTGGTAGCTGGTACATTACACTCCACAAGAGAACGTAGGTGTAAATACATACATTTCTCTGCCCTGCATATTGCTGTGGATTATATATCAATGCCCTCATCAAAATGGTGTTTGGCATGATTCACCCCCACCATGTTTGGGTGTCATGCATCATCTTAACAGCATGTTTGCCTAAAGCATGGACACTAATGAGCCCAAATTCCAGCCAACGTCTCCTCACATTTTCCATTAGCTATACCACAGAAAATACATGAAAACAGAAATTGCTGGAGAAACTCCAGCTGAAGCAGAGTTAATGCTATGAATCCAATATGACTCTACTTCAGAACCAAATGAGGCTGGAAAATAATGGCTTTTACCTATTGATAGAGGGGAAGGAGGAGTGAATGGAGCAGACGGTGAGGGTGCCCAGAGAAAAAGGCAAAGGTAGTGATGATAGTGGTAAAGGAGAGTTAGAGATGTAAAATGGGTCTAAATAAAAGTGGGAAAAAGGAGAAAACGGATCTGCTATGCTGACAGCAAAGTCAAAAGGCAAAAAGACGATATGGCCAGGGGTGAGGGTTGGGGGAATGTAAGAAAGATGGCAGACACAGGTCTTCCTCTGAAGTGGTGAAACTCAATGCTAATTCCCAGAGGCTGTAAAGTGCCTGAGCAGAAAATGAGATGTTGTTTCTCCAGCTCCTATTGGGATTCCTTGGAGCACTTCCCCATTGAAGTGACAAACAACTGGAAGCTCAGAGTCATTCCTACAGACAGAGTAGAGATGTTCTGCAAAGTGGTCACCCACCTTGCATTTGGTCTCACCAGCGTAAAGTAGACCACATTGTAAGCAACGATTGCAGTAGACTGTGTTACTCTTCCTTGCTGTCAGTCACATGTTTTATATTTTATCTCTGCATTGTAGTTGGAGGTCTTTTAATAGAAGGATGTGAAGAAAATATGAGTGTCTTTCCCACTCAAAGCCTTAAACCACTCACACTGTTTAAAGCTGCCTCTGAAACAGTTTGTAATAGCAGGACTATCAGCCAAGAAAACAGATAAAATGAAAAGATGCATGTGTGCTGGCAATTGCACATCATACTTCAACTGTGACAGTCTTACTCAGAGTCTTAATGATTCAAACAGTTGGCAGGTGATGAAATGCACCGAATATAAAAAATGACTCATTCTTTTGCAGCAAGTGTTTAAACTGGATAATTCGAAGAAGGTTAAGAAGTGTGTGATTGTGTGAGATAAGAAGGATGTGTCTGACACCCTCAGATGATGAGCTCCACTACCAGTCCCTAATTTACTGAGTAATACGAGTTATCGGTCTTTATCTATGTGACTTTATTTAAGCTTCTGAATTTGTTCAGTGCAACTGTCACTGCACAATATGGACATTATTGTACAGAATGAATTTCCCAAGCAGATAAAAGATCAAAATCCTCTACCTTTATCTTGAAGAATCTCTTCTTACATGATGCGACTAAATACAATCAATCGTTTTGTGTACACTTATGGATTGAAGACAACTGACTCACTTGAGGGTAGGAGAATTATGGGATGGAATTTTCTGCTCCCTTGACAATGGCAAGCAATTCGGGAAAATATGCTGAGAATAAAAAGAATTAGAATTTCAACACTGAGAAAAGATTTCCCAATTTTGTAATTTTAGAGAAGATTTGTAGCTCAGGTTGTGGATCAGGTTGTAAGTTTGCTCGCTGAGCTGGGAGAGTTGTTCTCAAGACATTTTGTCACCATGCTAGGTAACATCAGTGAGCCTCCGATGAAGCGCTGGTGTTCTGTCCTGTTTGCTGTCTTGGTCTGTTGTGGTGAATGATATCACTTCCAGTTCTTTCTCTAAGAGGTTGGTAAATGGGGTCAAAATCGATATGTTTGTTAATGGAGTTCTGGTTTGAATGCCAGGCCTCTAGGAATTCCTGTGTGCCTTCTTTTAGCCTGTCCCAGGATGGATGTATTGTCCCATCGAATTGGTATCCCTTTTCATCTGTGTGTATGGATACTAGTGATAGTTGGTTATATCTTTTGGTGACTAGTTGGTGCTCATGTATCCTGGTGGCTAGTTTGCTGCCTGTCTGTCCAATGTGATGTTTGTTGCTGCTCTTGCAGGGTATTTTGTACATTATGTTTGTTCTGCTAGTTGTTGGTATGGGGCCCTTTTAACTTCATCAGGAGCTGATTCAGTGTGCTGATAGGTTTGGAGGGGCAGGACTAGTTTGGTCGTCATCTCCGAGATGTCTTTAATGTATGGCAGGGTGGCTCGAGTCTCTGGGTGTGTTGAGTCTTCTTGTTTAGATCTGTTGTGTAGGAATTGGCAGACTGCACTTATTGGATACCCGTTGTTCCTGAATACATTGTATAGGTGTGTTTCCTCAACTTCCCATAGTTCTGGGGTGCTGTAGTGTGTTGTGGCTCATTTAAATAATATTCTGATACAGCTCCATTTGTGGGTGTTGAGATGATTGCTCTTGTAGTTGAGTATCTGGTCTGTGTGGGTGGCTTTCCTGTAGACGCTGGTCTGCAGTTCTCCATTGGCTTTTCATTCTACTGTGACATCTAGGAAGGGGAGAAGTGGGTACTGCAGATGCTGGAGATTAGAGGCAAGATAAGAGTGGTGCTGGAAAAGCACAGCAGGTCAGACAGCATCTGAGGAGCAGGAAAATCAAGGCAGAAGCCCTTCATCAGGAATGACGAGCCTTCCTGATCTAGGAAGGGGAATCTGTTGTTGTTCTCTTCCTCTTTGGTGAACCTTTTACTGGTAAGGATGTTGTTTCTGTGTTTGTAGATTTCTTCTAATTTGTTGGTTTTCATGACACATCGTGGACCCAAAACTTGGGCTGGATCGTGAGGAGGGCTTTTCATTCTAACCTCTCTATAACTGCTTCTCCTGATATTGGTGATCCCACAGGCATCCCATTGATTTGTTTGTAGATCTTGTCATTGAAGGTGAAGTAGATTGTGAGGCACCGGTCTACTAGTTTGAGGATGAAGTCCTTGCTGATGGAGTTGGCACTGCCTGGAGTTTGTGTCCTTGGTTCGTCTAGCAGTGGGGCTGGTGTTTCTTTGACCAGGGTGATGTTTATTGATGTGAATAGGACCATCACGTCAAAGGAAACCATGACCTCGTTTTCATCTACCTTGGTGTCTTTCATCTTAAGGAATTCCCGGGTGAAGTGGATGGAGGAGCTGGAGTCTTCTACTATGTTTCAGTTTGCGATGCAGTTCCTTTGCTAGTCTGTATGTCGGTGTGCTGGGAAGTGAGACTAAGGGTCTGTGGGGCCCCTTGTACCTTTGGGAATCCGTAGAAATTGGGTGTGTTGGATCTTTCAGGTTTCATTCTTTGGAAGTCTGTCTTGTTAATTTCACCTATCTTGTGAAGTTTCCTCAGGGTAGCGATAATATAGTTTTCTAGCTGTGGAGTCAGGTCCAACGCCACCTGTTGGTAGGTGTTGGTATCTGCGAGTAGTGTTTGCTTTTTCAATGTATGTCTGTTCAGGATAATGGTCATGTGCCCTTTGTCTGCTGGAAGGATTACGATATTTCTGTCTTTTGAGTCATTCCACAGCTTTCCTTTCCTCCGGCGCTTCATAGTAGCCTCACTGATGTTACTTGGTGATGAAACATTTGAGAACAAATCTACCAGCTCAGCGAGCAAACTTTACCACCTGATTTCTCAACTTTTCTCCTGAAGTTTTTAAAATGGTGATGTGAGAATCTGATTTACTAAGCAGAGTCTGATATCAGCCCGCAATGCTTATTTTCATATCTTTGCATCCCATTATTAGCCCACCTCATTTCTCATTTATGTCCCATTTCCAATTAGTTCCCCAGAAAAAAGATGCCACAGATTCTCAACATGAAAGTCAATGGTAACCTGGAGGCAGCAAATACCTCTTTACTTCTCCAGGATGTCATACAACTTTTCTTCTTAATAATGATTCCCCAGCAAGATAAATCGACATTGCCCTCCTGAGTACCCTCAGTCATTTTTCTCTCCATTTCCCTTCTTTATCAAAGTACAAAGCTGACTTCCAAAGCAGGGTGGAGGGAGCCTGCTCTGTTGTTGACTTGGAAGGGGTGGTTGACTTGGAGGGCCCAGGCCAAGGAGAGTGTCCTGTCCAGATTCAGGCTCCCACTCCTCAGCTTGAACTGCAGGCTTTGGTATTAAGGGCAACCCAAGTAGAGGTTCTGGGCATCTCTGGACTATCCTGAGAGAAAGCTTCTAGGCTCCTGTGTGTGACTTTCCTTCACCATGGGTGCTTGCTGGTACTACCCTGTCTACTTGAGAGTAAGGGACACCTGTAGGGAGGTTGCACTTGCTTGTACATCTCTCACTTTGTCATCGATTCTGAGCACCTTTGGCTAAAGCAATGGAGTGCAGGTCCCTGTATGTATTGAGCAGATACTGAATGTGCTGACCAAGTAATTAATGGGAGAGATCATTGTCTGTGTGGGACTGAGGAGGTGCTGGTCTCTGGCGGTCCTCTGAGAGCCAGTAACCAAGGGCATTTCTTCAACCAGCTGTGGGGATGTACCAGTGACGTGCACACCTAATTATGCTCCTGGGTCTAATCTCAAACCTCTGAGGTGAAAATCTCTGAGCAGGTGAAAGGTGCTGAAGAAAGCCTTGCTGGTGCATCTTCTGAAGGTTGAGTGACTTCGTCCTCAAAGGTAGAGGTGGAGCTGAAGATATCCTGCAATTACCTATTTTGCAGAGGTTCACTGGGTACGGCTAGATCTTGCATCAGAGAAGAGAAGGAATTAGTTGTCTAAGAGGGATAAAACTTGTGTCAGTTAAGAATGAATTAACAGCAGTAGTAATGGGACAGCAACAAAATGAAGCTTAATTGGTTGGTCTTTAAGGGTGACCCCATCCCCACATGAATAGTCAGCTTTTCTTTGGTCAAATCCAGGAAGATTTCCTCATATGGCTTGAGGAGACTTTTGTCCACCACCTCTCTCTCTCTGGTCTTAACACTCGCCGTTCAATTGTGGGACAATTTGTACATCAATGAGACAAAGGAAGGGATTCAGTCTAATGGATGATGCAGAAGAGGTGGTAAGGAATCCCCAGTTATTGAATAGAAAACATAGAGGAATAGAAGGGTTAGTAGGTTGGGTGGATGAAGTAGGTGAGAGTAGTTGAGTGGACATGATGGATGCAATAGTGAGAGTTGTAGGCCATGAGCTTTGATGGAAGGTGTGTGCAGTAACAGAGTTAGAAAGAGTGGTGACCTAATGAATGAGATGTGGCAGAGAGATGGCGACACTTATCCTTGAGGTGACCAGAAGGTCATTGACCTTCTACTGGCACTACTGTTATCAGTTTCTCTTGAGTCTGCACTAACCCACATTGTTATCTGCATTTAGGCTGGTTGGTTCATGCGGTAGATTCTGGATTAGTGGTGCTGGAAGAGCACAGCAGTTCAGGCAGCATCCAAGGAGCAGAGAAATCGACGTTTTGGGTAAAAGCCCTTCATCAGGAATAAAGGCAGAGAGCCTGAAGGGTGGAGAGATAAGCTAGAGGAGGGTGGGGGTGGGGAGAAAGTAGCATAAAGTACGATAGGTGAGTGGGGGAGGGGATAAAGGTGATAGGTCAGGGAGGAGGGTAGAGCGGATAGGTGGAAAAGAAGATAGGCAGGTAGGACAAGTCATGGGGACAGTGCTGAGCTGGACGTTTCGAACTAGGGTGAGGTGGGGGAAGGGGAAATGAGGAAACTGGTGAAGTCCACATTGATGCCCTGGGGTTGAAGTGTTCTGAGGCGGAAGATGAGGCGTTCTTCCTCCAGGCGTCTGGTGCTGAGGGAGCGGCGGTGAAGGAGGCCCAGGACCTCCATGTCCTTGGCAGAGTGGGAGGGGGAGTTGAAATGTTGGGCCACGGGGCGGTGTGGTTGATTGGTGCGGGTGTCCCGGAGATGTTCCCTAAAGCGCTCTGCTAGGAGGCGCCCAGTCTCCCCAATGTAGAGGAGACCGCAACGGGAGCAACGGATACAATAAATGATATTAGTGGATGTGCAAGTAAAACTTTGATGGATGTGGAAGGCTCCTTTAGGGCCTTGGATAGAGGTGAGGGAGGAGGTGTGGGCGCAGATTTTACAGTTCCTGCGGTGGCAGGGGAATGTGCCAGGATTGGAGGGTGGGTTGTTTGGGGGCGTGGACCTGACCAGGTAGTCGCGGAGGGAACGGTCTTTGCGGAAGGCAGAAAGGGGTGGGGAGGGAAATATATCCCTGGTAGTGGGGTCTGTTTAGAGGTGGCAGAACTGTTGGCGGATGATTTGGTTTATGTGAAGGTTGGTAGGGTGGAAGGTGAGCACCAGTGGCGTTCTGTCCTTGTTACGGTTGAAGGGGTGGGGTCTGAGGGCGGAGGTGAGGGATGTGGACGAGATGCGTTGGAGGGCATCTTTAACCATATGGGAAGGGAAGTTGCGGTCTCTAAAGAAAGAGGCCATCTGGTGTGTTCTGTGGTGGAACTGGTCCTCCTGGGAGCAGATACGGCGAAGGTGGAGGAATTGGGAATACGGGATGGCATTTTTGCAAGAGGTAGGATGGGAAGAGGTGTAATCCAGGTAGCTGTGGGAGTCGGTGGGTTTGTAAAAAAATGTCAGTGTCAAGTCGGTTGTCATTAATGGAGATGGAGAGGTCCAGGAAGGGGAGGGGGGTGTCATCTGGCAGAATCCAGCACCTCCCTCCTGTCCACCACCACATCCTAGTCCTTGTCAAAAAAACGGAGTTCATCTCCCTTTCTGAGTCATGTCCTCAATGTTGACGCTTGAGCACCACAGTGTAAAAAGGCAGTTGCTAGCATGCACCACTTGAAGTGACATGCAGCTTGGATTTAACTATAACATGAACAGTGGATAGTCTAGGCAACCGCTTTCATTTCCTTCTTTTCTGCTGCACAGTTCCATGAATTGAATGCCATAGAGTCTGAATGGATAAATAATAAGGTGAATATCAGAAGATTGTGTGAAAAAGTCATTGTGAGCCATATTGTATCTGGAAGCATGAATCTCACTCAATAAAATGGGGAAATTCTGCTCATTGAGTTTTCTTTCAAGTGAGATACACAGAACCTTCCTATAGGAGAAGTCTCATCTCTGGCTATATATTAGTATACTAACAATCTCTGAAAGAAAGCTTACCTATTGAACATACCACAAATATCCTCAAAGCTCTTCTGTTTGTGTTGGTGGGATATAAGTCATTTTACATAGTTACAAACCTGATTGTGTAGGAGCAAATTACTGCAGATGCTGGAATCTGTACTAAACCACAGATGCTGGAGATCAGTGGGTCAGGCAATATCCTTAGAGAAAGTAAGCTAACGTTTCAAGTCCAGGTGAGCTCTGTGAAGAGTCATCTAGTCTCAGTGTTAGCAGTCTCTCTCCATTGATGCTGCCTGACCCATTGTGGTCTCCAGCATTTGTTGTTTTCAAGGCCAGTGTAGTTATTTCTCTGTTTGTGCGATGGATCAGTAGCAGGAGAATTTAAATAAATAATGGTTGATGAGGCATGTTCTGCAAAATAGCTCCTGACAAACTGATATCTTCACTGAAGTACAATACAAATAACCAAGATGTTGTCAGCATATAGTGAGTTAGTTAAATTAAGGAGAAATAAAATTGGGCAGCTAACACACCTGATAGACCCTCCTTTGAATGCGCAATTAAAATGTACAATTGCTTGACATTTCATACTTTGAAACAATATATACAAAAGTGCTGCAATCTACTGCTGTGTATAGTCAGTGCCTTGAAACAAAAAGGAGCCAAGCCTGATTCATGTCCTTTGCTGAGTTAGCTATTCTCAATGAGAGAGCTATCATGTTGCTTTAATTTCCTCAGCAAAACTAAGATGAGGACCAAGCATCACAGTTAATTCTTCATTAATTCCCATCAGTCCTTTCTTTAAAAAATTTCTTTTGGATATCAGTGAAGAATAAGTTCCAAATCTGTACGCAACCTTTCCCCAACACTCCCATCTTCTTCATCACTCTACCACTCTCTTGGTGACTCTGAAAGGAGTATAGTAGCTAATGTAAATCCCAAATATGTTTTTTTTAATGTAAAATAACAGAAGAAAGAAACAACACAGGTTTATAGAGCACCTTTTATATCCTCGGAACATCTCAATGCCAATGAAATTTTTTCATAGCATCATAGATCCCTACAGTGTGGAATCCGTGAATTTGGCTCATCGAGTCCACACTGCCCCTCTGAAGAGCATTCCACCCAGACCTACCCCATCCCCACGTTCCCCATGGCTAATCCACCCAGCCTACACATCCCTGTAGACACAAGGTGCATGAATCTTTATTCAGTTTCCACCACCAGGAAGAAAGGAAACACCCGAGTGGCCAGTGACAAGCAGTGCCCTTCACAAAAGGCAATGCTGTGTGATCAAACAGTGAAGGGAAGGGATTAAATCAAAATAGATTTGGATAGGGAAATAATACACTCCACTCCCTGCAGTGCCCACCTCTCCCTGAACAGCTCAAGGGTGTTGGTGGACACTGCATGTTGTTTGCCGAACCCAAAATAAAACTGTTCACTGGCCAGCTAGCGCCTGAGCCTTCCCCCAACACTCCTTATTTTTATTTTTTTTAGTTTAACCCCCACACTACCGCCTGACAGCGGTAGTGCTTATTTTTTTCCCCAGCACCCATGGTGTGTGTGTGCAGGTGTGAGACACAGGTGAGAGACACAAGGTGCACGAATCTTTATTCAAATTTCCACCACCAGGAAGATAGGAAAGCACCCGAGTGGCCAGTGACAAGCAGCGCCCTTTACATCAAAGGGCAATGCTGTGTGATCAAAACAGTGAAGGAGAGGACAGGGATTAAATCAAAATAGGGTTTTTGATTAGATTAGATTACCTACAGTGTGGAAACAGGCCTGTCGGCCCAACCAGTCCACACCAACCCTCCGAAGCGTAACCCACCCAGACCCATTTCCCTCAGACTAATGCACCTAACACTGTGGGCAATTTAGCACGGCCAATTCACCTAGCCTGCACATCTTTGGACTGTGGGAGGAAACCGGAGCACCCAGAGGAAACCCACGCAGATCCGGGGAGAACGTGCAAACTCCACACAGACAGTCGCCCGAGGCTGGAATCGAACCTGGGATCCTGGTGCTGTGAGGCAGCAGTGCTAACCACTGAGCCACTGTGCCCTTTGGAGGGGGAAATAATGCACTCCACTCCCTGCGGCACCCACCTCTCCTTGAACAACTCCAGGGTGTTGGTAGAGACCGCGTGCTCCTTCTCCAAGGACACCCGGGCTCTAATGTAACCCCGGAAGAGGGGCAGGCAGTCGGCCCTAACGACCCCCTCCACGGCCCACTGCCTGGACCTGTTTATGGCCAGTTTGGCCAGGCCCAGGAGCAGACCCACGAGGAGGTCTTCTGACCTGCCCTCCCTCCTCCGTAGCGTGTGCCCGAAGATCAGGAGCGTGGGACTGAAGTGCAACCAAAAGCAGAGAAGGAGGTTTTTAAGAAAATCAAAAAGGGAGTGCAAACGCCCACACCCAATATATACATGATCCACGGACTCCACAGCACCACAGAACAAGCAGTTGGGCTGGGAGTCTGTGAACCACCGCAATCTGCGGTTGCAGGGGACTGCTGCGTGCAGCACCCTCCACCCCAGATCCTGAGAGAAAGGGGGAGGACTCCCGCGTAGAGAGCCCTCCACTGGGCATCCCCACTGCCCGGTGGCAAATGGGCACGCCAAGGCGTGTCCGGACGGTGGATGAGGGAGAAGAGGTGGACGGTGTGCAGCAGCAGTCGATACAGGGCCCGCCTTTTTATGTCCTTAAAAGGGACAAAATTAAAATTGTGGAGGTGGTTCAGGTTGTGGGGCACAGATTCCCGCGGGAAGTACAGGACCTTGGGGCCAATGTGAAATTCCGTACGGAAACACTCCTGTTTATAACTGTCAACCAGGGTTCCCTGATTGGGACTGTTAACCTGGTCCAATCTGAAAATTTGTATTCTATGAGGTCCATTTGGCTGACCTCATTACAACCACTATACCTTTTTTAATCAACTTATTCCATCCAGTGTTCTAAACATCTTAGGCATGGAAATCAAGCTAATTATTTTCTGGAAAAACAGACTTGGCTTTGTTAAAATACAACACTGCAATTTAAGTCTGTTGGATTAATGCATTAAATGTTATTAAGGATTGTCATTGCAGCGATACTGGGGATTTGTGCTCAGGAATGATCCATTAATCGGGGCACATGCCCTCAGCACATCGTGCAAAGCTGTATTGTAACTGTCAGAAACAGTTTCACAGAAACACCAGAAATGACAATATATCCCCAGGGATCAGTTGTAATCTGAGTGCAAATCACCAGCGCACTGGATTGGAAACTTCCAATAATGATGATTCAACCTCTCATGAGTGTGGACATGAATAATTTGGGCAAAGTGGGTACTCCCATTGCTCATCCATTATTGACTTTAAGTTGGTGGAAGTGACTGAGGGATCTACAAGAAATTTAAGCAGCCTGAGGGTAAACAAAGCAGGGAAGGAAAGCAAAGGTAAGAATTCAGTTATGGGGCATTGATGGCACAGGAATATGTGGAGATATTGTACAATAGTCGAAAAATTTATTAAACATATAGTGAGAGGAAATCTTGTTAAAATTAATCAAAATTTCCATTCAGTGGTGTACACTGTGAGCTGAATCATGTGCTTTTTTGGCTAAGTGCAAATTTTGTCAAGTTCCATGGAGGGTTTCTGTCTGTGTGGTCAGGTGTGTTCTCTCACTGAATTTTAACAAACCTGCCCCATTAACTACCTGCCTCACCGCTACAGTAATCTTATCATCTCATTTGAGCCTTACTCAATCATTTGTTATACCCAGAACAACTTGCCACTGCCTGGATATTCCAGACTACAGCAGCATCCCTGGCACTGGCACTATCTTTAAAAGACCGTGTGGTCCTGAACATGTCCTGTTAGTCTGGAACAGCCTTTCATGGTTCCTGACCTTTGCCGTGGACATGAGCATAGAAGTGAAAATGGGCACTTGGCTTTGTGGCAGGGACCTGGAGGTCCAGGCGGACAAGCCGCGCAGGAGTGGGATCTCCTCTCTGTTCCAGCAGAGGGAGCCATGACAGCAGACCATGCCAGCCTCATCTGAGGTCATCACCCAAGTTGGTGCATTCTCAGCCATCTGGTGGAATGTCCAGGACTGCAGGAAGAAGGTCAATGATCTTCTCCACACTGCCAGCATTAGTGCCACCAGCTTCTCTCCGATACCCCTCACTGCTGAACCCACCAAGATCAACCACTCCCACTATTGCCTCTGACATTTCCTTCACTCACTATCACTCACCTCAAACCTCGGCAACGCTAACTCCACATGCCCTCTTACTTATCTACTTACTAGCTTGGGACACTACCCCACCTGCACCAAAACTAAAAGCTATGCCACTAACTTCCATCCCCCTCTTCAAACCTGCCTATTTCTCATTTCAGCAGGGAAATAACCCACAATATGGCTGAAAGTGTCCATATGGAGGTGGGTTGCCTAGCATTCGGCTCCTCAACCTTTATGAGAAAAGAATATTATCTTTGAATCCTCGAGCAGCTAACTGACTGTCTCCAAGTCCTTGACTTAATGTGTCAGGGTACCCTGATTTGAAGGCTGTCTCCCTTCACTTTACTGAGGACTACTGATGACTATGGCAAACATCTTAGTTATGTGTCTGCACTAAAGGCAGGGCAACACAGCAGTATAGTCAGCCTGCTATCTCTGACTGAGGGTCAAGGTTCACAAAAGCAAGACAAGGCTGGGATGTTGTGAGTATCCACTTAGATTCAAAATACGTGGCTGTTAAGAGAACAAGCGACTGCCTGAGCTTGCAAGCCGGTCCAGTCCTTGAACTGTCTGCATGTCCTGGAGCACAGACTCCCTGCTTTAGCATTACCAAGATAGTTGCTGGTGTGTCCCAAGATGCAGCTTTGAAGTACAGGAGTCTTCTGTAACTGGATTGGTGTTGTGCCATGACAGTTGGCCATGGAGGTGGATGCGTGTGGCTGGTACCCACAGATTATATCCTGAGATGCTGTTGTGTGGTGACACACGTGGAATTTTCTTTGCAGCCAGAAGTGAGCTGAAGTCACAGGATGTCTGTTCTGACTTCCATATCAAGAACCCTGGGCATCTAGTTTGGCTGAGGTAGGTGGTATGATGGAAAGCGGAATGAACTGAAAATGTGTTGCTGGAAAAGCGCAGCAGGTCAGGCAGCATCCAAGGAGCAGGAGAATCGACGTTTCGGGCATGAGCCCTTCTTCAGGAATGAGGAAAGTGTGCCAAGCAGGCTAAGATAAAAGGTAGGGAGGAGGGACTTGGGGGAGGGGCGTTGGAAATGCGATAGGTGGAAGGAGGTTGAGGTGAGGATGATAGGCCGGAGTGGGGGTGGGGGCGGAGAGGTCAGGAAGAAGATTGCAGGTTGGGAAAGTGATGCTGAGTTTGAGGGTTGGGACTGAGACAAGGTGGGGGGAGGGGAAATGAGGCAACTGGAGAAATCAGTGAGTCCCTATTAATGAGATGAGACCAGCAACTATTAAGATTGTCAACGAGCAATAATTTCCTTAGTGTGCAACTTGCTTCTCCCCAGTGAGAATCTTGACACCTGGAACCTACTTACAAGATGCAGCAAGTTGTACCTGGTATTGAGATAGACTTCACTGGACTTCTCACATGGTTCTAGGCAAAAGTGAGGACTGCAGATGCTGGAAATCAAGAGTCTAGATTAGGGTGGTGCTGAAAAAGCACAGCAGATCAGGCAGCATTGAGGAGCAGGAAAATCGACGTTTTGAGCAAAAGCCCTTTGTCAGCCCATTTCCAGCACCACTCTAATCTAGACTCTCTCATGGCTCTGCTACATTTCTCACCATTGCCCACATCATGCAGGCCCCATAAAGAATCCACCCTGTGTCTGTATAAAATAGGGGATCTGAAGGATATATCGGGTAGAACCAGATATAAAAGGGATGAGTGAGACACAACTACAGTGAAAATAGGATGAAAGGATTACAGTATATAACATCGTCAGAAAAGATAGGGAGACAGAGGAGTTGAGGTAATTTAAATTTATTTGGTTGTAACATAATGACAGCAGAAACAAAAGGATGTAGCTTTCAGCAAGACAAAAATGGAATCCATATGGGTATGATGAAAAATAGTGAAGGATCAATCACTCTAATCAGTGTAGCATCCAGACCACCTAACAGTGAAAGAGAGATGGAGGGAGAAGTATGCCAACAAAATAAGGAATTTGTGTAACAGAATAATAATCATGGGAGTTTTGACTACCCTGCAATTATTTGAACCAAAAAGGTAAGGGGGATAACAATGTGGAGTTTCTACAGTGATTGCAAACGCTTCAGATTTCTCTTGCCCTTGTGTCCTGGGTCCTATTATTGAAGTTGGCAATGTTCACAGAGCCTTCTCCTCATTTGCTAGTTAATTGCCTACTACTATTCACAACTGGATGTGACAAGACTGCAGATCTTTGGTTGTGGAAGCACACAGCTGCTTCTGCTGGTTTAATATGCAGTCCAATGCTATTGTTTCACTATCTCATTTTTATATACTCTTGGTACTACTCCACTGGTGACTGCGTTCTGTTGGTAAGACAGGACATACTCGGGCACCCTGATGAATGAGGCTGCAACATTTGCTGAGTGATTCTGAGTATGACAATGTCAGTGACTGAAGGCATGACAGTTCTCTCAATTTGCCACAAGTCTCCAGGTGTTAGTGAAAAAGACTTTGTAGTGTTCACTGGATGGAATGTGCCTTTGACTGGGGCTTAGGTCGTGCCTTTGTGGTCTTCTATATCTGAGTAGCTTGCAATGCCAAACCAGAGGACCGTTAAAGGTCAATCATATTGTAGTAAATTTAGAGTCAGATATTTACCACAATGAGTGAGAATGGCAGATTTCCTTCCCTAATGGAGTTCCTTCCCTAATGGATTATTAGTATGATAATCAGTTAAGTTTCATAGTCAGCATAACTTTTCTAGCTTTTACCCTGAATACAAAATTTTAATTTCCCAATTTCCAAGATGGGATTTAATGAGATTTCCAGATAATTTATTCAAATCTCTCGACTACTACATATCCAATAATACATTGTCCCAGGTAATTTTAGCAAGTACAGCTTGCATTTTATTTTTTGCTGTCTCACGCAGTTTCCTGAATATGTAAATATAACACTTTAAATGAAAAGCAACTGCCTCATTTCCTGTTGAAAGAAATATCCTCCAGTTGACAAGCAGCACGTTATCATTGTACATCGGCTAGTCCCAGTGCGGGACAGACAATTCTGCAGACCCATCTCTGGGTTTGTTTTTATTCAACCTATTTTTCTAATTTAGTCAACAGCATTATTACACACCTCTGGAGCATGTGGGACTTGAACCCAGGTTTCTTAGTCCAGGGGTAGGGACACTATCACTGTGCTACAGGAGGGCTGGGTGTAGGAAAGCCATCCAGGCTCTCCACAAGAAGATGATCCCATCTTGCAGACTCACCCCCTGATACTCTGAGATATAGTGTTTCAACTCTGCGATCGGATGTCTTTCTGCTCCATCATTTAGGATGATAGATTTTTTTAAAAATAGAATCTCTACAGTGTGGGAACAGGCCCTTCGGCCCAACAAGTCCACACCAACCCTCGGAATAATAACCCACCCAGACCCATTCCCCTACATATTACTCTCTATTTACCCCTAACTAATGCACCTAGCCTACACATCCTTGAACACTGTGGGCAGTTTAGCATCTAATCTGCACACTCAGAGGAAACTCACGCAGACACGGAGAATGTGCAAACTCCACACAGACAGTCACCCAGTTCCTTGGTATTGTGAGCTGTGGCTTCACCAATGTAAGGTCCTTTTTGGGTCAAAGTCTGGATTTACTTGGCAGAAACTTGTACAGTGTTCATGAAGTTACAGGAATCCCAATAATATGTAAGAACTCCCCAGTGTATGTGGCCAACATAGCACTGGTGTCTCACAGGTTTAAAGACATGATTTCCCCATTGGAGTTTCCTAAATGTTTGCTCCCCAGCAATAGATACAACTCCATTTGTGTCTGCCTCAGTGTCCCGGGGGGTGGCCATTTTCTTGGCGTTTTAATTTCATTGGGCCACTTTGGGAACAATGATGTAATTTAGCTGTAGCAGTTCCTAATGTTCGAGCTGATTTATTTACAAAGCCCTGTCTTGAAGTGGCTTCATCCTTTGGCCTGTGCGGTACATTTTTCATCTTTTGGAGTAGTCCTGTCTGGTTATCTGTGACCACAAGTGCAACATGGATGGTCTTGCTTCTCATTGTGTTATGAAGAAACTTCCCATTCGGTTTTGGAACCTTGTGACCTCTGACTCCAGTCACCTTTCCGTAGCAGCAAAAGGGAGCTGTGAGTATTATCCCCTGGGAACATGACTCTGTGGTACAGGGGTCGGACAAGACTGAGGACAGTACTGTCTGAGTAACCCCCACCCTACCCAAGGGTCCTCGGCCCCCTTTTGTCTGTTTTTGCAGGAAAGGGCAAATTCTATGGCTTTCTTAAGGTTCAGTCTGTAGCTTCCTTTGGATCGCAATGTTGTTAATTCTACAAGCTAAGCGATCCCTTAACATTTCCCAAAGTGCTGACAGTTTTCTGGCAATTTTTGCAGTCTCATCAAAAATTCAGTAACTGGTTCCCCAGGAAGTCTGTTTGCCGTGTTGAACCTGAAAAGTTGCAATATAACACATGGTTTGGGTCACAGTGGTCCACTATCTATCAGTTTATCAAAGGTTTTGACTCTAGGCTTACCAGGTAGGTTAAACTCTTTATAGTGCTGAAAGATGGGACCCCAAGAGTCGTCAGGACAATGACTTTTTTTGCAGGTCATCCTGTACCATTTGCTTGAAAAGAGTATCTCATTCTTTCAGCACAGTCTGACCAATCCTCCACACTTACACCATAAGTTGCCAGTTTCCCAAACAGCAGTATTCCCAATGTTTACCTGTCACGGTCTTACTGGGTTCATTGAAAGGCAAGACTGTCCAAATCTTTTCTTGACTCTCATCACCACTAATATTTCCGACTGGAAAGGAACATCATTTATTTTTGAACACCAAAAAGAGCTACTACTCTTGGCAATACATAAGCTAGTCCCAGCCCTGGACAGATGGTTTGCAGTTGAGGGTGTTGCTGAAAAAGCACCGCAGGTCAGTAAGCATCTGAGGAGCAGGAAAATCATGATGAAGGGTTCCAACCTGAAACATTGATTTTCCTGCTCCTCGGATCCTGCCTGACCTGCTGTGCGTTCCCAGCGACACACTCTCAACTCTGATCTCCAGCATCTGCAGACCTCACTGTCTCCCAGACAGTTTGCAGACCCATCCCAGGGACTGATTTGTTTTTATTTCATTTAATACCCACCACCAGTAAATCGCCGGTGTCTCCAATTCACTGGGTCTGCTTTTTAATATATATCCAGATTGGGGGAATCCAAGACTAGAGGGCATAGGTCTAATCTGAGAGGGGAAAGATTAAAAAAAAACCTGATGAGTAACTTTTTCATGCAGAGGGTGGTGTGCATCTAGAGTGAACTAGCAGAGGAGATGGTGGAGGCAGGTACAATTACAACATTTAAAACTCATCTGGATGGGTACATGAATATGAAATGTTTAGAGGGATATATACCAAACCCTGGCAAATGGGACTAGATCAGATTGGGATGTCTGGTCAGCATGGACAAGTTAGACCAAATGGTCTGTTTTGTGCTATTTCACTTTGACTTTAAGTGCTCTTAGATACAACCGAACGGTTTATTTTTCCAACACCTAATTACCATAACTTTTTGTTCTTGTTTTTAACTGTTAACCGCTACCAGTGAATCACTCATGGCGAATTAACTATTTACATACAAAGCCCATGTAGGGCAGTGCAAACCTCAAAATGTGATGGGGAAGTAGGGGAGGAGGAAAGGGCTAAATCAGAATGGAGTTAGAGAGGGAAATAAAGCACTGTACCCCCTGCAGTGCCCATCTCTGTCTAAAGCTTTGAGACTATTGGTGGATGCTGCATGAATGTCTGCAAGGGCATCAAAGTAGATGCAGAAGAGGGATGAGTCTGCTTTATTTACATGTTCGAATCAACTTGTTTAGAGGTGTTGCTACACAAGTCTGGAGCAGGTGAGACTAGAACTCAGGCTTTTTGGCTCAGAGGTAGGGACTCCACCACCATCTAATAAAGACTCAAATGGAGTTGGATCTTCCCTTTATTATTTTCTAATCAATCTGTTCAGGGAAGTAATTAAACACATTTGGATGAGTTGGGACTTACACCTAGGTCTTTTGGTTAAGAGTTAGAGACACTACATAAAGGGCTCAGGTGATGAGTTCCAGCTAGGCTGCCCATTGCCTGTTATCAAGGAAACTTGTACTCAGTGAGCTCCAGGAAGAGGTTAATTAGTGATTCTCCATAGCCCTGGTATTAGAATCTCTAAGTCTTACATGCAGCCTTGACCAATGGACTTACTATATTTTCCTCCACCTCCTCCATTTCAATAATTCCAAACTATTACTTATTGCAGGCATACTGACATGTGAATAAGATCAAAAGGATTTTGTAACCTAGAACAATGAGTTATTTAAAAATTATACATGACCAAGAAATGTAGAAGGTTGAAATTTCAGCATTACATGTGAATCTTGGGGTGAGAAGTCAGGAACATGAAAAGTTTGGTTTGGAAAACAACCAACCAAATTCAACAGGCTGACATGGAACTGTGAAATTCTTAAACTATCTTCACCTAGGTCAAAATCAGAACTGAATACATGCTTTTAAACAAAATTATGGTGAATGAAGCCTCTTCCACCAGAAGATTGCAGCTATCATCCAGCACACAGGTCTGCCACCATTGGCTGTTCAAGGAACTACCAACAACACCATTTTTGTCCTGCCTTTGATGGTGGAAATTGCGCAAAACATCACATGCAGAACCATTACCATCTAATAGCAAAGATCAGAGCTAGATCCTTCCTTAGCCATTCCTTCCAAAGTTCTCTGTTAACTCCTCCAGTGTCATAACCTTCAAAGATATCTATACACTAACACCTCTGATCTCTTGCATCTTCCCAATTTTATTCACTCCACCATTGGTGGCCATCTATTCAACTGCCTAGGCCCCAAGTTCTACACTTGCCTCCCATAGGTTCTCCACAGCTGTACCTGTCTATTACTTTATCAGGCACTCTTTAGAGCTCATCTGTCCAACCAAGTGGTAGAGTCCCAAACTCTGAGCCATGAGGCCTGAATTCAAGTCCCACTTGTTCCAGACGTGTGACATAACATTACTGAATAGGTTGATTCAAAACTATCTCCCTTTAGCTCGGTATCAGGTTTTGTTTGACAATTGTTCATTTGAAGCTCTTTTGTATATCAACACAAGTTGTTGTTAATGAATCCTTGTCTGTAACTGTCTACAAGCAGATCTTTCATTTGATATGAGGAAAAGTACAAGGTATAACAAAGAAGACAGCTCAATGCACAAAGATGTTAAGCTTCTGTTGAACCTCGTTTTCTTTCTCACAAAGAAAAATAGTTTTATTAATAAAACTTGTCAAGGTATAATACAAGAGAATTCAAATTCATCTTTGCTTTTTTTTCTCAAAGATAAACTTCATTCATAAAATTGTAAAAGTATATTGCAAACCTTTTCAACTTTGAAATTAGAGGTTGAACAAAAGTCAACTTGTCTTTTTGTAACATGTTTCGCTTTAGGGGTCATTGTAACGACTGTAATAGTCTTAATATTTACAGTATACATTCAATGTAAGTTATACACCCCAAGGGCAAACATTTCAAATTGAAAATTACAGAAAGTGCAGTAGAAACTAGCTTTTGTCTCTATACCACGTTCCATTCAGAGCAGTCTGAATATCATTTCAATATTCATATTGTTCACAATGTAACCTCCTTGTCAGATACTCTGTACAAATACCTCCATGAGGGGTGTGTAATAGGGTACAATCCAACCTCTTGAAACATTTTATGGCCATGTAGACAGACCAATCCCTCATATCATCAAGGATAGATAGAACCTCAACACAAAGTGTTTGCACACTGAGAGTAACCATACACAAAGGACCCGTCAGGAAGAAGGCAACATTACTTACGTTTCGTCTCTCTGTAGAGATTTGTACATTGTGGCACTGTGAATGCTATAAATATTTGATCTCAAGATAAATCAGAAAATGGTTTTTATAATCGCCATGACACAGAAGTAAGGAATGGGCCAGACCTGAGCCCTGTACAGAAGTGCAGAGAGTGCCTCGTACTGAATTACCAGGTTCTTACTCACACTGGAGATGGAGTATCACTCCCACATGCTCAGTTTTTGTTTTTTCATAGCTACTCACTCCCTCAGTTTGTGGTGCACACCCTGGCCATTCCGAGTGACTCATAGAATGCAGGAACAGAGAAGTGAATTGGCAGCATTGGAGTAAAAGGAATAGTGAGAAGTAATTGTTGTGGTTCTGTTTGCCGAGCTGGGAATTTGTCTTGCAAACGTTTCGTCCCCTGTCTAGGTGACATCCTCAGTGCTTGGGAGCCTCCTGTGAAGCACTTCTGTGCTGTTTCCTCCGGTATTTATAGTGGCCTGTCTCTGCCGCTTCCGGTTGTCAGTTTGAGCTGTCCGCTGTAGTGGCCGGTATATTGGGTCCAGGTCGATGTGTTTGTTGATAGAGTCTGTGGATGAGTGCTATTCTCCCAAACTTTGAAAAGTGAGAAGTAAGGCTAGCTGAGAGTTTATATTCACAATTAATTAAATTGAATGTAGTGTAAGCCCTCTCTCTCCTTGATGATACTACTGTCTTGGAAGTAAAGAGTTTGGCTTGTTAATAATGATGGAGGGAACCCAAATCAAAGAAATAGGAGTATGAAGGCAAAAAGCAGACAGCCACACAAGCTGTCAACAATGAGAATAACAGATACAAGTTTTTTTTCATGTTTTATGGAAACGTGAAGAAGTAATTACATAACTTATATTAGCTGCCAACTTCCTGGACTGTTGTTTGTTTTATTTAGCATATTCCCAACCTTGCTCCTTTATCATTGAATTTTAAAAGCATTACACAGGAGAGTAGATGTGGGCCTCAAGATAGGTGAAACTGAAATTTGCCAGACTTACTTCTGCAGATGTTTGGAATATTCTTTTTCCACACAAACTGCCTACACAGTTCCTATTATGAAAATGCTGAATTAAGTAATACTTTCTTGCTGAGAACCCATTGTCTGTGGAGAGCGAACTGAAAACAGCATCTCTAGCACTTTACATCTTAAGTAACCCTTCCTTAATCTGAGGCCCCAAACACTAAGCAAGCCTTTTTTCTTGAGACATTGACTACAACTTTGATTAGAAAGCTACTTTATGAACAGAAAAAAGGATTAAATTTTAGCAGCTGGCATTAAACAAAATTTACAAGCTAATACTAAGAGGAGATAATGAAATTGGCAAATCTCATAAACCAATAAAATGAGGCCCAGTGTTCCACAGGCTTGACTGTAGGAAAGATTTTATCAGCCAAATGCTAACTTGGAACAAGACATCTGAATAACTTCACTCAATTTCCAAATGCTATTCCATACAAGTCCTACATTATGTCTGGACATTATGGTAATATATTTGGACTAAGTGATTGTTCCACAGATGGACTGTTAACTAAAGGGAGACTGTGTGTCTGTCAAAGTGCATCCATTACCCTAGAAATGTTCTCCAACACCATCTTCCATTTATGACACCTTCACTTGCACAATGCATCCTAAGCTGTTTCACAGGAGTATTATCAAAGAAAATTTGACACTGAGGTAGATTTAAGAGAAATTATGACAGATAACCAAATGTTTGGCCTAAATAGTGGCTTGAAGAAGTGCCTTGAAGGAGTAAAGAGAGGTAGAGAGACATAAAGGTTCAGGGCTGAAATTCCAGAACTTAGAACCTCAGTGTTAGATGTCACAATTGAGGTGAAGTCAATACCTGTGATGGAGAAGCTTGACTGCGTGGTCATTGCATGTAGATGTGACACTGACTCTTTTAAAGGATTCATTTTTGTTAATTTAATTGATTTAACTATTTGTTCCTTATGTATTTCCAAAAAGAATATGAATGGGACAGAGTCTTGTGATGCTGTGGCACTGTCCATGCATCTGGCTAAAAGATCCAGGTTCAAGTCTCACTTGCTCTGGAGTTATATCATAACATGTATGAACAGGTTGATTAAAAAAGCACTGTGATGTTTCTTTTATTACATTCCCCCTTTAAGGGCCTGACATCTGGTTAAACTGGTTAATTTGATTCAATGTGTTAATTAAAAGAGTATGTAAAGGGTTTGGGGAATATTTTCTTACAACCTGTTCAGAGATATTAGTATCCACCTCTGGAGCAAGTGGAAATTGAATCTGGCCTTCTGGATCAGAGGCAGCAACACTATCAAGAGTCCCAGTACTCCTTTTAGGTGTGGTTATGTTGTTCATTTTTGTTTTGGCTAACTGGTTCTCAAAGTGTATTAGACACAAGCTAAGGTAGCCCTTAACAGGTCCAGGCAGTGGACTACAGGGTTACTAGACCTGACTCTGTATGTGCATGTGTGTCTGTGTGTGTGCGCGTGCTGCGAGACTCTTCCATTGTTATGTCTCCACCATGATGACCTGGAGAGGAATTACACAGTGACTTCTGGAGTGCTCCTGGCCTGTCGTGACAGGTGGGCACTGAAAATTCTGGAGTACGTTATCTCTACCTAAAGTCAGTGGAGTAGTGGACAGTGTGCAGGGGGACTTGGATAAACTGCAGAATTGGGCTGAGAGGTGGCAAATGGAGTTCAGTGCACCTAAATGAGATGATTCACTTTGGGAAGAATAATAGGAAGGCAGTATACTGGGTCAATGGAAAGATTCTTGGTAGTGTGGATGTGCAGAGGGATCTTTGAGTCCATGTACATAGATCCCTAAAAGTTGCCACCCAGATGGATAGTGCTGTTGAGAAGGATTATGGTGTGTTAGGTTTTATTGGTAGAGGGATTGAGTTCCGGAGCCATAAGGTTATGCTGCAACTATATAAAATGCTCATGGGGCCTCACTTGGGATATTGTGTACAGTTCTGGTCGCCCCATTACAGGAGGGATCTGGAAGCATTGGAAAAGGGGAAGAGAAGATTTAGGAGGATGTTGACTGGTTTGGAGGGAAGGTCTTATGAGGAAAGGCTGAGGGACTTAGGCCTGTTCACATTGGAGAGAAGAAGGCTAAGAGGGGATTTGATAGAGACATACAAGATGATCAGAGGATTAGATAGGGTAGACAGTGAGAGTCTTTTTCCTAGGATGATGACATCAGCTCATACGAGGTGGCATAGCTACAAATTGAGGGGTGATAGATTTAAGACAGATGTCAGAGGCAGGTTCTTTACGCAGAGAGAGGTAAGGGAGTGGAATGCCCTGCCTGATAATGTAGTCAACTCAGCCACATTAGGGACATTTAAACAATCCTTGGATAAGCACATGGATGATAATGGGATAGTATTGGGGGATGGGCTTAGATTAGTTCACTGGCCAGCGCAACATCAAAGGCCGAAGGGCCTGTTCTGCGCTGTATTGTTCAATGTTCTACCTCTATATCCTGCACCCATCCCACACATGCATTCAAAATGTTAGTTTAATTTAATCTACAAAGTTTACTTTAAATGTTTTAATTTTTATTACAATACCTATTTAAGCTCTGTCACTTGTTTATTGAGTTTAATCTGGCTTTATTATTTTATTGAATATAAAGCAACATTTATTGGTACAAGTACAGAATCAGAAAATATGTAATCTGTCTGTTTTACACTGAAGAAAGCTATTTCAAGTAAACACTGACTCTGATTTTTACTTCCTTCACTAACTGGCTGTTGGGAATTTTGTTGTGGTTCTGTTCGCCGAGCTGGGAATTTGTGTTGCAGATGTTTCGTCCCCTGTCAAGGTGACATCCTCAGTGCTTGGGAGCCTCCTGTGAAGCGCTTCTGTGATGTTTCCTGCGGCATTTATAGTAGTTTGTACCTGCCGCTTCCGATTGTCAGTTCCAGCTGTCCGTTGCAGTGGTCGGTATATTGGGTCCAGGTCGATGTGCTTATTGATTGAATCTGTGGATGAATGCCATGCCTCTAGGAATTCCCTGGCTGTTCCCTGTTTGGCTTGTCCTATAATAGTAGTGTTGTCCCAGTCGAACTCATGTTGCTTGTCATCCGCGTGTGTGGCTACTAAGGATAGCTGGTCGTGTCGTTTCGTGGCTAGTTGGTGTTCATGGATGTGCATCGTTAGCTGTCTTCCTGTTTGTCCTATGTAGTGTTTTGTGCAGTCCTTGCATGGGATTTTGTACACTACATTGGTTTTGCTCATGCTGGGTATCAGGTCCTACGTCCTGGTGAGTTGTTGTCTGAGAGTGGCTGTTGGTTTGTGTGCTGTTATGAGTCCTAGTGGTCGCAGTAGTCTGGCTGTCAGTTCAGAAATGTTTTTGATGTATGGTAGTGTGGTTAGTCCTTTGGGTTGTGGCATGTCCTCATTCCATTGTCTTTCCCTTAGGCATCTGTTGATGAAATTGTGGGGGTATGCGTTTTTGGCGAATACATTATATAGGTGTTCTTCTTCCTCTTTTTGCAGTTCTGGTGTACTACAGTGTGTTGTGGCCCTTTTGAACAGTGTCTTGATGCAACTTCTTTTGTGTGTGTTGGGGTGGTTGCTTTCATAGTATAGGACTTGGTCTGTATGTGTGGCTTTCCTGTATACCTTTGTGGTGAATTCTCCGTTCGGTGTTCTCTGTACCATCACGTCTAGGAATGGGAGTTGGTTGTCTTTTTCTTCCTCTAGTGAAGCAGATTCCTGTGAGTGTGGCGTTGATGATCCGGTGTGTATTCTCTATTTCTGTGTTTTTAATTATTACAAAGGTGTCATCTACATATCTGATCCAGAGTTTGGGTTGAATTTGCCACAGGAAAGCGACACACAGACCAAATCTGTGGGGATACCCCCACAATTTCATCAACAGATGCCTAAGGGAAAGACAACGGAACGAGGACTTGCCACGACCCAAAGGACTAGCCACGTTACCATACATCAAGAGCATTTCCGAACTGACAGCCAGACTACTGCGACCACTAGGACTCATAACAGCACACAAACCAACAGCCACTCTCAGACAACAACTCACCAGGACGAAGGACCCGATACCCAGCATGAGCAAAACCAATGTAGTGTACAAAATCCCATGCAAGGACTGCACAAAACACTACATAGGACAAATAGGAAGACCGCTAACAATCCGCATCCATGAACACCAACTAGCCACGAAACCACATGACCACCTATCCTTAGTAGCCACACGTGCAGATGACAAGCAACATGAATTCGACTGGGACAACACTACTATTATAGGACAAGCCAAACAGAGAACAGCCAGGGAATTCCTAGAGGCATGGCACTCATCCACAGATTCAATCAATAAGCCCATCAACCTGGACCCAATATACCAGCCACTGCAGTGGACAACTGGAACTGACAACCGGAAGCGGCAGATTCAAACCACTACAAATGCCGGAGGAAAGATCACAGAAGCGCTTCACAGGAGGCTCCCAAGCACTGAGGATGTCACCTAGACAGGGGACGAAACGTCTGCAACACAAATTCCCAGCTCGGCAAACAGAACCACAACAACGATCACCCGAGCTACAAATCTTCTCCCAAATTTTGTTGGGATTTTTTTTAACAATCAGCCTATTTAGAGGTGTGTACAGTTCTGGTCGCCACATTACCAAAAGGATGTGGACGGTTTGGAGAGGGTGCAGAGAAGGTTTATGAGGATGTTGCCTGGTATGGAAGGTGCTAGCTATGAAGAAAGGTTGAATAGGTTAGGTTTTTTTCATTAGAAAAAGGGACATTGAGAGGGGACCTGATTGAGGTTTATAAAATCATGAAGGGTATAGACAGGGTGGATAGAGACAAGCTTTTTCCCAGGGTGAAGGGTTCAATAACAAGAGGTCACGCTTTCAAGGTGAGAGGTGGAAAGTTTAAGGGGGATACACGCGGCAAGTACTTCACACAGAGGGTGGTGGGTGTTTGGAACGCGTTGCCAGTAGAGATGGTAGAGGCAGGCACGGTAGATTCATTTAAGATGTGTCTGAATAAATGCATGAGTAGGTGGGAAGTAGAGGGATATAGATGCTTAGGAATTGACCGACTGGTTTAGACAGTACGTTTGGATCAGCTCAGGCTTGAAGGGCCTGATCCTGGGCTGTAAGTTTTCTTTGTTCTTTGTATATTATTATATACTTCCAGAGCATATGGGACTTGAACCTGGGCACCTGTGTCAGAGGTAGGGACAATACCACTGCACCACAACAGCCCCTAAACTAACAGGGTTGTAACACTGGGCAATTGAAGGCAGAGCCACCAACAAAGTTGCAGTTAAAATTAGGGATGTGTAAGAGGTCAGAATTGGAGAAGTGTAATATTTCTCGACTGGAGAAGATTACAGAAACGGAGCAGTCATGTCATGGCAGAAGTTGTGAATTTTCAAATTTAAGTGTTACTTAGACTCCAATGTAGGTTTGTGAGCATAGGAGAGAGTGGTGATTGGATATTTTGATTATATTTGGGCTTCTGGATTGTATAAGATGAAAGACCAACCAGAATAATCAAGTTTGGAAGTAACAAAAATGTGGTTGAGGATTTCAGCAAGAGGTAAGCAGGAGTGAAGCAAAGGGAGATCACAGAGGCAAGTGATCTAACTGATGGCATGGACATCTGGTCAGAAAGGTAATCTTGGAGCTAAATATATACTAATGATGCAAGCAGTTTGTTTTTGAGTCTCAGACAATTGTTGTCAAGGAAAGAGAAGACCACTCAGAATCTTGAATTCTCAGAAGGGCATTTTTGTCCTATAGTATGTAATACCTGACAAACTAGACACCTTCCATTAATTGGTATTCCCTGGTAAAGTCTACTAAATGATTCCTTCATAGCGAAGATAATCACTAAGTTTAATACCAAATTTTCACTAAGCAAATACATCTGAGAAAAATTGGTAGTTTATTACAGTGACAGTAGAGGAAAATTTCAACTCAATTGAGGATTGTTAATATAACAATGAATCAAGATAATTCCTATTAGAGTCCAAGATTACCAAACAGCTCATTTGCAATTAAACAAATAGTCTAGTCTTTATAAACATGTTTCTAATTTTCTTACAGTAAATATACATAGGCAATGTGCATTATATTTAAACATATTCCTTTCCTTAGAGATTAGAACACAGCTGGAGCCACATGACTTTTTAAAACTGTAAGCCACAGCTTTCTTTCTACTGAATTTGATGGATCTGGAGGAAAGGATGGAATACTCTCTCTTGCTGAGAGAAAATGGTTCTGTCTTTGAATCATCAAAATCCAGTTTCCAGTGGGCATGGGTCAATGCTGCATAAAACTGATGTAAAATTTAACCGAAATATCATAATTTTATTGTGAAAGGCTGCAAAGAGAAAACAGGCAGAATACTGAAGTTATAGCTGATATAGTGGCAGGCTTTCTTTTCATATCAATTTTATACTCTGAAGCCAATTGTGTCTTTACTGCCCATGCATTTATCTGCTGAACTATCATAATAAATGATCTTACTGACCGGTTAATACCATAAAATCTTTCTGAGAGATAGAAATCAGGCTATTGAACATTGTTTCACTGTCAGTGAGTAGTACAAATCATACCATGTGTACTGGTTTACTTATCTTCAGATTTGAACAAGGCTGATCACAGCCTGCAGAGCATAAGGTTTCTGTTAGCAGTTTAATTCTTAAGTATTTTATCTATAATGTTGGAATGAGTGGTTTTACCTTGACTATCTGTTTTATGTGAAGTTTTATTTCAAACTTGTCTTTCAATCTTTTGTCATACAGCACAATCTCTTTACTTTCTCCCATCTGTTCTGACATTTCCATGATTCCCTTCTGTTTTCTCCTCAGGTAAGGCTGAAGCAGAGCTTAAAAACTTCAGTCCTCATTACCAGCGGCAATACATTGTGGCTGCCTTCAACCATATCAGATGTGAGGTACAGCAAGACCAAGAAGCACAACCCCAGTTGCTACAGCATAAGGTACATTATGAAATGTGTGGTATAGTCAGGTTGTTAATTCTGTGATCCCATGGCCAGTAGTGAATCACGCCATGGGCTGTATGGGTCAGAGAATATAGGTGGCAAAGATCCATGTTTGCAGCTCAAGATCACCCAAGATCTGCAATAAACAAAACCTCCTGCTTGACGTACTTTCTGTCATGTATTCTTGTTATTGTTGGACTAACACCATGAGCTACATAAAGCAGGAGCGTTATTGGAACACATCATACTGCTCTGGTTTCTATCTTGCACAAGGCTATATGAAAGATCAGATAATGTGATGCTGCACCACCTCATGTTGCGATGTACAAATTAGAATTAACTCATTAACTATCTAATATAATAAAATGTGCCCATGGGATAGGAGATGGCTTTTGTACATGAATTGTCTCACTGTATTGGTCCCTTTTGGATGAAGTACATAAGAGCATAAGAAATAGGAGCAGGAGTAGGCAATATAGCCTCTCGAACTTGCAAATGATACACTCGTGACTGATTTCATCTTGGCCTCAAGTCCATTTTTCCTGCCTACTCTCCATAACATTTCAACTCATTACCAATTAAACATCTGTCTGTCTCCTTCTCCTTAAACTTACTCAATGACCCAGCATCCATCACACTCTGGGATAGTGACTTCCACAGATTCACAACTTTTTGGGGGAAGTAATTTCTCCTCCATTCTATTTTAAATGTGCCACTCTTTATCCTAAAACTGACTTCTCTTTCTAGATTGCCCCACGAGGAAACATCCTTTCTGCATTCATCTTATCAATCTCCTTTAGCATCTTATGTAACTCAAGTAGATCTCCTCTCATTTTTCTAAACTCCAGTGAGTATAGGCCTAAACTACTCAATTTCTCTTCATGAGGCATATCCATATCTTTTGGAATCAAACTAGTGAACCCCCTCTGAACTGCTTCCAATACAACTTGATGCCTCCTCAAGTAAGGAAACCAAAATTGTATGCAGTATTCCAGGTGTAGTCTCACTAATGTCTTGTACAGTTCAACCAACACATCCCAATTTTTATACTCTTTCCTCAGCAGTAAATGTCAAAATTCCATTTGCCTTCCTTTATTACCTGATGTACCTGCATATTAGTTTTCTGTGATGTATGAGTAAGGGCATCCAGATCCCTCTGCGCTCAAGCATTCTTCAGTTTCTTTCCATTTTGATAATAAGCTATCTCTCTGTTCCTCCGAACAAAATAGATAATCTCACACTTATCCATGTTGAACTTCATCTGGCTCATTCACCTAACCTATTCATATCTGTTTGTAAATTTCTTATCTCTTCATGGCAACTTACTAATTGTAGCATAATTTCCAAATTTGGCTGTTGCACCTCTATGCTGAAAATGTGTTGCTGGAAAAGCGCAGCAGGTCTGGCAGCATCCAAGGAGCGGGAGAACTGATGTTTCGGGCATGAGACCTTCTTCAGGCTCATGCCTGAAACGTCGATTCTCCTGTTCCTTGGATGCTGCATGACCTGCTGCGCTTTTCCAGCAACACATATTCAGCTCTGATCTCCAGCATCTGCCATCCTCACTTTCTCCTGTTGCACCTCTATCCCTACCTCCAATTCATTAATGTAGATTGTAAATAATCCCAACTAATTGCTACAGCATCCCATTAATTATATCTAGCCAACCAGAAAAGAATTCATTTATCCCAACTCTCTGCTTTCTGTTGGTTAGCCAATTCCCCTATCCAAGCTAATAAATTGCCCATAACCCCAAATGATCTTACTTTATGTATAATCCTTTTGTATGTCTCTTTATTAAATGCCCCTGGAAGTCCACATATATAACATCGACAGGATCCCCATCATCCACATTGTTTGAACCTCTTCTAAGTATTCTGGCAAATTAGTCAAATATGATTTACTCTTCATAAAACTATGTTGACTCTGATGCATTATATTTTGACTTTCCAAATGTCCTGTTACTACTACCTTAACAATGGATTCTAACAATTTCTCAATGAAACATGTTGGGCTAACTGGTCTGTTGTTTCTTGCTTTCTGCCTCCCTCCCTTTTTGAATAACTGTTATATTAGCATTTTTCCATTCTACTGGAACCTTTCCCACGTATAGGGAATTTTGGAATATTGTAGCTAAAGTAGGCCTATGGATGTCCATAGCAAGGTTGGTTTTGGCTCCAGATTGACTCTCCTGATTGAAGATCTAGCAAAGTGCATGCCTTCCAATGTCCAATAGACAACTGCTAGAATGATATTTGTCCTTTGTCTCTGACTTTGTCCATTCTTCAGCTTAGAAACATAGTACTTAAGTGCAGAAGTAAGCCATTTCATCTTTCAAATCTGCTGTGCCATTCAATAAGGTCGTGGTTGTGGTCTCAACCTCACTTTCCTATCTGTCTCCTGTTGCCATCAACTCCCTTATCTATCAAAGATCTATCTTACTCAGACTTAAACTCAGTGACCCAGCCTCCACTGCTTTGGAGAAAGAGAATTCCACATTATCAACCCTGTGACAAAATAACTCTCTTCATCTACATCATCTACACCTTGAAAGTGAGACCATTATTCTTAAACTGTCCACTAGTTTTAATTTCTTAGACAAGGGGAGACATCCTCTCAGAATCCATCCTGTGAAGACTACTCAAGACTTTATTTGTTTCAGTAATAACACCTTCCATTTTTGTAAACTCCTATGGGTGGAGCCCCAAACTATTTAAACTTTCTTTATAATTTAAGCCCTTCACTGAGGAATGTGTCAAGTGAATGTTTTCTGCTCTGCCTCTGTTTTCAAATATTTGGTCACAGTACTCCAGATGTGGTCATTCCAAGGGCTTGTACAGCTGCTATAAAAAATTCTTTAGTATTCCATTCCTATTGCAATGAACAACAACATCCATTTGAATCTTTAGTCAATTGCTTTACCTGCAAACCAGCTTTTTTATGATCCTTGTACCAGAGCACCCAGATCCCTCTGCACCTCAAGTTCTGCAATCCCTCTCCATTTAAAGTCTATACTACTATTCTGTTCTTCTTGCCAAAGTGAACAAGTATACATTTTACCACAATATAAAATATCTGCCAATTTTTTTGTCCCACTCACTTAACAGTGCAATTGTTGTCATATGTTGAGTCTCAGACTCTTGAAATAGCTACTCTCTTGTGATTTTATGAGTAAATCTTCCACCGTACTGAGGTGCCCTCTTTGTTCATAGTACTGAGAATGGGATTATATGCATATATACTGGCCATCCTTTTTATACAGTGGTCTCTGACCTGAATACATTCTTCATTATATTTCTGTGCATCTCTGGTATTGTTCAGTTGCTGAATTCTTTTTTCGTAGAGTTATGGTTGTTATTGCTGGAAAGGTTTATACCTGTTCAACATAGACTACATCTCTGGGCCTTGACACTGCCATACAGGACAAAGCATTGTTGTATTCTGGTACTTCCCTGGAACATTCTGTCTTTGTCAAACCTCATCATTCTCAGTTTGAATCATTGTATTTATGGAGACATTTTTGCTTCCTGCTTATAATTTAGAAGTGCCCCTTATTCGAGCCTGTGGTTTGTCTTTGACTTGATATGAAGATCAAACACAAAATTTGCTAACTTCTTGCAAGCAGTTGGCTGCTTTTTCTATCACTACATATCTCTGTTCGATCTCTGCCAGTGAATGGATTGCATAATACATTGGTCTACATGTGCCACAGTCTGTACCTGAAAGCCTACAGCTGCCATTCATGAAGAGGATTCATCTGCAGCAACAATAGTCTGTAGCTCAAGTCATAGTAATCGAAAGTATCATATGAATATTAACATGTCTTTAATTTTCTCAACATACCTTTTGTGTGCTTTCTCTCAGTACCATGCATCCCATACTCATGGTGTCCCATATTCATGAACATCTGGAGCTCATTCACATTCTGTGGATCTAGAAACTTCTTGATCGCTCTTGTTTTCTGTGGATCAAATCTGAGACCAATGCATCTACAATGTGCTCAAGGAACTTGGTTGTCAGCTGTGAGGATTCATGTTGTGTAAGTCCTGCTTCCATAGGTATTGCAACTGAGCTCACAACCCAGTGTCATGTCTGTCTGGGTGAATCCATGGATCAGGACATCATCTACATAAGATACAACTCCATCCATCCTTCTAGGACACCTTTCTCTGGAAGATTTCCAGCACTGATGTGATGGAAAAGATAGTTTGTTGAAGCAAAACCTCCAGAACAATATAATAAAGGTTCTGAGAAACTTAGACTCTACACAAGGGGTATTTGCTGAAACCAATATTTGTACCAAACTTCATGAAGATTAAACTCACAACTAATTTGCTTAAGATCTCATTCACAGATGATGTAGGATGAACTTTGCGCTCAACTGTATTGTTCGGCTGTGTAAAATCTACACAAATTCAAAGATCCGTTGGGTTTTGGCACTGGGACCAATCCCAAGCACCAGCTTGTTAATTCTGTCAGAAGTGAATTAACTATAAGACGTAGGATTGGAAGTAAGGCCATTCAGCCCATCGAGTCCACTCCACCATTCAATCATGGCTGATGGACATTTCAACTCCACTTACCCGCACTTTCCCCGTAGATCAAGAATTTATCAATCTTTGAGTTAAAGACATTTGATGTCCCAGCCTCCACTGCACTCCATGGCAATGAATTTCACAGGCCCACCACACTCTGGCTGAAAGAATGTCTCTTCATTTCCATTCTAAATTGACCCTTTTGAATTCTAAGGCTGTGCCCACAGGTCCTAGTCTCCCTACCTAACAGAAACATATTCTCAGTGTCCACCCTTTCTAAGACATGCATTATCTTGTAAGTTTCTATTAGGTCTCCCCTCAACCTTCTAAACACTAATGAATACAATGCCAGGATCCTCAGCCAATCATCATATGTTAGGCCTACCATTCCAGGGATCATCCGTGTGAATCTCTGCTGGAACCGCTCCAGTGCCAGTATGTCCTTCCTGAGGTGTGGGGCCCAAAATTGGACACAGTATTCTAACTGGGGCCTAACTAGAGCTTTATAAAGTTTCAGATGCACATCACTGCTTTTATATTCCAACCCTCTAGAGATAAATACAATATTACATTTGCTTTCTTAACCACTGACTCAGCCTGCAAGTCCACCTTTAAAGAATTCTGGATTAGCTCTTCCAGATCCCTTTGTACTTTGGCTTTATGAATTTTCTCACCATTTAGAAAGTAATCCATGCTTGTATTCTTTTTTTCCAAAATGCAAGACCTCGCATTTGCTCACATTGAATTTCATCAGCCATTTCCTGGACCACTCTCCTAAACTGTCTAAATCTTTCTGCAGCCCACCCCCCAGTATTACCTGCCTGTCTGCCTAACTTCATATTATCAATGAACTTCACCAGAATGCCCCCAGTCCCTTCATCCAGATCATTAATATATAAAGTGAAGCTGCGGCCCCAGCACTAAACCCTGCAAGACACCACTTGGCACCAGCGGCCATTCCAAAAAAGAACCTTTTTGTCCCAACTCTCTGCCTTCTGTCAGACAACCAATCCTCAATCCATGCCCATAGCTCACATCAAACACCATGGGCCCTCACCTTACTCAGCAGCCTCCCGTGAGACACCTTATTATCTCGACTTCCAAAAGTTTTGATAACATCCATTGGGTTGTCCTGGTCTAACCTACTTGTTACCTCTTCAAATAATTCTAACAAGTTTGTCAGGCATGACCTCCCCTTACTAAATCCATGCTGACTCATTCTAATCCGACCCTGCACTTCCAAGAATTTAGAAATCTCATCCTTAATGATGGATTCTAGAATTTTACCTACAACCGAGGTTAGGCTAATCAGCCTATAATTTTCCATCTTTTATCTTGATCCTTTCTTGAACAAGGGGGTTACAACAGCGATTTTCCTATCATCTGGGACTTTCCCTGACTCCAGTGATTTTTGAAAGAGTCGCAACCAACACCTCTGCTATTTCCTCAACCACCTCCCTCAGAACTCTAGGATGTAGCCCATTGGGGCCAGGAGATTTATCAATTTTTAGACCTTCTATCTTTTCTATCACTTCCTCTTTTGTATTGGCTACCATACTCAACTCTGCTCTCAACTCTCCTTAATTGTTGGGATATTATTCATGTCGTCCACTGTGAAGACTGACACAAAGTACTTATTAAGTTCTTCAGCTATTTCCTTATCTCCCATCACCAACTTTCCTGCATCAATTTGGAGCAGCCCACTTTCTATGTTTGCCTCTCGTTTGTTTCTTATGTATTGAAAGAAACTTTCACCATCATTTCTAATATTACTGGCCAGCTTACCTTCATATTTGATCCTCTCCTTCATTGTTTCTCTCTTTGTTATCCTCTGTTTATTTTTGTAGCCTTCCCAATCTGCTGATTTCCCAGTGCTCTTGGCCACTTTATAGGCTCCCTCTTTTTCTTTGAAACATTTCCTGATTTCCTTTGTCAGCCATGGCTGTGTAATCTCCCCCAACCCCTTCCCCCACCAATTAGCTTTCTTTTCTTTGGGATGAACCTCTGCACTGTGCCCTCAATTACAACCAGAAACTCCTGCCATTGTTGCTGTACTGTCTTCCCCACTAGGCTCTGCTTCCAGTCGATTTTCATTAGTTTCTCTCTCGTGCCTCTGTAATTACCTTTATTTAACCGTAACACCATTATGTCAGATTTTGACTTCTCTCTTTCAAACTGCAGACTGAACTCTGCCATATTATGATTGCTGTCTCCTAAGTGTTCCCTTACTTTGAGATCTTTTATAAATTCTGGCTCATTACAAGTCCAGAATAGCCTGCTCTCTTGCGGGCTACATCACAAGCTGCTCCAAAAAGTCATCCTGTAAGCATTCCGTGAATTCCCTTTCTTTGGATCCACTGGCAACATTTTTCACCCAATCCATTTGCATATTGAAGTCCCCATGATCACCGTAACCTTGCCTTTCTGACATACCCTCTCTATTTCCTGGTACATCTTGTGCCCCTCGTCCTGACCACTGCTGGGGGGGTCTGTACATAATTCCCATTATGTTTTATCCCCCTGCCCACCTCCTTGTGTTTTCGACAAGTTGTAAATCCTTGGATGTTTAACTGCCAGTCCTGAACCCTCTGCAACCAGATCTGTGATGTCTACCATATCATAATCATTCAATCATTTGTGCCATTAATTCATCTATTTTGTTACGAATTCTACAAGCATTCAGGTAAAGCACCTTAATGCTAATTTTCTTATCCTCCTGATTTCCAACATCTCTAGTAATATGTCCTAAGTTATCGTTCCTTTTTTTTGCTTCATTCCTAGTCTGCCTTGAACTTAAACCATCCACACATGCTAACCTGCTGTTTATCTTTCTACTTGACTCATACTCCCTGTTGCTTTCCCTTTCCCTTCCCCCCCCCCCCCCCACAAAACTCACCAGTTTAAAGTCCTTGTGACCACCCCTTGCAAAATGGAAGAGGGTAAGTTTCTGTGAACAGACATATTAGCTTCACTTCGGGACGTGGAATAATGTGGTTCTAGCAAGAAGCTGAGGGAATTCAATTCTGACGGTTTTAGACCGATCTTTTCAGCTTTCAAATTCCTCTATTCTGCAAATCAGAAGAAGCCTTCCTGCTCGCAAATGAGCAAGTCTAAATGCTTCGGTGTTTTCTGTGATTTCTTTATCATGATATTAGACAATTGTCTCCGTTCTGCTATGGCCTTGAGTTCTATCCCTCTTGGACCATACGTTTTTGTATGCTGCCTGAAGAGAGCTTCTATCCAGCTGTGGTTCAATATCAAAAAGAACCAAGACCTCTGCACCTGTATCAAATTTAAAGTCCTGATTTTTTTCTGCAAGGATATAGATTCCCTAGTAGCCTCTGATTATTGGATCTATCCAAGGAAAAGTACCTTCATATCAAACATATCATTGATTTTGGATCCAACCACCTTTCAAAAGCTTACCTTTGTGAATATTCTATACAGGGCTGTTAGGGCACAACCCAATAGTGCGCCATCTTTGCACTAAAAGGGATTCAGCCTTTTTGGCAGGGCAGTTTCCACATCTATGTTTTTTCTTTCCCACACCAATTACAGTTAGCTTTAGCTGTTGATAGACACTCTCCTCTTTTTATGACAGCTCTGCTGTGTCGGCAATTTTTGAGATTGGACTCTAGCTGTCACCTTCTGATCAAAAGAATGGAAACAGGACAAACAGGGTTCTTCAAGAGATAGGAACGAAGAATTGATGAGAAATGGCTTGCTTATGGTATTAGTATCTGGGAAAATTTGAGCAGAGTGAAACAATCGCTGATGGGCACAAGAACTTGCAATCTAGTGTGAAAAGAGAAAGAAACCCTTGGCTAGAAGTGACTTTGGAATTGTTCATTTAATGCACATTTTTACTAGTAGCATGGCTTGTACTGAAAGCATTTGTAACATATAGTTTGGTTTAATGTTGAGCTAAATCATTTTAGTTTGTTAGTTGCAGTAAAAGTCCTAAAGTGAAATCTCTTTACCAGTTTGTTTCCTTTGATAGTTTGGGATTTTTGTTTGTTATTGGTTTCTACAGGGATTGTAACAGTATTGCAGTTAGTTGATCCCACAGTTTACAATAGGGTAGGTGGTACAATCTGAAGGCTAGTGTAAATTCTATTCTGCTATATTTTCAATAGCACAACAATACCATCAGAATATCAAGTTCCTATGTTCCCTGGTGGGTCTTGTTCATTTACAGTGAACAGTTTGAAGTAAGCTGTCTGATGGTTACCGTTTATAATTCTGACTGTTCGCAAATTAAGACAAGGAGCTAAAACTCCACAAGGGGACAACAATGGCAAGTTGGAGTTTGTGGAGGCAAACAAGAGTTAGGAAATCCAGGACCTTTTATAGCAAAGGGGCATGGAGTGAAGTTTACTATTATCATTGTAGGAATGGGTCATAGCTAAAGCTGCTTTTGACTTGTTTTATATTTAAGACAGTAGAAATGTAACATTTGAGAATCTGTATTAGATCTCCTGCTATAGGCCCTTGTGTTCACCATCTGTTTTTAACAGTTGTCAATGTTATTCACAACAGTGGATCTCTTTCCATATGAATTGCTGATATCATCTAATGATGCTGTCTGTTCTCTGGATTGTATGTCAGTTATGAATTGAAACTTCACCAGCTTAATTTTGACAAAGATGAAGTATTCTGTTTGTTTTTGGCAGCATCAAACTGACCCTGACATCATCTCCATCAAGCATCCTAACTGTTTGTTTTATCAGCAACTTCCACATACTGTTGATTGATTTATTCTGCTTTTGAGCCTTCCACTCTCTCTCTCCTCGTTATTGCACCTATGATTATTGACTGCTTGTATCTATCTCAGCCCCTCTTGTTGTAATTTTCACACACCTTCATCACCTTGAACACTGATTTTCCAAATACTATCCTCATTTATTTAACCAAACCCAATCCTGGCAAATTTTAGCTAATCCTGAGTGTGAACCTGAACACTTCCCCTTGGAGCAGCGGCCACTGTTGGTATTATTGCAATCAGGCCTATTAAAAAGGATCATACCTGAAGCCCCCAGATGAGGGTAGTGCATTTGGATCATTGGAGCTAGTCACGGAGGCATGGGGAAACAGATCACATTGAAGGGCAGGGGTGTGATTTCAAGAGAGAGCTTCCTGTTCAACCAGCAAGATTCTCAGCTGGGCAGAAAATGCCCAAGAGGCAGAGAATTCCCACAAAGCCACAGGCATACCTGCTAGGGAAGATTTGGGAAGACAATGATGTATGCACACAACACACTTCCACAATTGTACTTCCCAGCCTGCCTTCTGTGGGAGGATTAAATTCACATCAGTGAAACAGTTTTCTGTTGCTTTGTTCTAGTTATCAAAAATAATAGAACAATTTGTTCTAACATGTTACATTTGTCAATGTGAATGCTTGGGTTGAAGGAAGAGAAATTTACACTGCACACAAATGTTACATTTTGGTACAAAGCATGCTCGTTGACTTGTTCTATCTATTTGACAATGTGTTTGTTTGCAGCATTCCTGCTTTTGATTCAGAAGGTTGTAGATTTATGTCCGAACAGACACAAGAGTTTGTGCAATACTTGTTACTTTGATTTCCTGGTTCTCTATAATATTCTGTCAAAGAATAACAAAGTAATATATAAGACTTTGGTATATAATCGCTACAATTTGATTACTCTGAAGAGAACTACCTTGCTTTCAGTTAACAATATCCAAATAACATGCATATCAATGTGTTCAAGCCCCAATCTTCAGACCTGACATACCCTGCACTGACATTTCAGTGTGTTATTCTGACAGTGCTGAACTACACAAGATGTCATCTTTAAGCCCATGTTTTAATTTCCCAATGAACATAAAAGATACATGATATTATAGAAAGAATAGTTGGTGAATTATCCCAGTTTTCTGGTGACCATTTATTCTTCAAGCAATTTTTTAAAGACAGAGTAACTGATTATTTATCCCTTTTCTATTCGCTAGTCCTTGCTGTAGGTAGTTCTACATTACAATTACGACTGCACTGAAAATAATTGATTGGCTATGAACGTTTCCATTTACAAAATTAAGTTGTTCTTTTTTACCTGATTGGAATCAGTCTAAGTTTCTGCTGGCGAAAAAAGTAGTGATCAAGCTGATTCCTCTTTGAAGTTGGAAATGCACGTGAGCAATTGGATGATTTAATAAGTTGAGGCTATGTTTAAAAACATTTCTCCCCGTTAAGCATAGGCTGGGCAAATGGCATGAGTGAAAATCCACTAAACTTTCAGATTTTTATTTCAGACAACAAATGCAGAAGGTTTTACTTTCCAAGGCTACAAATGTTTCTGTTTGCTTTGTGTAGTGCTGGTGTAAATGTATTGGTGAAGACTTCCTCCTTGGGTATTTCTAATGAAATTTTTAGAACATGTTCGTGGTTTCATTAGAAATACTGAAGTGGAAGTCTTCACAACCACATTTCAATCACCTTTTGTATGTTGAAACTGAAGGATGTATTGCAAGTTTCAAACTTTATAAAAATAAGTGGATGTTTGAGTTATGTTCCATTTGGAATTATTCCTAGAGGATAATAATATTGCTTCCAGAATAGTGCAATAACTGGCAACAGAAAACAATTCTGCCACAGGCATAAAGTTCTGTGATTTTGATTTTGCTTTGTTAGGGACTCCTGTGTAAGTTGTGCCTTTTTATATGTTTTGTTATGGTTTGTCCTGTTTTGCATCTGCCAGGTCTAAGGTAAAGTAAGATATACACCGTCTGCTTTCAACATGCTGTCAATACCACACCCATAGCTGTTAACCAAGAGCTGTTGGACAGTTCCCTGACTTGATTCACTGCTCTCCACATTTCCCACTAAATATTCTAAGACTCCACATGTTCCTTGCTACAAGGCCCCTTTCAGTTTGGGAACTGTCACCCTCATTGTCATTGGGCCAAAGTCCTGGAACTCTCTTTTCCTAGCAATACTGTGGGTGCACTTCCATCACATGGACTGCAGCAATTCAAGAAGGTGGCTCACCACCATCTTTTCAAGGACAATTAGGGACAGGCAATCAATTCTGGCCTAGCCAGTACTACCTAATCCCTTGAAAAAAAACAAGATTTGATTTGGTGTCCATCCTCCCAGTAATAGTGCCCTAAACGTCGGCACCATTGTACTGTCCTACCTTCTCTCAGTTTATGTTCAAATGTTCAAACAATTTGATAAGCAGTGGTAATTTGTTTTGGAATGATGCTTCAAAGCTTATATTCCACCTTATAGGATCCAAAGGGAACTGAGAAAGTGGTGTATCAACAGGAGGTGATACAGTATGTAGAAGAATTCAAGAAATGGAAGGAACGATATATTGTTGTAAAGAATGACAATACCATGGAGTGCTATGAAAACAAGGAGGTAAGGAATTCTTTGCTGCTGCTTGGTAGTTTGCCATTCATACAACAGCAAATCGAACAAAACTGAACCAGTGCAGTAAT
The DNA here is from genome assembly GCF_047496795.1 of Chiloscyllium punctatum. Classification (NCBI taxonomy): domain Eukaryota; kingdom Metazoa; phylum Chordata; class Chondrichthyes; order Orectolobiformes; family Hemiscylliidae; genus Chiloscyllium; species Chiloscyllium punctatum. Next base: position 58,517,754 of record NC_092745.1, read on the forward strand.
ATTGTGCCGAAACACAAAATGAGTGCACAGCTGATGACGTTTGCTGGTCTGCAGGCTTTCTGTGTTAGATCTTAATCTTTGTTCTTTGAATTAGTTTAAATTGGATTTCCACAACTAGTTTCCTTTCTTGGATGCATGAGCAAAATTATGTACTTGTAGTAAGTGTTGAGTGATCTCAAACTTTGTGGCTATTCAAGTAAAATTCTGCATGGTGGTGAAACTGTGCACAGGGTGATTTTTCAGGGGTCATACATTTTATCTTATTGACACCATCATTTTGGTGAAGTTTGACAGCCACAAAACCCATTGTAATTAAATGCACTTTTTAAAAAACATATAACGTGAATACAATATTGTTTGCAGATAATAGAGATTAAATAGAAGTAATGACTCGATTTGGCAAAAAAAATCTTTTTACTTAAAACACTGTTTGCAATCATTTTTAGAATACAATTTCAATATATTTAAAATATATGAAAATATCAATTAAACCTTCCAGGAAATCTGACTTAATTAATTCACAACACAGGCTCATATGTAAGTTTCTATAAAGAAACTGTCACCTGGTACTTTGTGGTAGTTTACCTTATTAAGATATAGAAGGCAATATGGTGATGTGATTAACATGACAGTATAGCACTGCCAATTGCACCGCCTTTGCATAGATTTTTTTCAATAGTCTTAACACATCATAAAGTTTGTGCAGCAAACCATTCTCTGCTGTATGAGCTTAATACAACAGCCAGGAATTTCAAAATAGATGCTTTATTTATTCCTCTATGGATTCAAATGTTCAAACTGACAGCTCTTTCAAATTTATATCCCAATAATGTTTCCAAAAAATGGAGATGGCAGCAATGGATGCCACAGCCTCAAAGAGATAGACTCTAAATGTAACTATTAAATTGGGGGGGGCGGATGGCCGGCAGGTGTAAATTCTGCAGGCCACCTCCCAGCATTGTGTGTTCTGAACCTAAATTACAACAGTGCGGCAAAAGCATTTAGGGTTGCAAGGAAGTGATTGGGATGTTATGCAAAGGACACAGTGTTAACATAGATGGCTCAGACTTTGCAGCAAAAATCACAGTGCGGCCATCAATAATTATTGTAAGTAAAGAGGAAATTGTGATACAGCTTTCAGCATCTACATATATGCAGTGAAATATCGAAAACAAGAAGTTGCTGTGTGAGTTGCCTTGCCTGTTTTGGAACCATCAGTATTGGGTGCTGCAGTGAGTATGTTTTGATACTTTTTAATTACATACCCACTGCAAGTATCAGGAAAAAGTATGGCTATTCTACTTCAAAATAAGTAAATACTTAATATTATAAGTCTTCTGACTTACAACCATCTTGGTTGGCACTATAAATTCATTTCTTAAAAGTGTGGAAATCCTTCAGATTTAATTCTTGGAGATATTACAAAATCTATAACTTTTGATTTTTAAAAATCTTTTTCATGCTGTAGTAATGTTCCATCTAAGTTGTGTGTCTGGGCAGCAACCTGAAGATCCCATACAGGTCATGTTGAAATGAGTCTGTCTCCTGGGTTGGATTTTATGGAGGCATTGGTGGGTCCCACCTGCAGGCTGAAGAGTCAGTGGGAGACTCAAGTTATCTCCTCCAGAAGGCCTGTCAATGAGAAATTGTTTCCCATGATCAATTCTTCTGATTCAAAGAAAAGGTGGAGGCTTTAAACAGTGTTTTATGTCTGACTTCATAGAGGAGAACTTGGAAAATTTCCTAAATATATTTTCAAATCATGAAGCAATGAACTTAAAACAGTTAAAACGAAGAAAAAGTGCTGGGAAAACTGCAGAACAATAGGATGACGTGTGCTCAGGACCAGATGTCCTGTATCCTAGGCTTTTAAAAAGATAGATGCATTGATTATGTCTTCAAAATTCCTTAGATTCTGGGAGGATCCCTATAGATTTAAAAATAGCAATTATAACACATCTACTCATGAAAGCACTGAGGAAGGAAATGGAAAGCTATAAGCCAATTAACCGAACATTTGTCCTGGGGATGATGCCAGAATTGATTATCAAAGAGGGATACTTAGAAAATAACAATGTCAACACAGTCAAGATGGCTTTCTGAAAGCAGTCATATTGAACTAATCTATTAGAGTTTTTGGTAAGGTAACATGAATGTTTGGTAGAGATGTACCAAATAGATGTTGTGTACTTAGATTTCCAAAAGATGTTTGCGAAGCTGCCACTTCAAAGGATATTGCACAAAGGAAGATGAGGTGCAGGGGTAAGATATTAGGATTGATAAAGGATTGATAAAGAAACAGAGATAAGGGATAAGAGGTTTTTTTTCCAAATTAGCAAGCTGTAATTAGTGCAGTACTGCAGAGGGTGGCATGGTGGCTTGGTGGTTAGCACTTCACAGCGTGAGGGACCCAGGTTCGATTCCACCTTCGGGCAACTGTCTGTGTTTAATTTGCACATTTTCCCCATGCATGGCTTTCCTCTTGGTGCTCTGGTTTCCTCCTTTGATCCAAAGATGTGCAGGTTAGGTGGATTGGCCATGCTAAATTGCGAGTGTCCAGGGGTGTGCAGGCTTGATGGGTTAGCCATGAGAAATGAAGGGTTACAGGAATAGGGTGGGTCTGGGAGGGATGCTCTTCAGAGGGTTGGTTTTGACTTCATGGGCTAAATGGCCTGCTTCTGCACTGTAGGGATTGTAGAATCAGATTTGGATAGAGTCATAGAATCATAGAGATGTACAGCATGGAAACAGACCCTTTGGTCCAACCCATCCAAGCTGACCAGATATCCCAACCCAATCTAGTCCCACCTGCCAGCACCCGGCCCATATCCCTCCAAATCCTTCCTATTCATATACCCATCCAAATGCCTTTTAAATGTTGCAATTGTACCAATCTCCACCACTTCCTCTGGCAGCTCATTCCATACACGTACCACCTCTGTGTGAAAAAGTTGCCCCTTAGGTCTCTTTTATATCTTTCCCCTCTCACTCTAAACCTATGCCTTCTAGTTCCGGACTCCCCGACCCCAGGGAAAAGACTTTGTCTATTTATCCTATCCATGTCCCTCATAATTTTGTAAACCTCTATAAGGTCACCCCTCAGCCTTCGACGCTCCAGGGAAAACAGCCCCAGCCTGTTCAGCCTCTCCCTATAGCTCAAATCCTCCAACCCTGGCAACATCCTTGTAAATCTTTTCTAAACCCTTTCAAATTTCACAATATCTTTTCGATAGGAAGGAGACCAGAATTACACGCAATATTCCAACCAATATTCTAACCAATGTCCTGTACAGCCGCAACATGACCTCTCAACTCCTGTACTCGATACTCTGACCAAATGCTGCCTTCACTATCCTATCTACCTGCGACTCCTCTTTCAAGGAGCTGTGAACCTGCACTTCGAGGTCTTTGTTCAGCAACACTCCCTAGAACCTTACCATTAAGTCCTGCTAAGATTTGCTTTCCCAAAATGCAGCACCTCGCATTTGGATGAGAAGACAAAATGGATGGTAGCTAATTTTGCTGATGACACCAAGATAGGTGGGAAAGCAAGTTATCACAATGAGGTAGAGGGTCTGAAAAGGGATGTAGACAGTTAGTAGATAAAACTTTGGCAGATATATAACCTGTTAAATATGAACCTGTCCATCTTTGCTGGAAGAACAGAAAAGCAGTATATTATTTAAATGTAGGTTGCAGGATGTGATAGCACAGGGATCTGGCTGTCCTGGCATATAAATTACAGGAAATTTAGAATGCATGTAAAGTAAGTGATTCAGAAAGCAAATGTTGTCATTTACTGCAAGGCGAACATCACAGTAGGGAAATTTTACTGCAGCAGTACAGACGGTTCTCCTATCACATGGTAGTTACGTTCTCATGCAATCCCATGTTATAAGAAATTTGCGTAGTTGCAACATTATCTAAACTAATGGGGCCAGAGTTTGTTATAACCAATACATGCTTTAAAAGTTCACGCTTTAGAAACAGCGACCCCCAACTTGTCAATCGGGTTGTAGCGAATTTGCGTTAACATGTTTTAGCAAAACGACCTTTACAGGGTTTGATGAGACCAGATATAGAGCAATGTACAATTTGGTTTCCTGACTTTAAAAACTTTATAATTGCTTTAGAAGAAGTTCAGGGAAAGTTAATATGATTCATTCTTGGATTGGGATTGTCGTCTTATGAAGGAAGTTTGAAAACTTTTATGACTACATCCATTGGAGCTTTCAAGGATGAAGGGTAATCTTATTGAAACATGGAAGATTTTGAGGGGTCTGGATAGGGTGGATATCTGGAGAATATTTCCCTGAATGAAGAAGATAAAAATTGGGAACATAGTTTAAGAATAAGAGGACTTCCTTTTAGGATAGAGATGAGGAGACTTTTTTTTCTGAGTAGTTGGTATGTGAAATTCTCTTCCCGAGAAGGTAGTTGAGTCTGGGGATTGAATTTATCAAAGGGGGAGTTTGAGAGATCATTGATTAGACAAGGGAACCATGAATCAGGGGTGCAGTCAGGAAAATGGATCTGAGACCAAATCCAGATCAACCATAATTTCATTGATTGACAGAGTAGGTTTGAAGGGCTAAATGGCCTACTCCTACTTCTGTGTTCCTATTTGATATTGACTTAACAATTCCCAGTAATACTTTCTAGTTCATACTTAACATGTCTTGAGGACAATTTTTCAATCTGCTTGGTTAAGATACCATGTTGCTTGCCTTGATGAAATATGTCCCAGATCCCTAATACAGCTTGATATGCTATTTCATGTGTGTATTCACTGCAAGATCTTGTATAAGCATATTGAAGAGTAAGCACCACTTGTTCAATCTACAAAATCTGGGCAAGTGATATGTCCATTGTGACAGAAGTAAGAATGTCCATTCAGCCAAGCCAACCATAGATGATTTCAAGAGGCTGCTAAGAGTGTTACATCAATGTTAAAAACAATCAGTGAAAATTATGTAGGATGGTTTTCCTTCCTATTAGTTGATCATCTAATAGGGAAATGATCTAAAGAAACCATACAGAATTTCTTTTTGTAAGAAGCCTTGGTTTCTGTTTGTTTCCTTTTAATGGTAATCCTTCCATCTTCTCAGTTATTTCTGTAAAGAATATTTCAATGAGTAAATGTTAGTAAGAACTCTTTTCATTGATAATTAATGATTATTAGTTGCTATATATTATGATAGAGACAATGGACATTAATACCTTAATATTCCTGCTCCAATCTGTATCTTATCTCATCTCTTAAATGTAACTTGTACAAGATTTATTTGCCTGAAGCCTTGTACACTATATATTTTTCTATTTTGCAAACAAGTTATATCACTTCAATATGACAGAGTTAATTTACTTAGAAGAAATAATGAATGGGTCTCAATTTTCTTTAATTATATGTCATTAGAATTGCCAGACGCTATTCAGTTGTTGTCCAGAAAGCAGGTGACAAGATAATAAAATTTGCCAGGGACCTTGTTTGCCCAGTTGAGTCAAATTTCATAAAGTGCTAAGATTGTATAATCCCATCCAAAACAGGAAAGAGACTATTGAAGTATTGAAACTGAGGTCCTATAATCGTTGTGTTACTCCAGCTAAAACATTTATGACAAAGTGGGCATTGAAAAAAGGTGGGAAAGCAAATATCGAGGATGACAGAGTTTGCAGAGCAATATAGACAGGTTAACCCTTTCCTATTATCCAATGAATTTATATGTGAGCTCTCTGTAATTTTGCATGAATGCCCTCAGTTCTGCAGCTTACTGTAGTCTTTCTTCATTCTAATAATATTCAGCTTTTCTATTCTTCCAGGTGAAGAGCATAATCTCACAATTTTCCTCATGATCTTCTCTCTGCCAGGTTTTATTGCCTGCTCATATATCCCCCTGCTCACTCTTTGTGTGATCCTCCTCCCTTTCCTTCCCACCAATTTTTGTCTCAGTCATAAACTTGGGATAGTACATTCATTGTTGTGGTACATTCATTTTCTTCATCCATTAATATATAAATAATAGTTATGACTCCAACACTCATCCCTAAGGCACTTCACTAATTATAGGTTGCCGATATGAAAATAACCCTTATCCCAACTCTGTGTGCCTTTTAGTTAGGTAAAAACAATGACTGCAGATGCTGGAAACCAGATTCTGGATTAGTGGTGCTGGAAGTGCACAGCAGTTCAGGCAGCATCCAAGGAGCAGTAAAATCGATGTTTCGGGCAAAAGCCCTTCATCAGGAATAAACCTATTAGTTAGCCAATCCTTTTCATGCCAAGAGACTATTCTCAATATGTTGGCTCTCATCTTATTGAGTAGCCTTACGTGCCTTTTATTGAAAGTCTTTGGAAATCAAATTTATTATATCCGTTGGTACCCCTTTTATCTATCCAGATTGTTTCCAATTCGAAGAAGTCAGGTGTCTTATCCCCTTCCATGAAGCCACACTGGCTCTATTTGATTATATCACGTAATTCTAAGTACTCTGCTATTACATCCTTTATAACAGATATGATATTTTATGTATTAAATCAAATATAATTTCTATAATATAGTCAAACACTTTTTTTTCCAACGGCAGATGTTAAGATAACTGGTCCATAGTTAACTGCTTTTTTATCTCGTTCCCTTTTTGAATAGGGGTATAACATTGGCAATTTTCCAAACCTCTGGGACTTTCTGAGATTTGAAAGGTGCGTGCAAGATAACTATCAGTGCATGACTATACCAACCTTGCCTGCTGGCTGTGGTTCTGGAACAGTTCTGAGAGCTGCAGCATAATGCCAGCTTGGTGACTGAAACTCCCTACAAAACTAGTGTTTCAGGCCTGAATGTGAAAGTGGGCTGGCCCTCATGTCTTCTGGTGGCACCCAGCTTGAAAGTTCATACTGACCTAATCTCCAAATTTTCTTTTGCTGGGTCATTTATTTTAATAAATATTTAAGGACAGTTCTGACAATAATTGGGTTTTCTCTCACTGCAGTAGCTTTCAAAATATCTTGCTGTGAAAAATAGAAAGGATTTGTCAATGTAAATGTTTGCCTCAATACAAATTTTCAAAAAAAAAATTGTGTTGCCATGGACACTGACTGCTTTTTATACCTGTTTTAGGTCCATCAGAAAGGAGGTGAACCAAAGTGTAAACTTCTTCCAACTGGTTACAGAGTGCTTACATCAATGATTGAATATGCCTTATTGGTGGACAAGTATTTCCCTGATCCAAATGGTGAGTATCTTGGAACTGTCAATGTTTTAATGCAACGAAAACACAAGTTGCTGATAAAAGCTCAGCAGGCCTGGCAGCATCTGTAAAGAGAAATCAAAGTTAACATTTCGGGTCCGGTGATCATTCCTCTGAACATCAGCTCTGAAAAAGGGATGGTGGCTCAGTGGTTAGCACTGTAGCCTCACAGCACCAGGATCCCAGGTTCGATTCCAGCCTCGGGCAACTGTCTGTGTGGAGTTTGCACATTCTCCCTGTGTCTGCGTGGGTTTCCTCCCACAGTCACAAAGATGTTCAGGTCAGGTGAATTGGCCATGCTAAATTGCCCATACTGTTAGGTGCATTAGTCAGAGGTAAATGTAGGGGAATGGGTCTAGGTGGGTTGCTCTTCGGAAGGTCGGTGTAGACTTGTTGGACCAAAGGGCCTGTTTCCACACTGTAGGGAATCTAATCTTCACAGATGCTGCCAGACCTGTGGTTCTTTCAGTTTTTATTTAAGATTTTAATGCATTTTGATTTCCATAACCTTTTCAGCATAGATCAGTCCAAAGAGTTTTATATTCATTCATGGAATGTGACCATTTATTGCTCATCCCTTCGGAAGGTGGTGTTGAGTTGTCTTCTTGAACTGCTGTAATCCATTTTGTGTAGGTACACCCATAATGCCATTATGGAGACAGTTCCAAGCTCTTGACCCAGTGACGTTGAAGGAATGATGATGTATCTGGATCAGAATAGTGAGTGGGTTAGAGAAGTTCTTGGAGGTGGTGATGTTAAAATGTATTGGTTGCACTTGTCCTAAATAGTAGTGGTTGAAGGTTTAGGAGATGCTGTCTAAGCAGCCTTGGTGAATTTCTGCATTGCAGCTTATGGATGATATATACTGATGATTGGCACCACATCCACAAACATTCACTCTTTCTACCATGGATGCTCAGTATTAAGTGGGCCATTTCATTCTGAATGGTGCCAAACTTGTGTTGTTGGAGCTGCACTCATCCAGCCATGTAGGGAGTATTCCATCGCACTTCTGACTTGTGCCTTGTAGCTGCTGAGCAGGTTTTGGGGAGTCAGGGGTTGAGTTACTCACTGCAAGTTTCCTAGCCTCTGTTCTGCTCTTGTAGCCATTATATTTATATGACTAGTTCAGTTCAGTTTCTGGTCAGTGATAACCCTCAGGATGTTGATTGTGCTAGTATTCAGTGACGATAATGCTATTGAACATCAAGGAGTCATAATTAGATTCCATTTTATTGGAGATAGTCATTGACTGGCCATTCAGTATCAATGGCATTGAACACTGTGCAGTCATCAGTGAACATCCTCACTTTTGATCTTATGGTAGGCAGAAGGTCATTAAAGCAGTTGATGATGGTTGGTCCTAGAACACTACCCTTATGAATTCCTTACAGATTTGCCCTAGAGGTGAGATGACTGAACTCCAAAAACCATAAACACCTTTCTGTGCTCAGTCTGATTGCAATCAGTGAAGAGATTTCCCTCTGATTCCAGTTTTGTTGGGACTCCTTGATGCCACACTTGGTTGAATGCAACCTTGATGTCAAGGGCTGTCACTCTTACCTCACCTCTGGAATTTAGCTCTTTTATCCATGTTTGAACCAAGGCTATAATGAGGTCAGGAGCGGAGTGACACTGGCAGAACCCAAACTGGATGTCACTGATCAGGTTATTGCTGAGCAGTGTTGATGACACCTTCCATCACTTTACTAATGACTTAGGGTAGACCAATGGGACAGTAATTGCCTGGGTTGGATTTGTTCTGCTATTTATGTGTCGAACATATAGAGTCATAGAGACGTACAGCATGGAAACAGAACCTTCGGTCCAACCTGTCCATGTCTGAGCTATTTTCCTCATTGTCAGGTTGATACCAGTGTTGTAACTATACTAGCACAGCTTGCCTAGGAGAGCAGCACGTTCTGGAGCACAAGTCTTCAGTACTATTGCTTGAATGTTGTCAGGGCCCATAACCTTTGGGGTATCCACTGTCTCCAACTGTTTCTTGACATCATATGGAGTGAATCATAAAATCAGAATCCCTACAGTGGGGCCATTGGGTAGCTACTGGACTTGACATTTTAAAATTCTCAAATCTGTATGAGGAAAGAATGAACTGAGACTAATCAGCCAGTTTTGATCGGAAGGCTGGAGACAAGATGTTTTCACTCAAAAGTACAGTTAGATAGTACCAATAAGTTGAGGAATTATTTTTCATAGGATGCAGGACCATTTCAAAAAGCAGAGGAAAGGGACCCTCCTAATTCTGGCAAAAATGCACAGTCTGGTATGGGGCCAAAATGTTGGCTCTCCCCACTCCCACAAACACCAACTCTTTCTTCCTGTGGTAGATATACACAACGTGTGAGTATTGCAGCCCAGCATAGAACATGTGGTTTGTGGTTTGTCTACTTGTTGAGCTGAAGATGAAGGTGAATACTACCATTGGCTGGTTATACTGAAAAGACAAGTTCCCTAGTATCTGGGACTTGAACATATTATTGCCTTGAGAGGTAACTTTTGTTTGTCCAAAGCATTCAGAAATGATATTTTTAAGCTTGTGTTTCAAACTAAATTGAGTTTATGCAATTTTAAAATCAGGTAAAGGACAAAAAAAATGCAGTGATGTATGTCGGACTCCCAAACTTGTATTGAAGAAATGCTGGCTTTCCTGCTGAGATTTCTCTCTCTGGGAATGTGTGAGAGGTGGAGTGAGGGAGACCTGCTTTAATTTACAGATCCATTCACTAATCTCTGATCTGAAAAGTCAGAGGTCTAGATTGTAGTTTTCAGCGTACACAAGGAGAGAAATGGACATAACTGAAAAAGTCACAGTGATCTGCTCAGAAAATAAAAGGCTTGAGAAACCACAACAATTTTACTGTAATCCATCGGCAGAACAAAGGCTGTGTCAACTTTAACACTTATCAAAAGTTGTAGGAGTCAGCCCACTAAATTTGAGCAGGTCAGCATGGCTAATTACCTTCTATTTGTGCTATCCTGAATGCCAGTTCGGTTTTTCACAATTTGTATTTGAGTCTTAAGGTTCTGGGTTCTTGATTTCAGCACAAGAAATCAACACTGATATTTCAGTGGAGTATTGAGGGAGTACTGTCGTCTTAAAGATAAAATCAGCTAAATATCAATTCTGGAGAGTTTCATTAAGGGTTTCTCTCTGTGAGATCTAGCATGCTTTCTTATACATTTTTACACTGCTCACCTCATTACATATGCATGATTTGGAGGTGCTGATGTTGGACTAGGGTGGACAAAGTTAAAAGTCGGACAACACTAAGTTACAACAGGTTTATTTGGAACTACTTGCTTTCAGAGTGCTGTTCCTTCATTCTAAAAGATGAAAGACTGAACACCAATCTAGGTTTGTTCAATATATCGTTTTAATTGCTTGACACTGTGATCATTTGCTATAAATTCTGTGTCTGATGATCTTGCCCCACTAGTTACCTGTTGAAGGAACAGTGCTCTGAATGTTAGTACTTCGAAATAAACCTGCTGGACTGTAGTGTGGTGTTGTGTGATTTTTAATTTTGTATGTACCACACCTCTGTGGCACCCTGCCCACTATATTGTGCTCTCTAGTGACCGATGTATTTGCCACTGCTGGACCTTCCAGGATTTCCCCCCAGCAGATGCCATATTTAAAGCCCAGCTGTGCCCATGTTAATCACTGCAATCCAAGATCTGCCCATAACCATTGTACATTGGCACTCCAATTGGCTGACAGGGACCTGGAGGTACTGGTGGATGACCTGGTAGAGAAGAGAGCAGTGCTCCTTCCTCAAGACCGACAGAGCAGGCACTAGACCCTGCCAGCCTGCTGTGAAGTTGCCAGTTAGGTCCGTATGATATCCATGGACTCAAGGAACACCCAGTGGGTGCAGGACGTTGTTAATGACCTTCTGTGTGCAAGTGTAAGTCCTACCATCTTCTCCCTCCTCCATTACACTCACACTTTCTATGCTACTACACCCACCTCTCTCCAGCTCAGATACTGACTCCTTGGTGGGTACTTTAGCTGGATTGCATTTGGGGACGCATTCTGGTGGGCACTTTCAGTGACTGGTGTGCAAGGACACCGCAGTCTCATTGCGTCTCCTCCCTTTCCCAATTTATTGCCATTCAAATACTCTGCCTTCCTGTTTTTGCTGCCAAGGTTTTCTGTGTAAGCTGCTGGCACATGCTGTAGCCACAACACTGTAGCACAATGTCATACAAGAATATGTCCATTCCCATGACTGATCACAGCTGACAACTGTGATAAGCTGCCTGCCTTTGTGCTTGTGTGAAAAGGCAATGCAAAACAGAAATGTGAGCCTGTAAGTTTTGAATGAAGCAGCAAAATGCAAAAAGGTGTGCTGAGCATTCAAGTAGGCACAAAGTGAGTGAACGTTAAGGAAACAAGCTAAGAGCCCTGCGATGCATCCTGCTCCCATCCATGAGATAGCTGCATGTCTGTATGTGCAAAGTGGCCTGGCAGTAGCGTTTCAATGTAAGGGCTTGGTGCTCTTCAAAGTGCAGTATTAAAGTGCTGAGCTCCATTCAGAATCAGAGATGTGTCATGATGATGTGGTAAAGTTGGTGTTTGTCCAATGCCAGCCTCCATGGATGAGGATTGCAGGCGATCTCTGCCCATGCAACATGCTGGGAAATGTTGAGGCTGCTGGCCAAGGTGGAGGCCCAGAGGACTACACCGCACAAGGTAGCCGCTCTGACTTCCATCGTGGTATTTGTCACTGTCTAATATCTCTCATCCATATGGGAGGATAGCAAACTGCACATAAATGAGACAAAAACAGTTGATAATGAGATGTCAGTCATGCAAATGGTCCTCATGCTGATCACTACAAGATTCTCATCTCATTATTAAAATCTTGGGAGAAAATCCAGCTTTTTTTTTGCCATCAAGAATTTCACTTTTTCTGATCTTGCCATATTTTCCCAACTGACTCACTATTCCCCGTATCATTCGGGGGCTGGGATAATTCTGTCCAATATCAGTCAGATATGATGTTGAACTAGGCAGTGGATGTAAAGAATCCAATGGCATAATTTCAAAGAAGAGCCATCTGTGATCCTGTGGCACTATGGAGACTTTCACAGAGGCAAATATTCAATCAACATTACAGAAATGGATTATCTTCTGTTGTGGTTCTGTTCGCTGAGCTGGGAATTTGTGTTTCGTCCCCTGTCTAGGTGACATCCTCAGTGCTTGGGAGCCTCCTGTGAAGCGCTTCTGTGATCTTTCCTCCGGCATTTGTAGTGGTTTGAATCTGCCGCTTCCGGTTGTCAGTTCCAGCTGTCCGTTGCAGTGGTCGGTATGTTGGGTCCAGGTTGATGGGCTTATTGATTGAATCTGTGGATGAGTGCCATGCCTCTAGGAATTCCCTGGCTGTTCTCTGTTTGGCTTGTACTATAATAGTAGTGTTGTCCCAGTCGAATTCACATTGCTTGTCATCTGCGTGTATGGCTACTAAGGATAGCTGGTTGTGTCGTTTCGTGGCTAGTTGGTGTTCATGGATGCGGATCGTTAGCTGTCTTCCTGTTTGTCCTATGTAATGTTTTGTGCAGTCCTTGCATGGCATTTTGTACACTACATTGGTTTTGCTCATGCTGGGTATCGAGTCCTTCGTTCTAGTGAGTTGTTGTCTGAGAGTGGCTGTTGGTTTGTGTGCTGTTATGAGTCCTAGTGGTCGCAGTAGTCTGGCTGTCAGTTCAGAAATGCTCTTGATGTAGGAATTCTTGGACATCATCAGAAATATACACATAGACAAGGAAGAAGCCATGGTCTCATTCGATGTAATAGCACTGTTCACCCCTATTGACAGAAACATTAGCCAACCTGCTGCATACACAGAACAGATAACAGGAAGTTGAACCTATCAACAAAGACAGCATACTCAAACTACTGGACCTGTGCCTCACAACACACTTCACATTCAACAACCAAATATATAAACAAATCAACGGCACACCCATTGGCTCACCCATCTCTGGACTCATAGCAGAAGCGGTAATGCAAAGATTAGAACAAACAGTCTTACTGCAAATTCAGCCCAAACTCTGGGTCAGATATGTGGATGACACCTTTGTAATCATTAAAAACACAGAAATAGAGAAAACACACCGGATCATCAACACCACACTCACAGGAATCTGATTCACTAGAGAGGAAGAAAAGGACACCAACTCCCAAGGACAACTGGAACTGACAACCGGAAGCGGCAGATTCAAACCACTACAAATGCCGGACGAAAGATCACAGAAGCGCTTCACAGGAGGCTTCCAAGCACTGAGGATGTCACCTAGACAGGGGACGAAACGTCTGCAACACAAATTCCCAGCTCGGCGAACAGAGCCACAACAACGAGCACCCAAGCTACAAATCTTCTCACAAACTTTGAACACCTACGGATTATCTTCTCATTATCACATTGTGACTGTCGGAGCTTGCTGAGCACAATTTAGCTACCGACACTGTGATTGCACTTTAAAAATACTTAATTATTGACATAATTGTGCTTTGGAATGTTTGGCTGTCATAATAAATATTACATAAATACAAGTTCTTTTTATTCATGAAGAATGGTTCAAAACTTAAGAAAATTAAGGGTTGATCAGTGATATCAGTTTAATGCTTAGGTGGCAAGTTTACTTATTTACCAAGATTGAATTGTGTGTGTGTGTGTGTGTGTCCCACCATTACACTTGGACTGCACCAGAAATTGAATTGGACAGGCAATATGATAAGTGTTGGTATAAGAGCAGGTCAGAGGCTGAGGACTTTGAGATGAGTAGATCACCTCCAGACTCTCCAGTGCCTGCCCACTATCTACAAAGTACAAGTCTGGAGTGTAATGGAATAATCTCTACTTCCCTGAAAGACTGCAGCTCCAACACCACCTTAAGCTCAACACAATCTAGAACAAAATACCTTTCTTAATTGGCACCCCATTCACCACCTTCAATATCCACTCTCTCCGCAACTGGTGCACAGTGGCAGCAATGTGTACCATATTTAAAATGCACTGTGACAACTCACTTCCACAGCATCATCCAAACCTGCAAACTCTGCCATCTAGAAGGACAAGGGCACCATGTGTAAGAACACCTTCACCTTCAAATTCATATCCAAGCCCCACAGCATCCTGACTTGGAATTATATCAGCATTCCTTCTCTGTTCTTAGGGAAGGATCCTGGAATTTCCTTCCTAACAGCACTGTGGGAGTTCATACAGCACTAGGATTGCAGCATTTCAGGAAGGCAGATCACTATTATCTTACAAAGGACAATTAGGGATAGGCAATAAATACCGACCTAGCCTAGCAAAAAATGTTTGTAAACATTATTGTAATTTTAGGTATTGGGTATGGGTGAATTCCTAAATGACCAGAAAGTTAACATATTGGGGCAGCCTGTGTCCCTGATCTATCTAAGGCAGATGGTGGACAGAAAATAAATGGTACTTTCTTTTGTAGATATTTTCTAATCCATTTATTCAAATATTTCATTGCACACCTCTGGAGTCTGTGGGAGTTGAACCACTGTCACTATCACAGGAGCTCTAACAATAAAGGAGCTAGTTACCAAATCTGAGAGCTTATCTCGGAGTTGAACCTGGGACTTCTCACACTTTCTCAGTCCTCCTACAGCAAGAACCATACCCTTAGACCAATGAGCCAGGGCGTGGTGATTCTATTAATATTTCCTCTCCTAATAACATTAATTTTGCTTATTTTTCAGCAGCCAGTGGGAAGGATGGTAATCAGAGCTTTCTCGTTAACCATACCCAATACTCAGTGTACCTATGGCACCCGTACAGAAAGCATAGTTACTTCTGTTTTGAAAATGAAGAGACTCAGCGTGAATTTGGGGCTGTCCTGAATGATTGCATCCGGCACCTCAATTATGGTAAGGCTGATGACATGAACCAAAACCTCCATATGATTCATTGCATTCTCTCAATCCTCTTCACATCATAACCTCACCAGTGAAAATCAATAGGTTTGGTACATTGCAGAAAAGAGAGATTTTAGCAAGTTCTGTCTTATTTCAAGACAAGCTCTAAATGTAGATTATTGGCAACTTGGATGTTATCCATTCTATAGATTTTCTCTATTGGTGAATAATGAGAAACATCTGTCAACGTGGTTGGGAAACATGAGTAATTTTAATAAAGAAAATTACATGACTTCCTAGCATCTGTCACATGTCAAAACTGAGAATCAATGAGGCACTGATGAATGAATCAAAATTCAATTCTCTTGATACAAAGATAGAATTTTAAAATGTAGTATTAATTGAAAGGAAAGAGGGAGTAGTCCTTACATTAAAAATGCTTCTTCATTTAGAGAGATGTCCCAGTGTAAAGAGAGCAATTTCATTTTGTGCCAATCACAAACAATTAGATTGTAGCTGAATTATCTTGTTCTGAGCTAAATGATTCTGTTCTAAAGCCAAAGTCAGATAGATAGATCAAACCCGATAGCAGCAGCAGCAATTTCAGCTCTTGCATCATGGACAGAACTGGAAGCCTCTTTTCACTATAATTCTAGTGACACAATCTTGTAAGTCTATTTTTGATGTATAAACGTGGACAGCAACTGTCTCAAAACTCAGTCCCAAAATATGGTAAAGAGACTCAGAAGCTGGGAACCTGGAAGAATAAAATATTTTTTTGCTGTCTATTTCTGTATTATTTGTTTTTAAAATATTTAAGCTATTTTCTGCTGAATTTGTTCTTGCTGGTGAATTGGTCTGATGTACAAATCATGTAATACAATTTTTATCCCTGAGTTTGCAGCTGTTTCTAGCTGACTGCACTGACACATTTACTGTCATGGATGGCTAAGGCAATATAAAAATTAGTTGCCAGGCACACCACATGCTGCAATGGACATTGACTTCAGATATTCCAGGAAGAACCAATGGCTGATCTACCATTCTGTGGGGGAATTGATGGACTCATTTGGCTGGATGGCTAATTTTGTGATGCATAATGACACAATCAGCACAAATTCAATTCTCATTTTGGCTCAGGTTATCATGAAGGCCTTTCATTTTTAACCTGTCCCTTCACCTGAAGCATAGTGACACTGAGGTTAAGCCACCATCACTGGTCTGTCTCGAATGATTATGGTGACTTTACTATTCCATAGGTGCTGGCAGTCCTTGTACATCTCATCTAAGTGGCTATTCTCCACATGTCAGCCTAGGCAGGGAGTAGCAGCAACCATGGGAATACCATAGTTAAGCTTAGCACAGCATTTGTCAGCCAGGCACATACACATATCAACCAGTAGATGATAATGGATCATCAGTATGAACTTTGAAATTCTCCATTGCAGCTGTAGATATTCAGTGGTGACGTATATTGAAGACAGAGGTTGCTAGATTTTTGGACGTCAAGGGACTTGAAAGAAATGAGAGTAGTGCAGGAGGTGGAGTTGAGGTAGAAGAATTTGTGGCTGAGCCACCTTTAAAGGGCTAAATGGTTCTTGGTGACATCTTTTATGTGTTTAGAGTAGTGACCAGTAGATTGGATGACCGCTTTGAACCTTTGGCTAGAATTCCTCATCCAAAATTTATATATTTGTGTCCACCTCACAATAATTGTGCTCTGTCTGTACAATGAGAATCCAATAAAGATTTAGAAGGAAAAGAGCTGAGGATCATTTTAATCCCTTCATGTTACAGTAGCTTCTTTCTCCCCCCCCCTCTGTGACAGCTACATTCGATCTCTGGTTGAAAACTGGGACTCATTATTTTTCTGAATATTAGAGTTTGTTTTTCACACTCAAATTAGACTGTTGTTTGATCTCAGTGCACTTTTTGTCATTATAAAAGGTCACGAGTGCACAATACTTTGTTAGCTCTGCTGACTGTTTAAATGAATACTGACCTCTCTCAGCATCCACATTTGAGCTCCTCCAGGGAAGTCTACATTAAAGTCTGGGCGATCTGCCTTCTGCAACTACTATGTTTCCCCAGCTGGGTCATAACTAACTGCAGTTGCTGTGGCTCTGCCCAAGTATCCCTTTGTGAATTTGATGACCTAGTATTGAAATTGAGGAGAAAGTAAAAGACTCAACAACGTAACATGTAGAGACAACTATTGAAAATTATTGATAATTGTTTGTGTAAGGAATGTCAACAAAGAAACAAAACTTAACAACTGCTCTTTGAATAATATCAAAGAAGCAGATTTTTAGTGCAAACCTGTCAAGAAAGATAGATATTTAAGAAACTGCACATCTAATGATGATGGCAGCAAATCAGTTTAGATAGTAATGGACAAAATCTTATGATCACAGTCACATAAGTGGAATATTTTCCAGCCTTGAGTTGAGAAGATATGTCCCAAGATCCTTTAGGGGTTTCTGCCTCCCAGTGCAGACGGCAGTACACCATTTTTGCCACAAGAATATTTTTGCAAAATTGTGCTGCATGTTTGCAGAATGGTGAAGAGGAGAGTTTGCCTATTCAGGATGACGTTCTCCCATATAAACAGTTATGAAATTTTGTTCTTCCTTTTTCATACTGGAATTAAATTATAAGATTTAGTTACTTGTTAAATTTGACTGTACTGATTATTTTCATCTGTGTGGACAACTTGTACTGACTTTAAGGCAGTGATGTTAAATAGCATCTGAATCAATCCTTACTCCCTCCCCCATTCTCTCTTCTGCATATAAACAACATTTTCCTAGCTACCATCAGTTCTGAGGAAGGGTCACCAGACCCGAAATGTTAACTTTGATTTCTCTTCACAGATGCTGCCAGACCAGCTGATCTTTTCCAGCATCTTCTATTTTTGTTTCCAATTTAGTCTGTATTGAGCAATCCAAACTGACTTTTGATATCTTGTTTTAAAAAGGGAGCGCTGTCAAATAACTAGCTTTTGTTGTCAATGATGAGCATTTTTTTTTTTAGTTAGCTGCTTAGTACAGCAGGACAAGGATCTGTTTAATAAACACAGGCTCTGGGAGTTATTAAAATGTCTGTGAGAAAGGTGATGTTTTAAATCCCCATCCCATAGTTAAATCTGGTTCTTCCTCCTCTCAAGGTATAGGCTTCTGGCACACCATTTTCTTTAGCCTGCCTAGTGCGTGAATAATATTTCCGGCAATCTGCCCATGAATACAAATAAGTTCAGCAATGCTTTCACCAGAGATTTTTCAGTAATGATCAAAACATCTAGCACTTGATTTTGAGGCTGTACTGGGATTGGGATCAGAGGCAGCTATAAAAAAATCCTGCCAGCTGAAGTGCTGGTCCCTTGCTGTATCCTGAACAGCTCCCTGTGCCAGGCCATTTTTTGGATGAGAGGGTGGAAGGCCCCCTGCTTACCCATGATGGGTAGCTGACACTGTTTATTAAGGGCCACTCAATGACAATGAAATGTAACATGAGATTTAAACATGTGGGCAGCCCAAAGCTCATGAAGCAAGGATCCTTTATTTCCACTGGTCATTCCAAACATGAAGGGGAATTAAAGTTAAACAATGAAAGACATGGTGTGAAGGTGGAATCATGTGGATAATATCCTTTGGAAATAGGGGCATCGTTCTATTTCCCAGGAGACCTCTGTCTCCCACAGACACCCTTTCCATCAGAGTGGGTCTGTCCAACTACAGTGTGCAGTGCGCTTCCTCACCATTACCATTTGCTGGTGGAGGTTTCATTAAGTAAAAGAAACCAATCTAGATTTTCCTTTCAGCCTCCTGGTTTGCACTTGCAGTGGGAACCTGCTTAGGCTGGAGGCAGTTTTCTCTCAGGAGAGCAGGAACGCCTCAGTGCGACTGTGCGGCCTAGTGGGGGGGCGTACTCCTGATATGTGCAGGCACAGTAGCAGCACAGCTCACCCATGTAGAAGCCACCCTTCACCACTACCACCATAGATGTGGCCTCGGCTGCGCAATCATCTTTTTTTTTCCTTTTCGACTTAAAAAATATTGGCAATGGGGCACCTTCACATGCAAGTGTCTTCTCCCTCATTTGCTTCCAACACAGTCTGCTGCTCCTCGTGACATCTGTGATCCTTCAGCTTCAAGAGCTGGTCTGCTCACCAATGTCAGTTGAACAGTGGGCCCACTTTCTGGCCATTGATTAGCTGTCACAGGGAATTTGCTTTTCTCACAGTTCAGGCTTCTGCCCTATGTTTCTGCCTGACAGTGGAATTCAGAAGCCCAGACCTAGCCCTGATCTCCACTTCATATACCTTCTAACATGCTACAACTTTCAAGACATTGAATAGTAAGATATTCCCTGTCAAATCCAGGCCAAAAACAGATGTATGTACCCTCCTCCTGAAACTGAAGATTACAGTCATTGGGAGATTGGTTTCCACACAGGTTGACCTTGTTGTCCCTGGTAACTTCAGAAAATCCATTGGGGAATGGTGGAATCCCATTCACTGTTTATGTTTGTGTGGAACGTTTGCCAAAGTCACAACAGATAATCGGGAAAATTTGTGCAGAAATTCAGCCCGCTACATGTAGGTTGTCAAATAGCTTTTAGAGAAGGCATGCATATGCATTCCCAGAATAAGCCTTTTGAAAACCTTTGTTAAAATGAATGATCATTTTCATACACAGCAGCAATATTTACAAACACTAGCTTAGGTATACGTCATTTCCCTCTCCCAGAAGAAGATTGAGAAACTATGGGCTGAATCTTGTCAGAAATTGATTGGCGATTTTACATGTGTTGCATGAAAGGTTTCTCAGCGTGAGCCCCAGAAAGAATTCTTGTGCTATCTTTCCAAATTTGCCTCATTGTCTCGGCACCACACCACAGTGACATCCTATCATAACCTCTATAAGGCCAATGAGCAATCACTAATTAATATCCTCATGGAGCTCATTGAGTATGAATTGCCTTGGTAACAGGCAATGGCCTGCCCGGCTGGAACCTGAGCACTTTATAAATTGGACCCAGTGATGGGTCTGTAGAACTGTCCTTCCTGGGCTGGAGCTAGCTCTATTTTGATGTTCAACAAGCAATGATGTTCCTTTCCAGTCAGGCTTCCTGAGTTTTTCCATATCCTGTTTGTCCTCTTCTCCTTCTCACCACAGGCATTTGGGTCTTCCTGGGCTTCCTAGTATTGGTGCCATCTTTAATGCCATCTGGCCAAGTGCTGGCACCCACACCATCCCTTGCCTCAATGGAGTTTCTGAGAGCTTGACCAATTCACATCTAACAGCCAAGTATCTGTGACATTGCAGCAGCACTTACTATACCCATCTAAAACAATAACCAGGGAAAACCAGAGATACTGATTTAATAACATGGCCAATTTAAACTCACACACATTTGAAAAGATGTTGATGGCCTTTTTATCCTCTGTTACATTTTCAGATAGATGATGTCAAGCTGTGATCACCTTAGAGGGCCCTCATTAACCCATTTCAATGAGCTAAATGTCAATATTTTGCCAGTACAGTATAGGAGCAAACAGAATCAGAAAATCTGGCAGATGGTGCCAGAGTTGCCTTCTGTAGCTTTTAGGTAGCAGATAGATCACCTGGAAATCCCTAGATGTAGTATTTACTAGTTTCAACTATTTTATAGTCCAGCCTGGGATCATCACTTAGACCATGCTTCAGAAGTAGTGCTGGTCCTGAGAAGATTTATGACTATCACCTCTTGAAAGTGGTTCAACTTATTTTCTTTGGATACGGCCGCAGCCACCAGAATATCCTCCTTTTTTTTTCCCCAAAGGGCTTCAGTTATTTTCTATTTATTGAAAGAACCTGACAGGTGTCTTGACTCCAACGAAAATACTGTAGTACTGAGTGAGTCTTATTCCCCGCTTGTGCTTAAGTGGGACCATACAGTGATGAATCTGCCTCTTTTATAAATGATTAGTATTTATCAAAATTGTTTTTTTTGTACTGGAACACAAAGCCTGCAAGGGCTAAATTGATTGCTATAAAAGAGGCAGGAGCCTTTACAATTTCTATTTTGTATCCTCTGCAAACATGCTGCATTCCTGCATGTTCTTTCCTGACAACTGAAAATGTTGAGATAGTCCACTGCAAACATGGACACATACTTGGGATTCCTACGAATATTATCGTATCTGAGGAGGACCTCCTGTCCTGGGGAATTGTGATGATCTTACCACAGGCTAGTTCTCTGCTCATTTCTTGATGCCTCACAGTCCTGCCTTCACTCTCCAGTTGCTTGCAAATGTTTCCGTTTTTAACTTCACTGAGCAGTGCGACTAGGAACACATGATATGTCTTCTCCCTATGTGCTTAAAGGAAACAGAAGTTCTTTTCCCAATGAAGCCTCTGTCTCTAAGCAACCTTTGACCTTTGAAGTTCTCGCTCTGTCACTGTATCCCCCAAAAGTTGCTGCCTGCACTGATGGCCATGGCTCAGAATCCTGAGCATGAGACCTTTGCCTGGGCCTGGGGAAACTGGCAAAAGTCAAGGGACAACCATCCCGCCCTGAAGTCTCATCTGATCCTGTTACCATCGCTGAGAGCTACCAGTCTAAATTTCTAACTTTCCTAACCTTACCGAAAGACAACGTAGCATTATCTTTGCATTAAAAAAAATTTTCTCAACATATGGAAAAATAACGCAAATGGCTAATAAATCAAGAATGACAAAATTTATTATAAATGAATGGAAATATGATGACCTTGACAGCCTTGGAAATTCTTTGGAGACATGCCCAGGCTCAGGGATCCATTTTGAAGCGTGTGGTACAAGGGAATCTAGGATACAAAATCTGATCTGTGGAGCAATAGTGGACAATGTATCATGCCAGGATGTGGCCCAGTCTTCACAATTTTCAATGCATCAAGGTTGGACTTATGTCTAAGCTGTAATGAGTTGAGAGTAATCATTCAACCATGGAATTCTGGAATGGAGAGGAAAGTCTGAGGAAGGGTCATCTCAAATGATTGAACTGTTTGTGAGAGATAACTCAGTCGAGGTCTAGGAGTATGTCATCTCAGCCTCAGGTCACTTCCTGACCAGGACATGACATAGAATTTGGAAGGAATCCAAAGGGAGTTAGGGTGTATGGGAAAATAGGAAAATAAAAGGACCTAATGTGGTACATGCTTATGAAATTACTTTCTCCAACTTCAAAATCAAAAGGAAAGAAAAGCATTTTTCATAAATGCATTGAACAGCTATTGCGTGATAAGTAAGTCACACATTGTTAAGCAACACAAAACTTAGTTAAGCTACTATTTATAATCTTATTACTCATGCTTGACACACACCAGTTTGACAGATTAAGCTTGCATCCTGTCTGACATCATTTCCTGGCAACATGTCAGTTTGTGGTAAGTTGCTTTACAAAGCAAACCAAAGAAAGATGTGGCAAGTGTGCTTTTATGCAAATCTAAACTTGAATATTGAAGTTTAAAACCATTTTATTTTTAAATTCTCTGTTGCATGTTTGGTCTTTAATGCATCCAGTGGCTGAGAGGGTGAACCTAACAACAGATTGGTCGTAATTAATCTTGGTTTAGGTTGTAAAAACTGCTCAGGGAATGAATGTGTAAGAAAAGAACATTTTTTTCGAACATTACTTCCCAAATGTGTATGTGAATGAAACCCATTTAAGAAGATATATACTACCATGAAAATATCATACTAGTTCTTCCCTGACTGAATACATGCTTTTCCAGCTATCACTATGATAACCTGCTCAGTAAAATTCAGTAGGGAGAGGGCCCAACTGTGTTCTATTGTAGCTCCATTCAGTTTCACTCCAGGGAGTCAAGGTGGCATAGAGTCAGGTCCCTCAACACCAGAAGAGCTCTTAGATGAGCATAGAGGCAGGCAAATACCAATGTTTTCATGCCTGCTTCAATTTTCTGGGACCTTATCTCAGTTACATGTGAAGCTTTTAGAACCTAGAGCCTTAAGTCTCATTGCATCATGACCTATGCCAACCCTATGGCAACTTGATGCTAACTAATACCCCAAATACTCCAGAAGCCTTCACACCTCCACGCTACCATCATACTGATTCATGGCCTTGACCAACTCCCCTATGCTCCCTCACTCTCCATGGCAACAGAATACCAACTCAAATCCAAACCCACTTCCTATGTCTTCTTATACCTCCATGCCACTTCCATAGCTGTACAGTCTAGATCCCACCATAGGCAGATCTCAGGAGCAGTGTGGAGATTTAAAAAAAACTTCAAACAATCTGATGCAATCTCATTCCTACACACCAAACTGGGGGAAAGAAAAACCTGAAAAAGAAAACCCATTCACAATTTTAAATCAACTTTGGTGTTCAATCTCTTTTTTAAAACAAATAAACTTCTATTCATTTAAAAATAGCGGATCCTTTAATAGTCTCTTTAAACTGTGCAAAAACTGAAGTCATAACCACTGCTGAGATAATCAAAGCTTTTGAACCTCAGCCACACATTCACAATGATATGACATAATACTAGCCTTTGAAAAATGTCAACAATAAATTCTATTGCACATAATATAAATAAGATTGAGATGGATGTATAGCTCAAATACTGGTGTTGGAGAAATGGTTTTTAATTTATGGATGACAGATACTAGTACAGGGAGAGTGGAGTGGGAGGCTGGACCATTGGATTATCTTCCCTGAAGCCATGCTGGCACTAGTGTTCTAGTGACCAGTCATATAACTGGAATGGTAGTGAGAGCTTTATACTGAATAATGAGGTGAAGGGATCATTTGAAGTAAGTAAAGTATATTAAAGGGAAACAATAAGGTAATCGAGCAGGATATAACAGTTTGGGTAATGGAACCATGTGCAGCTGGAAGGGACACAGCATATAATCTTAAGAATGCATGAGCAAATAAGGCCAGAGATTACAAAAATTGTATGGAATCAGAATTAAAGAATTTGTAACAATTCGAATTATTAGAAATAAATTTGTCTGACCTGATGGCTATTACAGACACATGGTTGTAAGATGACCAAGGCTGAGACATGAATATTAACATTTCAGTATTTGACATTTCAGAAAGATTAGAAACTCTGAAAGGTTGGTGAGATAGTTCTGTTAATTAGGGATGACATTGGATAGTGAGAGATGACATTAGGTTAAAAGAGCAAATGTGGAATCAATTTAGGTAGAAATATGAAATAGGAAATGTAAGAGGTAAATTATGGAAGTAATATGTGGGACCCTTAGTAACAGTTATCTTGCAGGTCTAATGGGGAAGTAATAAATGTATTACAATAATCATGGATGACTTAGTTGACATGTAGATTAGAATTAGAGTTCCTAGTGTGGAAACAGGCCCTTTGGCCCAACAAGTCCACACTGACCCCCCGAGGAGTAACCCACCCAGATCCTTTCCTGTACCCTGTACTTATCCCTGACTAATGAACCCAACCTACAAATTCCTGAACACTATGGGCACTTTAGCATGGCCAATTCACCTAACGTGCACATCTTTGGATTGTGGGAGGAAACCCGAGCATCTGGAGGAAACCCACACAGACACAGCATGCAGCATGCTCCTGGCCCACTGAACTCATCTCTACCTACATTGACACTGTCCTATCCCCCCTAGTCCAGGAACTCCCCACATACGTTCGAGACACCACCCACACCCTCCACCTCCTCCAAGACTTCCGTTTCCCCGGCCCCCAACGCCTCATCTTCACCATGGATATCCAATCCATCTACACCTCCATCTGCCGTGACCAGGGGCTCCAAGCCCTCTGTTTCTTCCTCTCCTGACATCCCCAACAGTACCCTTCCACCGACACACTCATTCGTTTGGCCGACACACTGATTCGTTCTGTCTGTAAAGACCGTTCCTTCCATAACTACCTGGTCAGGTCCACGCCCCCCCAACAACCCACCCACCCGTCCTGGCACCTTCTCCTGCCACCACAGGAACTGTAAAACCTGTGCCCACACCTTCTCCCTCACCTCCATCCAAGGCCCTAAAGGAGCCTTCCACATCCATCAAAAGTTTTACCTACACATCCACCAATATCATTTATTGTATCCGTTGCTCCCGGTGCGGTCTCCTCTACATTGGGGAGACTGGGCGCCTCCTAGCAGAGTGCTTTAGGGAACATCTCTGGGACACCCGCACCAATCAACCACACTGCCCTGTGGCCCAACATTTCAACTCCCCCTCCCACTCTGCCAAGGACATGGAGGTCTTGGGCCTCCTCCACCGTCGTTCCCTCACCTCCCGACGCCTGGAGGAAGAACGCCTCATCTTCCGCCTCAGAACACTTCAACCCCAGGGCATCAATGTGGACTTCACCAGATTCCTCATTTCCCCTTGCCCCACCTCACCCCAGTTCCAAACTTCCAGCTCAGCACCGTCCCCATGACCTGTCCTACCGGCCTATCTTCTTTTCCACCTATCCACTCCACCCTCCTTCTCTGACCTATCACCTTCACCCCACCCCCATCCACCCCATTGTACTCTTTGCTACCTTCCCCCACCCTCCTCCCTGACCTATCACCTCAATCCCCACCCCCACTCACCTATACTACTTTCTCCCCACCCCCTCCCTCCTCTTATTTATCTCTCAACCCTTCAGGCTCTCTGCCTGTATTTCTGATGAAGGGCTTTTGCCCGAATGTCGATTGTCCTGCTCCTCGGACACTGCCTGAACTGCTGTGCTTTTCCAGCACCACTCCACTCCAGAATCTGCTTTCCAGCATCTGCAGTCATTATTTTTACTACAGGGAGAATGTGCAAACTCCACACAGACAGTCGCTCCAGGCTGAATTGAACCTAGGTCCCTGGCACTGTGAGATAGCAGTGCTAAGCACTGGGCCACCGTGCCACCCATAAATTAGCTAAATTGGCTAAATTAAATTTGTGCAGGTAGTCTGGATAATGAGTTCATATGTTACATTTGGGACAGTTTGTTAGTGCATTTCTAGCATGGACCTGGGAGCAAACTATTCTATATCTGGAAATGTACAACGATGCAAAATCATTCAATAAACTTGCAGTAAATGAGCCTCTAGGTCTCAGTAATCCTAACAGAACATAGTTGTATGCTTGGTTGGAACTTGAAAAGTGTAATCCAAAGATTAATGCTTTAAATCTAAATAAAGGTAATTATGAGGGTGTGAAGCCTGAGTTAGTTAAAAGCTGAAAATCTAGATTAAAATGCAGGACAGTAGATATGTAATCACAGACTTTAAACACATTTTTAGTAATTCTCAGAAAAAGTCCCAATGAGAAAGAAAAGCTCTTTGATAAGGATGCATCATCCATGTCTAAATAAGGAAGTTAAGGGTAGTGTAAAATTGAAAGAAATATTACGTTTCTGTGAAGATTCATGGTAGATCAGAAGATTGGTCAAGGTTTAGAAATCAACAAAGATTGACTTTTAAAAACAAGAGAGTTAAATTAGAGGATGAGAGAAGCTATCTAGAAATGCAAAGAACAATCAGTAAAAGTTTCTACATATATTATAAGTGAAAGGAGTAACCAAAGTGAGTGTTAGTCTTCTAGAGATTGAGTCTAGGTAACTGGTAATGGAAGATAAAGTAATGGCAGAGCCACTGAACAGGTATTTTGTGTCTGTTTTCACAACAGAAGATTTAGAAAACTTCCTGAAGCTACTTGAAATTCAAGGAGTAAAAGGGAGGGAAAAACATAAAACAGTTGCAATCACTAGGTAAAAGGTACCAGGAAAATTATTAGAGTCTAAAGGCTAACAGCCCTCCCCCACCACCACCAAGGATCTGATGGCCTACATCCTACGATCTTAAAATACCTGACTGCAGAGGTACTCTAGATTCTAGAAGTCCCAGCAGACTGGAAAATAACAATGTAGTGCCTCTAATTCAGAAAAGGAAAGATTCAAAAAGCAGGAAACTAGAGTTAGCTTAACACCTGCCATAGAAAAATTGTTAGACTCCATTATTAAAGTGGTTATAGCAAGATATTTCAAAAATTATAATGGGGTTAGGAAGAACCAAAATGGTTTTATGAAAGAGAAATTGGGCTTAAATAATTTAAGTGAGTTCCTGGAGGAAATAACAAGCAAACTGCATAGAGGGGAATCTGTAGATGAAGTGTTCTTGGATTTTCAAAATACATTTGATAAAGTCCCACATCAAAGATTCTTACACAATTTAAAAGATCATGCCATACATTTTGGCATACATTAAGAACTAGCTTGCTATTGCAAAACAGAGCGTAGAGATAAATGGATCTTTTTCAGGATGGAAAACTAACCAGTGGAGTGCCAGAGGGATCAGTGCTGGCACCTCCACTATTTTCAATGAATTGCAATAGCTTGGATGAAGGGATCTAGTGGGCTCAATTTCCTCCACAATGTATATAACTGTGCTGCCACCTCTAGTAGACTGGCACTGCCAGTGGCTCAGGACATATTGTAATGGAGGAGTCTGAAACATTGGCTGTAAGGTATGAATCAATCTGTATGACAATGAGCATCTGTTGCTTGACTAGTCCATGAGAGATTCTCAATTGTGATTGGATGTGCTTTTGTGTATCCCAATCCTGTGCCTAAGTCAATGCTAGTTTGTCTGTCAAATCTATTCTTAGGTTTATTTTTATTGTACATAAATGGATGCCTTGCTAGGCCATTTCAGAGGCCAGATTCTGGATTAGTGGTGCTGGAAGAGCATCTCGTCTATATCCTGCACCTCCGCCCTCAGACCCCACCCCTCCAAACGTAACAAGGACAGAACGCCCCTGGTGCTCACCTACCACCCTATCAACCTTCGCATAAACCAAATCATCCGCCGACATTTCCGCCACCTCCAAACAGACCCCACCACCAGGGATATATTTCCCTCCCCACCCCTTTCCACCTTCCGCAAAGACCGTTCCCACCGTGACTACCTGGCCAGGTCCACGCCCTCCTACAACCCACCCTCCCGTCCTGGCACTTTCCCCTGCCACCGCAGGAACTGTAAAACCTGCGCCCACACCTCCTCCCTCACCTCTACCCAAGGCCCTAAAGGAGCCTTCCACATCCATCAAAGTTTTACTTGCACATCCACTAATATCATTTATTGTATCCGTTGCTCCTGATGCGGTCTCCTCTACACTGGGGAGACTGGGCGCCTCCTAGCAGAGCGCTTTAGGGAACATCGCCGGGACACCCACACCAATCAACCACACCGCCCTGTGGCCCAACATTTCAACTCCCCCTCCCACTCTGCCGAGGACATGGAGGTCCTGGGCCTCCTTCACTGGAGCTCCCTCACCACCAGATGCCTGGAGGAAGAATGCCTCATCTTCCGCCTTGGAACACTTCAACCCCAGGGCATCAATGTGGACTTCAACAGTTTCCTCATTTCCCCTTCCCCCACCTCACCCTAGTTCTAAACTTTCAGCTCAGCACTGTCCCTATGACTTGTCCGGACTTGTCCTACCTGCCTTTCTCCTTTTCCACCTATCCAATCCACCCTCTCCTCCCTGACCTATCATCTTCATCCCCTCCCCCACACACCCATTGTACTCTATGCTACTTTATCCCCACCTCCACCCTCCTCTCATTTATCTCTCCACGCTTCAGGCTCACTGCCTTTATTCCTGATGAAGGGCTTTTGCCCGAAATGTCAATTTTGAAGCTCCTTGGATACTGCCTGAACTGCTGTGCTCTTCCAGCACCACTAATCCAGAATCTGGTTTCCAGCATCTGCAGTAATTGTTTTTACCTCGTTATTTCAGAGGCCAGTTAAGAGTCAACTACATTTGCAATTAAGATTATGGGTGTGGCAACTAATAGGACTTGACCTGCCAAACACAAATGCTGTGTTATTTGGACATGCTATGGAGAATTATTCTCTTTCTCATCAGTGGTGCAGCTGCTTTGCAACACTAACCAATAGTCACCTTCCACATCTAAGCTCAAGATCCTCCAGCAACTTTCTCAACACCTCCACTGGTGCTGGATTGTTGGACTGCTTGTCTGAGTTTCAGTCTGAAATGAGCTGCAATTTTTAAAGCTGCAAGTTTAGAAAGATTTGAAGCAATCCTCTTCAGCCTCCTCCACCAGCTGTATACACTTGCCTGCAATTCCAGCCCTCTCTACGGCCTTTGTTTCTGTCAGAGCTGAACTGTTTGCAACCTGAACATCCCACTTGACCCTGAGCTGAGTTTTCGACCCTGTGTCCTCTCTATCACAAAGACTTGCTTTTATATCTCTAACATTGGTTGTTGTCCCACAATTAGTCACAGCAACATGGCCAGCACTGTCAGAGAAATGGTTTGCGAACACAGAAATTAAGTTTTCAGTGCTTCCTTTTTTAAAAAAAGGTTATAAATACCCTCTTTGTATCTACAGTTACCATTTTTTATAAATAACGATCAAAGTACTTTTTGTCCTTTAGCATCTTGCGTGATTTCCAAAGTGCCAGAGTAAGCAATATACATGACTAAGATATGAATCATTTTCCAAATTTGAAATAAGCTTCTCATGTCCAATTAGATATTACTGATTCTGACGCAGTTAATTTAACTTAAGAGCTTAAGTAATCGGAGCAGCAGTAGTTCATATGGTACCTTGGGTCTGTTCAACCCTTCAATAAGATCATGGCTGACTTTCTGCCTCAACTCCACTTTTCCACCTTCTCCCTAGACCAAAGCTCTATCTACTGCAGCCTTAAGTATATTCAACAATGAAGCATCCACAATTGTCTGGGGTTGAGATATTCAAAGATTCACAAATTTCTCCGTGAATACACTTCTGTGCCTCCCAGTTCTAAATGATCAACCCCTTGCCCTGAGACTGTGCCCTGGGATCAGGATTCCCCAGCCAGCAGAAATAACTTCTCATTACCTGCCTGTTAAGAACCTTCAGGACCTCACGTATTTCATGAGATTACTTCTTTTAAAATCTGGACTTTTATTCTTTTGGATAAGGACTTTAAGATCTGGACATTTTTCTTTTCCTTTT
This sequence comes from Chiloscyllium punctatum, assembly GCF_047496795.1. Lineage (NCBI taxonomy): Eukaryota > Metazoa > Chordata > Chondrichthyes > Orectolobiformes > Hemiscylliidae > Chiloscyllium > Chiloscyllium punctatum. Next base: position 58,547,912 of record NC_092745.1, read on the forward strand.
GGCTTTTTAAAAATTCTGGTTTTGTATTTTATATTTTAATATGGTGCCATAGAATGATGACATCGTATACTTTTTTTCATTGTACACCTACATTCCTGTACTTGAGCATACGCAACAATAAAATCTAATTCCAATTCTAATTGTTATCCTCTTGAAATCAAGAGGCTGCCAGCCAGTTTACTCAGCCTCACATCATATGAATACAAGATCAAAAGAAATATGAGCAGGAATTGGCCATTTGTCCCCTCATGCCTGCTCTGGCATTCAGTGAGATCATAGCTGATGTGGTTGTGGCCTTATCTTCACTACCACCTTCCCCATCCCCCCCACGCCCCCCTCCCAAACTATTCTCTGACTCCTCTGTATAACAGAATTTTTTCTACCACAATCTACAATAAATTCAATGATTCAGCTTCTACCACAATCTGAGGAAGAGCATTCCAAAGTCTAATGATCTCAGTGAAAAGAAATCTCTCCTCCTTTCTATCCAATTGTAAATATCTTATTGTACCTCCTGGTTCTGTACTCTCCCCCAATAAGGGCAATATCCGAGTAAGCCTCCTCAAAGTCTTGCATATTTCATTCTTCTAAAATCCAATTTGAATATGCCCAGCCTGATCAACCTAAGACCATAAGACAAACCTTTCATCACAGAAACAACTTAATGAACCTTCTCTGGACTGCTTCCCATGTAAGTTTATCCCTCCCTAAATTAGAAGACCAAAACTGTACATGATATTCCATGTGATGGTTTCACCAGTGCCGTAGGAAACTGCAAAAAAGACTTATCTAATCCTGGACTTCAATCCACTTGCAATACGGTCAAAGATGCCATTTGCCTTCCTAATTAATCTCTGTACCTGCATGTGAACTTTGTGTCTTGAACAAATGCACTCAGTTCTCACTGAACACGAACATTTAAAAGTTCCACCCATTTAAAAATATGTATTGCCTCTATTCTTACTACCAAAATGAATAATGTCTCACTTCCTCATCTTATGCTCTATTGCCACTTTGTTGTCCACTCACTTACCTTGTACATTGCTTTACAGCTTTTTTTTGCATCTTTTTCACATATTACAGTTCCACTTTGCATTGTCAGCAAACTTGGATACATTAAGCTAAATATAAATTTTAAAAAGCTAAGCTACAGCACTGATTCTCATAGCAATCCATTAGATATAGCCTATCAACTTAAAAATGCCCCATTTATCTATACTCTCTACTTCATGCCTGTTAATCAATCCTCCATCCATACTAATATATTACCCCAAATGAATAAACCTCGCATATTAACCTTTCACTTGCCATTTATTAAGTGCCTTTGTAAAATCAACTTCCTTTCTCTTCTTAATCTTATCTGTTTGTTATATCTTTAGGAACACCATTTCCTCTTTCTAAAACAATGTTAACTCTGTATGATAATATTATGATTCTTATGTACATTGTTAAGACTTCCTTGGAATAGATTCCAACATTGTCCCAAGAACTGATATTAGCTAGACAGGCCTACAATTCCCTATTCTCTCTCCTCCTCCTTGTTTGAATAGCTATGTGACATTTGCTAATTTCCAATCCTCTGGATTCTAGAGATTTTGTTCTTGTAATCAGTCTTTCAAAAGTCTAGCATAGATATTAAGATTCTGGAGTTTTGTTGGCTTTTAGTCTCCTAACTTATTCTAATACGTTTTCTCTGCAGATATTACTTTAAGTTTCTCACTCTTATTATCCCTTGGTTACCTTTACTTCTCTCCTATAATTTGTGCCTTCTACTGTGAAGGCAGATAGAAAGTATTTGTTCAGCAACTTTGCTATTTCCTCATTCCCTGTGATAATTTATGTTCTCTCTCTCTCTCTCTCTGTGCCTCCAAGTTTTACTTTAGCTACTCTCTTCCTTTTTGTATACTATGCAAAATTTCTTATCTATTTTATATTCCTGGCTAGTTTCCACATATATTCAATTCTTTCAATGTTTACGAACATTGTTTTTGCCTTTGATAATTTCTAATTTTTTTTCCATTCTCAGGCTTACTATTATTTTTTACAACATTATGAGGCAAATCTTAAAATCTGCTGCAATCTAAAGTTGCCTAATGAGCTATCAATGTTTCATTATGCTGGGATTTTGCTTTATGGCATTTTATTCAAAATTTAATTATTTTCTTTAAATGTTTCCAATTGCTTATTTATTGCCAAATATTTCAATTGATTTGCACAATAAACCTGATCTAGCCATCTCTCATACCCATGTAGTTATTTAAATGGAAGATTCCTTGGATAGGAATGTCACTCTCAAGTTCAGTATGTAATTGAACATTATACTCCCAGAGGAGTTTTAATGGGATGTCTAATTAATCCTATCTCATTGCATAATACTAGAGATGAAATAGCTTTTAATTTGGAAGTTTACGTTCAGCCCCTGGTGACAAACCTAAATAGGCCTTTAACAAGATCAGTTGGCTACTCACCACTTGTGGCAGGTAGGATAGAGATAGGGAACAGAATGGACAAAGTAGCTATGCCAGCATATACCTCCTTGCTGCCCTCATCAAGGTTTAAAAATTATCTTGGGACTTCTTACATGGATACGTATGAGTTATGAGCAGAATCAGTCCATCTAATCCTTCAAACCCACGTGAATATTTCATAAGATCATGGCTGATCTGATTGTAACCTTCAACTTTATGTTCCTGCCTACCACTGGTAATATTTCACCTCCTGTTGCTCACTAAGAATCAACCCATCTTTGCCTTTAAATGTAATCAACGATAGAGATGAAATACTGTTCTAAAGACACGTGACCCTCTGGGGGAAAAAAATTCTTCTCATCATTATCTTGAAAGGAGCACTCCTTTAGTTTAAATGGCACCCTCGATCTATAGATTTCTCACTACAGGAAACACCCATTCCACTCCCGCCCTGTCAAGACCATCATGACCCTGTGTTTCCATTGAATCAACACTTATGGCCACTGTGTAGGTGGGCTGTGCCTGAGGTTCGTCTGCTTCCATTGGCTATCTTTTTTTCTTCTTTTTCCTTTGGGACTTCTTCTTTTTTTGTTTTCTTCGTTTTCGTTCCTTTTGGGTCTGGGGACCTATGTCATTGGTATCTTTGACAGGTTTTAGCTCTTAATCAAATTCTAAAGATTAAACTAAATTTGACCTTGAGAAATATATTGATCACACACACACCAAATTCTCAACTTTAACACTCTCTTTGAAGCATTCAATTCTGCAATCACTTCTGTTTGTCGTGGCACTTTGTCCCATGGTAGCTGAACAAGGCATTTACCCAAATTTTGTTCACTGCTTTGAGGATGAAACTCAAAGGATGAAACATTTCATGATTTTTGACCCAAACCTCTCGCTCTCAGATGGAGAGTGAGAATGTACTGCAAAATGTCTGTGCTAAATAGAAGTGTATTTATAAACTTAAAGAAATTGAGTGAATCCAGAGCTATATTATTTAACATAACTAAATTTGGCAATCAGTGTGTGCCTTTAAAATCCAGATGAGCTCCAGATTAGTTACTGTTAGACACATTGGCCCTGCTTTTGGTCTCGATAGTCTGTTACTTTACTGTAAACATGGATGATCCAATCTTATTGAGTTGGATCATTCACTTGCTTCGGAGTAAACCACAGGCTTATCTTCAGCCTACACACACATTCTGTAACCACGACAAACAGGCCTGTATTTAACTTACTGTCACCAAGGTCATTACATCTTAAAGGACATTGTACTTATGACAAGCTAAAGAACTTTACATTTTCTTTGAAATACTGATGTAGATTTTGATTATGGTGCTTCAGAAAGAAAGATGCATCATTGTTCTCTTATTTTCATAGAGAACAACCTTCAAATTAGATATGACCCATTACACTCTGGACCGAGAGATTGGTCTGTATTGGCCATACTGGCAGACTGGATGCAGAAAAGAATCTCTGCACTGGAATGGCTAGGCCCAAGGCTGACTTGGTATTGTACTGGGTTTCATTTAGATGAGACCAATGAGATGCAGATGTCTCCTAAACTTCACCAGGCAGCTTATCAGTGAGGAATATTTTAACTTCCATCAAGGGACTCACATCATGTGTTATGCATCTTTCTACATAATCATTAAATCTATCTACTGTTGCAGGTGCAAGCACTGGACTGTTTTTTTTCTGCTGTTATCGGTAGGACAGGTGGAACAAACATCTGGCATTTAGTAAGCAAGTGTGCCCTGGAGGTCACATTGACTGCTCAGGTATCTGAGAAAAGAGGGTGGCACAGTGACTCAATGATTAGCTCTGCTGCCTCACAGCACCAGGGATCCGGGTTCGATTCCAGCCTCTGGTGACTGTCTGTGGGGAGTTTGCACGTTCTCCCTTTGTCTGTGTGCATTTCCTCCAGGTGCTCCGGTTTCCTCCCACAATCCAAAGATGTGCAGGTCAGGTGAATTGGCTATGCTAAACATGGTAGGCAAAAGTGAGGACTGCAGATACTGGAAATCAGAGTTTAGATCAGAGTGGTGCTGGAAAAGCACAGCAGGTCAGGCAGCATCTGAGGAGCAGGAAGATCGACGTTTTGGGCAAAAGCCCTTCATCAGGAATAGAGGCAGGAAGCCTCCAGGGTGGAAAGATAAATGGCGGGGTCAGGGGGGGCCGGTTTGGGAGAAGGTAGCAAAGAGTACAATAGGTGAATGGGGGTGGGGATGGAGGTGATAGGTCAGAGGGGAGGGTGGAGTGGATAGATGGGAAGGGAGATTGTCAGGTCGATCATGATCATGAGGATGGTGGGTTCTGGGGGGTTCTGTCCTTGTTACAGTTGGAGGGGTGGGGTTTGAGGCGAAGGTGCGGTATGTGGATGAGGAAGGTTGGAAATGGGGTAAGGTGGGGGGAGGGGAAATGAGGGAACTGGTGAAGTCCACATTTATGCCCTGGGGTTGAAGTGTTCTGAGGAGAAAGATGAGGCGTTCATCCTCCATGCATCAGGTGGTGAGGGAATGGCAGTGGAGGAGGCCCAGGACCTGCATGTCCTCGGCAGAGTGGGAGGAGGAGTTGGGCCATGGGGCAGTGTGGTTGATTGGTGCGGGTGTCCCAGAGATGTTCCCTAAAGCGCTCTGCTATGACACGTCCAATCTCCCCAATGTAGAGGACACCGCATCGGGAGCAACGGATACAATAAATGACATTGGTGGATGTGCAGGTGAAACTTTGATGGATGTGGAAGGCTCCTTTGGGATGGAGGTGAGGGAGGAGGTGTGACCCAGGTTTTGCATTTTCTGCGGTGGCAGGGGAAGGTGCCAGGATGGGAGGGTGGGTTGTTGGGGGGGCGTGGACCTGACCAGGTAGTCACTGAGGGAGCAGTCTTTGGGGTAAGCGGAAATGGGTGGGGAGGGAAATATATCTCTGGTAGTGGGATCCGTTTGGAGATAGCGGAAATGTCGGTGGATGATATGTTTAATGCGAAGTTTGGTAGGGTGGAAAGTGAGGACTGGGGGGGTTCTGTCCTTGTTACAGTTGGAGGGGTGGGGTTTGAGGCGAAGGTGCGGTATGTGGATGAGATGCATTGGAGGGCATCTTCAACCACGTGAGAAGGGAAATTGCGGTCTCTAAAGAAGGAGGCTATCTGGTGTGTTACGTGATGGAACTGGTCCTCCTGGGAGCAGATATGGCGGAGGCAGAGGAATTGGGAATACGGAATGACATTTTTGCAGGAGGTAGGGTGGGAAGAGGTGTAATCCAGGTAGCTGTGGGAGTCAGTGGGTTCGTAAAAAATGTCAGTGTCAAGTCGGTCGTCATTAATGGAAATGGAGAGGCCCAGGAAGGGGAGAAGGTGTCAGAGATGGTCCAGGTGAAGTTAAGGTCAGGGTGGAATGTGTTGGTGAAGTTGATGAACTGCTCAACCTCCTCGCTGGAGAACGAGGTGGCACTGATGCAGTTATCAATGTAGTGGAGGAAGACATGGGGTGTGGTGCCGGTGTAACTACGGAAGATAGACTGTTCGACATAACCGACAAATAGACAGGCATAGCGGGGGCCCACACGGGTGCCCATAGCTACCTCGCCCTCAACAATTTCTCCTTCGAATCCTCCCACTTCCTCCAGACCAAAGGGGTAGCCATAGGCTTGTTGGGCCAAAGGGCCTGTTTCCGTACTGTAGGGAATCTACTCATAATCAAGTTTCTCACTCTCTATTCTTTTTCATTCTGTGTCCTAATAGAGCTGTTAGAGTTTCAGGGGCAAATATCCAATTCTGTAGAGTCTATTGTTGCGGTACAAACTGAGTTGGTTCATGTTATGAATTGTTATCCTTGAGAACCTAATTGTGTAAAAGCTTGTCGGAGAGCTACTTGGTTTTATGGAGAGCTAATTTTCTGTATATTTCTCCATTTGCTGAATCAATTTCCAGAAGAATAGAGATGGCAGGCAGTTTAACTGTGGAAGAGTGATGCCACAGAAGTCATTTTAGTGTTTCCCGATACGCAGCTCACAAAAGGCTACTCCATAACAGACACACCTAATAATGTGATCATGTTACTACTTGTGCTTCTGTTTGTGAACTCAGTGAGATAGTGAGCAGCCTGTGGAGAGGAACTTAGAGCAGATTCATGTTAACTACACGGAATTAATCGAGCACCGTGAACAATGTGTCTCTCATGATCTTCAGGATGCTTTTAGTTTCATTCATTTCAACACTGTCGGATAATGGAAGACAAACAGGTTAATCACGACGATGATGATGTAGATGGTGATGGTATTCTGCCATCAGCAAAGACAAGCAATTAAGACAATCCAAGTCACAGGAGAAGCCATGGTAGATAGAGGCCACAAAGGATCTTTAAAATTTGGGAGTGGCACAGTCCGTAGATGAAGCTGGAACAATATTAAATGTTCAACGCCTGGTGATAGTGGGGTTCGCTCTCAGCACTCTGAACATGTACTTTTTCAGCAGAGCATTCCATTCAATTTCTCTAACTACTTTATTTTAACTGGGAAATGTCATGCTGACCTGTTTCATAGAAAGGGAACAGTGACAAATTAAAATGAGGTAAACATCTATCAGCAATCTTATCCACGATCTTATGATGTCGTTTAATATATTATTCATTCTCAGTGGGAGTCAGTGGATAACTATATTATATTGTACAAAATGATCCAGAACATTTTGACCTCCTTTTAATTTCTTCAACTGTTGTTGACATTTCTTAATTTGTACATCTTCCCTCATTGTTTTTATATCATCTCTTCCCTTTGCATCTGACTCTAGAACACATCAGTCTGTATTTTTCTTCAAAGTTAGGATAATTCTGGACCCTTTTAAAAATGACATGTGACACACTTCATAGAAATCATAGAATCCCTGCAGTCTGGAAACAAGCCATTCAACCCATCAAGTTCATACCGACCCTCTAAGGAGCATCCCACACAGACCCACTCCCTACCCTATCCCAGTAACCCTGCATATCTCATCACTAATCCACTTAACCTACACATCCCTGGACACTATGGAGCAATTTCCAATTGCCAATCCACCTAACCTGCACATTTTTGGAGTGTGGAGGGAAACCAGAGCACCCAAAGGAAACCTATGCAGACACAGGGAGAATACACAAACACCACACAGATAAATTTGTGTCCTCATTTCTGGGGTTTCTGATTTTCACAGAGGTCTTCTGAGGGCACAGGCTGTTTTAAGTTACGCACCCACTGTCTTCACATCCAATCTGATCCATTCTATGAAGGAGCTAGGTGGGCCTTGCAATTTGCATGGAGTTGGGACAGTTTTTAAAGTGTTGTCATTCATGGTAATGCAGAGCTGATGTAATCCACAGTCTGCATGAGGGAACCTTTTGAAATTTGAGTGCAAAATGTCTTTCTAATGTCCCTATGCCAGGCTGTGCCCCACTATGACTTTGTCACCAGTCCTTGTCCCTGATCTACCCTCCCATGGCCCCTCATGCACCCCAATACCAGGCTCTAGCCTCCCACTTGACCCCCTGTCATGCCAGCCACTCCAAGCTATCTTCCCTACTCAATCCCCATAGCTCCTCATACCCTTTGGAAAGCTTTGGCACTTGCATGCTGGAGTAATGTGTGCAGTTCTGATCACCAAATTATAGGAAAGATGTGATTGCCGGGGAGTCAGGATTGCAGGGGAGATTCAGCAGGATGTTGCCTGGGATGGAACAGTTTAGCTGTGAAGAGAGGATGGATAGGCTCAGGTTATTTTCTTTTGCGCAGAGAAAGCTGAAAGGGGACCTGATTGAGGTGTACAACATTGAGAGGCATGGACAGGGTGGATAAGAAGCAGCTGTTCCCCTTAGTTGAAGGATCAAGAACAAAAGGGAATAATTTTTATGGTGAAAGGCAGGAGGATTTGAGAAAAAACATTTTACCCAGAAGGTGGTAGGAAACTAGAATACCCTGCCTGGGAATGCAGAAAAGGCAGAAAACCTCATAAACCTTTAAAAGCACTTGGATGAGCTCATGAAATGTTGTAACTTACAGGGCCAAATGCCTGAAAGCAAGAATAGTGAAGGAAGGTTGGTGTAGACCTAATAGGATTTATGACTCTATGCCTCTATGATAACTACCTTTTATTTTGAATTCAGAGTTTGCAGAACAGAGTTCGTTTGAAGTCCAAGCATTTTCAGAAGCCATTCAATTCTTCAGGCAGGAAAAAGGCCACTATGGGTCCTGGGAAATGAACCATGGCAATGAAGCATTGGTGAGTCTGTCATGAATAATAAACAACACTGCAATCTAATGTCATTAACATCAGCCCCATGCACCATTTCTCTGTATCTGCTCATGTTCCCAGAATGTGCTCAGTCTTTCTCTCCCAGACTTTTTTATTGTTTAGACCATCTATTTTACTTGTTGCTCTGAATGGTTTCGTGCTATGTATGTATATGTGCAAGAATGGAAGAAAAATGTAAGAAAAGCTGTGAAACAATAATATAGTTTTAAAGGTTTTATGGCAGGTAAAAATATGCAAAATACAAGATCTCAATCTGGTTAGGACTGGGGCCACATTAATCTACAAGCATGCCTTCTACAATGAATCCCTTGTAAATGTATTTGCATATATTTTATGGTTGTGTAATTACACTAAGATATAGCTTTCCTGTTCAGTGACACAAGTCCGCAGTGTTCCAGTTTTAAAACAACTACATCTTATCAACAGGTAGTAGTAGGGAACAAAGAAACAGCAGAGGAATTGCACAGAAATTTTGCATTAGTTTTTACAGTGGAAGATACCAGCAACATACTAGAACTTAAAGAGTTGAATGCAGAGTTGAATGTAGTGGCCATCACTAAGGAGAAGGTGCTGGGGAAGCTGAAGGTGAATAAATCATTCAGACTGGTTGGACAATCTGAAGGAGATAGCTGAGGAGATTGTAAAGCATGGGTGGTGATCTTTCAGGAGTCACTGGAGTAAAGAAGGGTCACAGAGGACTGGGAAATAGCTAATGTAATGCTTCTGTTTAAGAAGAGAGGGAGGTAGAAGATGACCTCCATCATTGTAAGATTTTAGAGTCTATCTTTAAGGATGGAATTGCGAAGTACTTGGAATTGCATGGTAAATAGAGCTGAGTCAGCACAGGTTCATCAAAGGGAGGTCATGCCTGACAACTCTGTTCAAACCATTTGAGGGGTAATGAGCAAGTTAGACAAAAGAGAGCCCGTGGACTTGATCTATTTGGATTTCCAGAATGCTCTTACAAGGTGCCACACAGGACGCTGTGCTAGGTAGGATAAGAGTTATGATGTTGGTGGTGGTTACTGGCATGACTAGAGGATTGGCTGACTGGCAGAAGGCAGTAGTGGGCATAAAGAGGTCTTTTTCAGGATGGCAGCTGGTGACTAGTGGAATCCACAGGGGTCAGTGTTGGGACCAGTTAGCCACATTATACATTAACAGTCTGGACAAAGGACATTGTTGCGAAGTTTGCAGATGATACAAAGATAGGTGGAAGGACAGGTAGTGTTGAGGAAGCGGGGAGGCTGCAGAAGGATTTGGACAGGCTAGGAGTGTGAGCAAAGAAGTGGCAGCTGGAATACAATGTGGGAAAGTGTGAGGGTATGCACTTGGTAGAAAGAATAGAGGCATAGATTATTTTCTAAATGGGGAAAGGCTTCAGAAGACTGGAACAAAAGGACTCAGAAACCTTAATCAAGGACTCTGCAAAGGTGAATATACACGTTCAGTTGGCAGTTAGGAAAGCAAATACAGATGACTGTAGTTGAGAAACATATCAGTCATGATTGAATAGCAGAACAGACTCGTTGGGCCGAATAGTCTAATTCTGCTTCATTATCCTCCAGTCTAACTGCCTTTTAAGGGTATGAGCAAGGTCTATTTAAATAAAACCTAAACATGGTTTCAAAAAAAATCCAAATAAATTCACCAAGCTAAAAAAGGGACCAATTGGACTGCTTCTCAAAAGCTTGGTCCAAGACGTAGCATTTAAATATTTCCCTAAAGAAGGAGGTGGAAAAATGGATGGGACAGAATTCCAGAACTTAGGGCTTCAGCTCAAGTGTCTCTCTTTTGTCACCTATAATTTTGTCTAGATTACTCATAGCTATCAAAAGTATTTTTAGGATCTGATCAGCATATTGGAGGTGTCTGATCAGTGATTTGATACTTGGTGTCAATACCAGTCCAGATTAGGTGGCTCTTTTCCAGTTTTGTTTTTACTCAAAACATCTTTCTATTCCACCTGAGCAGGTCTCCCTGTGCTATCAGTTGCATTTTCAGCACTAATACCAGTAAATGTGACCTTTGTGTACTGGAGGTAGAATCTCTTGCAAGAGCTGATCGTCGAACCTATAGCATGCATGAGCATAAGAGACTGAGGGGACATCTTGAGGAGTACATAAGATCATGAGAGGCATGGATAGCATGAATGCACTCAGTCTTTTTTCCCAGAGTTGGGGAATCAAGGACTAGTGGGCATCAGTTTAAAGTTAGAGGGGAAAGAATAAAAGAGAACCTGAGGGGCAACCTTTTTACACAGAGGGCGGTATAATATGGAATGAGTTGCCTGTGGTTGAGGCAGGTACATTAACAATATTTAAAAGGCATTTGGACAAACACATGAATAGGAAAGGTTTAGAAGGATATGGACCAAGTACAGGGAAATGGGGTCAGCATTGATGGACAGTTTGGTCGGAATGGATCAGTTGGTCCAAAAGGCCTGTCTTCGTGTTGTGGGACGCTATGCCTCTATATTGTTTAATAAATTAGTCCTTTCTCTGTGAATAAGATAGTGCTGTTGTATCAGGCTGACTGGTAGCACTACCTCAAGAAAAGCTCTGGGTGGGCCCAGGACTTTTCCGGCCTTCCTGTTCTCTGAAGGAGGCTGCAGTGACTGTAACAATGTAATCGGGAAACCGAAGGGCCGTCTCAATCAGAACTGAAACCTTTTTGGACTCAGAGAGAACAGATCACTATAGAGGACGGCATGTTATTATGGAGAGCAAGAATGATTGTCCTGAGCAAAGGTCGCTGCCAGATACTGGCTGAACTCTACCAGGTCCATCCTGGGGTTTCCAAAATGAAGATGTTGGTAAGGAGTTATGTCTGGTGTCCAGGACTGGATGCAGGCAAAGCTGCATTGGTGGGGCCATGCCCAGAATGTTCACAAGGACAAATTTTTTTAATTTCAAAAATATACTTTATTCATAAAATTATTTGGATCTCCATACAATTGGCCATGCCATTCTTATGCACACATTACATTGCTTTACATACAGACATCGAAATGTATTTTTCCTATCTACAAGTCTGTACATTTACTATTCAGCTCTTCTGCTGTGGTGTCAGCGGAGACCAAATGACTGGGTGGGCCCCCTGTTCTTCTTAGGCGGGCAGATGTTACACGGTGGTCTTTCCCCACTGTGCCTTGGTGGCAGCTGCCCCAAGCTTCAGCGCATCCCTCAACACGTAGTCCTGGATCTTGGAGTGTGCCAGTCCGCAACACTCAGTCGGGATCAACTCCTTCAGCTGGAAGATCAACAGGTTTTGGACCGCCCAAAGGACAAAAATTACTGCTAACAACTCCCCCACATTCGGCTACCTGCACTCTGTTAGAGGTCGACTATGCAGGTCCTTTCAAGGGCTCAATGTTCTTAGTCATTGTGGACACCCACTCAAAGGAGCTGGATGTGCATAGAGTTCATTCGTCAACTGATAGATGACGATAGAAAAACTGCACACATCTTTTGCAATACATGGAATTCTGGAAGTGTTGGTCACAAAAATACCCCCCAACATTTACGAACAGGGAATTTGAGTATTTCCTAAAGTCGAATGATATTCCTCATGTAAGGACTGCTCCATACCAGCCATCACCAATGGCCTGGCAGAAAGAGCAGTCCAAACTTTGAAGGCAAACTTGAAGAAACGGCTGGGAGAAACTGAGGATTGCAGAGGCGGGAGATCAGAGTCAAAAAGTATGGTGCTGGAAAAGCAAAGCCAGTCAGGTGACATTCCTGATGAAGAGCTTATGCTTGAAACATCAACTCTCCTGCTCATTGGACATTGCCTGACCAGCTTTGTTCTTCCAGTGCCACACTTTTTCACGTTAAAGAAACGGCCGACAACTTCACTCAATAACAAACTGTCCCGGTTCCCATTTGATTATGAAATCACCCCTCATGCAACCATAGGGATAGGTCCAGCAGAGTTGCTGATGGGGAGAAGATTCTGCACCGGGTTAAATCTCGTTCCCAGACCTGGGGTTTTGTGGCTGAAACAGCATCAGGAAAGCCAATGCCGGACACAAGACTCCATTAAGTGAGAGAGACGGTTAACTTCAGGGGACAAACGTTGGTCTAGGAACCATGGGAATGGCCTGCCTGGGTAAGACGCGTGGATGACATGAGATCAGGTCCAGTGATATATGAAGTTCGGGAAGCTGCGAGAGTCCTGAAGAAGCATGTGGACCATGTGAAAGCTGCAAACTGCAAATGGTGGGGAAGAAAACAAGCCCCGCTCCTCAACAGCCTTTCCTCCTGTTCTGGAACCTGTGGGTTCTCCCTGTCAGTCAAGCAATGCAAATATCTATGATTTTGAGATGGACACAGCAGATGCCATCACCTCTGCCACCTTAAGAAGATAAATTTCTTCCAAAACGCTCTGGTGCAAAAGGCGAGCTACTGTGCCTTACACTCCACCCATATCTAAGTCAGTGTCAAAGGAACCTGACCCTGTGCCAAAATGCCCCATGGCCTTGGACTCAGAGGGGAAGGGATGTAGTGATTGTAATGAGATCATCCAAGTGGATCTCACGGAGTATAAGTTTCCTGATTGGGGCTGCTAACTTGGTCTAATCAGGGAGCCCTAGCTGACAGAGATAAATAGCTGCTGAAAAATGTGTTGCTAGAAAAGTGCAGCAGGTTTTATAGATGAAGGGCTTATGCCCGAAAAGTTGATTCTCCTGCTCCTTTGATGCTGCCTGACCTGCTGCACTTTTCCAGCAACATATTTTTCAGCTCTGATCTCCAGCATCTGCAGTCCTCACTTTCTCCCAGAGATAAATAGGTGCATCAGACATCCTGTTCACTCTGAGAGTTGGCTCTGTGGATCAGTGTTGAGAACTTCCCATGTCCAAATAAATAATTGCTGATGGGATACTAGCTTCTGTGGAGTTATCACAGAGGCAGATACCTATCTTGACTAAAAGGTGACTCCCTACTGGCATCACCAAAAAGATTGTTTCTGGACCTGGCCCTGGCTCCACTTACCAGTCTCTGCACATGGTCAGCCGGCTCCTGCCGCAGACCTCGGTGACAACCTAACACCCCTGGTGACTCGTTCACTACCCACACTTAATAATGTAGCTGCTCCTCCAATCACTGGATGATTCTGTCCTACACTTGTGGTTGAATGGTGTTAACCTAGCTGGCAGAAGCTGCAAAACAGGATTAATTTCCATGACCAGCACCATGAACCATGAATAAATGATAGACAGGATTCCACAACCAATGGATCAGATTGAAGTTTTGCACCTTTATGAATGGTGGTGGACAATTAAACAATTTAGTGCATGAGTAGACTGTAAAATAATTCCCATCCTTAATGATGGAAGAAAAAGCTGGACAATATCCAGATTTGGGCTGACAAGCAGCAAGTAAACATGCCAGACAAGTGCCCAGCAATGAACATCTCCAACAAGAGAGAATCTAATGAATTGCCCCTTAATGGCAAGTCAATGGCATTACTATCACTGACTCCTCCACTGTCAACTCCCTAAGGCTTACCATTGATCAGAAACTGAACTGGACTAGATGTTTAAATACTATAACTACAAGAACAGCTTAGAGGCCAGGAATCCTGCATGAGTAACCTCACCTCCTGACTCCGAAAAGTCTGTCCATCATCTACAAGGCTCAAGTCAGGAGTGCCCACTTGGTATGAGCGCTGCTCCAACAACACTCAGGAAGGTTGACACCATCTAGGATAAAGGCTGATTGGCAACACATCATCAAGCATTCCCTCCTTCCAACACTGAGGCTCCATAGCAGATGTGCATACCATCTACAAGGTGCACTGTAGAATTTCACTCAGGCTCCTTAGACTAGCATCTTCCAAAGTTACTAGGCGAAAGTGAGGACTGCAAATGCTGGAGATTAAAGTCGAGAGTGTGGTGCTGGAAAAGCATAGCAGGTCAGGCAGCATCCAAGGAGCAGGAAGTGTAGACGTTTCAGGCAAAAACCCTTCAGTTTTCTCTTCCATCCCCTCCAAAACACACACGTGCATGTGTGCGTGCTCATATGTATGTATATATAGACACACACATTAAATTGATTATATACATGAGGTTAAAGCTGGATTTTCCTGTTTGATGATGAAAACTAAATTTTATCTGATGTGAACATATTAGTCTTAAAAGCATTACCTTGTGAAAAACAGTGTATGGAAGTGCATAGAAATTGTCAACACTCACCACATCTCTTCTAAAACCTCTTCTCTTCCTCTGTTCTCTTTTACCTTTCTCCCTTTTATCAGTCATCTCAATTACGTCATCTAAAAGACCTTTAATAATGCATGCTAACAGGATATTAAGCTATGTGATCACATTTCTCACTGACTGCCTGCATATATTCCAAGTAGAGTGTGATCAAGATGGGATCTGTGGCTGATTTGACCTCCTCCCTTATCTGATGTTAATCAAAGAGGTGGAATCTGAGGAACTTGATTTCAGCCTAAGGGAAAAGGGGTTGATGTATCAGGATGGAATTTCAATTTTGATTTTGGGCAGATTGGGTTTCTACATGTTTGGAGCAGGACAAGCAACAGGATCCTGAACACAAGGCTCAGTGGAATGGGGTAAAGAGAGCATAACAGATTGGCCAGTCGGTTGATAAATAACTGTGTTGGCTTAAATTATATCATGCAATTACCAACTGTTCATTGATTTGGCTGGCAAGATCCAGGAGCTGATTAGAAAAAGGGACAATGCCTGATGGATTTCACTACAGGTTTGGAAGAAAATTCAGATTGAAGAGATGAAGCTGATTCTGTGTAGTCATCCTGTTGTGTAGCCATTAAGAACAGTGTTGCCTTTGCAGCAGTAGTGTGAATTTGCTGAGATAAACCACACTCCATGTCCACATTTCTTTGCCAACAGTGTGATTAGCGGTGTTCCAGAATTGAATGGGGGGTGGGGAGGTGTGGTGACAAATTAAAATAAACAGCACGTTGAATTACAGTTTAGAAATGGATATAATTTAGAGAGAATGATGTTTAAGAAAAATCCACCAGACAATCAGTTCTGAGCAAAGACCCAAAACGTTAACTTTGATTTCTCTGCACAAATGATGCCAGACCTGCTGAGCTTTGCTAGCAGCTTCTGTTTTTGTGCCCATCTACCTGTTTGCAGCAGGGCAAGCAACAGGAGCCTGAATACAAGGTTCAACGGACTTGGGTAAATACTGCAATACAGATATGTTAGGTGGATTAATCAGTCATGCAACAGTGGACTCACTGCACCACCTGCTGGTTCCTGTACTCTGGGACTCCCTGTTTTGGGAAGCCTACAATTCAATGAAGCTTGATACCAAGTTTGCTGGCACAGTTTTCTAGACCCTGCTACTGGTTCATGTCTAGAATGGATAGCAAAAATGCCAATTCAATTAAAAATGTGTTTTTTTTCCCCCCCTTTTAGATTTTAAGCAACTTGGTGATGGAAGAACTGTTACCTTCCCTGCAGAGTGACATCTTGCCAAAAATGAAAGGCAAGAAGAATGAAAAGCGAAAGGCATGGTTCAATGTATGTAACTAGCTATTGCTCCATTGCTAGACTCAATGCTTCTTAAATGTGCAATGATAATAACATGGTGCAAACTTAGAATTAATATAATCAAAATAGCAATCTTAAGCTCTGAAGTGACTATGAATTTTGCCATGGAGGGTGAGTTTTTACCAGTAAAACCTAATGCTAACTGCAGGGATGGGCAGGTGATACATAGGGTATGTCAGTCATTTAGACATGATCCATCATGAAGCTGTGACTTGTTTGCATTAGTTACTAAGCTGCAACCACTGTACCAGCACTCAGTTCCACAGGCCAGCATTTCAGCTACCACATTGAACTCTCCTTTTACTGGCAGCGGAATCATAAACCCTAAACAAAGAAACCGCTTGCATTTTACGGCACCTTTCTTAGCTTGAGGATATCTCCAAACATGCTACTGCTGATGAAATGGTCTTGAATTATAGTCACTGTTGTAATGTCAGAGCCAATTTCCATACAGCAGTATCCCACAAATGACAACATAATAGTTAACTGATCATTTGTTTTTGTGATGTTGCTTGAGAGATAAATATTGGCTTAAATGATCCCTCCTCCTTCAAGGTAGTTCCATTTTTTACATCCACCTGAGAGAGCAAATAGGACATGTGTTTAATATCTCACCTGATAGACTATCTCCAACAGTGCAGAGCTCCTTCAGTGCTTCCAGCAAAGGTTTTGTGCTCAGGTCATTGGATTGGGACTGGAACCTATAATCGTATGACTCAAGGATAAGAGTGTTATCAACTGAGCCACAGCAGAAAATAGGTTCAAGACTTTGATCCCTGGTTATAGAGCTGCATCTGACAGTGTAAATATAGGGAGCAGGAATTCAGAAATTAAATTTATGAAGTTCAATCTAAATGATTGTCAATAAAAGAAGTGACCCATGAACTTCATGCACACTAGCATACTTACAACTAATCACGTCACACTAATCATTTCAAACTTGATGCCACTGGAGAACTTTACCATTTGTCTTTCATCCTGTCTTGAATATCTGATCACCATTTTGTGACATTTCAAGTCATGTAGGAAGCTGGTGGTTATTATTGCAGAATCATCAATAGAATCCTCAGTAAACAGAGGGAATAGAGCTCTTCCCGAGAAAGGTTTATACAGGAATGCTTGGCCTAGAGTGGCAAGCTTCAACACACAATCCTGCTCCCATGCCCAAATGTCTGTCCTTGGCCTGCTGCAATGTTCCAGTGAAGCTCAATGCAAACTTGATGAACAGCATCTCATCTTCTGATTAGGCACGTTACAGCCTGCCGGTCTCAACATTGAATTCAACAACTTCAGATGATTATCCCATCTCGACCCCTCTGTTTTCATTCTGCTCCGTAATTTTATTTCATTTATTTTATTTATCTTTTAAAAATGTTTTTGTACCTCTTATTTCTTGATTTGTCTCTCTTTCTCTCGCTCCCCACTCTCTCATCACCTTTTTCCTCTCCTCTTCTCCCTTTGCTACCCTTCTCCCCTGTTTTCCATTTTACCTCTGCTTCACCAATCCCCCACATATTTTGTCACATAGCACTGGCTTCAGTCTTGGTCATTCACAGCTCCTAATCTCCCTATAATCTCTCTATGCACTGTCATTATCACCTCTTTATTGCTACCTTTGCTTCTGGAGCCTTGACTCACCTTCTCTCAGCCTAGTATAAATTCCTCCCTAATTCCTCCCTTTTTTAAAAATTTTGACAAAGGGTCATTTAGACTCGAAACGTCAGCTCTTTTCTCTCCTTACAGATGCTGCCAGACCTGCTGAGATTTTCCAGCATTTTCTCTTTTGGTTTCAGATTCCAGCATCCACATAATTTGCTTTCATGGAAAATAAGGAAATGGAAGATTAACTGAATAGGTATTTTACAGATGATGCAAATAACATTTCAGAAGCAGCAATAAAATGTGGGAATAGACAGGAGGAAGGAACTCTTGGAAAAACACAATCACTAGTCTAACCACAGCTGAAATGCTGTGAACAGTTTTGGTTCCCTTATGGAAGGAAAGATATACGGGCATTGGAGGCAGACTGGAGAAGGTTCACTTGACTGATCACAGACATCGAGAGATTGTCTTGTGAGGAAAGGTTGAGAAAGTTATGCCTGTACTTGAGTTTGGAAGGATGACAGGTGACATGGTTGAAACGTGAGATTTCTTATGGTGTTTGAAAGTGTATTTGCTGAGAGGTTGTGGTTTCCCTTATGAGGGAAGTTAGTACCAAAGGGCATAATCTCAGAGTAAGGGGTCACCCTTTTAAGGCAGTGATAAGGAGGAATTTCTTCACTGAAGGTAGCCATGATGTGGAGGTGCCAGAGTTGGACTGTGGTGGACAAAGTTAAAAATCAGACAACACCAGGTTATAGTCCAACAGATTTATTTGGAAGTACTAGCTTTCTGAAAGAGCAGCATTCCGAAAGCTAGTGCTTCCAAATAAACCTGTTGGACTTGTAACCTGGTGTTGTCTGATTTTTAACTTACCCTGAAGATCGTAAATCTGTGGAATTCTTTCCCACAGTGGTCTGTAAAGGCTGGGTTGTTACATATATTCAAGAAGAAACATTTTATCTAAATGATGAGAGATTGCAGAACTATGAGATGCAGAGAGATCTGGGTGTCGTTCAGATACAGCAAATGGACAGGAAGGCTAATAGAATATCATCATTTATCATGAGAGGAATTAAATACAAATGTAGAGAGGTTATGCTTCAGTTAAACGGGGCACTGGTGAGACCAAATCTGGAGTACAATGTGTACTATTGGCACATTATTGAGGGAAGGATGTCAATCTGTTGGTTTACAAGTCTAATACCTGAAATCAGTGTGTTGTCTTATGAGGAAAGGTTGAATTGGCAATGCTTGTATCTGCTGGGGTCTAGGAGAGTGACTTAATTAGAACATAAACATCCTGAGAAAACTTGACAGACAAGATATTTCCTGTTCTGGGAACATCCTCAAACTAGGGAGACATTGTTTAAAACTCAGTGGCTGCCCATTTAAAACAGAAATGATGCAAATTATCTTTTCTGAGGGTTGTGATTCTTCACAATTCTGTTTCTGGAAAAATATTGGAAGGAGACTCCTTGAATATTTTTAAGGCAGATGTGAATGGATTCTTGCAAAACAAGGGGGTGAAAAGTTATCAAGGGTAGGCAAGGTATTTAGTTTTGAGATTAAAATCAGACTAGTTGTGATCTTATTGAATAGCGGTACAGGCTCAAGGGGCTGAGTGGCTTACTCTTACTCCTTGTTGCTACGTTTGTAGGTTTGTAAGCAGGATGGACATGACAAGAATGAGATTTTAATTTCAGTATGTTGGGGGACTGAGAAACAGGTCCACAAGGACCCGTCCCTGTGACATAGTCAGCAAGGATGAAAGTGCTGAGTGATTGCAATTCAGTGTAGTGCAGGATACAGGTACCGCATTTGAATAAGATCATAGACTGAGAGAGATATAGGACACAGAAGTTGGCCATTTATCCCATCTGTCTGCACCAGCTGGCCAGAAGCCATCCTAATTCCACTGTCCTAATCTAGGTCAGCAGCCTTGTGTACTATTGCACTTGAAGGACATACCAAGAACTTTTTGAATGTACTCAGACTTTCTGCGTTATCCATCCTTTTCAGGCAGTGAGGTTTAGAGTGATACAAATTCTCCCCAACTACCCTCTCATCCTTCCCCAGTTACTTTACATCTCTTCTGCCTGGTTATTGAATGCTCTGCTAAGGGAAATTGTTTTCTTTTCTTATCTCTGTTAAGGAGCCTCAGTTTTATATAGCTTGATTAAATCTCCCCTCAATCCATTCTGTTCGACGGAAAGTAACACTAGGTTATCCAAACATTCCTCAGTTAAAATTTTCTTTTCATTCTTGTACATTCCTATAAATCTCCTGTGTACCATTTTTAGACTGACCATACCTTTCTTATAATGTAGTGACTAGACATGTGCGTACGCTCTAGTTGTGTAGCTAGCAATATTTCATGTAGTTTTAGAGCAGCCTTCCTGCTGTCATATTCGATGTCTCAGCTGTTAAAGAAAAGTTTATAGACAGAAGATGATGATTGGTATGATTTATTGTTTTTTATGTTCTTTTCTAATATGTTATTGTGTTTGATTCTTTTATTTCTTTCAGTTTCCAGATTAATATAAGAACATAATAATAGGAGTATTCAGCCAAACAAGCCTGATCTACAATTTGGTGAAATCATAGTTGATCTGTATCTTAACTCCATCTATCTGCCTTCTTTTCATCTCCTGTTATGCCATTTTCCATCGCATCTATCAATCTCCATTTTAAAATTATTCATTGAACTAGCATTAAGTATTTACAGGGGAGATTTCCACATTTCTACCACTCTTAAAAACTCTTTGGAATGCCACTGTTACGAGTCCAAGTCCATCTGCCATAGTTCTGCCAAAAGAAAAGTTGTTTTCTTGTTTTGAGCTTGTTTTCTGCCCACAGATACTGCCAGACCTGCCGAGTTTCTCCAGCAATTTATGTTGTGTTGTTTGGTTTTTGTGGTTTTCAGATCTCCAGCATCTGCAGTTCTTTGTTTTATTTGAGAATTATGATGGTGTTTTACAGATTGTGGAAGAAGCTTACAATTTAGTACAAAACCAGCTTGTGGATGGTTTGAAGTCTCTACAAGATGAGTGCAGAAAATCTGTGAAGGGCGTGGAGGGGATAATTCGTTCAGATATGGATCAAATAATTACTTCAAAGGAATTTGCTGCCCGGAAACTGAAAGGTGAATATAGAGATGTAGAACGTAATATGTAGAGGGCTTCAAGTCCCTTATTATTACAGACTGTAAAATTTCTACAGATTGTTCCATCTCCTCAAAGAAAGCAACCAACTGAAATAAAACCTGAGGACAGAACTTTGTGAACTTCTCACAAATACCAAGCCATTTGCACAGAATTCCAAAAATCCCAAAATATTAACCAAGTTGGATTTCATCTGTTACTAGCTGCATCTGTAGTTCATTGATCCGTTGTTTTGACAACATCGAACCATCTTGATTACCAAAGCTTTTGATCAATCTGAGTTTAGCTAACTTCAATTGAGAATGAAGTGTTTTAATATCAGCACCAAACACAGAGGGTAGAATCTTATAGAAGTCTGAGTGATGCGGACTACAATAAATAAGATTTATGGCCGAATCGGGTGAGAAATCTGATGATGTTGGGTGTATTCCACTCCATCATTTGAACAGTGGTGTGGTGAGTTTCTCACTAGGCAATGGCAAGTTGCAAATTAAGGGTGGATTACTGCTTGTTAAGTGCCTTGTCGATACCCAACTTGCCTCATTAATATTCAACTCCCTTTCTTGCCTAAAGCATCAAACAAGCTAAATGTCAACATAGAAATCAGAACGGGTGTCTGGCGGAGTCAGCCCACTGCTTGCTCTGAAAGACCGCCATGTTGGACACTGGGCACCAACATCTCAGAGCGCGCTCACAAGTGCACCCCTTGTCTCTGGGCATGGGCATTCAATATGTGCCAACCTCACATAATCCACATGGCACAATCACTTGCAGGTTGCTTCTGTACTTTAATGCTGCACTCAGGCTGCATCAGCAACTATTACTGTAATGCTGCTGCAAGGACACTGTCAGCATTTAGACTGGACCAGGCTGCATCCCCAGGCTCTTTGGTTGCTGTCAGAGCACTCACTCATTCTGAGCCGATCTGGATGCTCACAGCACTTCTACCTTGCATTGCCTTTTTGTGCTTTGCCCCCTGAGCCAGAGGCCAGAGATACCAGGCTATTATTAATACTGTCTTGCCACGCCATTTAGTGCAGACACAAGTGAAGGCAGTGTGTCATTGTTGAGAGCAGGCCTCAGTCAGTGAAGGGGAATACTCTTTGGTCAGGGTTTGGTGTAGAGTAAATCAATGGCAGCATCTGGTATCAGTCCAGGGGCTTGGACACAGTCAGTCAGTCACTTAGGACCATTACTGTTCACATAAGGGGTAAGGAGACACATTTTGGGCAGCCCACCATGTGCCTTGAGTCGTTCTACCCTATTAGGGCCAGTTTTCCTCCTGGAATGAGATAAAGGCTGGAATCATGGATACAAAGTGGGTGGCACAGCTGTTACTTTTGTTGCAGATGGGTAGATGCCCCGGGTGAGTGATTAGGCAGCAGGTACAATGCAGCATTAGTGGTGGTCAGGGAGTTCGGGGTGTGAGACAGTGAATGAAGGACAATGTTGCAGGTATTAATGAGAGTGGTAGAACATGAACCTCAGTGGAAGGTGGGTGAGTAACAGAGGTCGAGTGAGAGGTCTTGGAGAGAAGTTGGTAGCACTTAGACTAGCCAAATGGAAATCATTGATCTTCTTAGAGCTGCACGTTCCTCCAGCGAGCTGAGATGACTTTAACCTGGGTGGTAACTTTGGACCAGACTGATATGGTGCAGTGTTGTGAACTGTCATGGGAAAAGAGGAAGTCCCCCACCTTTGCACCACCCTGTCCAGCAGGACCTCTGTAAAGCATTGATTTCCCCATAGCTGCCATATCCAAGGTAAATGTCAGGACCTGTACAGGGCACCTCTGGTCCGAGAGTGCTTGTCTTTGAAAAAGGAGGCTCTTGCAAGGGATGCTGGTGAATCCTGGGATATCTACTGAGTGGTGAATTGACCTGGGTGGATTAAGTTGGAGTCAGAATCGGACATGAGACACGCTATGGGGTGGGGTAGGTAGTTAATGAGGTGCATTCTGTAAGATATGGTTCATTAGGCCTCAGGGTGGGAACCATTCCAAACATTTCAGTGCAACCTGGACATAACCAAAAAAAAGACACATCTCAGTCCAGAAATGCTTTTGCTTCCTATCAAAATAATTTTCCATGGGTACTCCCCATTTAATCCATTAATTTCTTCTCATTTGGGTTAGCTTTTCATGACAATAGTTGGTATTGAAATCCATCTGCCATAGTTTTGTCACTCAGTTGGTTCATGTCCATTTGCAATTTATTGTCACTGTCTACCTCAGTAATGTTTGTCGCATTGGGAAACATGGATTTATGGCTCTTTATGGTACCATCTTGGTTATCAGTAAAAATAATAAATTGTTGAGGGCCAATCTCAGAACTAGACAGATATTTAGGCCCTGGAGCCTGCTATTAATAATTCTAGTGTGGCAAACAGAACAGGCACATACTTAATCATCTCCATTGTCACTGTAAGTGTTGTTCTGTATTTGACTAACACATATGGGTCTTATGTGGCAAGATGAATTGATCTGTGTCAAACTTTACCTCCACCTGTGACAGAATACATCTGCACTGTTTCCAACTTGAGCCAAAAGATAATGGATATAATCCAGGCTAACTCATTAAAGTTTCTATGTCCCTTTTCTTCCCAAGGCGGGAATGAAACTGAGTCAGTTGATCAGTGTTCAACATTATTTTGAACATATATTGAGGATCTGGGTAGGGCATTAATAGTTCACCTACCAGATATCTTCGGAAAAAATAAAATGATACTGGCATTCATGATTGAGAATCAATGGGGGGAGATTTCCATAGAGCTTTTTTTTCCAGTTATGCATGCAAACCTTGGTGTAAGTCCTGAAAATGTGTAACCATTAATCTTGGCTTTCCAGGGATCTGTAGCCTATCCAGCAAACTTTTAACAAATGTGTGGAAGAGCTTTCAGATGAACAAAGAACTTAGAGTATTTTACAAATGTTGGTAATCTAAATGAAATTTGAAATATTGCTCCAAAAGTGAACTCTTTAACTGAGTTTTTTTAAGCATATTTATGCTCCTGAGTTTAACTCTGCCACTTCTTTCATGGCGACAACTTTTATAATTTTACTATTTAAAATGCACACTCTGAGAGCAATAAAGCTTCCAAATGTCACAGTTATAAGATCAACACGGTCACTAATACTGCCCATTTGTTTTGGAAAACTGTACGTAATTTATGAGCAAATTACAAAACAGTTCACACCTGAATAAAAATATCACACTTCTCATTGAGCATTGCATACTTGGATACCTAGGTCCAAATGCAATCCTGACAAAAAAGATATTTTATACATTTAAATTTACCAATCTGAATGGGGTGTTCATTAAATATTTATAAACTTACACTTATAACAGTCAAACATTAAAACTAAAACTTTACCAAGAAATTATCACAAGTAAATGATAATGGGAAACTTTAGGCCCAATTTTTAAGCCACTTAGACTCTTTCAAGCTATGATATCCTTTGACCTTAGAGATACTTTGGCATGAAAGTGATTGTAATAGTCATCTATTATCCTACAAAATGGTATTATTCTGCTATACTCCAAATAAAGGAACTTATCATTTTCACTGCATGGCTTATGAGTATTGCCTAAAGGATGGCTTTTTGTTGTTCTGTATTAAACATGCACAGAGCAGTTCTGGAAAATAATAATGTTTTCTTTTGCAACGGAGTAAACAGAACAGCTTGATTCAGTATATCCTCAATAACAGAACTTATTGTGTTAATATTTATGAAGCAACATTTTCCAGATTTTACACAAACAGATTTGTTTACATCAAGATATATCCTATTTGCATAGTTCTTTGCCTGTGGCTGGTGATCATTCTTATTGTGTATTTTGCGCAATGAATTTTTGGTGGACTGTTCTACCATAGAGTTCACCACATCCCACCCTG
Source organism: Chiloscyllium punctatum (assembly GCF_047496795.1). NCBI lineage: Eukaryota > Metazoa > Chordata > Chondrichthyes > Orectolobiformes > Hemiscylliidae > Chiloscyllium > Chiloscyllium punctatum. The sequence continues at coordinate 58,572,869 of NC_092745.1, forward strand.
TTACCTAACCTCAATCTATACACCTGTGTATAATCCCACTTTCTAGAATTACACCTGCCAGTACACCAGACTATATTACTTTATTTCAAACTGTGAGTCCAAATACTCATCCTGTCCACCCAATGACTAACTAATGCTCAGATTTGCAGCAACTGTACCCAATGTACCATCCCTGCCTATAGATAATAATTTCTTACTGCTTTCTTGCATGGACAGATCTAGAAAGAGAGAATTACATTACAGGACTAAACTGCAACATTTTCTGAGAATCACCATATAAAAAACTTCATCTGGAACCAGGGCACCCATCTCTTTCAATTCTCTTGTGACAGTACTATTTAAAACAATTGGTTTACCTCAAATTTTTGCGTTCTTTTGAATACAGCAAAAATCTTACTTAACAAAATGCATAAAGATATTTTCAAACACAATATGAGTATGTGTATATTATATGCTAAGAGTGCATACATGTTGACTTAAATCGTATTTTATACCTTTCAAATAGACATTTTCTCTTTCTTTTTGACTTGTTTTCATCTTGCTCTTTCTATTAGACTTTGGACAGAAGGGAAAGATTTTTCACCTTGGGTTTTGAACTTGTAAGAATGGATGCCTGTATAGTTCCAGTTAGATTTTGATTTGGACCATGCACACTTCAGGATATTATCAATCAAGTACTTAGCAGGAGACATTTGGATCCTAATAGTATATGAAAAAGAGAGAATTTCATCCTTTGCTGAGGATCCAATTGGTGAGGGTCCTGACCATGAGAGTTCTGGTGGCCAGGATACTGCTGGATATTGGTAGAGATACTTGAAATGAATACACTAACAATCTAGTTCCCAGCTGTTAGTTGTATTCATTTGCTCTTTGGTCCAACAGCAGTTCAATGCACTGAAACCTCATCCTGCAGTTTGTAAGTGGACTCTGATGTCCTCAGTTCTCTCTTCTGACGCTGCCTAAGCTTTTATCATTCTGTTCTTCTTTGATTGAACTCTACACCTTTCACATTCCATTACCGTGCTATGTTACTATGTTCTTCTTTTGCAAAGAGACAAATCCTGAAAGAACATCATGAAACAGTAATTACATCTGATTGAGGGTTAAATGAGACTCGTGACCATAATGGTGTACAGATATTTTACTGTTTATCTGACGATTTAGCATTTAAAGAAAAAAACAGTGAACACGTGTGATTGTTAGTCTGTTCTCAATGCAGCAAGTGTCACAGGAACTGATGTTTCAGCACGGTGCCCCATCATTTGGTGAAGCATAAGTTTATGGTCATGCTTATGTAATTTGGAGGAAGTGCAAAACAGAGGCAAGCTGTTTGTGAGTAGAAATGAAAGGTTGAGCAATTCTTCATTGTTCCCCATTTATCAACTATAGAATGGCACCAACTTATACCTCAGAGCAAGACACTATTTTAATTTGTTCTGGGATGTGGGTGTTGCTGGTTGGGCGAGTATCTATACTCACCTCAAATTGACCTGGAGTAGGTGGTGGTGAGCTGTCTTCTTGAACTCCTGCAGCCATTGGTGTGTAAGATCCACATTGCAGTTTGGAAGGAAGTTTCATGATTTTGATCTTGCAACCATAAAGGTACAGCAAAACGGTTTCAAGTCAAGGTGGCTTGGGGAACCTGCAGGTGTTGGTGTTTCCACGTATCTGTTTTCATTACTTCCTAGGTGGTAGCAATGGCAAGTTTGAGATGTGCAGTCAGACAAGTCTTGGGGAGTTGCTGCAGTGTATATTGTAGATGGTATGCATTACTGCCACTGAGTGTCACAGGCTGAGAGAGTGAGTGTTTAAGGTAGTGGATCAGGTGTCAAACAGGCAGGTTACTTTGGCCTGGATGGTGTCATACTTCCAGTATGTTGTTGGAGTTGTTTCTTTCCAGGCAAATGAAGAGTCTTTCAGTCTTCATACTACAGTCAGGATGTTGTCAGTGTGCATAGCTTTTGCTGTGTCTCGTTAGTTCCCCTGTTTCTTGATACTGTGTGAAATTAATCAGCTTAGCAAAGAATGGTTTCTGTGATGGAAGGGATTTCAGGAGGGGATAGGGATGGATCATCAATCCCAACACTCTGACAAAAGATTTTTGCGAATCCTTCAACTTTGCCTTTTGCACTGATATCTCCACCATGATTAAGAATGGGGACATTTGTGGCATCAAGTCCTGTCATAAGTTGTTTAATTGCCCAGCACCACCACTGTCTGGACATGGCAGAACCACAGAGCTTTTGTACAACTGCCTGATTTGCTAGACCAAATCTGACAGAAGTTAAGAGTCAACTAAATTGTTGAGTCCTGGAGTCACATATAGACTGACTAAAGCCATTTCTTTTAACTTTATCAGACAATAAATGATTTTGAGAGGCAGTTTGAAATACAGAAGGAAATAAAGTTAGGAAAGGACAAAATTAAAAATTTAGCGACTAAATTTGATAAACCTTTCTTTCAGCAATAGTGGCAGAAGAAGCTGAGAAGTGCTGCCTTGAGAATATTCAGCCCTACTTGGCTTCTATATTGGATGAATTAATGGGACTGATCAGTTCAGGATTCACCGAAGTCCGTTCTCTCTTTGAAACTGAAGTGAATGAGTTAAGTGCAAAATGTCAGCGTGCTGGTGATGCTGAAAAGCTGAAAGAGGTAATGATGATGTTTTACCATTATGTAATTCTCCCATTCCCAAATGTCCATGAAAGGAACTTGTAGCTCCACAATGCCAGTTGTTTGACATCCTTCCCCTGCCGCTCCCAAACATTTTTAGAATGATAGGACTAGATACACCCTCCAGTGTTCAGTTACATATAGAAGAAATTTGTATCTGGCAAATTCAATAGTCATGGAGTAACCATGGAGCGCAGAATGCAGTGGGTTGTGATGTGAGCACTGTTGCTGCCAAAGATCAGCAGAATGCATTGGAACCATCCTGAGTTAATTTCCTCTTGCCTAAAAGATATTTCTAGCTGTCAGCATACAAGATATTTTTGTGCAGTATTTTCCAAAAACTGCTTTCTGCAAATTTGAGCAATTAAAACCTATGATAAAAGACAGGCTGGACTTTGAACGGGATCATACATTTGGAATTGGACTTTCCACACAGAAGTACATTCAGGTGGCTGTATTCCAACGTACAAAGTTAACTGGTCTTCAACACAAAATTGGCCATTTTGTTCAATCGGATTTAAATGATATCTGATGAAGCTGTCCAGCTGTTCTACTGCGGGGGTTGGGGGGGGGGGGTGGGGGGGGAGGTGGGGTGGTGTTTTCAGAAACTGAGGTTCATTTGTATTATTGGGGCCAGAGTAGAGAGAATTACACTTTACCTTCAACAAACCATTTAGTTTCAAGAGAGATCCACTGATATTTTTTGCAGCAGGTTTGTGCCCTCAATCTAATGAGTTACAAAGGCCAGTTTGTTAGAACCTTAATTGCCATTAAGAAGATAAGACTTTTAGTCTAAGCCTAGAAAAGACAATGTTTGAACTCAAGGCAGTGTGGGATTACAAGAGTAAACTTTAACCACAAGGGCGGCACAGTGGCTCAGTGGTTAACACTGCTGCCTCACAGCGCCAGCCTCGGGCAACTGTCTGTGTGGAGTTTGCATATTCTCCCTGTATCTGCATGGGTTTTCTCCAGGTGTTCCGGTTTCCTCCCACCGGAAAAAAATGCAGCTCAGGTGAATTGGCCATGCTAAATTGCCCATAGTGTTAAGTGCATCATTCAGAGGGAAATGCGCCAGTGGGTTATTGTTCGGAGGGTCAGTGTGGACTTGTTGGGCTGAAGGGCCTGTTCCCACACTGTAGGGAATTTAATCAAGGAGACAGGTAGATTAATGTTAGGGTGGATTGTTAGTATTTTTAAAGTTTCAAATCTGACCCCAATCCAATTCCAACCTATCCTCCTCTAGTTTTCTTGCAGGTGAAAAGGGAAGGCAAACAATGACTCCACCTAGAAGGTGGGTTGACCATTTAAATGTTATAACGAGGCAGTGTACCATATATTTACCCTTTCTTCAAGACTTGGATCTGTTTGGGTGGGATTCCTGTGCATCAGAAACAATGGATAAGAGGATATGAGGAAAGCTTTGTGGACAGGATCAAGCACCTTCACAGTCCTGTGTACAGACCAAGAGGATTGAGAGTATTTCCCCACAGCCCATGAAATATTCCTCTTTCCATTCTCCAATCCCAATTCTGTTACACACACACACACACACACACACACCTCGAACATCAGCTCATCCATCGCCCCATCGCACCCAACCGCACGATTATTGCTGGCTTCTGACCTGCAGCCTCCTCAAGAATGTACCCCCTGTCCCCACCTGCACCCCGCTCCAAAGCCAGTTAAGCCTTTTTACTCAAGCTGGCAGCTGGTTAGTAGCACTGTTTGAGAAAAGCATGTTCTGTGAAGGCCTGCAGTATTGTGAGTTATAAGCTGGGATAGAGGAAGTTCACTTACTCCAAGGATAATTACCCACAACCCAAGTTACTCCTTCCTCTTGGATAGAAAAATAATAATGATGGGGGTGTATAGGAAAGGTCACAAAATATGTATTATTTAATTTGAAGGGAATTTGCAAATTAGCAAAATTAAAATTGCTTATCTGTCCATTACAAATAAAGTCAGCATTGAAACAACAACCAAACAACTTTCTTCTGTTTTATTCTTAACATCAGTAACCTCAACTTTTGGAAAATATTTCTTGTTTAATTACTCATTCTCATTTTGATTTTTTTTTGCTTAGCTCTTGAATCAACTGATGAATCTTCCTTTTAATGCTGTGAAGATGCAACCTTGTTATAATAAAGTAAGCCCTCTTCAAGACCAGCTTCAGGAATTGAAGAACCGGTTCAAGTTCACCAATACACAATGGCTTATTCAAACAACCCAAAACACCATGCAAGAAGTAGGTACAACATTGTAAGCTGCTTACTGGCACATCATCAGAGTCACTGGCCCGAATGCCAAGATGGCCACTATCACATGCTTAGATGGGGCTAATGGTGTCAGATGTCTGCAACAGACATCAGGACTGTGCATGCACTGCTGGTATCCCTTGCACAGTGACACCAGTGCATGTGCAGACTGTTCCTTTATTTCCTGATAATTAGTTTTGAAAAGCAATGACAAAGACCCTGTGTTGGCCACTTCCTCACATGTTCACTTTCAGGCTTCCTGTGCTAATTCACTGAGGTGCAGGGATGTGGATAAAAGTAGCTGCTGAGATGGAAGGGATACCTTGATAAGGAGTGATTGTCCATAACTTCCAAACTGTCCTCAAGCATGATGTAACTCAGCCTCAACAGACTTGGGGAGAATATGCCATTGACACCACCAGACTGGGGCCTGGGGATCATGGATGCTCTGGCTGAAGAAGTTGAGCTTCCCCTCCTTGGCAGTGTCTGCAGATAAGGTCTATCTTGTCCACTACTCCTTCGCCATGCTCACTTGGCACTCTCAAGACTCTTTATGTCCAGGAGTGGGAATCCTGCAGCAGGGCTGTCACTGTGCCTGTTTCCCACCTCTCCTCACCCCATTAGACTCTTTGTTCTTCACTGTATCCCCCCCAACCAGCGATGTGCCACAAGGATCGGTGCTGGGTCCACTGTTTTTCATCATTTATATAAATGATTTGGGTGTGAACACGGGAGGTGTAATTAAAATTGGAGGTGTAGTGGACAGCAAAGCAGGTTACCTCCAAAGTATAACAGGATCTTGATCAGTTCGGCCAGTGGGCTGAGGAATGATAGATTGAGTTTAATTTAGATAAATGTGTAGTGCTGCATTTTGGAAAAGCAAATCAGAGCAGGACTTCACACTTAATGGTAAGGTCCTGGGGAATGTTGCTGAACAAAGAGATCTTCAAATGCAGGTTCATAGTTCTTTGAAAGTAAAGTCGCAGATAGATAGGTTAGTGAAGAAGGCATTTGGTATAGTTTATTGGTCAGAATATTGAGTACAGGAGTTGGGAGGTCATGTTACGACTGTACAGGACATTGGTTTGGCCTCTTTTGGAATATTGCATGCAACTCTGTCTTCTTCCTATCGGAAAGATGTTGTGAAATTTGAAAGGGTTCAGAAAAGATTTACAAGGATGTTGCCAGGGTTGGAGGATTTGAGTTATAGGGAGAGGCTGAATAGGCTGGGGCTGTTTTCCCTGGAGTGTTGGAGGTTGAGGGGTGACCTTTATAGAGGTTTATAAAATGATGAGGGGCATGGATAGGATAAATAGACAAGGTCGTGTCCCTGGGGTGGAGGAGTCCAGTACTAGCGAGCATAAGTTTAAGATGAGAGGGGAAAGATATAAAAGAGTCCTAAGGGGCAACATTTTCATGCAGAAGGTGGTGCGTGTATGGAATGAGCTGCCAGAGGAAGTGGTGGAGGCTGGTAAAATTACAGTATTTAAAAGGCATTTGGATGGGTACGTGAACAGAAAGGGTTTAGAGGGATATGGGCCAAATGCTGGCAAATGGGACTAGATTACGTTAAAAATCACACAACACCAGGTTATAGTCCAACAGGTTTAATTGGAAGCACACTAGCTTTCGGAGCAACGCTCCTTCATCAGGTGATTGTGGAGGGCTCGATCGTAACACAGAATTTATAGCAAAAATTGTGATGTAACTGAAATTTTACATTGAAGAATTGATTGTCTGTTAAGCCTTTCATCTGTTAGAATACAGTGATAGTTTCACTTCTTTCATGTGTAAATCACAAAACCCTTTTTTTAAAAGTTGCATTCTCGGGTTAGTTGTTAACAATGGTGATAGCTAGACAATATGTTGAAGGCGTTAGCCCCCGTGTTCTCTGTCTATGACCTGATGTTTACATTGATTCTAATCTAAAAAGTGAGATAACAGAGTTTTACATAAATTCATGCAGTTTTTGAGCTCAGAGTTCTACATGAATGTATGTGGTTTTTGAGCAAAGTGCAATGTAACTCTGCAAGTACAAAAAAATTCGTCACACAAAATATATGTGTGTATGTGGGTCTTTGTCTGTGTGCGTGTCTGTCTGGGGTGGGGGTTTTGAGTGTGAGAAAGTTTGTGTGTGTGTGTGTGTGTGTGTGTGTAGTGAGTGCAGAGTGTCTTAAGTCTGTGAGGGGGTGCATGTGTGGGAGTGTGTGTGTCTATAAGGGTGTGTGTGGGTGTCTGTGTGCACCTGTGTCTGTGTGTATGTGAGAGTGTGTGTGTGTAGGAATATCTGTGTGTGAGTGTGTGTGTAGTGCAATGGTGATCACCTGTAATGTGACCTGAACCCAAGGTCCCGGTTGAGGCCCTCTCTATGGGTATCGAACTTAGCTATCAGCCTCTGCTCGGCCACTTTCCTCTGCTGCCTGTCCCGAAGTCCACCTTGGATGATGGTGACCCGAAGGTCCGAGGCTGAATGTCCTGGACCACTGAAGTGTTCCCCAACTGGGAGGGAACCCTCCTGTCTGTTGATTGTTGTGCGGTGCCCATTCATCCGTTGTCGTAGCCTTTGCTCGGTTTCCCCAATGTACCATGCCTCCGGGCATCCTTGCCTGCAACGTATAAGATAGACAACGTTGGCTGAGTCACATGAGTACCTGCCACGTACAAGGTGGTTCAGTAACCATAGGGAGGGCCTCAAACGGGACTTTGGGTTCAGGTCACATTACAGGTGATCACCATTGCACTACACACATACACACACACACACTCTCGCATACACACGGACACAGGTACACACAGACGCACAAACAGACACCCACACACACCCTTATAGACACACATACTCCCACACATGCACCCCCTCACAGACTTAAGACACTCTGCACTCACTACACACACACACACTTTCTCACACTCACAACCCCCACCCCAGACAGACACGCACACACACACACAAAGACCCACATACACACATATATTTTGTGTGGTGAATTTTTTTGTACTTGCAGAGTTACATTGCACTTTGCTCAAAAACCACATACATTCATGTAGAACTCTGAGCTCAAAAACTGCATGAATTTATGTAAAACTCTGTTATCTCACTTTTTAGATTGGAATCAATGTAAACATCAGGTCATAGACAGAGAACACAGGGGGCTAACACCTTCAACATATTGTCTAGCTATCACCATTGTTAACAGCTAACCCGAGAATGCAACTTTTAAAAAAAGGGTTTTGTGATTTACACATGAAAGAAGTGAAACTATCACTGTATTCTAACACATGAAAGGCTTAACAGAAAATCAATTCTTCAATGTATAATTTCAGTTACATCACACTGCAAATTTTTGCTATAAATTCTGTGTTACAATTGAGCCCTCCACAATCACCTGATGAAGGAGTGTCGCTCCGAAAGCTAGTGTGCTTCCAATTAAACCTGTTGGACTATAACCTGGTGTTGTGTGATTTTTAACTTTGTACACCCCAGTCCAACACCGGCATCTCCGAATTGGGACTAGATTAGGTTAGGATATCTGGTTGGCATTAGTAAATTGGACCGAAGGGTCTGTTTCTGTGCTGTATGTCTCTATGACTCTATAACCAGTGGCCTCACCAGCACCCACCCCTGACCTGCCTCCTTGTCCAGACCTAAAGTGGCCACTAGTGCATGCACAGACAGACAGACAGAGTTGGTAAATAAACCTTTTGGAAATGTTCGTAATTATTCCCAAATAGTTTGATGTGTATTGTGTGACATATCACTCAGCCAGAGACCAAATGGTTCTCTAGACACCAGGTGCTACAGGGAGACAAATATATGGCTAGGATGTATGGCACTCCGTGACTCATGGAGGAGTACTTGATGGCAATGGGATCTGCCCACTTTTACTTGCCAGAGTCTGCCTTTCTAACTGCACCATCCCCCTCCAACCTAATTAGCCAGTCATTGGGGCCACATTGCCACTGTGGATTGCACTACACCTGGAACTGCATCCTCAAAGTTGACCAGTTGGGGCAGTAAAAATGCTTACCTACTGGCTGCTTGGTTGGTCCAGAAACAAATCATTTTCCTTAATTAGCCACAGACAGCATTACGCCTCCAAGGTCCTGCCATCGGCTGAAGTGGGTCAGCTCCTGCTTCCAGCCTTGTGCCTGGATTTCTAGGTGGATGGCAGAACTCAGCCCATTTAACCTTTGGTTCCTAAGTGACAGTTAATGAGTTAAAGCTACCATTTATTATCCTCAGCTAATGGACAATGCAGTCTACACATTTGAACAACTGTTGTCTGACTTGATGAAGAGTGATCCATCAAAAATAACATCGATTGAAAAAATTAAACAACGGGTGTTAAAGGTAAGGAACTTGCGAAACATTATACATTATACTAAAGATATTTGTTGATATTTTTCGAATCAACCTTTTCAGACATGTTATTTTATACATCTGAAGCAGTTGAGACGAATCCTGATCTCTGGCTCAGATGTAGGAATACTATTGCTGGCTCAGATGTAGGAATAGTATTGCTGTGCTATAACAGCCCTTGCAAATTAAATCTGACTTCCACACTGGACTTAAGTAAAGTCATTTTGTAAAGTACTATCCACTGATATGGTCTATTTTGACACTTGTTAGGCAGAGTAGGGGTAAAGATAACTCTATTTGATCAGTGACTTAACAAGTGGTGTTTTCCACAGGTCTGTAATGAGGCTTCATTGGATATAACAATAACTCCAATGAGGGATTCACGTTATACATCCAGATGCATATGACATTACTTAGGAGGCACATCAATTTGTGTAGATGGAACTTACAGATGAGCAGAGTTAGATTGAGTGAGTGGAAAAGTCAATGACAGGTGAATTTTAATGTGAAAAAAATATGAGCTTATTTGGTTTGGATGTCAGAAAGTCAAATGGAATCTGACAGAACCAATGCTGGAAGTAGTGTTGGACAAAAAGGACATAACCATCCATGTGTGCAAATTGCCAAAAGTAATCAAAACTGATAAGGAAATATTGCCTTTATCTCAGAAGCTGAGATTACAAAGGTGGTGTAGTTATCTCTGAGTTGCAAAGCAGATGAGATGATGTAGAACATGGTTTGAGCATTGATTCTCAGGAAAAATATATTTTTCTTGTAAAAGATACAGATTCACCAGAATGGTCCCAAAGCTAAATCATTAAGGCAGATTGCACTTTTTTTTGCCCTTTAGGTTAGAAGGTTGAAGGGGATATCAAATTGAAGTATTTAAAATAATGGATTGATTCGTTAGGTTAGATGCAGGAAAACTCTCTGAAATTAGGGTGGAATCTGAAACCAGGGCACATAATGTAATATTAAAGATAGATCATTTGAGGATTGAAATCAACAAACATCTTTTCACACAGAAGTTCGTGTACATCTGAATACATTCCCCCAGAGCCCTGTAGATGCTGAGTGAATGAAAATGTTTATGGACTGATTATAGTAGATTTATCATTGATACTATTATCAGTGCTATTACACCAAGGAACATGCACATTATCAATGTGATCTTTTATAAATATAATTACAAGTATATACAAATAACAACTAAATATAATATTTTAATGAAATATATCAGGTCATTAAAGGTAAACTGTAATACAAAGAAAAAGTTTGATAACTTTCAATAATCTGCTCAATATTATGTGGATACCCGTGCACATGTGCATTCAAAAAGTCAATTATTTAATGAATGCACTTTAATAAACCAATCATTGTGACAATATTATTTTACAGTGAACACATAAATAAAGCATAAAACTAAGTAAATCTTTCCTTTTCATAGTCAATAGTGACTTTGTAGAGGTTTATAAAATCATGAGGGGCACAGATTGGATAAAAAAGACAGGGTCTTTTCCCTGGGCGGGGGGAGTCCAAAACTAGAGGCCATAGGTTTAGGATGAGTGGGGAAAGGTTTATAAGGAGCCTTAGGGGCATTTTTTTCATGCAGAAGGTGGTACATGTATGGAATGAGCTGCCAGAGGAAGTGGTCCAGGTGGGTGCAATTACAACACTTAAACAGCATCTGGATAGGTATATGAGTAGGATGGGCTGAGAGGGATATGGGCCAAATGCTGGGACTAGATTAATTTAGGATATCTGGACGGCATGGACGGAGGGTCTGTTGGACTGAAGGGTCTGTTTCCGTGTTGTACAACTCTGTGACTCTAATCATTTTAATGTTGTCTTCATGTGCACAGTGATTTGGTGAAAATGGCCATTGATGACAGGAAACCAATTCTATTATCCAGGGATATGGAGCATTGCAGGATAAATAAGGTTCAAGTAAAGAACTGTCATGATAGAATTGACACAGGCTTGTTGGGTTAAATGGCATTGCTCTGTTCCCATGTTCTTTTATTAAAAGACACCTTGATTTGCTGAGTAACCTCTGGTTGAAGCCATTAGTGTATATAGGCAGACAGAGCGTTACTAAGTGGACATGTATGATGTCAAGCATAAAGCACATCAGTGAACCAGGCATCCAAGATAACAAGGGAGAGAGTCAGATGCCAGTTCATTTTAATACTAAAGGGATCTGCTTTTTGGACTTTATTGAAACCTTTTCTTTTTCTAATCATTGGTTCTTAGGCACTCCTGGGCTTTCTGCCAGTTATTCTATTAATATTTTTGTCCCTTGCACTATTGTTGGCATCAGTGGGTTTTACTGGGAATCCTTTTATCTGATGTGACTGGAAATAAAGGGAAAGTCCATGGAGAGGAGCCAGACAGGTCATTTAGGCGATCTGTGCCTTTCCAATAATAACTCCTTATGCAGATATGCAGTTCGGTATAAGAATTATTATATTCACTGTTGAAATGAAATGAGTTACTTTTAACATATAGCGCAAGTTAAATCTAAACATTTAAACAAATATCATGGCTTTGGTTTCTTTCATTTTGCATTGTTTAAAGATAGAACAACAATTTCAAATGAATGTTTTCTCTCCTAGCAATTTGACCATGACAGCAGCACTGTAAGGAAGAAATTGTTCCAAGAAGCCCTTGTCCAAATTGCATTGCCAACACTACAGAAAACATTGGCACCAAATTACAAGCGTGTAAGTGACGCATTACTTGAGATTGCAATTGTATTATGACTGTATTATAGACACTACAATCAAGTGCTATGACATGAAAATACTCATTTTGAGAGACTGCACTCCCAGTGCCAAGATTCCCACATTGGGAGGAAGAGTGAAGAATTAGACACAGAGCTTGGTGCACTCAATAAGCAGTCCTATTGAATTCTTGCAGTAGGAAATTCTGCCAAGCAAAGTTGATACGTGAATCAAAGGCTTATGGAATTAAGTGAACTCTGAGGGAAATGTATCTTTTTGTATCACAGCATTCTTCATTTTACTAAAACATCACTTGTAAAATTTTGAGTACTGACTCCAAGAGACTTGGGATAAAATTGTGCCAACAGTTTACACAATGGTCTAAAATCCCTCAGATTGGTAGTTTAGTAGAGTCAGTGCCTCCTGGATTATAAATTGAAGAATGGAATTTCAGTCCAATACAGTAAGGAAGAAACAGAAAGGGCTGAAGAAACTCAGCAAGTCTGGCAGCATCTGGAGAGAGAAACAAAGTTAAGGTTTTGAGTCCAGTTTGACTCTTCAAAATTGCTTTTATTAAATATTTTGTGCTCTTTTTCGCTAATATTCCACAGGGCTAATGAAAGAGTTTAGGACTGATTTTCCTAATTCTGCTTGCATTTATATTTGTCTGTTATTGTCATATTTATCTTACAGAATTACTGCGAGTAAAACCAGCTGTAGTAGTCTTGGTTGCTATTTACTCAAGGTGACAGGGTCTCACCTGCCACCTGGAGAGCAGGAAAAATCCCTTTGGCAATGGAAATGCCCTTCCACCCAGCACTCCCACCCCTGCAAGAGCTGCAGGTCAGCCTGAGGCCATGACTGTGCACTGCTCAGTGGTGCCATTGGGGGACTGGTTGCAGCTGCTGGTAATGCACCCATTCAACACAAGAGTCACCAAGGGTCCCCGGCCACATGTGAGTAATCACAGGATAGATTTGTGGGAAAGGAGTAGGGGAAGAGGCTGTGATGGCAAAGGCAGGTATGGGACTCCCTTCCTAATCCTGAGTCCCCTGATCAGTTGTTATGAGCAAGGCACCCCCACCCACAAAGCCAGCCCATTATAGACTGGTCTGTAGTGGAATCTCTTGTCTCATATGTTACAGTGAAGAAGGTTACTTCAGAGTATAATGTGATCTTGATCAGATGGGTCAATGGGCTGAGGAGTGGCAGATGGAGATTAATTTAGATAAATGTGAGGTGCTACATTTTGGAAAAGCATATCAGAGCAGGACTTATACACTAAATGGTAAGGTTCTGGGGAGTGTTGCTGAACAAAGAGACCTTGAAGTGCAGTTTCATAATTCCTTGAAAGTAGAGTCTCAGGTAGATAAGATAGTGAAGGTGGTGTTTGGTATGCTTTCCTTTATTGGTCAGAGCATCGAGTGTAAGAGTTGGGAGGTCATGTTGCGGCTGTACAGGACATTGGTTAGACCACTGTTGGAATGTTGCATGTAATCTGGTCTCCTTCCTATTGGAAAGACATTGTGAAACTTGAAAGGGTTCAGAAAAGGTTTACAAGGATGTTGCCAGGATTGGAGGATTTGGGCTACAGGGAGAGGTTGAACAGGCTGGGGCTGTTTTTCTTGGGGTGTTGGAGGCTGAGGGGTGAGCTTATAGAGGTTTGCAAAATCATAAGGGGCATGGATAGGATAAATAGACAAGGTCTTTTCCCGGGGTTGGGGGAGTCCAGAATTAGAGGGCACAGGTTTAGGGTGAGAAGGGAAAGATATAAAGGGACCTAAGGGGTAACGTTTTCATGCAGAGGGTGGTGCGTTTATGGAATGGGCTGCCAGAGGAAGTGGTGGAGGCTGGTACAATTGCAACATTTAAAAGGCATCTAGATGACTATATGAATAGGAAGAGTTTGGAGGGGTATGGGCCAAGAGCTGGCAAATGAAACTAAATTAGGTTAGGAAAGCTGGTTGGCATGAACGAGTTGGACTGAAGAATCTGTTCCATGCTGTACATCTCTATGACACTATGTACACCTCACTCCCTCCGAGCAGCTCTGATAGGGTTTCTGTTTGGGCTTCCAAGACATTGAACCCCTCAGTTAAATATCAGCACAGGGAATAGGGCTTTAATGATATGTATGAGCCTTCCTGACCTGTATTTAATCAGGGCAGAAGTGGGAAGGGAGATGGGCCCCTACCCATTACCCTCCCTCAGAAGAGGGAATTAAATTCCAATCCTAGTTCTTGGTTCTGTGGGATCTGCCTCATTTTACATTTCAGGGCAAGATCAACAAATTCAGAGACAGTTGCACATGAACTGAAAATCAAAATTCACGTTTCTTGTTGTTTTTTTTTCACTTGCCTTTCCCTGAAGACTGGGCAAGGCTTGATATGATTTGGGAGGAGTTGTTGACCTGAGCAATAGATCAGCCTAGCATTGCGCACCTCATCTTCCGCCTGGGCAGCCTACAGCACGGCGGAATCATCATGGTGTTCTCCAATTTCAAATAACCTTCCCACCCATTCCCCAACTCCCTTTCCATCTCCCATCCTCCCTTCCACACCTCTGACCGACCCTTCCTTCCAGCTACCAACTGGATTTTTCCTTATATCGACCAACCAGATCCTGTATTCACTACCACTACCTATATTCACTTACCACTACCTCATAACTCCCACCCCAATACATAACCTCTCCCCCCCCCCGCATTGTTTATTTGCAGCTTCCCCTACCCCCACCTCCATTCCTGAAGAAGGGTTATACCCGAAATGCCGATTCTCCACCTCCTGATGATGTCTGGCTTGTTGCATTCTTCCAACTACCTGCCTGCCTACTTTGGATTCCAGCATCTGCAGCTTTTGTTTATCTCTAACTGTGCAGGGATAGCAGCTGTAGTTACTGGAGACATTTTTTATCCTGTTGTTCACTTGAAATCCCTGGAAGTGTAGTTTAGAAGAAAGTTTGGGCACTTATTACTTTATTTTCCCATCTGTATCCCTGGGAATCAAATAGCAACCATCAATGGAGGATTTTTAAAGTCCTGAGTATCTGCTGTTTCAGAGGGACAAGAGGAGAAAAATTGTTCTGCCGTCAGATGAAGAAAGGAAAACAACTGAACCTAAAAAGAGGGAAATGTATCGCTTGTAAATGGGAGATTGAGTTTGTAGCTAGAAGGAAGACTTGACTAGCACCAGATCTTGCTGTTACAGTAAGCTTTTGAGAAATCTAACGATGTTTTAATCTTCATTCTGAAAGCGTAAGATTGGTTTCCTTCATAGACTTCTATGTTTGTCTTTTGTTTAATCTAAATTGTAACTATTTTCTTGAACAGGATTAAACTCTCCATTAATAAGTAACTATTCTAAATCTCATTTCTGCTATGTAACCAAAAAATAAGATTATTTGAAATAATGTGTCACAATGAGCACAGATACTTACCATCTGGAATTTCTCCTTCTGCTGCAGGGATATTGTAAAATAGTGAGTTAATGAAAATGAGAGAGACAGGGAGAGGTTAAGCAGAGCAGAGCAAATCTGATACCTACACTCTATATCTTCAATATATTTTTCACATTTAAATAATTGTAGGAAATAAAATCGCTGAAATCTTGTGGACACAGGAGGTGGCTTGTCTGTCATCTGCGGATTCAGTCAGAGATCATGAGCCAGTCAGACAGATATCTGGGGTCAGGTCTGAGTCCAGGATCAAGACAAAATGTGAGGCAGTAGTGGTAGTGTCCCTGCCTCTGGATCAGGAGGCCAGGGTTCAAGTTCTCACCTATTTTGAGGGTGTGCATTTCTGAACAGGTTAATTGGGAAAAGTTGACACAGAATGGGCAGGAATCCTACATTTTGGTTACTGCTAGCCAATCAGAAGCCTGCAGTTCTTTTGCTCAGCAGAGGAGGTGGTGGCTACTGCCAGAATGACAGCCACCAGGGACCAGGAATCAGGAGCAACCTGGGACCAACTGTAACCGATGGCAGGTGGGATGCTGGTGGGGTGGGGGTGTGGGGCTCACAGTGTAACAGGGTCAGACAGGGAGCTGTGGACAAATCCATCCCCACTGAGGAAAATTTGCTCATGAGGGTGACCAATCAGAGAGAAGTCTGAATGGACAGGGAGGAAATAGTGAGAAGCTCCTCTAATCACAATCAATCACATACAGGAAAACTGCAGATGCTGGAATCCAAAGCAGATGAGCAGGAGGCTGGAAGAACACAGCAAGCCAGGCAGCATTAGGAGGTGCAGAAGTTGATGTTTCAGGTATAACCCTTCTTCTGGAATGGAGGTGGGGGTAGGGAGAGCTGCACTTCCTGATGCTGCCTGGCTTGCTGTGTTCCTCCAGCCTCCTGCTTGTCTCCCTCTAATCACAGGATGCTTCGCTCACAAGGCTCATTAACAAACCTGTCAGCAACTAATGTGACAAAGGAACAACCTGTGATCGGAGGAGCACAGGTCAGCTCGGTAACCGCTGGAATTGAGGGATTCACTGGGGAGTGGAGAGGCTAAGGTCTGGGGGCAGTTGCACCAAGGTTTAGATGTGGCTGACAGGGGCTGGGAGCCAGCGACTGTTTTGCCCAGTCCTGGAGAGAGATCCAGGTCTGGAAGAAGCCTTTTGCCACTGCTGGAAGGAGCAGGGACAGCCTTTATGTTGAGGCAGAGTCTGCCCATGTGGAATGAAGCGATTGTGGGGAAGAGGGAGAATGTAAGGAGGACAGAGGAGACATGAAACTGGAGAGCAATGGGGAAGCCACAACTCTAAGAGGAAAGTTGAAGGGGTTGCGAGGAAGGTTTGGGGAGATTGGGAAGTCAGAGATGAAACTTAAGAGATATGGAAGCTGCAGGAGGACCGGGAAGAAATGGGAAAACTACTGGCTACAAAGGAGAGTGAAAGAAAGAGGGAAGCTTCATGGGGTTAGGAGATTGACAGATGCTGCAAAGTATAAGAATATTTCAAACCTGTCAACATAGGAACATTGAGCTAACAGAGAGCAAGGAAATTTGAAATTACTGAAGTGATGAATTACTTGTAAATTAATGTGGTATCTCTAAAGTTGATACATGTTTAGGAGCCACCCTATAGGAAAGATTGCAGTGGGTGTTATTGTAGTGAACACTTCTCAGCTGTTAAAATTAAATCTGGAATTGAGAGCTGAGATGCAAAGGTAAGACATGATTTGGAGATGCCGGTGTTGGACTGGGATGTACAAAGTTAAAAATCACACAACACCAGGTTATAGTCCAACAGGTTTAATTGGAAGCACTAGTGGTTATAGTAACTTCTGGGTTAATGTATTCTGGCTTTGTGAATATATGATGGAAGTGAATCAGCTCATACTTCATCACTCTGCTTAAGTTGTATTTAGGGTAATGGCTTTTATGTTTAGGTGTATGTGTCAGTTATCTTTTTTTTTAAAAAAGCATATTTTGTTTCCTTATGTCTATTGTCATGTGCCCATTTAAACGGTGTTTAGGAAATGGAGTCTTCCCTTGTTTGTTATGGGTTAAAGTTTACTAGAGTTGATAATGATTGAGAATATTGATTAATTCTTCTTGTTCTGATTCTGTGTCAATCCAAATACACCAAACATTAATACAAAAACAAAAGGCAATGTTTCATGTCACTCCATCACCTTATGACGAAATGACTCCGAGTATAAAAAAAAGTGCCTCCCTACTTCTGTTAGCTAAACAGGATCCCTCAAGAAACAGAAACAGAAAATGATGGAAAAGCTCAGCAGATCTGGCAGCATCTGTGGAGAGAAATCCGAGTTAATGTTTTAGGTTTTGAGGAAGAGTCACTCAACCTGAAACAATAACTCTGATTTCTCTCCACAGCTGCTGCCAGACCTGCTGAGATTTTCTAACAATTCCTGTTTTTGTTTCTGATTTACAGCATCCGCAATTTTTAAAGTTTTTATTAGAATCTCTCAAGAGGAGCTCTTGAGTGGAGTGGGTGGGGGGGGAGGTGGAGGGTGGAAATGTGCCCTCGTCAGCAATAAATGTCGGGTGTGGCCCTCAGCAGCTCTGCTCATCCATCTTCCTGATGCCATGCACCTCGATTAGATGCTGAGTATCTTTGAATATGGTTCTCCCCACTAACCCGCTGCCTGATCCTCAGTCAGTCTACATAGCTTTACTTGTTCTTCCCACAGTGACAGACCCATCTGCATCTGGGTAAATACTGGCACTAGTAGAATGTGACCCCTAATTTCTCATGAGTTGGCTGTTTAAGGGCCTTAAATGTGGTGGGACAGGAAGACTAACAACAGGCCTTTCCACCCCAGAGTTAACCAGGTTGGAGCAGGAGATGGTGGAGTATTTACCTGCCTTGCTCCTATTGGATGAGGATCTGCAATCAACTCTATTGTATTCAAAGATCTCATGCAATCACCTAAAGGAATGTTTCAACCATATGAATTGAAAATGATATTCTCCTTATGACTGAAACCTGTAGCTGATGAAACAAAGCGGATGCCTGAATTGAGGATCGTAAAAATAAAATATTATGCTGGTTAGTAAAGAGCTGAATGTCAAATTCATTTTCTCATTCAACAGGAGCTCCAGAAGTTTGAGCAATACATCTTTTCAGATTATGCGAAGCTCATTCAAATGGAGAATATCTATGAAGAAATCTTACTTGAGACCATTCTCAGGGAGGTGGTCAAAGGTGAGTATTTTGTTTCATAAGTGCCGACCTTAGAAAATTAGCTGAAGCTTCAACGTGGCTGGTAGAGTTCTGGAAGACCATTAATTTAAACGTAGCATTGAATATAAGCTAATTGGGTCATAAAAAAAAAACAACATAACAGCACTTAACCGTGTCTTGACTTTCATTAAAAAAGAAAAAGATCTTCCAGTTACTTTCCTGCTCACTGGCTCAGTATGGGTTAAGGAAGGAAGGAGATATTTTATCACTGTGAACTGACTTAGACAGCTATGCAGTATGGCCCCTATGTAATACCCAAATATCGTGTAGGTTTTTTATTCATTCATAGGACATGGGCATTGCTGGCTGGCATTTCTTTCCTAACCCTAGTTGACCTTGAGAAGGTGGTGGTGAGCTGCCTTTTTTGAACCATTGCAGTCCATGTGCTGTAGGTTGAACCACAATGCCCTTGGGGAGAGAATCTTCGGATTTTACTCAGTGACACTGAAGGAATGGCAATATATTTCCAAATTTGGGGTGGTGAGTGGCTTGAAGGGGAACTTGCAGGTGGTGGTACTCCCATGTATCTACTGCCCTTATCCTTCTCAATATAAGTAGTCACGGATTTGGAAGATCCCGTCTGAGAATCTTTGGTGAATTTCTGCAGTGCGTCTTGTAGATAGTACACACTGCTGCTACTGAGCTTTAGTGGTGGGGGAGTGGGTGCTTGTGGATGTGGTGCTAATCATGCAGGCTTTTTGTCCTAGATGCCAACTTTGTCACTACATTCAACCTCATGCCATTACATTGACTTCATTCCTACCTGCTCTTGAAAAATTAAGCTACTCCATTATTACTTTAAAAATTAACTGTTCCAGTGATTTCAGGCCCATTACCTATAGATTACAACTGTTCTAAAAGTCTGATGACTAAATTCTACATGCAGCAAGTCTTGTTCATCAATCACCACTACTTTTGCTGAATTTCTTTGCTCTCCAGTCACCAATTTTTCACTACTTTAAAATTCTCACCCTCTCCATGATCCAAATTCTCCCATGTTTATAATCTCCTTCTACAATTTCCAGACTTCTTCATTCCTCTCACTCCTGAGCATCCAGTCTCCTTTGATCATGCCTTCAGTTGCACCCTCTCTCTGTATCCACTTTCTCTGCATCTTCCTATCCTCCTTTAAGACTCTGTTTAAAACCCAAAGCTTTTAGCTAATCATGCTATTATTTCTTATGGCTTGGCCTCCATTTTTGACTGATTATCTCTTGTGCAAAATTTGTAATAGAAATGTTGCATTTCAGTAAGGTAAACTATGTTGTTTTAATTTATTTTCATTTGAGAAACAACTTGTTTTTTTCTTGATAGTGGTGAATGAAGCTGCCATCTTGAAGAAACACAACCTCTTTGAAGACAACATGACTTACACTAGTGACAGTGATAGCAATCTCACTGATAAAAATGAAGGAAAGACTCCACCAGATTCTCAATCAAGGAGCCCTGCTAAAACATCATCTGAAGGTTCAGATGCTGAGGGATTAGAAACTGTAGAAAAAGTGACTTTACAAATGTCTGCTCCTGCAACAGAATCCTCACTGATTGAGATACAGGAACGTGAACAGTCATCAGCCTCACTGGATAAAATTCTTCAGACTACATTAGCTTCTAAACAGAATGGAGAAGGGATTATGCAAGTAGATACCAATGCAGTGCAGGAAACTAGTCCAAGCACAATTACTTGTCAGGAACCTGACAAAGTAATCACAGTTGATAACCAGAACAATAATGATAACATACCAACAAATGAATGCCAGAACAGACAGGCTGAAGTACAAGATGAAAGGGACAATTCCCCAGCTCCCGATAGTTTGAAAGAAATACATGATCTGTTAACGGTGGCAGTTGTGTCAGTTGAAGAGGGTCCCGAGACTCAGAAAGCTATTCCGCCTAATGATGAAAGCCATAGTCAAGTAGACAAGGAATCTAGTCCAAATGTGGATGAACAATTTAAGGTTGTAGAAGAAATGAAAGAAGATGATGTGTCAGCAATTGAACTTGTAGAAGGTCAAAGTGAGGATAGTAAAGAACCTAAAGTAGGAAACATACTAGCACCAGTTGAGGAACTTGTAGAAAGCCACAGTGAGAAAGCTAATGAACTCAAAACCTTGCAATCAACAGTTAAGGAACTTGTGGGAGAACAAGAAGAGGAAGATGATGAATCTAAAGACTCACAGTCAACCGTTGAGGAGCTTTTGGAAGAACATGATGAGGAAGATAAGGAACCCAAAGAATCACCATCCACAGTTGAGCTTTTGGAAGAGCATGGTGAGGAAGATAAGGAACCCAAAGGCTCACCACCCACAGTTGAGGAGCTTTTGGAAGAGCATGGTGTGGAAGATAATGTACCTAAAAGCTCACCACCCACAGTTGAGGAGCTTGAGGAAGAACATGGTGAAGAAGATCTCAAACGCAAAAGCTCACCATCTACCGTTGAGGAATGTATGAAAAATCAGAGTGAGGAAGAGGTGTTAAAAGAAGACTTACCAGCAACTGTTAATAATCTTGTAGATCAAGACAAAAAAATGACAGAAGCAGTAAAGCAAAATGAATGTCTAGAAATTGAGCCTTGCATTGACAACATTGAGTCTAATCATGTTTCTGAAAGTAGTCCAATATTGCACAAAGATGCAGTTGAAGAAGTGAGAACTATAGACACCACAGACACTGAAATAGCACTTGAATATTCTGAAAAGGACAAGGAACAAAGTACATTGAGCCAGGATGAAGCTAAGGAGGATGAGAAAGATTCTCCAATGTAGTTCATCATTGATGTAGAAGCAAAGGGAAAGGAATTGGTGGTAAGTGACTCATCATTGCAGTAAACAAATCTGTTGGATCACCAATCAGTGAAGAAAGCACCTTGACAATCAAACTCCAGTATAACAATTCCAAGAAACCAAAAAACCCTATTTCTACTTTGACCAGAGGCCTTTACTGAGAGATCAGATCATATTTGATGTTTTCTAGATTACATTGGATTGCACTTCCTATTTTTGTGCTTTCTTTGTGAAGTGACAAGAGAAGAGGTCTGTTCTTGATTTTATTTGAAGTGTCTTTTTCACCACATAAGGCTTCAAGTGGGTACGCAGTGATTCGGTTTGAATGGACTGTAAGAAAATAAATCCGAGCTTACACCCAAGTGCACCAAACAATAATTGAAGAGTGTGCTTTAAAAAAAGGAGATTATGTGAAGGACAATGGAACAGCTTTTGGTACAGAAGAGGTGGTTATTATCACAATTCAAAACAATTGCAGGAGATTCAAAGCCAGCAACTTTCTTTGTGCAAAACTGGATCTGTAATGTTAACAAAACCTTTACAATAGATTCTATTTTCAAGTCTGCTTTGAAGTTTTGGATGGTATCTACAGAAGATAGACATTGTAATCTGATATAATTTAGTTTCTTCTTATAGCTGTTTGTTAATGTATAAAGGAATTATTAAAATCATGTCTTATTTTCACCTGCTGACAATACTTGGAATGCTGTACAATTATTTACATTACTCTGTTTATAACATAGAATTTAGGCTTCAATTCAGTATGGTTTCAGCCATAAATTAATACCTGCAATGTAATCATTTAGTAGAATGCTCAGTTTAGATTTATGCCAATACCAAGACTGCATGCCTGTCTGATCACTTTCCTCTTCACTGTTCAAATAAGTGTAGCAATGGATCTTGCTGTTATCTATTGATTAACGGAATTAATGTTGATGTTGTGTGACTTCACACTTTCTAACACTCTAGCAGCATAAAGTAATACTGGCCTGTGGTTGTTTTTTTATATAATTCAGAGTTCGCCAATCTCTCACTTATCCTGCTCTAAGGAATAGTGTAAATACAGCAACCATAATATTTCAGATGCAGCAATCACTTTGAGTAAAGAAGAACTAATCATACAAAGTTGGGTTATTTTGATGCAGCCAAAATTGTACCTGCTCTGCAGTCATTTCTTTCAAACTTCAATATCAGTGTCCACAGCTGAAGTTTGAATGAACAATTCAGGGTTATAATTGTGAATTTCCAAACAAAAACTGATCAACTACATAACTAAAAATATAAGGTGAAAGTGAGGACAGCCGATGCTGGAGATTAGAGTCAAGAGTGTGGTGCTGGAAAAGCACTGCAGGTCTGGCAGCATCCAAGGAGCAGGAGAATTGACGTTTCGGACAAAACTAAAAATATAAAGTCAGTCATTGCAATAAAGGAAACAGATTAAACATTTCCATTTATCTTTCAAGTGGAGGGATAGGACAGTTCTACGTTAAGACCTATGTTTGTCCTATGTGAGGAATTCACAGCCCTTTTCCCAAGAAGACAAAGAGATTGAATATCACAGGTTTCCTTTTGGAAGACAGGAGGAGGGAAATGGGCCTTTTGTTTCAGGAATAGTCATTCTTTGAAACCTGAGATGCATTATAGAGATATGCTAGTTATTGGCCTCCCAACGCTTGACCTGTATGTCACAGAAAATCCAAAAGAAGAAAAAAAACAAATACTCATCTAGTGGAATTTTTAAAAAGCATAGAATCACACTATTATCACCAGGGATGATGATTAAAAAATACACAGTGCTAAATAATTAAAAGTTATGCAACTGCAAGTATCACATTATTTTAATTGTTATTATAAACTAACTTATCACAATTTTGAAAAAAAATTCTGTACAACTATCAATCTGTCTATTTCCATACTCCATTGTACAATTTCTTGCAATAAAATATTGCCTTTAATTAATAATTGGAAGGGAGTATCAGTTGATTATGGTTATGGGATTTTACAACAGTATTATCCAAGTTTGATCAATGGAATAATACAGAGTTTCATTTTCGGTAAAGGAAACACATTTTTATAAAAATGCATCAATAGTCAGTAAGTGTACAGTCATTATGAGGCTAAAAACTTAAATTATCCAACAACACCCTAACTTGCATTCTGTTATCCATCAAACATAGATCTTGCTTCTTTTATCTAGAATTACAGAATTCATAAATGTTCTAATTGAAGGTGACAATAAGTCAACCTGACTAGGTGCCATTTGATGTGGCATTTAAACAATAAATGGATCCAGTGTTCTTTGTTTAATGATTTGTCAAATATAATCAATTACTAACACTTTCTGAAATGGTTAGCCAACTTTAGTTACTTTACAAGCAATTTAATACACTCATACAGTAGTTTTAAACATAATATTGCCAAAGAGTATTGTGATGTTTGGTGGTGACATGGAGTTAGCTCCATTTAACTCAGAACTTTTGTTTTATTGTTGAGTCTTTTGTTTCTAACTGTAAAAGGACTTCTCATTTTATAATTCATTTACTTTCTCACCAAATACTTGGAATGGACATAGTATGCACTTGTTTTACTGAACACTGCTTATTTTTTCAATCTGTGATTCATTCCAATTAGGGTGACCAGTCAGGATACAATTAGCAACAACGAGCTCAGGAAACAAAGAAAACCTCAGATACAATTCTTGTTCTGAAAACTTGTTGGACAGTGACTGTGTAGGTGATAAGTGATGGTAGTATCAGGTTTTGCTGTGCTTCTTCAATGGTGGTTTTACTGCTAACATGGATCTGGCATTTTTTTATATTGTAAGTTTGTTGACAGAAGAGAATTGAGGCAGTATATTTTTACCCCCTACCTAATCCTGTCATAATATAAAACTCTTCCGTTATTGCAGCCAAAGGAGCAGGAGGAGAAATCTTAAAAGGAAGAGGAGTAAGCCTTTTTGTTAATTAAATTCTTTCCATAAGCCTATGTAGTGAGGAAAGCAAAGTAAATGGCTTTAATTGAGGGGTAGGAACCATAAGTGGGCCTTTCTCCTCCAATATTCTACTGTATGAAATTGTTATTACATCACAGCACCCACCAGAGTTAAAGTCTGAGACTTTGGGCATTTTCTTATTTACTAACTTGGATCATTACCATCAAAATGTTAGACAGAAAAGCCCTAGTCTAGTTCCTGAGTAACTGGACAACTGATCTTCATAAAGCGCAATTTTGCTTTCTCTCTCCACATCACAACCACCCCCCCCACCACCACCCCCAAGACCCTACCTGAATAACCCCCATCATCTAACTACCATATCCCACCTCCCTCATGAACTGTCCTCACCGGCCTCCAAACTGACAACCCTTCCCCTCACCTGACTATCCTGTTGTACATACTCACTCATCCAACTGCAACCCTACACCTCACAAATGGCTTACCCATCTGCCATGTACTTACCAGCAACTAGCAGTTAGTGCCACATAAAGAAGATGTGACTTGTCTAGATCCCAATGCTCCAGCATAATAAAGAAGCAGTTTGATTGATATTACATATTACTTATAATGTTTCCAAAGAAAGATTCTGTTGGAGTAGGGAAAAGTAGGAGCAGAACAACAATCCACAAAGCAAGGGGTTTCCAACACCATCAACAGCATTGCACTGTAAGATAAATCTGAATATTGTGTTAAACTAGGCCCTGGTTGAGGAAGGAATCTCCATTTCTAAAGCATTGGAATTCCTTATTTCATTAGCTCCAACTACTCTTATACTTACAGAAATTTGTTTGAATTTTCGTCAAACCCTGGAAGAATGAAATTGCACAATGGGGTGTTACTACAAACATTTGAATATATTAGTGATTACATGTAAAGGCCAAAAGTGCTTTTTCCCCATATACAATTTACTTTCAACTCAACTACCAACAAATATAGAAAGTCATTTTATATCATGATCTTAAAATCTCTATCTGAATCTATTGGAAGACAAAATGGATGTGACTGCACATTATTTTTAATCATAATTTCTTCACTCACATTCCAGCCATATCTTATGAGGCATTACAACAGAAACATTTAGAAACTGAGATCACTTTATGTTCTGTTGCGTTCTGTCTGGAGTAATGTACACAGCTATTCAGTTTCTCTTTATAGTGGCTATTTGATTCTTGAAGATGGGAATAAGAAGGATACACACATTTTTTTGAATAACTTTAAATCCCCAAAACTGCTTATACTCTGAAACAGCCACAATGCCACTACTGCAGATAGAGTTGCAGAAGCAAGAGATCTCCGATATCAATTCACCTTTCTCTACATATTTTCTGGGATGCACATATATACATTCTGAATTTAAACATGTTTAACTTGAATGAGTTTTGTATCATAAACACATACAATGATGTTGCCATGTATTTCAAACTAAATGTTTGAACTATTAGTGTTTCAAATGGAGCATGCCAGTTCTTTTTTTCATGACTTTGTATTTTGAAAAACCTTTATCCATTTAATATTGGATCTAATATTATTTTTAATGAATTAATTATCATAAATAAAAACAACAAAAAATCCACTTCCAATATTTGTGGTTATTGATATAGATAAATCAACTTCTTTAATCCTCTGCAGGTGAATTGCCAATATGAATTACAGCTGGATCTTCAGAGATTTGCAAGAATTTTATTAAATAAGGTAACAGGCACACAGGTACTTCTAAATCGATGCTTAATTTTAATTATTTTAAAATAATCAGTATTTTCCTGCTTAAATAATCCTCTCATAATTGAAATATAACTCCAGAAAATGCAGCTATCATTCTGTAGGAATAAGCTTGTCTAGTTTCAGTTTTACAGAGAATGACGGATAACTGGAAGCAAAAACAGTGCTATTGAAAGGGGCACAGAATGTCTATCTCACACACATACATACGCACACACACAGTGATTGATAGCTATCATCTAAACTCGGAGATTGAATACCTTTGTAGAGATGCAATACCATAAGTTACGATATAAAATTTAAAAGCAATTTCAAATAAAAGGAAACATGAAGGGTTTTGCCTAAATTTGCCTAAACTATTTTGTAATACCTACATACGTAAAGTACAATTAAAAATGCTGCTGACTTCTCAGAGTGGAAAACACAATCTTGGTGAAGGCCTCATTTATGGCATGGCCTGGAGATAATGATTTTAGGTATTAAAGGATAAATCTGATGATGGGACATCTATAACAGAATAATATTTCTTGTCTGAAGAAAAGGTGACCCAAAAAAGATGAATATGTTAATACTAAAATTATGAATGGTGGGCTTGGTGGCTCAGTGATTAGCATTGTTGCTTCACAGTGCCAGGTACCCAGGTTCGACTTTAGCCTTGGGTGACTGTGTCGAGTTTGCAAGTACTCTGGGTTTCTGCTGCATGCTCCAGTTTCCTCCCATGGTCCAAAGATGTGCAGGTTAGGTGAGTAGGCCATGCTAAAATTGACTGTCTGTGGAGTTTGCACATTCTCCTCGCATCAGCGTGGGTTTCCTCTGGGTGCTCCGGTTTCCTCCCACAGTCCAAAGATGTGCAGGTCAGGTGAATTGGCCTTGCTAAATTGCCCATAGTCAGAGGGAAATGGGTCTGGGTGGGTTACTCTTCGGAGGGTCAGTGTGGACTTCCACACTGTAGGGAATCTAATCTAATCTAGTCTAAATTGTCCAAAGTGTCCAGGGATGTGCAGGCTAGGTGAATTAGCCATGGTAAATGCATGATTACAGGGATAATTCACAGGGTTGGTGCAGACTCGATGGGCTGAATTGCCTCTTGCTGCACTGTAGGGATTCTATAGATTATTCTCAATTAGAAATGGCAGGCAGAAAGTGCCAGAATATACTAGCCAAATGTTCATTACCTGCCATACTGGTAGAGGAAAGAGATTGTGCTTATGTCAAGACCACATAGTGGTAACATTTAATGTTGAAATTAGTATATGCAGATGGTCTTGCATTTTCTGGAAGGCCCATTTTCCACTTTGAACCCTCCAGTGTCTCATTTCAAACAGCACAATGTGATGCCAACCAATATGATCCTCATAAGCAGTATAAAAAGGGACCATGCAATTACTTTTTGATTTAATAATTTTGGCTCAAAAAAGAAAGTGCTTAAGCAAATCAACAGATCTGACAGCATTTATGGAGGAAGAATCATAAATGAAATCGCAAGTGTAAAATTACTTTTCTTCAAAAATGAAAAGAGTTGGAAATGTAATGGACTTTATCCTTGTAAAAGAAAGATGGGGTGGGGGAGGTCAGAGAATAGTTAGACAGAAAGGGAAATTAGATATCAAGGGTGTCTTGGAACAAAAGGCAGAGGGAGTGATATGTAACAGAGAAACAAAGCTTTGGTGCATAGGAGAAGAGTAAAGGTCAGTTCTGATTTAAAGCAAAAGCTTGACACGAAGATACTGATGCTGTGGGAGATTAAAAAAAGTTAAAAAGGAAGACAGTGTTCATACTCTGAAGTTGTTGAGCTCTATGTTGGTTTAAAGTGTCTCAGCAAGACATGAGATGCTGCTCCTTCATCTTGTGATGGGCTTTGCTGGAATGTCGAAGCAGGCCTTGGACAGAAATGTGAGCAATGACAGCAGGATGGTGTTTTCAGCTGGTATTCAACTGGAGTGATGTTTGCGAACTGAGTTGAAATGTTCCACAAAACTGTCACCCAGTCTGTATTTGGTCTCCCTTGTGTAGAGATGACTGCATTCTGTCCAGCAAATAAGAATCATACAGCACCAAGGAGGATTTTGGCCTATCCTGTCTGTATGGCCAAAACTACTCAACAGACCTAGTTCCACTTTCCAGCCTTGAATATTATGACACTTCCAGTGCTCATGCAATTACTTTGTAAAGGTTGTGAGGTTACCCACCTCAACTAACCTCCCAGGCAGTGCGTTCCAGACCTCCATCACTCTCATGATGAAAGATATCCTCAAATCCCTCCTACCCTCCTGCCTTGCACCTTAAAAGTGTGCCCCCTATTAGTAACCCTTCAACTATGGGGGGCAGAAGCTTGATATTGATGCTGTGGATGTTTCACATAACCTTATACATCACAAACAGGTTCCCCCCTCAACCTTGTCTACTCCGAAGAAAACAACCTGAGCTTATCCAGTCACTTTCCATCATAGAAATGTTCCATCTCAGGCAACATCCTGGTGAATCTTCTGTGCTCCTCCATCAATGCAGTCACATCCTTCCTATTGTGCAGTGACCAGAACTGCATACAGTACTGCAGTTGTAACTTAACAAACGTTTTGTATGGCTCAGACATAACTTTCTTGCTCTTATAGTATATGCCTCAACTGATAAAGGCAATTGTCTTCTATATGTTCTTAACTACCCTGTTAACCTGCAGTACCACCTTCAGGGATCTATGGATAAGCATCCCAAGATCCCTCTGTTCCTCTGAGGTTCTGAGTGTCCTACCATTCATCGAGTACTCCTTTGTCTTGTTACTTCTTCCAAAGTGCAATACCTCACATATATCAGGGTTAAATTCCATCTGCCACTGACTTGCACATCTGACCAATCCTTTTGTACTCTCCTATCACCTAAGACCTTCTTCCTCACTGTCAACCACTCTACTAGATCTTGGTGGTATGCCACTGGTCACAGCCTCCAGTCACACAAACAGCCTTTTCCCACCACCCTCTGTCCCTTGTTACTCAATCAAATTTTGGATCCAACTTGCCAAGTTATCTTGGATCTCATGTGCTTTTACCTTCTTTATCAGTCTCCTATATGTGACCTTGTCAAAAGCCTTGCTGAAATCCACATAGAAGTACAACTAAAATTTTGCTTCTCCCGAAAGGACAATGAGTTGGAATGAGCTAAATGGACAGGAGTTATATCTCCTGTGACAACAAAAGGAGCTATGGTGAGATTTGTGGCAGAATGGTGTGAGATGTTTTGAAATCTATCTTGACATTAGGAGCAATTCACTACGTGTTTTATTCATTTGCCAAGTGGTGAGTTGTTCTCAAGGAAGCAGTCATTTCAGACCAGAAGTAGTAGCAGCAGAGGTAGGCCATTCAGCCCATTAGAGTCTGCTCCGTCATTCAATTAGACCATGGCTGATCTGTTAATTCTCAACTGCATTTTCCTCTCTTATCACCATAAGCCTCAATTCCGTTAATGATTAGAAAATGATCTCAGCCCTACTGGTCCCACTTCAACTGCCCTCTGTAGTAAAGAATTCCACACATTCTCTACCCTCTGAAAGAAGAAATTCGTTTTGATTTCTGTCCTAACTGGGTGACCCCTTTCTCTGAGATTATGACCTCTGACCCGAGACACTGCATAAAGGAAAACAACATCTCAGCATCTACCCCGTCAAACCCCCACAGAATCCTACATGTTTCAAAACGTCTCTGCTCATTCTTCTAAACTCCAATGAGTACTCACCAAATCTGGTCACCCTCTTCTCATCAGATGATCCTTCCATATGCAAAATCAACCTTGTGAACTTTCTCTGAACTGTCCCAATGCCAGCATAATTTTCCTTAGATAAGAGGACCAAAACTTGTCACACTATTCCAGGTGTCATCTGACTAATAGAAAGTGAGGACTGCAGATTAGAATCGAGAATGTGGTGCTGGAAAAGCACAGCAGGTCAGACCGCTTCCGAGGAGCAGGAGAACCGATGTTTCGCACATAAGCTTATGCACGAAACATTGATTCTCCTGCTCCTTGGAAGTGGCCTTACCTGTCATCTGACTAGTGCCTTGTATAGTTTTAGCAAGACCTTCTCACTTTTATTAATCTTTTGCCTTTGAAGTGAAGGTCTTCCCTGTCACCTGCTAAACTTGGATGCTATGTTTTTGTCATTCATACAAGGGGACTCCCAAATCCCTCTGTGTTGCAGTTTTCTGCTGTATTTCCCCATTTAAATAATATTCAGGCTCTCAGTTCTTCCTGCCAAAATGCATAACCTCATATTTTCCCACATTATAGTTCATTTGCTAAGTTTTTACTCAGAAACGGGATTATGGCTTTATATGGCTTATTAATACCACCACTCACCGCATTAATATTCCTAGTTTACCAAATGTCCCGAGCAGGCTAGACTTTGAGATTCTTGACATGGGAGTAGGAGCGGGTACCTGATGACTTCAGTTCACTGCTTGCTCCAAAGGACCTCCATGTTGGACACCAGGCATAAATATCACAGGGCATGTTCCATCTGCCACATGCACCCTACATCCACAGACGTTGGCATCTGACATGACTTGTCTTTTAGGAACCCTCAAAACCCATCTCTGATCCATATAGAGTACACTCCTGCACTTCAATGCTGCACCTTCTGTACATAGTGTGTGGCAAGATGGCCATTGTACTGGATGAGAGGAATGCCATGGGAAGGAGAGTGGTGGTGGAGGGGGATGGTGCCAGCTCAGGCCTTTTTTCCAGGCAGATGCAGAGAGCCCTTAGATTATCCTGAAAGGAGATGGATGTATAGAAGGATTGCATGTCCACGGTGAAGAGGAAGTGACTGGTGCACACAAAGTGGAAAGTTTGAAACTGACAGAAAGTATCAGAAGAATTATGGATGTTTTTCGGAAGGGACTGGACAAGGGGAGAAAAAGTTATGGTGCTAAGAAGAGATAGGTTTTGTGGGGCAGGAATAGGCGGAACAATGTGTTTACCTGGGCAAACTGTTTAGTGATTTTGGGAAGAAGGTAGAAGCAGACTGTACAAGGTTGTAGGATTTTGAGCTTAGTTGTGACTCATAACTGTGCTCTGGGCAATTAAGGATGGCAATAAATTCTGGCATAGCTAATGACACTGACATTCAATTGGATTGGATGAAGAATCCTGCTCAAAGTAAGGATGATGGCACTGGTAATGGAAGAAGAGCTCAAAAATCATCTTCTAAGTTTGGGAATGAGAGGATGTAACTGAGGCTTTTTATTAATCTCTTGACTTTTTAAAAAATTCACCCATGGAACATAGACGTCTCTGGCAAACCAGCATTTTTATCGCCCATCCATAGAGGTCCATGGGCAGCATAGTGACTCAGTGGTTAGCACTGCTGCCTCACAGCACTGAGGACCCACATTTAATTATCACCTTGGATAACTGCTTGTGTGAAGATTTCACATTCTCCCAGTGTCTGCAAGGTATCATCCAGGTACTCCTGTTTCTTACCACAGTCCAAAGGTTAGGTGGACTGGCCATGGTAAATTGTCCGTAGTGTCCAAGCATGCGTAGGTTAGGCGGGTTAGTCATGGTAAATGCTGGGTTATGGGTTAAGCTAGAGGGTCCGGTCTGCCCTTAAGAGGGTTGGTTAAGGCTCGATGGGCTGAATGGCTTTTATCTGCATTTCATTTGAGAAGATGGTGGTAGCTGTCTTCTTAAACTGCACCAGTCCATGTTTAACATGGGTTAATGATGGAAGAAAAATAAACACCCAGGTTCCTCACCACTAGCTGACATGTTTGAGCCACAAAGTGTGAGTGGATAGGTCCAAGGTCACAATTTCAAATATGATAGGTCTTACATTTATATCTAGTGTGATTTCTTCAATTCTGTGTGAAATAAGCCATCGAAAATGGTCTAATAGCCCAAGGGTTGTTCTTTAAAAATAATTCAGAATTCAGTTCAGTGATGGAGAAATTAACTTTTTCACTTCTTGAAATCCAGAATCAACTTCAAGAATAGACACTGAAACTTCATTGACTCTGTCTTTGAAATATACCTCAACACTCCCAATCCCTCAGAAAAACAACATGGAGTGCAAAGGTCTGAATTCTTCCACTTTAATTTTGGAATAGCCTTTTAAAAATTATAATTACATTCTGTTAAAAGAAATTTAACAGCAAAGTTTGTTTTAAAAAGTAGAAACTGGATTGTGTCACATGGACATGGAAATGCTCAAGTCACTTGCATATTTAATCATGACTGTTAATAAATTTACAAAGTCAATTAAAAATAAACAGTTATTATGCTAGTCTCTTAGATAAATCAGGAGAAAGTGAGGAATTCAGATGCTGGAGATCAGAGTCAAAAAGTATGGCACTGGAGAGGCACATCTGGTCAGGCAGCATCCGAGGAGCAAGAAAGTCAATGTTTTGAGCATAAGCTCTTCATCAGGAATGTGAATATCAGGACATATTCCTGATGAACAGCTTATGCTCGAAACGTTGACTTTCTTGCTCCTCTGATGCTGCCTGACCTGCTGTGCTTTTCCAGTGCTATACATTTTGACTCTTTGATAAATCAACCTACTTTAAGACAACTTAATGCATGGTAGACTAATTTCATTTTAAAGAAAAACTCGCAAGTATTGTATATTATTATATTTTAGTGGCTCCATACCCTACTGGTAATTTTCAAAAGCTCTGTTCCAAACTGTGCTGATCCAGCTGTAAATACCAAGGAATGGATGGGAGGTAATCTGAACAGCTTGAAGTGGCAGCTGTTCCTTCTGTTGCTGATTGGAGAATTCAATCATTTCTTGCAAAAAGTGCAAGCCATCCTCAGCATCATGTGCACTGGCTACCTGGGAGGAGAAAAGCAATACACTGTTCATTCATTACTGCATTCACTCTCCTTAAAAGACAATAGCAATTCAGCATTCATCCTTCCATTTTCACCTCCTGAAAATGCAGTGTCTAAGGATGTTGTAAAACTTGAAAGGGTTCAGAAAAGATTTACAAGGATGTTGCCAAAGTTGGAGGATTTGAGGGAGACCCTGAATAGGCTGGGGCTGTTTGGAGCATCGGAGGCTGAGGGTGATCTTATAGAGGTTTATAAAATCATGAGGGGCATGGATAGGATAGACAAGATCTTTTCCCTGGGGTGGGGAAGCCTAGAACTAGAGGCATAGGTTTAGGGTGAGAGGGGAAAAGATATAAAAGGAACATAAGGGGCAAGCTTTTCAAGAAATTTTTTTAACTTTTCTGGAATTAGCTGCCAGAGGAAGTGGTGGAGGCTGGTACAATTACAGCATTTAAAAGGCATATGGATGGGTATATGAATAGGAAGGGTTTAGAGCAATATGGCAACTGGGACTAGATTAGGTCAGGATATCTGGTTGGCATGGACGAGTTGGACTGAAGGGTCTGCTTCCGTGCTGTACATCTCTATGGTTCTATAATTACTAGCTGAAGTTCAAATTTATTTTCCCTTGGCACTCGGGTATAAATAAGTTGAGTACATTTCTCTACATTTGCTTTGTTTCCCTGACTTGGCCCTTATTCAGTTAAAGATAAGAATACTTCTGATACACTCTCAGATGAATCTATGAATTTGGTCCATAAACAGAAACTGCTGGAAAAATTCAGCAGGTCTGACAGCATCTGTAGGATTAATGTTTTGAGTCTACTGACTCTTTCATATCGATGAATTTGGTCCCTATACTTTATGTTTTCTCAGATTGCAAAATCTGAGTTATGATGGGAGGTTCAGTGGTATTATGGATACACAGCAAGGGGACTGACACTGAAAGATGGATTTGCGCCAGCAGAAAGTTAAGGGGGAGAAGAATCTATTTTAGTACCCATCTCTTTTCCTGGTTCAACTTAAAAATCACACAACAGCAGGTTATAGTCGAACAGATTTATTTGGAAGTTCTAGCTTTCAGAGCGCTGCTCCTTCATCAGGTAGCTGTGGAGCAGCATCATAAGACAGAATTTATAGCAAAAGATTACAGTGTCGTGCAACTGAAACGATATATCGAACAAACTTAGATTGTTCACCCCAGTCTAACACCGACACCGCTAAATCATGTTTT
This sequence comes from Chiloscyllium punctatum, assembly GCF_047496795.1. NCBI lineage: Eukaryota > Metazoa > Chordata > Chondrichthyes > Orectolobiformes > Hemiscylliidae > Chiloscyllium > Chiloscyllium punctatum. Next base: position 58,607,140 of record NC_092745.1, read on the forward strand.
GCCGGTTTGTTTACTTCTGTTTCAATTCACTCCAAAGTAGGAGGAAGGTCCACCGATGTCAAATGTTAACTCTTGCTTCCCACTCTACAGATGTTACCAGAACACCAGCTAAGTCATGCCTGCATTATCTCGATTTCTAATAGACGCCTACTCCTTTCCATTGAGCTGCCGCTAGACCCACAACTGAGGCTTCCCTCGCTCCGACGCCGGGAAATGATACACTGCTCAGAATCACAGCCAATCAGCGACCGGGGCGACACAAAGCGACACTGTCCAATCGCGCCGGGCAACAGCCAATCGGCGCAGTCGGGCGAAATGATTGACAGCAATGGAAAAAAAACCACTTAGCGGAGGGGCGGACGTGACGTCTCGCTCAGACACAGAACCAATCAGCGGTCGCTCTGTGGGCGACCAGGAGGCGGGGACTGCGAAGTTGTCAACGTCAGTTGTCCAGCGTCACCTAAAGATGGCGACTACCAGGAAGAGGTGGGATTGGGAGCTGGAGACATTATAGTAGTTGACTGTGTGTGTGTGTGAATGGGATGCTCCTGTAGAGTTTTTTGGCTTGTGTCTGTGTGTGGTGAGAATCGGCCCGATGAGCGGTATCGGAGGTGACAGAGAGAGGTTCCCACCCTCAGCCCTGTTGGGGTGGATGATGCTGCTCGCTGTGTCCTGCCTGGGACTGAGGATGGTGGGCGCGATGGAGAAAGAGGAGAAACGTCAACTCAGGTGAGTAGATGTCGCCCTTTCACCTTCTCGTGACGCGTCGCCAATGTGTACAAGAAGTGTGCCTTCTAAATCGGCAGGTTTTTTTTTTGCCACTTCAACCCACCAGCCTGTTCCCCAGCCAACATCTCTGTCTCGGGCTTGCTGCAGTCCCCTCGAGAAGCTCAGTGCAAGCTGGAAGAACAGCACCTCATTTTTCGCTAGGGAACTCTACAATCTTCTGGACTCTATATTGTGATCAGCAGGTTTTGGCGCTTGAGACACCTTCTTCCATGTCCAAATCCCAACTCTTTCACATCTGGCCTTGTTCTTGCCTGGTCTGTTATTACACACAACTCATCGTTAGCCGCGAATAATCACCAATTAATTAATAGCTATTCATTCTCCAAGTCTGACCAACTGTTCTTCAGTCTTTGGTCTCTCTCTCTCCACTTATTGTTTACTCCTCCCTTTCGGGAGCCATCTTCTGCATTTAAGAAAACAACTTCTTCCTAGCTACTATCAGTTCTGAAGAAGGGTCACCACCAGATCTGAAACTTTAACTCTGATTTCTACCCACAGAAGCTGCTGCATTTGCTGAGCTTTTCCAGCAATTCCAGTTTTCCTTCTGCTTGGGGTTAGTTCACAACTAGATATTTGAACTTTAAGTGGGGGAGAGAAAAAAATCTGGTTTATTTCTTTAGATTTTGATCTAATGAAAAAGTGACTCTTCCAAGAGGTTTTTCATGTTAAGTGTATCTTATGGAATATCTCTGTGCAAAAACAACCTCTTCCTAGCTACTATCAGTTCTGAAGTCATTTAAGAGACTGCTGGACATGGAAATATGGTCAAAGAAATTTGAGGGTGCATACATGAGGATCAATGGTCAGCACAACATCGTGGGCTGAAGGGCCTGTTCTGTGCTGTACTGTTGTATGTTCTATGTTCTAAAATGATTTCATCATTTTTCAAAAATGAATTGTGGTTAGTATGACTGTATCTCCTGCTAAAATCTGACTTGAGAGTTCTTTGAAATTTCTTAAGGATCAAAACAGAGACCATTATTTAGATAGTTTTCATGTTTCTGTCGACAATAGTGCTGTCATTATTCAAAGATGGTTGTATGGGTCAGGAAATAAGAAAATATACTCCTTGCAATGGGCAGTTCGTAATTTTGCACAAGGTAAAAAAGGAGGTATTGTGTGCCAGGTCTTAATAAATTCAGTAGGGAAAATAATCTTTGAAGAACAGGGCTTTTACTGTTGGGCAACTAAAATAGCCAGTATTAGGTCTATTAGGTATTTTTAAAAATAAAAATAATTTTGAAATGTTCCTATTTTTAAAAGTATATGACGGGTTTTGTATTTTCGAAGTTCCTTGCTGTAAAGGAAGCTCTAAAGAAGCACAGAGTTAAGTTAATGTAGTAGAGTTATTCTGCCTGATTCATCCCACATGTTTAGGTTTTTAGGTCATTGATGTCAGCTTCTCATTGCATCAATATTTCCTGGTTTTAAACAAGTTAATATTTAAGGTGTTGAATGAAAGACAGTGAAAATCTGATTTGCTATATTGACATTTTTGCTGGATGTAAACTGATATGTGAGAAAGTAATGATGATTGGATGAGGAAAATTTGTAAGCAAATTGTTTAAATTTAGATTTCGTTATTGGACTGTTCACTTTGTAATATTGTTCAAATATCTGTGGGGACAATTGGTATTGACTGATGAAATTATCTGCAGATGGAATTCCTTTGTAAAATGAAGTATTTATGTCTCTACGTGTGGTTTAAAGAAGCACTTACAATTTAAAAGCTGCTTCAAATAATTTTGTATAATGCATGCCGCACTACAAAATTGTCAGTTGAATGATAGTAGCTGGCATTTAGTCATTTGACTATAGATTATATACCTCATATACAGTTGGTCCTGTAGCCTTTTTCCGTAATATGAATGGAATATTATCACTGCACTGGGAAGTTAAATCTACTTGTTCTTGTGTTAACTATTGCAATCAATTGTAATTACGGAAGCTTTTTTCACTTTTGTTTGGACCATTAAAGACAAATTGGCTAATCTAAATTGACAGACATGGCTGTGATGCCTTATAAGCTGTATGGACCCCATCCACTTAGTGATGGATAATTCATGAGAGAGGTGAAAGGACTGATAAAATAATAGGCTAATTATGGGATAGATCCTGGAAAACTCCACTGTAACTCCTTAGGCAGTTTAAACTAAGTTGAGGAATTCACACCAACTTTGACATACATCACAGATTCCTCCCTTTGGTATAGCATGATTTCTGCCCTAGACTGAAGCAGGTTCACCTCTTTCCCTTTAAAACAAAAATGAGGTTAATCTACATTCAGTACAAAAATTAGCAACCTGTTTCACAGGCTTACTATTCCTGAGAGAATAACTTTTAACTATTCAACATTGTCCTGTTCTTGGATAATCCACAAACACGACCCCCTCGCCTCCTATCCTTGTTCTTTGTTTGAATTCATCCAAAGCATGTTATTTTCAAATCAACCTGTTTCAGAAGTGTTATTACTTACCCCTGGACAGGGTAGAATTTGATCCTGGATGTCCTGGCTCAGAGATAGGGACATAATCACTGTGCCACAAAAATCCCATGATCCAAAGTATACGGAATCACGTTCTTTGACCTTATTTGCATAGTTAAGGATTTTAAATTGTGAATAAATAATGTGACTCTCTCTTTAACATCCTCTTGAAAACCTCAATATCTCCTACCATGTGAGACCAAAATTGGACATTGTATTCTAATCAATGCATAACCAATACCTTAAACAACCAGAACAAAATAGTATCTTTTTGTTTTGTAATGAATTTTCCTGTGAGTAGAATATGGAAGACTGTTTCTGTTAGCTATTATTGCAGTTTATTTGTCATGACCATTTCATGAGTGATGCACAATAACACGGATTTTTCTTTCACTTCTTGATTAAATTAAGTTTGATGTAAGGTTTATATATAATTACTGCTAAATTTGTTACATGCTTAACACTACTTTTTTTTCTCAGTTTAAACATGGTTTGCTAAATATTGATGTGTTGTCTCAACATATCGAAGTTGACTTGCAGCAGTTGAATATTTGTTTCAGTTCCCATGCAGCTTAGTTTCATCCACAAATTTTCATATCATTCCTTCAGTGCACCCATCTAGGGTCATTAATGTAAATGATAAAGCTCTTACAGCTCACCACCAATTGCTGTTTATATCTGCTGTTGCCAATTTAAATTCTATTGTTTCCTGCCAAACTGTCTTGTAACCATCTTTGTACATACATCACTAATAATGCTTATTCATTCTTTTGAGACTTTGTGATTCTTTCTTTCCTGTGAAAGGATTTGTTGTTTTTTGATATTTTGCATCTGCCCTCTACCTGGAACTAATCAAGGATTTCGATATTTCAAGTTGAGTTTTAAAGGTTGGTAATGTTGCAGTAGAATTATTGATTTGAAACCAAATTTACTGATTTAATTGGCTGTGGTATGAACTCTAGTGCTGGTTTTGTTATTAAAGGCAACATACTCAGTAACTTTGCTACTCCACATTTTTGGGAGTCCCTGTTAGATTGTGTTAAATTGTATTCATCTCCATTGATTGCTGCATTGTTTTGAAACTGACAGTACATTCCAAAATCAATAATAATGTAAACTATCCAACAGTATTGTGCTTATTTCTTTTTAATTTTTGTGAAATGTCCATGCCACTCAAAAGTTTTAGATTAGATTAGATCAGATGCCCTACAGTGTGGAAACAGGAGAAACTGAGGATTGCAGATGCTGGAGATCAGAGCTGAAAATGTGTTGCTGGAAAAGCGCAGCAGGTCAGGCAGCATCCAAGGAACAGGAGAATCAACGTTTCGGGGATAAGCCCTTCTTCCTGAAACAGGCCCTTCAGCCCAACAAGCCCACACCGACCTTCCGAAGAATATCCCACTCCCATTTCCCTCTGACTAATAGTTTAAAGTTAATAGTCCAATAAATAATAAGGTACTTTCTGTCCCACCAACAATAGATGTGGAATGCCTGAAAACATAAGTGGTGTACTGTGGAAGATGGAATAGCACTTCAGGGTTGGTTTTGTTTTTGTCCATGGAATGTGTTTAGAAATTACTTCTGTTTACATGTTTTACTGATATACTTAATAGTGGAAAAAAGTCAAAATGTATTTCCTGTGCTCTTAGTGTTGCATATGCTAAAATGGTGAGCACAGTTTGGAGATTAATCAGTTAAGATGTGGCTTTCTCAAATTTCAAAGGGGTAAATATTGGAATTGTTATGGCAAATAAACCTCTGAGAGGATGACTGCAAAGTACAAATTAATTATATCGGCCTTGAGTGGCTTTATTGGCTGTAAATGCTTAGTTCCAGATGTGTTGCCTATAGCTACAACAGATGTGATTACCAGCATTTTCAATAGACTACCAATATCTTTACCATTTGTTGTTCTTGGACAGAATTACACTAAAACGTAGTATGTGCAGTTATGTACTGTATAAATTGCTTAAAAAATGTAAAAGGCTCTGAAAACAATATAATCTGTTGAAGAAGTTAGTGTCTGGCATTCCAACCACAACGCCATAAACAAACACATAGATCTAGATGCTATCCATCAACCCCTCAGAAAACGAACAGGAAATGACATCACCACAAACCCCAGGAACCCCATCCAGGAGAAAGATATAAATAGAAAGCAGGAGACAACAGCTTCGCTTCACTTGGAGGTCGCCACTGATGATGTTACCTAGCCAGGTAATGAAACGTCTGGGTATCAAACCTACATCCTAAACCTCAACTTGAGCTACAAACCTTGCAAAAAAGAGTGAGAAATTGTTGCTCTATCATTCATAGTTTTTTAAACCTCCTGCTAACTCTCTTAATTTTATTTAGATGATCACAGAATGGTTACCATGCATACTCTCATGCTTGCATGCTCTTTCTCTCACTCTCTCCACTACCACCACACTCTGTGATATATAGTACCATGAGGACCTGTAAATTGAACAAAGCAATCCCTTTCCAGTTGTCTGTACGACAGTAACACGTCTTTTAAATACCTTTTTTAAAATGTGTATTTTTATCTCGTGTAGCAGTAAGTGCTTAATACATAAAATGCTGAAAATACTCAGCACAATCCGTCAGTATCTGTGGAGAGGAAATCAGTTAATATTTCACATCTGTAACCTTTCAGATGTAAAACAAATTCAATGTCTAATGGCACAGTGGGAGGGCAAATTGTAAATCGTATGAACTAAGAATTTTTAAATGTGTTCTAAATCCGTGATTTATGAAAGCTTAATTTATTTGATGAAATCGTGGAACAGATTGATTTAATATGAAAATGGGTGGAAACTTCGGGGTAAGGCTGATCAGAGATGAATTGTTTAAATGATTTTAGAACAGGTACTGTAGAAATAATACATTTGTCCTTTGCTCTATTCTTTTTTTAAAAAAACTTCCAATCGTCAGATATATGATTACTTCTGGTCACATTATAATGTGTTCTCTAATTGCGTACAATTTTTAATTTCCTCTGTCAGCCGTGGATGACTTTAGAGTTTTTGTATGCTGAACAAATGTACAGTGGCTGTAAGCCATGTACTAGTTCTTTTAAAGACTGTTTGTTTGTTGCCATATCTTTTAAAATATTTTTCCAATCCAATTCAGCTAATTGTGGCTCATGCTTTCATTATTTTTCCTTATCAAATGTAATATACTTGTTTGTTTTTTTTTTGGATACATGGTACCCACCTACTTTTTTTCCCTTTTTGTTTTACGTGAGTGTCAAAAGCTAGTCTTGCATCCATACGTCTCCCTGCTGTATAGTATAAGAGAATCAGAATACAAATTGTGGCACTGATTCTGCATACACTTTATTAAACTTGTAGCAGAATCAAAGCCTATATGTTCATAGGGCAGCGATGCCATTAATTTTCTGAATTTTGTTTTACTATGGGGTGCTGTTGTTGTAGGGGAATGTGTGAATTTTATTGGCTACATTCCTGTCCAAGATCTTAGTATTTTGGTCACCAGCCTGAGACTAGGCAGTGTACAGATAATATTTTTTTGAGAAGGTAATGAGCAAATTCGACAAAGGAGAGCCATTGAATGTGACTTGTTTGGATTTCCAGTAGGCTTTTGTAAAGGTGCCATACAGGATGCTGCTAAGTAAGATAAGAACCCATGGTGTTAAGGTCAAGGTACTGGCATGAATTGAGGATTGGCTGACTGACAGGAGACAGAGAATGAGGATAAAGGGTTCATTTTTTAGGATGGTAGCTGGTGATTACTGCAAAGGTCAGTGTAGGACCACAACTATTCACATTATAAATTAACGATCTAGATGAAGGAACTGAGGCCATTGTTAATAAGTTTTCAGATGACACAAAGGTAAGAGCAGACAGTGTTGAGGAAACTGGGAAGCTATAGAAGAACTTAGGCTAGGAGAGTGGGGGCAAAGCAGCAGCAGGTGGAATAAAGTTTGGGAATGTGTGCGGTTATGCACTTTGATAGGAAGAATAGAGGTGCAGTCTTTCTAACTAGACAGGAGCATTTTGAACACTGTTTTAACTATCTTCTAACCAATCAGTTACAGAGGTGTAATTAAAAGCCCCTCGAGCAGGCAGAACTTGAACCCAGACCCCCTGGCTACCACTGTGCCATAAGAGCTTTAAACAATCTTTTGTATTCCGCTATATAGTGAGATATTGGGGAAGATGGCTAAGAATTTAGATAAAGATGTTGGTTTTAAAAGAATATCTTAAATGAGGAAAGAAGGAGTTGGAGATATCAGAAGAAGGAATGTCAGATTTAAAGACCTCTGCAATTAACTGCAAGCCTCCACTGATGGAGCGATTAAAGTTGGTCTTGTTCAGAGGGCAAACCCTATCTGAAAATAAGGATGAGAAATTTAAAATCAAGGCATTGTTTAATTGGAAGTCCTATTGATCAATGATCCCAGGGTGATGGTCAAATTGAAGTTGGTGAGTGTTAGAAGACAGCCAGCTTGGATGACCTCCAATTTATGGAGGATAGGAAAAATGTTAAATTATTTTGAGTATGTTTAAACTAAAGTTAATTTGGGATTATGATTGGCATGGACTGAAGGATCTGGTTCTGTACTGTATGACTCTATCACTGTACAATGTTTGGACATGAATACATGGGATCATAACTGTTTCAGAAAATTTAACATACGTATTATTTTCTTTTGACCTTTTAAGACAAATAATTTGCTATGTCCTACATTCTAGTCCACAGTTGTAAAGTTTGAATTGATTGCAAGTTGCATTTGTGATGAACAGCAAGTATCTTTCTGTCGAGTAAATTTAGAGGTAATAGTTGTAACTTAAAACTAGTCAAGTTATGACCACAATTACATTTTCAATATAAGAATATGCAAATTTTAGGCTTCTAATAATATGTTAAATATCTTTGGTATTGAACACTCTGAGAATAACTGTTTTCAGTTGAGTGTTAGTTTTAAAGTAGCATGAGATTTGAAAACATAACTGAAATTAGCATTGGGGATTTTCCCTAGGTGAATCAGGTAAAAATATCATGAAATCTTTGAGATTTGTGTGGGAGTAGGAGAGAGGATTCTGTCGTGACTATTCTAAAGGGACTCAAAAGTGGCATACGTTGTACAGTGTGCTCTTCTTTGCAAATGATACCATGCTAGATATGTAGCTTCTGAGTTTAGAATTTCGACACAGTAACAACCATAAATTTACTTCGGTTGAAACTAAATTTTATTCTGTTCTTGGTAGTTATAGAAGAAAAATGTAGTTGTGCCAAATACCACATTTATTCCTCATACTATTAAACTTTAAATGAATTAAAAATAGCAAAAGGGAAGGTTTTATTTATTATATAAAATGGCAGAAACTTCACAAGTGAAAGTTCAGCTCTGTCAATGCTGTCTGATTCATTGTAAAATGAATTGTAAAATGAAATTCAGGTCTTCTGTTTACGAAAGGACATAATCCTATCTGGTTATTGAATGTGTCTGTGATTTATTTCTAAGCAATTTGGTATATGGAATGAAACAATTTGACTTTGGTCAAATTTTAATTATCTCGATTCAAATGAGTGGCACTCTGTTTTAACGATGGTAACAGTTTGAAAATGTTGTTGGTATAAAACTAAGTGTCAATCTCTCATGAATAATCGATCCTGATTTGAAACTATTTTCCAATGCTATAAAACTTTCCACAATATTTAACACATACAGACTAATTTTTATTTGCAATTTTTAAAATTTACATGCTTAGGAAATTGTCTCAGCTCAGATACTAGGAAATACAAGTTGCTTTCTCCTTGGGTGGGGGGGGCGGGGGGCAGTGAAATTAATCGTTGATCACTGGCTTGTTCTAAGAAGTTTTCAATACCACCTTTTTCTGCTGTACAGCAATTGTGGCCCATGCAAGTTGTAAATGTACATAGAAAATCTTGCACTAATAAAGTGCTCTTCACAACTAATGACTTCTCAAATTGCTTTACAACCAATTAAGAAATTTTGGTGTGTAATTGCTATTGTAATGTAAAATTGTGTCCTAATTACAATTGTACTTAAATTTGATTTTTTTTTACTTGCAGGGATCAAGTACTAGAGATGTTTGATCATGCTTATCAAAATTACATGGTAAGCTGCACCAATCTTTGTGTTGAGATGGTTTAAAATGGCATGCACTTATGTTTTTCTAGGAACGTGAAAACATTGCATTTAAGGGACAGTTCTACTTCCATAAAGTCAGAAGCAAAAATTATGATTATCAAGACAGTGTTGAAAGATATTACAACTAAGTCCATATCTCCAACATATTGTAGAAACTTAAATGAAGATTTGATTGTTTTTGAGTATTTAGGTCTATTACTTGTGTCCGTTAAAACATTTCAAATTGACATGTATATATTATTCTTTGCTGCTGTTAGCATCAAGTCATTAGCACAGTATTATAGCAGACATTTTGCAATAATTATGCAAATGAAGGTTTTGGACTTTGAAAGTTTTTGTTTCTTAAACAATTTGTTAATTTAAAATGAGGAACATTTTACCAAACTACTCCAGTCAAAACACTGATCCTTCAGTCATTTGTGTACAGTTTTATTGTTCCAGTTTGATCATTTTTACTCTGCATTTGCAATTTGATACATGGTCAGGTGCCAAAGCACTGAACTGGTTCAGCAAATTTACAAGGTTAGCAGGTGTGGCTGTAGGACTAGAGACTGATTTAAAGCCAACTATTTGCTAAGAGGGCTATAATTTTATAATTTGCCATTGCAGTCAATTCTATGTTAGACAGGATCTAACAACACTAATGTAATTTTAGAACAATGTGAGTAGTCAGCGTAGTTATTCTGCCAAGTCATATTTGATCAAGTGAGAGGCAAAACTGTTGGGCAGCCTCCAATTGCTGGTGAAAGTTCGAGTGTTATGGAAGATAATTTGATCATTGCTGAACTTGAATATTGCTGGATAAAAAAGATATTTTGTCAAAGCTTTTAGTTTTGCACTCATCAGGACAATTCACAGGAACATCAATGGAAAGGTGAACAACATTCTTTTAATGCTACCTGTAAAGGCACTGCCATAGAGAATACACCAGTTAGATAATGGCTGGCTGACTGCCAGACTTTATTTAACTTTAAATCAGGCAAACTGACTGTGATTGGTCAAGGCTTTGCTCTGTGAAATGCACCAGAAAATTGGTTTCACCTATATTGTTCAGATGAAATAGACACATTTGTATGAAAATGTTCTTTCTATCTACAAAGAACAGGATCTTGTATATTATTTTAAAATATATTTTGAGGTGGACTTTTCTGGCTAACCCAGCATTTATTGTCCATCCTTAATTGTCCAGAGGCTAGTTAACAGTCAACTGCATTGCTGTGGATCTACAGCCTCATGGGTGCGAGGTCAAATGAGAGTGGCAGATTTGCTGCCCAAAGGAAACGTGTAAACCATATGGGTTTTTATGATGATCAGCATTTGCATAGTCACCATCAGATTTGATTTTTATTGAATTCAGGTTTTACTGTCTTCTACTGGAGTTCAAAGCCACGTCCCAAAACATTAGCCTGGGTGGTCATAGATTCCCAGTTCAGTCACATTACCACTACTCCACTACTTCCTCAATTAACTGATTTATGTAGTTTTTGGTAGGCTCTCGATCATTACACTGCGATCTTAAAATTGATTGTCAGTGTAATTATTAGCACAGTCTTGATTATTTAGCAAATGTTTCATAATTGCAAAATTACATTTGCTGTTAGGTATTGTATTTAAAGGTTTGCAATCATAGGCTGATTGTGTGTGGTCAATACATAATGTGGTCCTGAGAAGTGTTCAGGCTACCTCTGATTACCCTTTTAAGTATGAGATATCTCAAAAGTCTGAGCAAAAGTTGAAGCTAGCTGTTTCATAATGCATTCACAAGTGGTGGTCGCCACTAACAGTATCCTCCTGTCAAGTCAGAGACATTCAACCTATGTCAAATAAGTAATATGTGAATTTTGTTGTTGCTGTGTTGCCAAGCTATAGGCTATCATCCCAGTTATAGATACGCTAATCAATATAGACTCTCTCCTTGTTTATTGGCATATCTCCTAATGTCTCTCTTGCCTTGCAAAGTACTGATTGTATACAATCAGTCCATGCTTATAACGTTTTCCAACATTAGATGTGATCCTATGATTGGATAATGAAATAATCCTGAGTGTGCTAAGAACTACACTGACAACCATTTAAGTTTGTCAGTCAGACTCTCAGTATAGTGCATTTATATGCAACTTCCAGTGCATGTAAAAATGTAGGGCCCAATTCTTTGCAGACAGGAAGAACATGTTCACCACACTATACCTGTTTCAACTGAACAGGATAGGTAACAACCATTGTCTGATTCACTGGTGCATTCCTCTGATAATGCCTCGATGAATCAGAGTCCACTAGTCAACTAATCAGTATGTTATTATCATATAATATTTAAAAATTGTTTCCCTTTTTATCAGTATTCTTGTGAATGATCCAGATGAGTGCAGAATGAAAAATTTCAACAAAGTGTCAAAATATTTCAATGTTATCAAATACCTATTTTTAAATGTTACAAAGGCTAATGTGGTCCATTGGTCTACTTTTGAAAGAAGCAAGGAAAGCATTAGTATTTAATTTGTGCCTTGTCACAAAGTGCTTCACTGGCACAGATTCACTTTTTGAAGTGCTACCATAGTTACTATGTAAGCCAATGCAGCATCTAATTTGCACACAGTAAAGTTTCTCAAACAAGAAATGAGCTGAATGATTACTTGGCTGAGAGATAAATTAAAAATGTTCATTAAATTGTGCCAGGGATCTTTTATGTCAGTAGGGAGATGGACATTGACATTCATTTGACATCTCATTCAAAAGTTAGTAATTTTAATAATGTAGCACTTAGTGCAATTAGGCTACATTGTTCATGCTCTGAGCCCACTTTCAGCAATGGAGCTTGAGGCCACAAACATTTGATTCAGTGATATGATTGCTAAATAACTGAACCAGAGTTAATTTTGCATGGTTATCATTATAACTAGAAATTTGCATTATTGATGGCACTATCTCAGTTTAATTTACATGCACTATAACATAGGATAGATTCGATAAAATATCGAGATGTGGAAATTTAACTTAAAACTGCATTTAATACGATGAACTTGTTTTGTGGGAAACTCCATGATCTATCAAAACAATGTTATGTAAAGACTATTATTTCAAGTTGGTTGTAATACAGTTCTAAAGTATAGTGATTGATTATAAGTTAAATATTTAATTTTCAATTATTAGCACTTTAAATTAATGTACTGTGGTAAAAGAACTTAGTCATGGTACTATACATACATTTTCTTAAATTCCTAGTTGACCATCGGTTTCAAAATAAAAGCTGAACATTGCAGATGGTGGAGATCTGAAGTCAAATTCTCCAGAAAGCGCTGGAGAAACTCAGCATCTGTGGAGAAATAAATTAAGTTAATGTTTTGAGTCTGATATGACTCTTTGGAACAGTTTCTCCAAAATTTCTGTTTTTGTTTGTTGCTATACTAAATTTGATATTCAGGTCAACAAGATTAGACAGTAGGAGGGGACTAACTGCACCTAGGTGGAGGTAGAGGGCAAGGTGAGGGAGAGGAGGAGGGTGAAGGATCAATTTTAGAGCAAGCTGATAAGGTTATCAGGGTAAAAGAGGGCTTGGATTATGGGAGGAGGGTTCAGCAAAGTTTGGGGACATTTTTGCCGACTCAGTGGTTTGAGAAGAAGATTCCAGATCTGATTTTTTTTAGTCAGATCTGATTCCCTCATCACTGTCAGGATGGAAAGTTTGTCTAATATTTCTTGTCAGCTGGTGATGATAACAGCATGACATAGTTTGTGAGAATGGGTGAAGATGAATGAGCAACGTGACTCAACTGGAGATTTGAATGGCAAGTTTTTTTTACCCCTGAAGAGAAGGAGGGCAGATAAACTGTTCTTGTCAATGATGGAAAGGGGTAGTTAGATTTTGTTAGGTCAGAACGGAATTGTGAGGATTGCAAAAAAAAATCAATTCAGATTTTCTAGTCATTGTAGGTCAGAGAGAGAGGAAAACAAGAGCTGATTTTGTAGCCCCAGAATGACTTGATAGGAATCGGCAAGGGTTATTGGCTGCAATTGTTCTCAGTGATATTCACAGATCTGTCATTAGAAGTTTAATCTGAGTTCCTTTTTTATGTTCTTGTTCATGTGATTCATTTTAGATTAGATTAGATTTCCCTACAGTGTGGAAACAGGCCCTTCGGCTCAACACCGACCCTCTGAAGAATAACCTACCCAGACCCATATCCCTCTGACTAATGCACCTAACGCTACGAGCAATTTAGCGTGGCCAATTCACCTGACTTGCACATCTTCGGACTGTGGGAGGAAACCCATGCAGACACTGGGAGAATGTGCAAACTCCACATTGACAGTCACCTGAGGCTAGAATCAAACCTGGGACCCTGGTGCTGTGAGGCAGCAGTGCTAGCCTCTGAACCATCGTGCCATGAATATTTTTGAGTAATTATTCCCCTACATCCTATTTTTGTCCAGATATTTGAATGAATCAAGATTTCCTGTGGGATTTATGATGGAAGATACTTGATTAAGACTAGCATTGTTGGGAGTTTTGTCCTTTTTTTTGTCTTTGTCTTTGTATGGAAGGTCTGTATCAAACCGCAAGAACCTTTACTGTATAGTTTGTAATAATGTATAGGCAAATCATTTGATGTAGAAGTAATATATTATGTTGGTTGAACCCCTTTGTAATTATGTATACATGGCACGACCTTCAGAATGCTTGCTAACGAGCAATGCATGTGGAATGTTGCAATTACATGCTGTTTTTAATCTGTTATAAATAGACGGAAGCTTGATTTCAGTTCAGGTAGTAAATACTTTGCATTACAAAGTACAACACTGAGCATTTTTTAAAAATAATGTCTTGTTGAAATATTGAAGGTTTGGTGTTGATTTAACATGAATTTGTGAATTTTGATCATTGTAGAAATAATTATATTCCAATGCAGTGTTGATATTATTAGGACTTTTCAGTGGTAGAAATGACATTTGGCCTGCAAATAAGAATTAATGTTGCTACATTCCAGCTCGGAAAAAGCAAGATATAAAATTACCCCATCTCTGTCCATCAGGTAGAAAACTATTTGTTTTCCCAGTTAGATTCTGCTGTGGTCTCCTGAAATATTGTCAGATGTGCAAGTGTAAATGACACATTCTCAACATTATTATCTTTCCAGTGCTCAGCTAAGTTCCTTTCTATTACTGTAACCTTTACTATGTCACTAGAATGATCACAAACTTGAAAAATACAGACATCCAGTTGCTCTAATAACAAACACAATAAAACATTATCATTAACTCTGCTACCTATTCAACACAGAGCAATGTGGTTATTGCAGCATTCAAATCTGATGTTTTCTTTTGTCACTGAGCTCATATTGTCTATCCTTGGTAAACCAGCATATGAACAACTGATTTAACAGTTCACATCTGTGTAATAATTTGAAACAATTGTAAAAAGCCTGATGTTGGTAATAAGGAAAACTCTTGAATCTATCACAAAGGATGTGATAACCAGATGTTATCCGGTTAGAAAATAGTAGCAAGATTGAGCAGAGTTAGAATGGACTTAAAAAGGGAAATGATATTTGACAAACAAATTTAAATATTGTTTGTTTGAGGCTGCACTGCACAATGCTAATGAGGGGGAACCAGCTGATGAGGTGTATTTAGATTTTCAGAAGACTTTCAATAACAGAGGGATCGTAAGCACAATGAAGTATATGAGCTAGTATACTCCGATGGGTTTTGAATTGATCAATAGGAAATACAGCATAGAATATGCGTAATTGTCAGGCTAGCAGGCTGTGTTAGTTGGGGTGCTGCAACGATCAGCCGAAGGCTATTTGCAATATATATTAATGATTTGGATTTGTGAACCTAATGTAATTTTACAAGTTTGCTGATGACACTAAGTGAGTTGGGAGGAAGGTGAAAGTGGCTTCAGGGTGATTTTAGATAGGTTAAGTTGAGTCGGCAACAGCATGACAAATGGAATATAATTATAGAATATGGGATGTAATCCACCTTGGTAGGAAAGTCAGCAGAGTATTTCTGAACTGGTGAAAGATTGAGAAGTGTTAATGTTCACAAAGACTTGGGTGATGATGTTTATAAGTCACTGAAAGTTAAAATGCAGGTCTAACAAGCACAAGAAGGCAGCTGGTATGTTGACCTTTTTATTGCAAGAGGACTTGAGTAAAGAAGCACATATGTATTGCTTCATAGAACCTTGGTGACACTAAACCTAGAGTATGGTGTTGCCTGACCCCAGGAAGGGTATTCTTAATTTCCACAGAGAAGGCACAGCAAAGCTTCATCAGAAGTAGAGACCTCTGTGTTTTCTTTAGGGGGGGGTGGGGGGGGGTGGTGGTGGGGAAAGTAGAAATTTGCCAACTGATGCCTCTGTGCATTTTTATATGCATTCATGTTTCAAGTTCTCTCCAGTATACACTGTCTAGTTTGTATCTAGATAACATAAGTTTGATAATGTCAGCTGGATTTTGCATTGAACACACCGGAAGTCTGGGTGCCACATAATTGCTGTCTGAATAGTCCTACTCCAAGTGTGAATGAATAACTATAGTCAAAGGTTTTTGTTCATGATGCTGGTTCAGTGCAACTCTATAACATTTAAAATATAGGACTCGTATTCAAAATGTTTGTCTCATCTAACCAGTTCTAAAGCATCGCAATAGGTTATCATACAATGATGTTGACAAAGGTGCTGATATTTTTAGTTTGAAAGTCATGGTTTTATAATCCCAGCACCTTTTTTTTACAAAATAATTGAAAACTCCCAGTCCTTCTAATCAAAAGACAAATGCTGCAAGGTTTCACATCTTAACCAAAACATTTCTGTACAAGAATTGAACAAAGCAAGCATTGCTAATTTCACACTATATTTCACAAGCATTTGTACTGTTACCCCAATAATTACATCAGCGCACACCCCCTTCTATTTTGTTTTCCTTTTAAGATCACTGCACTTTAGTCATCTTGAGGGTTCCTTCCTTTTCCTAGAACCAAACCAAGGTCTCGGGAATTCTTTTTGATTCTCGGGTGTTCCTACTATTGTGAGAAATAGGAAATTTCTTGTGCCCTTCCACTGCCACCTGACTAGGTGAACCCTCAGACTGTATCTTTCAACACCTCAGTTATTGATTCCCCAGTTCCAGTATGGACCTCATGGCATTCTTGTTAGGCCTCTCTCTCTTTTTTTTTAAAAAAACACCTTTTGTTTTATTCACTTGTGGTAGGTGGACTTTGCTAGCATTTATTGCCCATCTCTAGTTGCTCTTGAGAAGGTGATAGTGATCTGTCGTCTTGGACTGCTGCAAACTGATCCTTGTTTATGAACATCCTCTGTTTCTGGTCCCATAGCTTTTGGCAAATTCTCTTTGTATGTTTCAAACCTGCTCCCAGAGTGTCCCAAACTACTACTGTCCTGCGTATCTGTGAAAAATCATGCATACAAAATCCAAACCTAAGCCCTGCCTAGGTGCTATTGTTCTGTATTGAAATGGAATGCACTGGGGTATCTCAGAAATTTAAACAGATTAATTATCTCTAACTTCAAACATCCTTTTTATGTAAATCCATGATTGAAGCAGTGACAGGATCTTGGCGTTTTACTGAGGTGACCTTTTATTGAGATTGATGCAATCCAGGACCCCTCTCTGCTGTGTCTGGAGTGTGAACGTCGGTCAGTGGAGGGCATTGGGGTGCTGGAGAGAGAGGCAGATGAAGGGCTGGGCTGGGTGTGGAGGGTAGCTAGGGAAGGAGGCTGCATGTGTTTTGGGGGTTGGGGAAGGGAGTTGCACATATTGGTGGTAGGTTTGAGGAAGGGGCTGCATATAGTGGGGCTGGAGAAGGAAACTGAAAGTAGGGAATGGAGCAGATGAATTCTGCAAGTGAGGGGGTCTAGGGATGTTGGAGGATCCATGGGGTGTGGAAGAGGGCTGCAAATGGCAGAGTGGAAGAAGGCTGCTATAGTGGATGGAGAGGGTGGTTGCAAAGGATTGAACACTTTTAAACCCATCAGCAAAGGCACTTGGGATCCAAGTAAACTTTGAATCACCGAGATAATGAATTTCTTGAAAATAATATGGAATCACTGGTTTAAAAATGCTTCACTTCAGGCACTACTACATTTGAAAAAAAATGTAGTGAATTCTTCTAACAAACATGAGCAATTGTTAAATTTTAAATTTTGAAATGCAGAAAACAGAATAGTAGATGCATGCTTAATATGGTTCAGTTTTTGAGTATGTATGATGGAAACAGATTAGCTGTGACTTCATCCATCTGTGGAAATTCTGCTTGTGGTAGCATTTTTTATGTAGAAGTATGGATCAATCATTTTGAAAACACATTTGTTAATTTACAACTGTTTTACACCAATTTGAACAATGTAGTGTCTACATTGAAATTAAGAAAAACATTGTGTTGTGGCTTTAAATTTAATGGAAAGCTACGTTTCCTCTTCTGTGTGGATATCCTAAGTCTGTATGCGGCAGGAATTCTGAAGCTGGAAGTTAATGCATTGGGCCACCGATTAGCCTGCATGGACCCTCAGAGTGGTAGCACGGCCATGTAATCTAGAGGGAGTGTTGTTGGAGAGTAGATAATTAATGTGGATATTGATGACTTATTCTAATTCTAGCAACATAGAAACTGGAGTCGACCATTCAGCCCCTCAAACCTGCCCACCATTCAATAAGATCATAGTGAATCTATGGTCTAACTCCATATGTCTGCTTTAGGCCCATATTCCTTCATCCCCTTGCTTACTAAATACTTGTCTATCTTAGGTTTAAATTCAATAATTGAATTGGCATTGACAGCTATTTCAGGAAGAGAGTTCCAAACTTCCACTACTGTTTGCATGTAGAAGTGCTTTCTTATATCTCCCCTGAATGGCCTGGCCCTAATTTTTAGTGTTGAGAATGTGTTGCTGGAAAAGCATAGCAGATCAGGCAGCATCCGAGGAGCAGGAAAATTGACGTTTCGGACCGGAGCCCTCCATCAGGAATGGAAGAAGATGTGGCTCTGGTAGTGAGTCTGCTTAAGGACGTGGCTGAAGAGCTTTAGGGCAGAGGAGAGAATCTGGGGAGTACTGTGAGAAAGGGATTCACTGAGATCTTTGTAGAGAGAGGAGAGTTTCTTCAAGGTCTGCATCCTTTGAAGAAGCTTTGCAGTAAGGTTGAAATCAACTAGGAGATGGTGAGGTCTACAGATGCTAGAGGTCAGAGTTGAGTGTGTTGCTGGAAAAGCGCAGCAGGTCAGGCAGCATCTGAAGAGCAGGAAAATGGATGTTTTTGGCCAGAGCCCTTCCTCAGAAACACACTCTCAATTCTGATTTCCATCATCTGCAGACTTCACTGTCTCCTGGGCCAAATTTTTAATCAATGCCCCTGGTTCTGGACACTCCAACTAATGGAAATAATCAATTCTTTCCTACTGAGTCTTTCCCTGTTCATATCCTGAAGACTTTGATGTCGATCACCCCTTAACATTCTCAATTCGAGAGAATGAAGGCCACTTTGTCTAATCTCTCCTCATAACTCTTGTAGTCAAGGTATCATCCTCGTAAACCTGCATTGAACTCCCCCCAGGGTCAAAAGTTCTTGGGTGTAGTGCAAAGGTCTGCTCACAGTTCCTCTTATTGGGGTCTAACTGTGGCTTTGTATAACTGCAGCATTACCTTTTATATCTCTATACTCCAGCCCTTTAGATAGTCAAGACCATGGAATCTTGGCCTTGTTATCTTCTGCATCTATGTACCTGAGCTCCCAAATCTTGTTGGGCATTCACTGTATTTAACCTTTTTGAAAGAAAAACCCTGATCTATCCTTTCTCTGTCCGAAATGGATAATCTCACATGTGCTCACATCTACCACAGCTCTGCCACTAACCTAATCTATCCATATCCTGTTGTAATTTTGTCCTGTTGTAAACATTGTCTGCAATGCTGCCTAATTTTGTTCTGTCATAAAATTTAGATATTTGACTTTTTTAATGACACTGTCTAAGGTTGTTATCGAATATTGTGAATAATTGAAGCCTCAACACAAATCCCTGCAAGATATCACTCATCTCTTTCTGCCAATTTAGGTACTTATCTATTATTCCAAACTTGTTTCCTGTCACTGCAACCAATTTCCTATCCAAGTCAGTCATTTACCCTCATTTCTGTGTACTTCCAACTTAGCTAACAGTCTTTTAAGTGAGACTTTACCAAAAAACTACCTTGAGGTCCATGTAAACAATATCCATTGACTTACATCATTCGCCTTTGTCACCTCTTCAAAATGTTCTGAGATTTGTCAGACATGACCGAACACTTGTGAAAACCCTGTTGATTCTCCCTGATTAACTGAATTTTTTCGAGGTGATCAGTAACCCTATCCTTGATTATAGACTGCCAACAATTTCACCACCGCAGATGTCAGGCTAACTGGTCTGTAATTCCCCGGTTTCCTTTTGACATCCTTCTTAAAGAGCAGAAAGACATGAGCAAATTTCCAATCCCCAGGTACCACTCCTGAATCCTGGGAACTGTGAAAGTTTATGGTTGGGGCATTAGGAACATGCTTCCTTCAACACCCATGGCTGAAAACCATCAGGTCCTGGGGATTTGTCACTCTTCAGTTCTATTCATGATCACATTATTGATGATTTACTTCAGCTAGTTTCATTTAGACCTGTCCCTGATCCTCTGTTAATTTCTTTTGTACTTCTGGCATGCTATCCTCCTTTTCAGTTGTGAATACAAAGCAAAATAAGCATTCAGCATATCTGCTATTACCCCATGATCATTAACAATATCTCCATACTCTCCCTTCAGTGGATCAATTGTACTGTCTTCCTGTTTGTCCTATGTAGTGTTTTGTGCAGTCCTTGCATGGGATTTTGTACACTACATTGGTTTTGCTCATGTCGAGTATTGGGTCCTTCGTCTTGGTGAGTTGTCGTCTGCACAACACACTGTAGTACACCTGAACTGCAAAAAGAGGAAGAAGAACACCTCTACAACGTATTCGCCAAAAACGGATACCCGCGCAATTTCATCCACAGATGCCTAAGGGAAAGACAACGGAACGAGGACATGCCATAACCCAAAGGACTAGCCACGTTACCATACATCAAGAGCATTTCCGAACTGACAGCCAGACTACTGCGACCACTAGGACTCATAACAGCACACAAACCAACAGCCACTCTCAGACGACAACTCACCAAGACGAAGGACCCAATACTCGACATGAGCAAAACCAATGTAGTGTACAAAATCCCATGCAAGGACTGCACAAAACACTACATAGGACAAACAGGAAGACAGCTAACGATCCACATCCATGAACACCAACTAGCCACGAAACGACACGATCAGTTATCCTTAGTAGCCATACACGCAGATGACAAGCAACATGAATTCGACTGGGACAACACTACTATTATAGGACAAGCCAAACAGGGAACAGCCAGGGAATTCCTAGAGGCATGGCATTCATCCACAGATTCAATGAATAAGCACATCGACCTGGACCCAATATACCGGCCACTGCAACGGACAGCTGGAACTGACAACCGGAAGCGACAGATTCAAACCATTACAAATGCCGGAGGAAAGATCACAGAAGCGCTTCACAGGAGGCTCCCAAGCACTGAGAATGGCACCTAGACAGGGGACGAAACATCTGCAACACAAATTCGAAGCTCGGCGAACAGAACCACAACAACGAGCACCCGAGCTACAAATCTTCTCACCAACTTTGAAAAAAAATAAAATGCCGCCCCAAAGGAGACCTTAAATAATAAAAAGGTTGACCCTTGATGCATGGCAAGATTCGCTGCTCAACCTTGTGTACAGGTTCAACTAGTGATAGGTTGGAGGATTTATTCATTCCTTGTGAAGTTTTTGTTAAAGGCTCAAATTGTATGAATTGAACAGGGGTGAAATGGCATATCGTCTATTTTATTGATGAAAATATTGACATAGTCTTTCTGAATGCTTTTTTGTACTGAGTTCAATTTTTAGAGAGAGAACTTCGGTTTTTGCATTTCTGCAGGAACACGCTTACCCAGCTGATGAACTAATGCCCCTGACATGTCGTGGCCGTGTGCGTGGTCTCGAACCTAGCCGTGGTGATGTGGATGATGCGCTTGGCAAGTTAGTGTATTTTGAGTCATTCTTGCAGTTATCCGTAGCTATAGATTTTGTACAAGCTGAAAAAAAGGTGGAATGCAAATCCAAAGTTTAGATTGACAGTTTTACAATTAATATATCTTGAATGCTGTAATAAGAAAAAGTTAGTATTAATTTGGAACTACAGGAATTCAAACAGCTACATCAGTTTAACTTGAACATTTTCAGTCGATACTTTTTCTTGTTTTGTTTCCAGAAGTACCCACTAAATTTATTAGACTTTGGCCAACTGACTTGCAGGACATTGGAATTATAGAATCATAGTATCACAGTGTGGAAGCAAGCCGTCAAGTCCATACTGACCCACCAAAGGGCTTCCCATCCAGACTCCCCTCCCTTTTGTGTGGGGATTTACCTGTAGCTTCAATGTAAGTTGGACCCTGCATCCAACCATTTTCCTGCGTGACAGTCTCTGAGGAAAAAAAATATAAATCTACTACGGCTGCAGTCTACCTAATGTCCTGAGGAAAGATTTTACAAATTGAATTTTAAGATTTGTAATTTTCTGACGTTTAGTCGCCATGCTAGGTAACATCATCTGAGCCTCCGGTGAAGCTTCGGTGATGGTGTTACCTAGTGTGGTGACGAAATGACTGAAAATGAACTTTCCAGCTCAGTGAGCAAACTTACATGCAGATTTCACAAAGTTTTGTTATGTTCCTTCCCAAAAAAGAAATCCATGAATTTTTACATCAGGTAGCCATCAGGCAACCCTGCATTTCCCATGGCCAATCCACCTAACTTGACATCTTTGAACTTGGATGTTGCAAAGAGTATTCTGAACTCTCTCAGCATTTTATTCAACTTTTGTTGAATAGTCTACGTGGCTTTTAGTGGAATTCAAACCTACTGCTAGAACATATTAATTCCTTCAGGATACATTTTAATGTGCAGCAACTGGAACATTTAGAGCTCATTTTACACTACACTGTCATGCATGTGATTAAAAAAAGGAGCACATTCGATTATGCATGTATAATCTGAAAACAGTTTTCATTCCAGCAACAAAATGTTTTATTGTCTGAAAGCTCTAAACAGTCCCAGTTGAGTTGTACAAACCATGTAATTGGTGATCTAAAATACATAAATGTATCAATCAGGGAAAAGGTTTTCGTAAGTCTTTTCTGAGTATCTGCAATTATGCGTTTGGCAGAGTAGGAATGAGACCGGGGGGATTTAAATGGTGTAGCAGTGGGCTAGAATTTTCTTTGCTCATTTTAGAGTGTCTACCAGTAGTTCATTTAGGGATTGCTAGTGAGGCGACACAATGGCTGGTACAACTAATTGGAGCTCCTCCTAATTGTACCTGAATATTGCTGGGTATTTGGGAATCTCATTCTACAATTGTTTACCAAGAAAAATATGAACCTGTAGTCATATGCATCTGTTCCACTACTGATCCTGTCGTAGTAAATATGGTGATTTTTTTTTTTCCTTAAGTTTTTTTTAATAAAAATTATCTGGAAAGCTACTAACAGAGTTCCAACTAATGTATAAAGATGGGTTAAGTGGATACTGGGTTCAAAATTTGGTGTGTAGTCTTGTGTAACTAAAATTATTTTATTCCATCTTTGGATCAACTGTAACTACTCTTTTTCTTTCAGATTTTCTTTGACTTTAGTTGATACTCTGGACACCCTTGCAGTAAGTTAAATCTACTTTGCTCATATTTTAAATGGACTGAAGGACGAACAGCTAGACAATATTAACTCATGTGCTTTTGTGTTGTAGCTGCTGAATCAAATAGAAGAGTTTGAAGTTGCTGTGAAAAGGGTTATAAGTGATGTTCATTTGGATAATGATATTGTAGTCTCTGTGTTTGAGACCAATATTAGGGTACTAGGGTAAGTTCTGAAAAAAGATGTCACTAAAATTTATTTCACTTATTTTATATTTCTTTGGTAGAACACAGCACATTTAGATTGCATTTTGAAACAATACGAAGAGTAATTATAAAAACAAGCCTTTAGATCATAAATCAAAAGCAAGAATTGACATGCATGAATAAAGCCAGTTGGATGCCTAGTATAAATATTTTATCTATTAGGGGTTTGCTGGGAGGCCATACAATGGCTCTTATACTGAAAGATCAAGGAGAGCAGATGCAGTGGTATAATGATGAACTTCTCGACATGGCAAAGGAACTTGGGTACAGGTTATTGCCAGCATTTAACACTACCAGTGGACTTCCCTATCCTAGGGTGAGTAAAGCACTTCATTTAATTTAATTCAGTAATATACAAATAGAACTAGGGAGTGGGGGATAAGTAAGCCAAGACCTGAGACCATCAGTAGAAATTAGAGGGCAAATTGTATTCAACAGATTAAATAATGGAGAAGGGAGGATGGGAAAATGGTGACTGGAGAGGTGAAAGTGAAAGACAGAATTAGAGGGTAACAAGAATTTGAATGTGAGGCAGGAAAGAGAACAGAAAAGGAGTGGGTCCTCAGATGTAACAAAAAGTAAAAATGGTTGCTGGAATAATATAGATGGAATTAAAAAATACATGCATGTGAAGTTCTAACTATGTTGGACGATTCAGGGAATTGATTCTGCAGCTGGAACAGAAATACTGGTTGTTAGCAGCTAAATCACAATCTGTTGGCATCTAAATGGTGTAGTTTTGAGCTGGGAACCGCATGGATCAGATTCACTATTAGAATAGACTTTCAAGCTATACTACCAACAGTCTGGAAAGCAGCCTGAATTGTAAGAAAGGGAGATGGATGGTTGACAATCCTAGCCAAATCCTTCCAGTAGTTTAGGGTTTACATAGAATCCATACAGTGTGGAAGCAGGCCATTTGGCATTTCAAGTCCACACCGACCCTCTGAACAGCACGCCACCCAGACCCAGACCTGTACCCTACCCCTATAACCATGCATTTCCCATGGCTAACCCATCTAGCCTGCACATCCCTGAACATGATGGGTAATTTAAGCTAGGAGAAAACTAGTTGTGTGCGGCTTCTAAAAATAGGGAGTTATGAGTTATAGTCATTTTCATTGGTCTTATGACTGTATTACCATAGTGCACTTAATATTATTACAGAGTTGGCATTAGAAAGCAACTAAGTGTTTTAAATGTTGGACCTTTTTAATAGGACTGATGCTTTGGTACTAATATTTAAAAATTGCTAATTAAAATGATATAAAATTAATTATCTGGAGCTCCTTTGCGTGTTGTGCTGTTTTTATTTTCCATTTTGATTAATTGCATTTTTTCTGAAGTATAGGTCAATCTGAAATATGGCTTGAGACGACCTGAAGCTAAAACAGG
The DNA here is from genome assembly GCF_047496795.1 of Chiloscyllium punctatum. NCBI lineage: Eukaryota > Metazoa > Chordata > Chondrichthyes > Orectolobiformes > Hemiscylliidae > Chiloscyllium > Chiloscyllium punctatum. Next base: position 58,632,002 of record NC_092745.1, read on the forward strand.
TACAGAGACGGACACCTGTACAGCTTGCGCAGGGACCCTGATTCTGGAGTTTGCAGCTCTGAGCAGACTCTCTGGAGATCCAATTTTTGAGGTGGGTGGTAATCTGCTGCTGTTGGAGAGAAGGGAAGTTGTATTATTTGTAATCTACATAGAATGAATCCAGAATTAAAAGCCAATGAGCTCTGTTCCCCTCGTAATTTTGCATTCCCAAAAAAAAACCAAGATCATTCAATGTGTGACATATGTGCCTACTCTGTAAAAGGACCATTCTTTTGCAATCTTCTAAATCTCTTAGATTTTTATTTGTTTTTCAATTATTTCTCTTTACTGTCATTCATGGAACCTGTCCAACGGGACTTTTCAAATGCTACCACCCGTCTGTCGATGACCAAACAAAACCCCTCTAAATCATGTTTGCTTTTTGATAACAATCCTAAACTTATACTCCTTACCTACCAACTGAGAACAGTAAATACCTTTTCTGTCTCTTTGTCTTATTTAAGTACCTCATAACTCTGCACACCCACATTAAATCCCACTTTAATTCTCTCAGCTCTCCTCATAACTAAAATCAGGTATTAAAATGAATCTCTTCTCCATTATCTTCATGGCCTTGTGTATGTTGCCCAAACCTAGATACAATATTTTAACTTAGCATTTGTAAATACCTCTGGGTTAATGGTCAGAATCGAACTAAACTGATTAATACAAAATATCAAAGTACATGCTGCAACAAATGTCGTCATGCCAAGAATTTGTTAGGTCTGTTTAATAAGAGTGCTGGAATTGTTATGATGTGGCAGATCACAGTTTCCTTATGTCTTCTGATATTCTGTCTGGCTTATTTGGTCTGCGCTGTTTCGTTTTTGAAGGGCCATTTTTAATTAATTTCTCTCCCTGGCGCTTACCCACTTTCCTGTAATGCTTTCTCCTTCAGGTATTTGCCTGTTTCCCTTTTGAAGAGAAAGTGAGGACTGCAGATGCTGGAGATCAGAGCTGAAAATGTGTTGCTGGAAAAGCGCAGCAGGTCAGGCAGCATCCAAGGAACAGGAGAATCGACATTTCGGGCATAAGCCCTTCTTCAGGAATGAGGAAAGTGTGTGTCCAGCAGGCGAAGATAAAAGATAGGGAGGAGGGACTTGGGAGAGGGGCGTTGGAAATGCGATAGGTGGAAGGAGGTCAAGGTGAGAGTGATAGGCCGGAGTGGGGTGGGGGCGGAGAGGTCAGGAAGAAGATTGCAGGTTAGGAAGGCGGTGCTGAGTTCAAGGGATTTGACTGAGACAAGATGGGGGGAGGGGAAATGAGGAAACTGGAGAAATCTGAGTTCATCCCTTGTGGTTGGAGGGTTCCCAGGCGGAAGATGAGGCGTTCTTCCTCCAACTGTCGTATTGCTATGGTCTGGCGATGGAAGAGTCCAAGGACCTGCATATCCTTGGTGGAGTGGGAGGGGGAGTTGAAGTGTTGAGCTACGGGGTGGTTGGGTTGGTTGGTCTGGGTGTCCCAGAGGTGTTCTCTGAAACGTTCCGCAAGTAGGCGGCCTGTCTCCCCAATATAGAGGACGCCACATCGGGTGCAGCGGATGCAATAAATGGTGTGTGGAGGTGCAGGTGAATTTGTGGCGGATATGGAAGGGTTCCTTGGGGCCTTGGAGGGAAGTAAGGGGGGAAGTGTGGGAGCAAGTTTTGCATTTCTTGCGGTTGCAGGGGAAGGTGCCGGGAGTGGAGGTTGGGTTGGTGGGGGGTGTGGACCTGACGAAGGAGTCACGGAGAGAGTGGTCTTTTCGGAACGCTGATAGGGGAGGGAAGGGAAATATATCGCTGGTGGTGGGGTCCGTTTGGAGGTGGCGGAAATGACTCCCCCTCCCACTCCACCAAGGACATGCAGGTCCTTGGACTCTTCCATCACCAGACCATAGCAACACGACGTTTGGAGGAAGAGCGCCTCATCTTCTGCCTAGGAACCCTCCAACCATAAGGAGTGAACTCAAGATTTCTCCAGTTTCCTCATTTCCCCCCCCCCACCCCCCCCCCCCCAACCTTGTCTCAGTCAAATCCCTTGAACTCAGCACCGCCTTCCTAACCTGCAATCTTCTTCCTGACCTCTCCACCCCCACCCCACTCCGGCCTATCACCCTCACCTTGACCTCCTTCCTCCTATCGCATTTCCAACGCCCCTCCTCCCTACCTTTTATCTTAGCCCGCTGGACACACTTTCCTCATTCCTGTAGAAGGGCTTATGCCTGAAACGTCGATTCTCCTGTTCCTTGGATGCTGCTTGAGCTGTTTCCCTTTTGAAGCCTACTGTAGAATCTGTATCCCTTCTCATATTAAACAGTGGATTTAAAATCTTAAACTTTGTTGGTTTAAGGTTCTTTCCTTGTCATGTATGATTCTTCTACCATCCACAGTCCCATCAGCCTTTTAGTATCCAAAATAGCAAATCCAGCTATTTGGATACATGACATCAATTTGAAAGGGCAGAAAATAAGATCAGTTTTGATCCATTTAAGGCAAAACATAGTTTTGCCCTTTTCCACCATGTCCTAATCCACGAAATTTTTAGTTTGTGGTTTCTGCATTCATAGAACAGAGCGCAGAACATTTCAGCACAGAAACAGGCCCTTCCACCCTCCATGATGCTATTCTAAACTAATCCCAACTGTTTACATGTGGTCTCCCTCTCCCTCGCGCTCCCTCTTCTCTCTCTCTCTCTTTTTCTCTCCCCCTCTCTCTCTTTTTCTCTCCCCCTCTCTCTCTTTTTCTCTCCCCCTCTCTCTCTTTTTCTCTCCCCCTCTCTCTCTTTTTCTCTCCCCCTCTCTCTCTTTTTCTCTCCCCCTCTCTCTCTTTTTCTCTCCCCCTCTCTCTCTTTTTCTCTCCCCCTCTCTCTCTTTTTCTCTCCCCCTCTCTCTCTTTTTCTCTCCCCCTCTCTCTCTTTTTCTCTCCCCCTCTCTCTCTTTTTCTCTCCCCCTCTCTCTCTTTTTCTCTCCCCCTCTCTCTCTTTTTCTCTCCCCCTCTCTCTCTTTTTCTCTTTTTTTTCCTCTTTTTTTTTCTGTCGCTCTCGCTCTCGCGCTCTCTCTCGCTCTCGCGCTCTCTCTCTCCCTCTCTTTTCTCTCTCTCTCTTTTCATGTGCCTGTCCAAATATTCCTTAAAAGTTGCTAATGTACCTGCTTCTAGCACCTTCCCTGGCAGCGTGACCCAGGCACCCACCACCTTCTGTGTAAACGAAAAAAAAAGAACTTACCTTGGACACTTCCCTTCACCTTTTTTCTCTCACGTTAAACCTATGCCCCGAGTATGTGACATTTCCACCCCTGGAGAAAAGGACTCTGTCGATCAACCCTATGCATGCCTGTCCTAATTTTATATATTTCTATCAGGTTGCCTCTTAGCCTGTGTCACTCTCGCAAAAACAAACCAAATTTGTCCAACCTCTCCTTTTCACTAATTCACTCCAGTCCAGGCAACATGTTCTGCACTCTCAAGTCTCCACATCCTCCTTATGGTATGGGAATTTAGACTGCACATGTTACTCCAAGTGTGGTCAAACTAAAGTCTTATACAGCTGTAACATGACTTGCCAACTTTGATATTCAGTGCTCCAACTGCTGAAGGCAAGCATGCCATGTGCATACTTTACCACTTTATCCACTTGGGCTGCTATTACTTCCAAGGAGCTATAGTCTTGGAGCCTAAGATCCCTCTGTATAACCATTACTTCTAAGGGTTCTGCCATTAATTGTATACTTTTGTCTTGCATTTGACCTCCCGAAATGTATCAGCTCACACTTATCTGGGTTAAACCAAATCTGTCACTTGTCCATCCAAATTTCCAACTGGTCTTTCTTGTGCTGTATCCTTTAATAACTTTCCTCATTATCCACAATTCCACCAATTTTCATGTCATCTGCAAACTTACTAATCAGACCATCTACACTTTCATCTGAGTCATTTAAATATATATTACAAACAACAGGTCCCAGTGCTGATCTTTGCAGATCGATACTGATCATGGACCTCCAGTCATACAAACAATCTTTCCGAACTACCCTCTGTGTTCTCTGACCAAGGCAATTTTCTAAGCAATTTGCCGACTTAACATGGATCCCATGCGATTTAGTCTTATGGACCAGCCTACCACGACGGACTTTGTCAAATGCTTTATTAAAGTCCATGGAGACAGTATCCACTGTCCTATCCTCATCCATCATCTTCATCACTTTCTCAAAAAGCTCAATAAAGTTTGTAAGACAGAACTTCTCATGCATTCATTCAAGGACCGTTATGGGGTTCTGTTATCTCTAAGTCAAGTTGGGAAGCGAAAAGAAGGCTTAGACCCTATTTTATTTGAATATATAATAAACTACTCTACATTTTTTTTGTGCAGCAACATGCACGGAAAGCCCTCGACTTTTTGTGGGAAAAAAGACAGCGTAACAGTAACCTGGTGGGAACAACTATTAATATCCATACTGGAGACTGGGTCCGCAGAGGTAAATCTGAATTTTGTTCTTTCTGATTCCCATCTGTTCAAGATCAGCAACTTTTAATGTCGTAAATTTCTTTATCACTGGGAGCTAATATATTTTTCTTCTCTATTCTGACCTTATGATATTATTAGTCCTATGGATACAATAATATTATAGTCTTTGAAATGACTCGTATCTTCTGAATAATGTGAACAAGTGGATTTCTGTGCATTTCAATTAATCTTTTGTAGTGTAATTAAATTTTTTAAATTCAAAGCATTGTCAAGTGATTGTGTTGAATTTTAAGCGCATATTTGTTTAAGCTGAGTGAAAACAGGGCATAGATGGAGGTGAGGTCATAGCTTTGTCACAGGAGAAGGTACTATGGAATTTGGATAGGAACACAGAATGCCATAGTGTTAGTAAAGGAGCAGTAGACGTGATAGTATTGACTTAGGAGGAGGAGATTACGTTTGTAATACCATATCTATGTTTGTTTGTATTTGGTCTAAGAGGAGAAGCTGTCCTAGCACTGAAACAGGTTTAATGTTTATGTAGGAGAGAATGTTGTCTTGCTGAGTATAAAAGCAGCAGAAAATCACAACTAACAAAAACTGAAATATATATGGTACTATTGAGATTATTTAACTGCATAGTCCACTTTATGATAAGCCAGTTCTGTGTTTTAATTGCTAGAACTACTGGCATCATTCCTAACAGTTCATTCTATTTCTATATTGAATAGGACCTGTTGACTTTTTTTTTCTTTTTACATATGTATTTATAGGATGTGGTGCCAGAGTGGAAAGTTTTACAAGGCCTAATTTTACTCCAGTATAATTTTGTAAAACCTTCATGTCTTCACCCTGATGCCTTCAGGAACTACAGGCATCCTCTTAATTGTAACCAAGAAGCAGTAGAATAACCATTTTAGTGAGGTCTAACTAGTATTTTTGTACCTTTTTAGAATCTTTCCATGACCTTCCAGTTTTTTTTCCCAAGGGTAAAACTTAGTCTTGCTTGAATGTTATTGATATCATCTGGAGAAATGCTGTGATGTGCTTCTGATCCAGGCAGGCAGGGATTCTATTTAATTATAGGTAATGAATCAGTAATGCAGTCTATACGGGGTAAAAACAATGACTGCAGATGCTGGAAATCAGATTCTGGATTAGTGGTGCTGGAAGAGCACAGCAGTTCAGGCAGCATCCAAGGAGCAGCGAAATCGACGTTTTGGGCAAAAGCCCTTCATCAGTTATTCCTGATGAAGGGCTTTTGCCTGAAACGTCGATTTCGCTGATCCTTGGATGCTGCCTGAACTGCTGTGCTCTTCCAGCACCACTAATCCAGAATGCAGTCTATACCACTATTTTAGCTTCATAATATTTTCTGACTCTAATTTCTGAGAGTGTGTTCCTTTTTGTCCTCCTTGTATATTATCATCACTTATTCAACTGGTTATAGTTGAAATTTTAAAATGGTTTTTGCAGTCCCCATATGTATCTCTTTTAATGTAAAAGTCATTCTGATTGTGAGTATTTTGAGTTGTTGCTTCTTGTATGTTCCTTAATATAGAGATTTTGTCAATTTTGAACATTTTGGTGGAACAAATAAGCTGATCTATCAGGTTGACTCATTTTCTTATATTTAAAATGATGTATTGAAATTAATTTATCTTTTACTTATTTCTTTTTAAAGATAGTGGAGTTGGAGCTGGGATTGATTCATATTATGAATATCTCTTCAAAGCATATATTCTACTTGGTGATGATGGTTACTTACAGAGATTCAATACTGTAAGCTCTACTTTTTTGTTTGATCTTAGTGTATCTGTTTTTATTAATTCAAAATTCTTTCCTATCTTGCAATACAACTGTTTACTCAAAGGGTGATGAGTTTAATGTGCCACATTTATCAAATTGGGAAGCCATTGGAAATTACTGTTTCAGTAATGCTTACTAATGTCTTAAATAATATAAGATATGATTTTATATCCTGAAATTTGAATGGAAGAAAATTGAAATTCTCAAATATATTTGTGGCCATTGTGCAGTTCAAAGTGACAATCACTGTAGGTTATCAGCTACTGCTACCAATACCAACATTTGTATTTGTTGTAGAAAATAACATCCTTCACAGTCCAAGAGTTTATGTTCAACTTACTGTTTAACATATTACATTCCTAACTGATCTATGTCATTGCTTTTATTTGATTTCTTATTATCAAAGCTTTGTACTTATAGTGGTTCAGATCATGCAGTTCCAACAGAAAAGGGCATGACTATTGAGGGTCACAACTGAACAGAACACCTACCTGGACAAACTACAGTGGAAATTTGGGCATATTCAGCAATACTTGCCTCAATACGGGGTGGCACAGTGGCTCAGTGGTTAGCACTGCTGCCTCACAGTGCCAAGGACCCAGGTTCAATTCTGGCCTGGATCACTATCTGCATGCAGTTTACACATTCTCCCTGTGTCTGTGTGGGTTTCCTCTGGGTGTTCCGATTTTCTCCCACAGTCCAAAGGTATGCAGGTCAGGTGAATCGGCCACGCTGGTTGTAGGTGAGCTAGAATTAAAACAAAAATAAAGTTTTAAAATATCTAAAAACACATGCTAGAATGCCTGTCGTCAAGGTGAATGGAGTCCACAAGGGATGTCTTCCGTTTGTGACATCAGGGAGGGACGTAGCTTTGGTAGGATTATGTATTGCACTAGAGATCCCTAGTTGCCCGATCACTGGATTCTCACTGCAGCTCAGAGAACAGGTTTCCCCCTGCAGAGAAAGTAGGAACATAATTTTAAATGCAGGCAGGACATGCTCTTTCACTTTGGCCCAATCTTGCAATCAGCAATGAAGTGTGTCAAAGTATGTGTTACCGTCCCACTGTTCACGTCGATATGTTCTGCATTGTAAATTCACAAATATGTTTATTAAGGTCAAACTATTAATTTACTATATTGAAACCAAACATGTTCCAGTTATTTACTGAGATTGTTACAGAAAGATGGTTAAAACTGCCCAATATCGGAGTAAGATGTTAGTTTTCAAGCTGTAGGTTAATTAAAGGTAATTATAATTACTCTTATTAGCATAACCAATTTAATTGGAGCAATAACAAATCATTGCATAATGTAGAATACTTGAGTGTTAAATCTGGTAACGAAAAGTATGTTCATTGGTAAATTTGAGATTTGTCACTGGAATGTTTGGCTGTATGATTGTTGTTTGTAAATAGTTCTGCATTTACAGTATTTGTCATATCCTTAATTTGGGTATAACTTGAAAATTAAATCTTAGAACTATACCGGCTTATATTTACTGAGATGACTAACTGCGTAATACTTGTATTTAAGAGGTTTGTTAGTTTGAAGTTGTAAAGAGTGTGTTCAGTATTTTAAAAGGCACTACAACCTAAATGATTTGTGCTACTTATACTTAAACCAGTTCTTAAATTTTAATTTAATTTGTTTTTAATTTGTGCAGTTATAAAAAAAGTTGAAATATTTCAGCTGAATAGTCTCATTCTGTAAATATACCAGTGAAGGGATGGCAATATTGTAATCGTTTTTGTTGTTTTTCTTCTAGCACTATGCTGCTATCATGAAGTATATAAGCCAACCCCCACTCTTGCTGGATGTTCACATACATAAGCCAATGCTGAATGCACGGACATGGATGGATGCTTTGCTAGCATTTTTCCCAGGCCTGCAGGTGAAATGTGTTCATTCTGTCAAGAATTTTTTGAGTCTTGTACATATTGCTTATTGTTTATTTTAAGCTAATTTTCCCTTATCAATAATAAATTAATACCTCATCCTCCTTTATCAGGATCAAAACTGCACCAGTATTCAAATATGATGCTGACCCACTAGGACCTTTGTTCATGTGTATTAAACGGACGAGACAGTTTTAAGGATTGACCACTGTAAAACCGTAGTATGTTGTGCATTGTAATTGACCTCAATTGCACATAATAAGAGTTGATGAGTTTAGAATTGCTGCTTCCCTGCAGAGAGAGAACATTGAAGTGAGAGTTTCATTTTAAGTTACATCAGATTAGCATCGACAGAGCCTGTGTCAGATAATCCATTCACAATAGAGTCAGAGTGGTCTATAGCACTGAAAATGGCCCGTTGGCCCATCAACAGTGTGCTGGTCTAAAACAAGCACCTAACTATTCTCATCCCATTTTTCCAGCACTTATAGTCAATAGCCTTGTATGCCTTTGCATCACAAGTACCCTTCTAAATACTACTTAAATGTTATTAGGGTTTCTGCCTCTAAAACTCTCCTAGATATTATTCATACCTTGTGAATATTGTACAGTAACCAAAATGACACCGCTCTGAGAAATATATTCCTAATAAAAGAAAATTCTGGTCTTAAACAAATCTCGCAGCTAAAATGTCTTCAGATTTTTTTTAGTGATCTCCCTAGTTGTCAGTATAGTGTGTCTCCTCTGTTTTGTTGCAGTGTCACAAAAGACGAACATCAAGTACAAATGTAACCTTGGATAAACCCTTGATTGAAAGACTGTTCATTGATAAGTGATTATTTGCCTTTGTTTCATGTTCTGCTGATTAAATGAATCTTAAAATAAAATTAGCCTGGTGGACAATCTGTAGATGAAATTCTATGTTCGCAGGTAAAGGGACGGTTGGAAAATGGGAAGCCTTCAGAAATGAGACACCAAGAATCCAGACAAAGTATATTCCTGTCAGGGTGAAAGGGAAGGCTGGTAACTATAGGGAATGCTGGATGACTAAAGAAATTGAGGGTTTGGTTAAGAAACAGAAGGAAGCATATGTCAGGTACAGACAGGATAGATTGAGTGAATCCTTAGAGTATAAAGGAAGTAGGAGTATACTTAAGAGGGAAATCAGGAGGGCAAAATGGGGAGATGAGATAGCTTTGGCAAATAGAATTAAGGAGAATCCATAGGGGTTTTACAAATATATTAAGGACAAAAGGGTAACTAGGGAGAGAATAGGGCCCCTCAAAGATCAGCAAGGTGGCCTTTGTGTGGAGCCACAGAAAATGGGGGAGATAGTAAATGAATATTTTGCATCCGTATTTACTGTGGAAGAGGATATGGAAGATATAGACTGTAGGGAAATAGATGGTGACATCTTGCAAAATGTCCATATTGCAGAGGAGGAAGTGCTGGATGTCTTGAAACGGGTAAAGGTGGATAAATCCCCAGGACCTGATCAGGTGTACCCGAGAACTCTGTGGGAAGCTAGAGACGTGATTGTTGGGCCTCTTGCTGAGATATTTGTATCATCGATAGTCACAGGTGAGGTGCCGAAAGACTGGAGATTGGCAAACGTGGTGCCACTGTTTAAGAAGGGTGGTAAGGACAAGCCAGGGAACTATAGACCAGTGAGCCTGATGTCAGTAGTCGGCAAGTTGTTGGAGGGAATCCTGAGGGACGGGATGTACATGTATTTGGAAAGGCAAGGACTGATTGATTCGGGATAGTCAACATGGTTTTGTGCTTGGGAAATCATGTCTCACAAACTTGATTGAATTTTTTGATGAAGTAACAAAGAAGATTGATGAGGGCAGAGCAGTAGATGTGATCTGTGTGGACTTCAGTAAGGCGTTCGACAAGGTTCCCCATGGGAGACTGATTAGCAAGGTTAGATCTCATGGAGTACAGGGAGAACTAGCCATTTGGATACAGAACTGGCTCAAAGGTAGAAGACAGAGGGTGGTGGTGGAGGGTTGTTTTTCAGACTGGAGGCCTGTGACCAGTGGAGTGCCACAAGGATCGGTGCTGGGACCTCTACGTTTTGTCATTTACATAAATGATTTAGATGTGAGCATAAGTAGTACAGTTAGTAAGTTTGCAGATGACACCAAAATTGGAGGTGTAGTGGACAGCGAAGAGGGTTACCTCAGATTACAAGAGGATCTTGACCCGATGGGCCAATGGACTGAGAAGTGGCAGATGGAGTTTAATTCAGATAAATGCGAGGTGCTGCATTTTGGGAAAGCAAATCTTAGCAGGACTTACACACTTAATGGTAAGGTCCTAGGGAGTGTTGCAGAACAAAGAGACCTTGGAGTGCAGGTTCATAGCTCCTTGAAAGTGGAGTTGCAGGTAGATAGGATAGTGAAGGTGTTTGGTATGCTTTCCTTTATTGGACAGAGTATTGAGTACAGGAGTTGGGAGGTCACGTTGCAGCTGTACAGGACATTGGTTAGGCCACTTTTGGAATATTGCGTGCAATTCTGGTCTCCTTCCTAACAGAAAGATGTTGTGAAACTTGAAAGGGTTCAGAAAAGATTTACAAGGATGTTGTCAGGGTTGGAAGATTTGAGCTATAGGGAGAGGCTGAATAGGCTGGGGCTGTTTTCCCTGGAGCGTCGGAGGCTGCGGGGTGACCTTATAGAGATTTACAAAATTATGAGGGGCATGGATAGGATAAATAGGCAAAGTATTTTCCCTAGGGTCAGGGAGGTCAGAGCTCGAGGGCATAGGTTTAGGGTGAAAGGGGAAAGATATAAAAGAGATCTAAGGGGCATCTTTTTCACGCAGAGGGTGGTACGTGTATGGAATGAGCTGCCAGAGGATGTGGTGGAGGCTGGTACAATTGCAACAATAAAGAGGCATTTGGATGGGTATATGAATAGGAAGGGTTTGGAGGGATATGGTAGGTGGGCAGGTGCTGGCAGGTGGGACTAGATTGAGTTGGGATATCTGGTCAGCATGGATGGGTTGAACCGAAGGGTCTGTTTCCATGCTGTACATCTCTATGATTCTATGACGCTATTGGATAATTTGCCTATATTTGAAATGCCTATAATTTGAAAAATATGGACAAAGCAATGTTATTCAGAATAAATGGATTTCTGCCAGGCTGTTGGTTAGGGAATGTGATTGCTCTAAGGAGGTAAGAAAGTTAGACAACTATTGTCCTGCAATCCCTTCCTAAGGGGTGCAGCTGTTCAAGAAGGCAGCTCACCATGTTCTGAAGGGCAAATAGACATGGCACTAAATGCTAACCGAACCGTGACAACTACATCCCATGAAAGAATTATTCTTTTTAAAAGAAAACACAGAAATGGACAGAACCAGGTCACTGCACATGGTCAAGCTTATGTTTTATCTGGCCCATCTTTGCTAATTGTGAGAAATTTGTATTTCCAATAGGTTTACTGTTGGTGTTGAAGACATCCTGAAAGTGTCTTCAATCACATTTAAGTATAGTGTTCAGGCAATTCAAGTATTACTTTAAGGTGTTATCAAATACTGAAGTAATACAGATTTGGAAGCACTTGTAGCTTGTAATATATTCTGATTTTAATATCAAAAGCAATAGCAGCTTCACAGTTAGAGAAGTAAAATACAGTGGATGCAGGTAATCTGAAGTAAAAGCATAAAAGTTGGAGGCCTTCAGCAGGTCAGGGAATAGAAGCAAAGGTAATATTCCAATTTGACCTTATTGTTAGGATTTCCTTTCTCTCTCCACAGACGCTGCCAGGCTTTTCAGGCATTTCCAGCATTCTCAGTTTTTAATTGATGTTTCAGCATTTTTCTTTATAACACCATTTGACTTTGAGATTCAGATACTGTCTTCCCACCTAATTTAGAACTCAAAGTAACTTGTACCTATATTACATTAATGTTTGTAAATGCGATTTATTTTCTTTAAAGTCAACCTTAGTAGTTTTGTCTTACATTTATACAGACAGTTGCTTGTGCAGGATTTGAATCATGACTTGCATCTCAGCTGGCTAGCTATTAACACTTGCTTGTAATTCATTTTATTTGTTACCATTTAACTAAAGCATGATTGGCGGTTTTTTTATAATTGTGATGAATTGAAATTTATTAAATGAAGCTGATACAATGCTATTGTGAACTTAATTTTGTTTAATGTATGGAAACTTTGAACAAAAACAGGAAAATTCTGGTAATGCACAGCAATTCAGATAGTCTCAGTAAAGACAAACATGCAAGTTCATGTTTCAGTTCACACTCAGTTTAGCCAGTCTCACCTTATTTATGGTGTCTTTGGTTGGGTTTCTAGCCTTTTCCATTTATAAGTGATATTGTGTTTAACTTAGTACATTATGAAGCATTTGCTAGTGTGTACAGTTCAGTCTTTATATCATACACAATTGTTTCTTAATTTTTAGGTGTTGAAAGGAGATATTCGCCCAGCCATAGAGACACACGAGATGTTGTACCAAGTTACGAAAAAGCATAACTTCCTGCCAGAGGTAGCAAAGCTTTCTGAATGCTTTAAATGATCTGACTTTTTGTTTTTGTTCTTTTAAGGCTATTAATGTCAGTGGAGCTATTCGTTAGTCTATTTGACTATTCTCCCCTGACTACTTTGTGATACCAGATTTGTAGGAGTGGTTTGCAGGTCTCATCTGTCACTTCTGCAATTCTGTTTCGACTGAATTTCTGGCACTTGTCAAATAATGGTTGTTCTCATTTGATAGATGTTGCTCATACTAAAAGTCTTCAGTTAGACCTTTTTTTATGTAATTGAAGTTGGATGTCAAAGGTGAATGGGATGAAATTGAGTAGCTGTTTCAAATATATGTTGTGCCAAATGGCCTTCATCTGCATTGTTGCACTCTGCATTTTGAATTACGGCCACCTTAATATGTTCTGCATTAACTCTGGCAACCAATTTAATTATGAACAAATGGTAAGATGTTAATTTAAAGGTTTTAGGTGTATGAAGTCACATTTGCCTATATAACAGTAAGTATGTTGAATATAATTTATTCTAGATGAAGTACTTGGGTACATTTCTGAAAGATGTCCTTTCCTTTTATTTTCTCTACTGTGAAGGATACAAAGAAGCATTTATTTATCAAATGACATCTTCCTCAGCTTTAGCCTCTAATCTCCATTGTGACAACCTCTTCTTTTGTTTTTCCCTTCTTCAGTAATTACTACCTTGTAACTCCTGTCTTGCTAATAGATTTTTTTTTGACTTCCGGCTTTATTTTCCTTCAGACTCAACAAGTTCATTCTTAAGAAATGGTTGTTACTGACAAGTCCAATAATCACTGCTAATCCTAGTTTGTCTGTGAGAAATTATTAATATGCCACCTTCTTGAACTGCTGTTGGCTTTGTGCTTTGTACACCTGAAGGCCCATTGTCGGCTTGTGTAGGTTTACTTCCTGAAAGAACATTAGCGAACCAGTAGATTTTTTTTGACAGTTTTATGACCATTTTTACTGATGATTTGATTTCAATTCCAAATTCAAATTCTCAAACTGCCACGGTAAGATTTGAACTGGTTTTCTCAGGATAATTTATCAATGTTGCTGGATTTATCCAGAAGCTACCTCTTGAATAAAACTAATATTTCCAGCCCTTTGTCTTCTTTCCACAATCTTCAGATTTTAAAATGCAGTGTTTAGTCACCTTGCATTTGTACCTGGTTCTGTTTTGTAGTTGCATTTGCTCTTTCAATCTTATTGCTCTCTTGCACTGAACTTTTAACTCTTCACAAAGTGCATTATTTTAAGAGAAATGTTTTCAAATTTATGAAGAAAAGAATTCTTAGGAATACTACTTTAAAGGCTAATGTCGCAATGAACAAGTTTTACAAATCTAAGTTTAAACTTGTCAAGTTAATTAACAATATTTTAGATTACATTAGATTAGATTATATTACATTAGATTGTGGGTGGCACAGTGGTTAGCACTGCTGCCTCACAGTGCCAGAGACCCGGGTTCAATTCCCGCCTCGGGCGACTGACTGTGTGGAGTTTGCATGTTCTCCCTGTGTCTGTGTGGGTTTCCTCCGGGTGCTCCGGTTTCCTCCCACAGTCCAAAGATGTGCAGGTCAGGTGAATTGGCCAGGCTAAATTGCCCGTCATGTTAGGTAAGGGGTAAATGTAGGGGTATGGGTGGGTTGCGCTTCGGCGGGTCAGTGTGGACTTGTTGGGCCGAAGGGCCTGTTTCCACACTGTAATGTAATCTAATCTAATCTAATCTAATATTTAATGGTTGCTGCTCTCAAATTATGAAACAAAATGTAAATAACTAATGTGTCAAGTGATGTGACTGCTATTTAACATCTAAATGTTCAATTCACAAAACTAATCTCAACATTGTTCTGTAAAATGAGAATTTTCTAATTGGAAATATTTGTTTTTAGGCCTTTACCACTGATTTTAGGGTTCACTGGGCTCAACATCCCCTCCGACCTGAATTTGCTGAAAGTACCTACTTCCTGTACAAGGTAGGTTTGTGCTTTATTCGTTGGATTTTTTTCTTTAAAAATAATTCTATTGATTTTAATTGACACCTAAACATTGGAAGAATTCTGATTCATGTGTAAGTGACTATCATCAATACAAACAGGCTACAGGTGACAAATATTATTTGGAGGTGGGAAAGACCATCATTGAGAATCTGAACAAATATGCTCGTGTACCATGTGGCTTTGCAGCAATGAAAGATGTTCGTACAGGAAGCCATGAAGACAGGTCAGACCATTTATCATTTACTGTGGGTAGTTCATTACCAGAAAACAGTACCTGGTAAAAAATACCTAGTGTAATCCATAGAAGTTTGAGAGACAGTTGTTAAAGCTGTGAAATAATTTCAGTCTTAAATAATCTCTATTCTCACTTCAGTCATGGTTATTTTAACTAACAGTTTTACTATGTCTATGACTGTCACCATTTGGTCTCTAGAGGCAGGACCCTGGCTAACCATTTTGTATCATATCCTGCCAATCAGTATGTTATTTTTATTCGTGCTGTGTGCCACTTACCCCTCAACCAGTTACCAACTACTGTGGCTCAGGGTTATCTCTGATTCAACGTGATGTCATTGATGCCCACTAATGCTATGCAGACATTTATCACCTTAACGTTTGGAAGTATTCCAAGCATTTTTATTTCGCCTCCTAGAGGTGATAATAATAACCTGTCGAGTTTTGGGAAGATTTGTAGCTCAGGTTGAGGTTCTGGATGTAGGTTTGCTCGCAGGGTTCATTTCCAGACGTTTCGTCACCCTACTAGTTAACCTCTTCAGTGGGCCTCCGGGCGAAAAACTGTTGATAATTCCTGCTTTCAATTTATATGTTTTTGGGTTTTTTTTGGGTTGGTGATGCCATTTCCTGTGGTGGCATCACTTCCTGCGGTGATGTCATTTCCTGTCCTTTTTCTCAGGGAGTGGTAGATGGGGTTGAACATGATGTGTTTGTTGATAGAATTCCAGTTGGAATTCTCATGCATGTCTCTGTTTGGCTTGTGCTAGAACGGGTGTGTTGTTCCAGTCGAACTGGTGTCCTTCCTCCTCTGTATGTAAGGATACTAATGAGAGAGGGTCATGTCGTTTTGTGGCTAGTTAATGTTCACAGGTACTACCTAAATGGCTTAAATACAAACCACCCCTTGACACCCCACGAGCCAAAAGGATAGCAAAGTAAAATGGCCACAAAATGCTTCGAGAAATGATTAATGGTGCCCACAACAAACTCTTAAGTACTACCGAGAAGTCTTGCACCAAAAACCTTTACTCGCTGTGCAACAGACCATAAATGACAGACACAGTACAACAAGCCATCGATATTAGACAGCGATAAACACAGAAAATGAAAAAACGATCTGCAGAAAAAACCTAGACAAACTTACACAAAATAACAATACGAGAACACAAAAGCATAGATAAAAAACTTATCTGACCGACTGTAAACAGACACTGAAAAAGCCGTCTTAGTAAGAGAATTAAATTACAGCTGATGTTGATAAAAAAGATTTCTTAGCAGCATTAGAAACAACACTAGAAGACAACCAACTCTCAGAAGAAACCCATCAAACTATCAGACAGGTAGTCGCACCAACGTTAAGCAGAAAAAAGGAAGGGGAAACACTGAATACACAAGAAATGAAAGCACTGGAAAGACTTAAAAAAAAAGCATTGTTATCTTATTTGCAGACAAAGGACACTTGACAGTCATTCTAAATTGAAGAGAGTACATTGAAAAAGCGACCGCACTACTTACAGATACCAACAAGTGGCAATAGACCCGACCCCACAGCTAAAGAACAGAGTCACAGCCCTACTCAAAAAAAAACTTCAGAAATCTTGAGAAGTAAATAGGACCAAATTCCAAAAAAGAAAACTGATCCAACACACCAACGCTTCTACAGATTACCCAAAATTCACAAACCAGGAGCCCCCCCTCAGACCCATAGTCTCACTACATGGAATACCAACTTGCAGATTGGTCAAGGAGCTGTACCAAAGACTAAAACACTTAGTAGAAGACTCACACCACTCCATCCACTCCTCCAAAGAATTCCTGAAGACCATCAAGGACACTAAGATGGAAGAGGATGAAATAATGGTCTCCTTTGATGTAACAGCCCTGTTTACATCAATCAACATTAACCTGGCCAAGGAAACACTGCCTACACTATTAGAAGACCCAAAGACACATACACCAAACACCACCAACTCATCAGCAAGGACAGTATCGTCAAGCTAGTGGACCTATGCCTTACCACACACTTCACCTTCAACAACAAAACCTACAGACAAACCAGCGGAACACCCATGGGATCTCCTATATCAAGATTCTTAGTAGAGGTAGTAATGCAGAGACTCAGACAAACAGCTCTGGCAATCATCCAACCCAAACTTTGGGTCCGCTTCGTGGATGACGCCTTTGTCATCACTAAATGAAACAAATTAGAAACCTTCAAGACCATCAATAATACCCTTACTGGCATAAAATTCACTAAAGAGGAGGAAAACAACACCAAACTGCCATTCCTAAATGTCACAATAGAGCAAACAGCAAATGGGGAACTTGTCCGCTAGGAAAACAACACATACTGACCAAATACTGAACTACACAAACCTGCATCAGAACATTATTCCAACGAGCCACCACATACTGCAGCACAGAGAAACTACACAGAGCAGAGGAAAATTAGATATACAGTGTATTCAAAAAGAATGGGTACCTAATGAACACAGTTTGCAGATTTCTCAACAATAAATCCGAGCAAACAGACAAAACACCTCCAGAAATCCGAGCCACTCTCCCCCCACATCAAAGACATCTTGGAAATGACTGCCAGACTACTCAGAACCCTTGGCATCATGGTAGCCCACAAACCCACCAACCCACCATCACACTAAAACAGCAGCTAATGAACTTGAAAGACCGTGTACAGACAACAAGCAAAACTAATGTTGTTTACAAAAGACCATGCAAGAACTGTAACGAACACTACATTAGACAAACAGGCAGAAAACTAGCCACCAGGATACATGAACATCAACTAGCCACAAAACGACATGATCTTCTCTCACCCGTATCATTACATACAGAGGAGGAAGGACATCACTTTGACTGGGACAACACATCCATCCTAGGACAAGCCAAACAGAGACACTCATGAGAATTCCTAGAAGCATGGCATTCCACCAGGACCTCTATTAACACACACACTGAGTTAGAACCCATCTACCACTCCCTGAGGAAAAAGAACAGGAAATGGCATCACCGCAAGAAATGACATCCTCCACCCCAAGAAACCCAAATATATAAATAGAAAACAGGAATTATCAACAGTGTTTGCCCGGAGGCCCACTAAAGGTGTTACCTAGTAGGGTGATGAAACGTCTGGAAATGAACCTTCCAGCTCAGCGAGCAAACCTACATCCATAATGACCTATGGAAGGGGAGCCCACAAAATAAAGTGATTAAATTATTTTCTTAAAATTATTTTCTTAAAATTATTTTCTTAAAATTATTTTCTTAAAATTTTTATGGATCTTTCAAATCCACTGAGGACAGATTGAAAGATAACCCCTCCAAACATTGCAGTGCTCAGATTAAAGTTATTTCCTGATCGAAATTTAGGCTCTTAAAATTTATCAAAATATCCTGGATTTTGAATACCAAACCCGTCACATTCAGATAGGGGCCATAAGTCAGCTACAAATACAATCAGGTGAAAATGAGGACTGCGGATGTTGGAGATCAGAATCCAGATTAGTGGTGCTGGAAAAGCACAGCAGTTCAGGCAGCATCCGAGGAGCAGGAAAATCGATGATTCGAGCAAAAGCCCTTCCTCTGGAATCATTCTACAAATACAGTCAATCAGGAGCCTTGTATATATTTCAGGATTGTGTGATTTCATTCCCTCATGAGCTTTCTGCTAGAGAACTGTCAGCAATGTATCAGTATGGCTGCTTAGCTGTTTTTGTGCAATGACAAAGTTTTAAAATGGCAGCTATCAAGATAATACTAGGGGAAAAATCCATTGCTTGTTTGATGCTAGTAAGATTCAGATTTAATGTTTAATGCTTCCTCTTCTCTTTACACAGAATGGATTCATTTTTCTTGGCTGAAATGTTTAAATATCTGTACCTGCTGTTTGCGGAAAAAGATGATGTCCTCTTTGATGTTGAGGATTATATCTTCACCACTGAGGCCCATCTGTTGCCACTTTGGCTCTCTACCAATTTTAGCAAGAATAGAAATAATCAGGTAGGTGAATCACTTCAATTCTGCGGAGTAGTTCAGAGGTATGATGAACTAAAGATAATGATGGGTGTGATAATACAGGAATATTAACTGGACTACCTGCTACGTTGGATACAATATGCTCCAAGGAAGTGAATTCTGTTAGTTGTAAAAATCTGAATTTTATTTTGGTATATAGCATAGTTTCATTTTATTTAATGATTTTCAGTGAATGTGCAGCTTGATTTATATAGACTGATTCTAATCCATTTACAATATTCTCCCTTTCTTGCTGTAATGAGGTGCTTTTACCTCTTGGGTTGCATGTGGTTAATGAGCAGCTAAATTGTTTAAAAGTAGCAACTCTACAATACATTATTTTTGAGTAGTTATGAAAGAACTATTACTATAGACTTTAATGGGGATGGATGGGATTAGGCATTCTGTAGAATGTAGGGGAAACCAGGGATGACTGTATTGCACAGATATGATACCATTGATTGATTGGTTCTCCACCTGAAAGGCAGGTTGACAGGCGTGGCTTAGAACGGTCCATCAATGGCTGCAGGGCAAGTTAAGCCTGCGCTTAGGTGATCAGAGTTTGGAGCAATGGTGCGACTGATCAATCCTAGGTGGAAGGTGGTGGTGATGTCTGAGGTCCAGGCATGAGGGATAAATCAAAGGCTTTGGTGGGAGGAATGAGAACGGGGCAGAAGTTGTCTGATGCATCATGGCATGACATTATCCAGCAATATCCAAAACATCATTGGAAAGATTAGGTATGTCAGAGCGTGGGGACTTGCTGTCCCAGCTGATATGCTGCACCCAGACCATAAATGGAAAACAGCTTGATACCTGAACCTAACAAAATTTGACTCTGCTTAGCTGCTAGACTTCCCAAGATTCCAGAAACCCAGCTGTATTTTTTAAATTGGGAATAACTATGAAATTGACATGCAACCTCATTGTAATATTTGAAGTGTTAACTCATCTCCTTGTAACAGGTTGGCTGCCCAACTCTGTTAAAGCTGATAATGGGATGTTTGGTGATGGGTTCCATTTTTTTAGTCTGCAGCCATTTATTTTTGGATTTAAAAGCCCACTCTTAGCATCGAAGAGGCAATGTAACTGTAATTTTCTGCTGAGGGGAAGAAAAAAAACCATATCCAGAAAATGTAATGAATTCTTTTCTTTGAATGGAATAGCTAATGGCCATTATCATCTGTGTATTTCAAAACTTTGTTTGTATGAAATAGTGCACGTGCACTATCAGGCTAATGTGTATTTACATTACTTATCATTAAATTGTGCAACTATGGTTATGTTATGGCAGGACTTTGCTTGTGTGTGTTTTTATTTTATTGGTTTGTGGAAGAAATAAAAAAAGTGTGCAATTGCTATTGGATTTGTTTCCACATGCTTCTACAAATGAATGACCTCTTTAAAGTTACTCCAGTAACAAGGCCCAAAGCTCTTGCAATCCTTTTGAAGCGAAATACATCCCCTCATCATCAAACTACTGATAGCATCTCCTGCTGGCTGTATTGACATTTTAGGTTTGGCAGTGAGCAAACTAAGGCTTCATTTGGCATTTGTTTGTTTATGTAAACATTCCAAGTATTGGGGAAGGACTATCCAGATCTCAAGTGGCCAAGAGTTAATTATATTTTTGAAAAAAGCCACGTTTATGATTTTAGAAGAACTGTGGTACACAGCTTTCAAATAACACACCGCGTGAGAGTGAAGGGCACCCCTGCAACGTATTTCTAAACTTGTAGGCAAGCTGGATTTCCTAAGTATTAAACATTAGTATTATTAGTACAGTTACAGCGTAACTGTAGGAGACCACGACCTCTGACTTGGATTGGAGGCAAGTGCTGTATATTTCAACAAAGCTCCACAGAAAACTCCCAACTAGATTTGAATCACAAGAAAGTATGATTGATTCAGCACTCAGGCAGGTACCCTCCGCCTGTTGACAATATATTTTCTGGCAAATTGGTTGTTTCTTTGCAGAGATTGCCAATAAAACTTCTGTCAAGACATGGCATCACTGAAATAAACTAGTTTCTTGGCCAAAAGATGATGATCTCCTCCTGGATCATCACTAGCCCATTCTCAGTAGTGTGTCGGCATGCCATCAGATCACGCGGAAAGCTTGCAGTGATCCTTGGAATATAACATGGACCATCTTTTCTCAGGAATTGGAGTATGGCACAGTGGCTGAACTTCATAGCTTTCATTAAACCTCATCTAACACAGTCTTTGAAAATTTCTCCTTCCATTGGCAACTCGTTACTGATAAAACGAAGGACAAATAGGTTTTGCCCAAGCAAATGTTTGGTCCTTTTGCTCCAAGTGGAGTCTCAACAGTTAGTCATGATGTTTCTCATTTTCTCTACCTCAGCCTCCTGACAGTGGGGTGAAAGACTCCTATCCATCACATCACTCAAGTTTAGCATTGTTTGCACATATGCGCACACAACCACACACTATTTCAAGTGTGGACTTTCTCCAATTGAGAAAGTGAAGCACAGGTCATGTCTGAATCTAAGAAAGTAGATGTATGTCCTTTTCCATCAACTTCACTCAGTCAAAGCAGACTACTGAACAGACAAGTCCCAAATCCCACCATTCATTGATTCTTTTTTGTCTCCTCCTAGACGGCAGGTTACATAGATTTGGACGACAACAACTTTGACTGGTCTTGCCCTAACACACAGGTTTTGTTTCCAAATGATCCGTCTTATGCTAACAGCATTCGTGAACCTTATAAAAACGTGGTGGACAAAACTTGCCCAAAGGCCAGCATCCGACAGTAAGAATGGCTTGTATTACTAAACCCTGAGATTGTGTGCAAAATTTGTTTAAAGTCTTGTCTTTTCCAAGTGCACCGAGTTTTGAATACGTTATCCTGATTTAAATGAACATATAACATTTTATCAGTACACATCATTACTATACCGAGCTGTACCGACATTGATTTATCTTGTTTTTGTGGACATGCTGCTTGCCAAGTTAGTTTATCATCAGATTGCTAAAACAAAAGCATTTTCACTAATCTTTTTTAAAAAGGCTTAATAAAGTGAGTGAGTCTCATTGGATACCTGTGTTTCAGTTTAGAGAGTGAACTTATTTTTAAGCATTTATATTAAACAAGTTGCTGTGCTTTTATTGAATTAGTTATAATAATGTAAAACTGCAAATAATTTTCAGTTTGTTTAAATTTGTGCAAAATGTAATTCAGTTTGAAATTGGAGTATTTCCAAAATGGATTGTTCATTGCCTTTGCTAAGGTAGTTTTGTGTGGCAAGCAAACAGTGCATAATGGTTCATTATTTTATGTCGCTTTTCTTATTATTTTGCTGAAGGAAATTTAAATTCCTGTGTGTGTGTGTGTCTCTTGCAGGGAGGTAGGTGATGATCCTGGGACCAGGTCACATCTGAGGGCCAGGGACTTTATGGCCAACAATCCTGAACATCTTGAATTACTGAAGAAAATGGGAGTCAGTTTGATTCATCTGAAAGATGGCAGGGTTCAGTTGGTTCAGCATGCAAACCAGGTGAAGTTGCTGCCATATAATATTGTCCATAAAGTAGGCATATATGCAATTTAAAATTATTAAATTGTAGGGAAAGTACAGAATGAAAATGGGTGGAAATTGTTTGGAAGATGGAATTTGCAATAAAAATAGAATACATGATAATCTCTGAGGTACATTGCAAATAATAACAGTTGGATCCTATTAATATGATCGATATAAATAAAAGCAGATCAACAAAGCCATTTCCACTTTTCACGATGGCCACATGTGTGAAAAGACTGTTTTAAATGAGTTATAATAGAAAATCTCCATGCCATTTGTGTTCTACAGTCTGAGAACATATGAAGTACATAGATGAATCTATTAATTTGCTCTGTCAGTGAATCAGAAATATTCTCATCTTTTATTAAAGAAGGGCCAAGCCAGGGAAACAGAGAAAACAGGGAAATGTGCACAACTTATACCCGGGTGCTGAGGGAAACTAACTTTGAACTTATGCTAGTAATTAGACAATGCATTTTCAGCAGATGAAAATAAAAGGATGAATGCCAAATTGCTACTGTCTTTTAAGGAGAGTGAATTCAGTAATGAATGAACAGTGTATTGCTTTTCTCCTCCCCAGGCAGCCAGTGCACATGATGCTGAGGATGGCCTGCGCTTTATGCAGGAGATGATTGAATTGTCAAGTCAGCAACAGAAGGAACAGCTTCCACCTCGAGCTGTTCAGATTACCTCCCATCCATTCCTTGGTAGAGTGGTACTTACAGCTGGACCTGCACAGTTTGGAGCGGAACTTTCTAAAATTAGCAGTGGGGTATGGAGCCTCTAGGACTCTCCAATGATGAAATATTTATGCATATATAAAATACAACATTTGCCAGTTTTTCTTTAAAATGAAATTAGACTACCTTGCAATAATTAGTGTTAGAGTAAGTTGATTTATCTAAGAGAACCAAATATTAACTGTTCCACTTTTCAGTGACTTGGTAAATTTATTTAACAACATTGTTTAAATATGAAATAACGTTACAGCTGTACTTAGGGAGGATATTTCTTGGGAATACATCCAGGGAAGTTATTTGGGTCAAATTGAGAAATAAGAAAGGACCACCTTATTGGAATTATACTATAGAGCCCATAATAGTCAGCTGGAAATTGAGAAACAAATTTGAAAGGAGAGCTCAGTAAGAATAATAGGGTGGTAATGGTAGGGAACTTTAACTTTCCAAACATAGACTGGGACTGCCATAGTGTTAAGGGCCTCGATGTAAAAATTTAAACATGTACAAGAATATTTTCTGATTTAATATGTGGATGTACATAGTAGAGAAGATGCAAAACTTGACCTAGTCTTGACCTAAACTTGAACTGAGGCAAGGCAGGGTGACTGAGGTGTCAGTAGAGGGCCACTTTGGGGCCAGTGACCATAATTCTATTAGTTTTCAAATAGTGATGGACAAGAATAGACTGGATCTAAAAGTTGAAGTTCTAAATTGGAGGAAGGCCAACTTTTCACGGTATTAGACAAGAACTTTCAAAAGGTGATTGGGAGCAGATGTTTGCAGGTAAAGGGATGGCTGGAAAATGCAAAGCCCTCAATGAGAAGAATCCAAAGACAGTATGTTCCTGTTCGGGTGAAGGACAAGGCTGGTAGGTGTCGGAAATGCTGGATGACTAGAGAAATTGAGGTTTCCATCAATAAAAGGATGGAAGCATGTATCTGGTATTGTCAGTAGAGATCGACTGAATCCATGGAAGAGTATAAAGACAGAAAAAGTATACATGAGGGAAATCAGCAGGGCAGAAAGGGGACATGAGATAACTTTGGCAAATAGGGTTAGAGAGAATCCAAAGGGATTTTTCAAATATATGAAGGATAAGAGGGTAACTAGGGAGAGAATAGGGCCTCCTAAAGATCAGCAAGGCAGCCTATGTGTGGGACCTCAGGAGATGGGGAAAATACGAAATGAATGTTTTGCATCAGTGTTTACTATGGAGAGAGGTATGGAAGAGACAGTACATGAGGAAATCAATAGTGACATCTTGAAAAATGTCCATATTAGAGAGAAGGTGCTGGGCATCTTAAAGTGCATAAGCTTGGATAAATCCCTGGGACCTGATCAGGTATACCCTAAACTCTATGGGAAGCAAAGGAAATGATTGCTGGGCTCCTTGCTGAGATCTTTATATTATCAATAGCATTGGTGAGATCCTGGAACACTGGAGGTTAGCTAATGTGGTGCCACTATTTAAGAAAGGTGATAAAGAAAGGCCAGGGAACTATAGACCAGTGAGCTTGACATTGTTGGTGGGCAAGTTATTATAAGGAATGCTGAGGGACAGGATTTACATGTGTTTGGAAAGGCAAGGACTGATTAGGGATAGTCATTATGGCTTTATGCGCAGGAAACCATATCTAACTAACTTCTCTAAGGTTTGTCATAGTAGACTGGTTAGCAAGGTTAGATCACATGGAATTTAGGGAGAACCAGCTGTTTGGATATAGAACTGGCACAAAGATAGACAGAGGGTGCTTTTCAGGTTGGAGGCTTGTGACCAGCGGTGTGCCACATGGATCACTGCTGGGTCCACTACTTCTCGCCATTTATATAAATGATTTGGATTTGAACATAGGAGGTATGGTTAGTAAGTTTTCAAATGACACCAGAATTGGAGGTATAGTGGACAGCAAAGAAGGTTACCTCAGATTACAACAGGACCTCGATCAGAGGCCATTGGGCCGAGGAGTGGCAGATGAAGTTAAATTTAGATAAATGTGAGGTGCTGCATTTTGGAAAGGCAATGTAGGGCAGGACTTATATACTTAATGTTATATACTTAATACTTAATGTCCAGGGGAGTGTTGCTAAACAAAGCAACCTTGAAGTCCAGGTTTAAAAATTCCTTGAAAGTAGAGTTACAGGTTACGATAGCGAAGAAGGCGTTTCGTATGTTTCTTTTTATTCGTCAGTGCATTGATTATAAGAGTTGGGAGGTCATATTGCAGCTGCAGCAGTTCAAGCATGTAGCTATCTTTTCAAGGGCGACTACAGGCAGGTAATGAAAATGCTGGCCAGCCAGCAACACTCATGTTCCTCAAATGAATAAATAAAACAGGGTGTAGCAGTTGTTCATCTTCCAGCACATGCTGACAGTGCTGTAAACTTGGTTATTAAGGGATACAGAGGACATGTCCAATATTTCCCTCCTTCCTGCTGGGAATTTTATGACATCCATTCAGCAATTGCCCTGGAGTCCCGACAGAAGTCGGGATCAAGGTGCATAAAAAAAGTGTGTTGGGAGCCCATAACCTATGAAGTTATAAAAAGCAGCATAATTCCTGAGTTTTGTGTTCCATTTTAGTTGTTATTTTCTATTTTCCTGTTTTGGTATTCTGTACATAAAGTCATTGGCCCTTCTTGTTTTAACTTTTGGCTTTAAAACTTCATTTGAATTGCACATTTTGAGCATCTTGCGTAGATATCTTGATCAGACAAGAATACAGTATCTCCAAATAATTAACATTTCACCCAATTCAGACACTAATGTTCTACCATTTCAGCTTTCTAATCCTGATAGTACGTCATATTTCTCATAAACATCTTGCCCCTTCCTATCACCTTTATATTCACCCAGTACGACCATAATAATGCACGCACAGAACTCCAGATGCTTGAAATCTGAAACACAAAGTGTTTGAGAAATGCAGCAGGTCTGGCAGCATTTGCTGAGGGAGAAACCGAGATAGCATTTCAAGTCCAGTGATCCTTCATTTAGACTCAAAACATTAACTCTGTTTTTCTTTCTTTAGGTGCTGTCAAATCTGCTATGTTTTCCAGCACACTTTTTAATGAAAATTTGCAATTGTTCAAATGTTTTTATTAGTTTATGTAACCCTGCTGCTATAATACTAATCCTAAATCATTGTTGACATATTTGTATATACAATATCTCTCCTACTCAGTACATTAAAGGCAGACTCTCGCAATAGAGTCATCGATGTACAGCATGGAAACAGACCCTTCGGTCCAACCTGTCCATGCCGACCAGATATCCCAACCCAATCTAGTCCCACCTGCCAGCACCCGGCCCATATCCCTCCAAACCCTTCCTATTCATATACCCATCCAAATTCCTCTTAAATGTTGCAATTGTACCAGCCTCCTCCACTTCCTCTGGCAGCTCATTCCATACACGTATCACCCTCTGCGTGAAAACGTCAGGGAAAACAGCCCCAACCTGTTCAGCCTCTCCCTGTAGCTCAAATCCTCCCACCCTGGCAACATTCTTGTAAATCTTTTCTGAACCCTTTCACGTTTCACAACATCTTTCCAATAGGAAGGACACTAGAATTGCATGCAATATTCCAACAGTGGCCTAACCAATATCCTGTGCAGCTGCAACATGACCTCCCAACTCCTGTACACATTACTCTGACCAATAAAGGAAAGCATACCAAACGCTGCCTTCACTATCCTATTTACCTGCGACTCCACTTTCAAGGAGCTATGAACCTGCACTCCAAGGTCACTTTGTTCTGCAACACTCCCTAGGACCTTACCATGAAGTGTATAAGTCCTGCTAAGATTTGCTTTCCCAAAATGCAGCACCTCGCATTTATCTGAATTAAACTCCATCTGCTACTTCTCAGCTCATTGGCCCATCTGGTCAAGGTCCTCTTGTAATCTGAGGTAACCCTCTGCGCTGTCCACTACACCTCCAATTTTGGTGTCATCTGCAAACTTACTAACTGTACCTCTTATGCTCACATCCCAATCATTTATGTAAATGATAAAAAGTAGAGGACCCAGCACCACTCCTTGTGGCACTCCACTGGTCACAGGCCTCCAGTCTGAAAAACAACCCTCCACCACCACCCTCAGTCTTCCACCTTTGAGCCAGTTCTGTATCCAAATGGCTAGTTCTCCCTGTATTCCATGAGATCTAACCTTGCTAATCAGTCTCCCATGGGGAACCTTGTTGAACGCCTTACTGAAGTCCACATAGATCACATCTATTGCTCTGCCCTCATTAGTCCTCTTTGTTACTTCTTCACAAAACTCAATCAAGTTTGTGAGACATGATTTCCCACGCACAAAGCAATGTTGACTATCCCTAATCAGTCTTTGCCTTTCCAAATACATGTACATCCTGTCCCTCAGGATTACCTCCAACAACTTGCCCACCACCGACGTCAGGCTCACCGGTCTGTAGTTCCCCGGCTTGTCCTTACCACCCTTCTTAAACAGTGGCACCACGTTTGCCAACCTCCAGTCTTCCGGCACCTCACCTGGGACTATCGAAGATACACATATCTCAGCAAGAGGCCCAGTTTCCCACAGAGTTCTTGGGTACACCTGATCAGGTTCTGGGGACTTATCCACCTTTACCCATTTCAAGACATCCAGCACTTCCTCCTCTGTAATCTGGACACTTTGCAAGATGTCACCATCTATTTCCCTACAGTCTATATCTTGCATATCCTTTTCCACAATAAATACTGGTGCAAAATATTCATTTAGCATCTCCCCCAATTTCTGCGGCTCCACATAATGGCCGCCTTGCTGATCTTTGAGGGGCCCTATTCTCTCCCTAGTTACCCTTTTGTCCTTAATATATTTGTAAAACCCCTTTGGATTCTCCTTAATTCTATTTGCCAAAGCTATCTCATGTCCCCTTTTTGCCCTCCTGATTTCCCTCTTAATTATACTTCTACTTCCTTTTATACTCTTCTCAGGATTCACTCAATCTATCCTGTCTATACTTGACATATGCTTCCTTCTCTCTCTTAACTAAACCCTCAATTTCTTAGTCATCTAGCACTCCCTATATCTACCAGCCCTTCCTTTCACCCTGACAGGAATATACTTTCTCTGGATTCTTGTTATCTCATTTCTGAAGGCTTCCCATTTTCCAGCCGTCCCTTTACCTGCGAACATCTGGATCCAATCAGCTTTTGAAAATTCTTGCCTAATACCGTCAAAATTGGCCTTTCTCCAATTTAGAACTTCAACTTTTAGATCTGTGCTCCCCCACTAACACCTCAGGCACCTGCCCTGCCTTATTTCCCAAGAGTAGGTCAAGTTTTGCACCTTCTCTGGTAGGTACATCCACATACTGAATCAGAAAATTGACTTGTATGTACCTAACAAATTCTTGTCCATCTAAACCCTTAACACTATGGCAGTCCCTGTCTATGTTTGGAAAGTTAAAATCCCCTACCATAACCATCCAATTGTTCTTACAGATAGCTGAGATCTCCTTACAAGTTTGTTTCTCAATTTCCCTCTGACTATTAGGGGGTCTATAATACAACCCAATAAGGTGGTCATCCCTTTCTTATTTCTCAGTTCCACCCAAATAACTTCCCTGAGTGTATTTCCGGGAATATCCTCCCTCAGCACAGCTGTAATGCTATCCCTTATCAAAAATGCCACTCCCCCACCTCTCTTGCCTACCTTTCTGTCTTTCCTGTAGCATTTGTATCCTGGAACATTAAGCTGCCAGTCCTGCCCATCCCTGAGCCATGTTTCTATAATTGCTATGATATCCCAGTAGTGTAATTTAGTAATCACTTTAATTTATATCCATCCTTTTTAAGATGTTAAGATATTTAAGTTGCATAAAGTAAGATCCATGTATGTAGAAACTATACATAGAAAGATGTAGAAAATAGGAGTAGAAGGAGCCCATTGAATATGTTCTGCCATTATGATCATGGCTGTTCCTCGATTATCATATCATACCACTCTCTCACCATCCCCTTGACACTTTTAGCTTCTAGAAATCTGTGTTTCATTCTTGAACATTTTCAGTGACTTTGCCTCCACAGCCTTTTGTGGTAGAAAATTTCAAAAGTTCACCCTCTTGAGAATGTTGAAATTTCACCTCAACCTGATAAGTACCCCTTTATTCTGGAACTGCCCTGTTAGGGGAACATCATCCCTCTATGCAGTCTCTCTAGCCCTATCAGAATTTCATATATTTCAATGAGATCCCCTCTCGTTCTTCTAAAACTCCAGTGAATACAGGCCCAGTCAACCTTTCCTTAAATTTACGCACACATCCAGGTGTGGTCTCATCAACCTGTACAGATGCAGTGAAACTTCCTCACTCTTCTCAAACCCTCTTGCAATAAAGGCAAACATACCATTTGCCTTCCTGTCTTCGAGAGTCAGGGGACAGCTGTGAGTGTAGTGACATCACTATAAAGAGGAGGTAATAAGGAAGCTGAAGGTGGATAAATCATCTGGATCAGATGGACTATATCCCAGAGTTCTGAAGGAGATAACTGAGGAGATTGTTGAGGCATTGGTGGTGATCCTTCAAGAATCACTGGAGTATGGGAGGGTCCCTGTAAAATGGCAAATGTAACACTCCTGTTCAAGGAAGGAGTGACACATTTCAGTTCAGTCAATATATTCATACTCTATAATATTTTTAATAGAAACATTCCATAATTCTGAATTTCACACCATTTAAATTCTATTTACCAAATTAAGTAATCGTGACAGTGACAATAATTATTAAAATATAGTAGAACGTACTTTGTCAGCTGAGTTGCAGGTGTTTGCAAAGAAAGAAAGGATTGGGTGGGCCAGTGGATGAAATGTTTCAATTTCCCCACAAAACTTTGAATCAAAATCGATCTGTTAGTTTATAAAAGTCCTACCTGCGTAGTCCGAATCCACTTTTGAAGGAGCACTGATCTCCAGTGTAAAGCAGCAAAACATTGCCATTAAATTAGTCATCTCACTTATAGATTCCATCATGTGTCTGGAGAATGCCACCTTGATGTAATTAGGGCTTCTCTCCTGAAATTGGAGGTGAAAGCTGGCATTTATTGCTGGAGTAGAGCAGAGGGAGCTTTGATCTGAATTTACATGTGCTGTATCCCATCTTTTGTCTCTGTGAACCAGTTAGGTGTATATTGTGGAGTTTCCAAGGCTTCAGAACTGGTTTGAAGAAGGGTCACTGGACTCAGAATATTAGTTCTGCTTTCTTTCCACAGACACTGCTAGACCTGAGTTTTTGCAGTAATTTCTGTTTTTGTTTGATCTTTCAGCTGATGCAGTCTTTTAATTAATAAGAAGTAAAACAAACATTTAGCTGTGCTGTCAGCTAGCTAATGTTACTCTTCTTTAAGGTCGAATCATCAAATAGGAAAAACATTGTAGGTGGTACTTTATTGAACAGAAAGTTCATAGTTTTATTTTACCTTACATGTTTTGAAACTTGTACAATGAGTTCACTGCTGCAAGGCTTCTCTCAATTGCTATTGTGACACAAACAACATGAGGTTTCTGTCCAGGTCACAACAGTGAATCAAGAGAATCCCTATGGGAATGGTACTTCCCAGTGTCTACTTCTGTCATGCCTCCAGACCTGATTACAATCTTCTCCGTACTTCCGTTTTAAAATGTGATGGATTCTGCACACCCATCGTTAAGTCTTCAATTGAATAATAACTGAGAGTTCTGAACCACTGGACTGACTAGCAGAATGGTTTAAGAGGCTTCATTCCTCCTGCCTTGTCAAGCTCAGAGTTCTTGAGCTGAGAATGGCAAAACGTTGCCAAACAGACTTTGTAGAAGTTAAACTCAGACTACCTTATTGGAGTTGTAAACCTGTCAGATTGTTGCTTAACTACTTCATTTACAGTCTTTATATCAATTGTACTTTCATATGACAATATAGATTGGCCTTGAAGAAATTTTTCACTGTAAAATTTGACTGCATGTTTTTCTAAATTCTTGATAGGTACGTGGTTTTGTTGCTAAATGTGAACCCTATAATGGCTGCTCAGAAATATTAAATCCTGAATCAATCAAAGGAAAAATTGCTCTGATGCAACGAGGCCATTGCATGTTTGCTGAGAAGGCACGGAATGCACAGAAGGCTGGGGCGATAGGTGGCATTGTCATTGGTAAGGAATGCAGTTCTTACTTTAACATTTTAAGTGATGTTATACATATTTATGTATATACTGTTGAGAGAATTATCATGTCCACCTGATTATTACAGAGTTGAAATAGTTTGGGATTCTCTGATTGTTAGTGATTCATATTGCTGAGTGAAGATTCACACTAGTTAATTAGGTGATATAATATCCAACGCACAAGTTGCATCTTAATGCTTGTTTAGTTTTATCTGCAAACCCAAAATAATGTGTACGCATCTTTTTACTGTGTTCCCTCATCAATATAACTTCCGTGCTTGTGATCGTAATGCATTATCCCTCCTAATCCCCTTAACCCTGCTGCAGGCTTACCATACAGCTAACCAGACTGTTCTCTTCTAATACCTCTCCTCTGTCATTTCACTGGATGGGTATTCCCTCATTTGATTTCAGTCTTACTTATCCAGTCATAGCTGTAGACTCTCCAGCAATATCTGTGTACCCTGTAAGCTCTCAGGGGGTCAGTTGGCTGTTTGCAATGCAGAGTGATGCCAAGAGTGCAGGTTCAGACCTCACCAGCTGAGGTCAACTTGAAAGTCCCGCTTTCTCAACTTCACCCCTCATCTGAGGCACAGTGAACATCCAGTTAAAGAGGAAAAACATCACCAGTCATCTATCTATCTTTTCTATTTCTAATGAGAGAGTAGCCATGTACCCGGTCTCTGCACTGTTACCTTTGGATTCATCTGAGGACCCCTCTTTGGCTGTCTGCTCTTCCTCACTTCCATGCTTTATCTTCAGATGTAAGATTAATTAATGAAGCCCAGCTCTACCTCTTATCATTTATCTTGAACCTTCTACTGCTTCTCTGTTGTTAGTCTGATTTTTCAAAATCCTGTCATGCAGAAGCTACAATTTCCTTGGCTAAATAGCGGGAAGACCAAAGCATCAGCCCCACCACAAATTCCTGGTACTCTTGCCAATGATCCCATGCCTCTCCTTGCTTTCTACCTTTGGTGAACTAGAGCATTCACAACTTTACTGTCCTGCTCAACCTTGAGCTGAGCTTCCTCTCTGAAATGAAGACTACTGACATAAACCTCCATCGCATCGCCTGCGACCACCCTCACCTCATCCCATCTGCTGCTGTAATCTTCAATTTTGCTTTGTCAACTCCAGACTGAATTTATTTTAGTTCTGAAGAAGGGCCACAGGACTCATAGCCTTAACTCTGTTTTCTCTCTATAAATGCTCCCAGACCTCCTGAGTTTCTCCAGCAATTTCTGTTCTTCTTTATTCTATTGTTTAATTCCATACTACACCTTTAGTAAACTTCAATTCCTGTAAGATTACAGCACTTCTCATTCCTTCAACTCTCCCCTCACCATCCTTCATATATTTTCGGTTTCAAGACATTTCATCTTTAAAAATGTTCATGATTTGGAGATGCCGGTGTTGGACTGGGGTGTACAAAGTTAACAATCACACAACACCAGGTTATAGTCCAACAGGTTTAATTGGAAGCACACTAGCTTTCGGAGTGACGCTCCTTCATCAGGTGATTGTGGAGGGCTCGATCGTAACACAGAATTTATAGCAAAAATTTGCAGTGTGATGTAACTGAAATTATACATTGAAAAATTAATTGTTAAGCCTTTCATCTGTTAGAATACTGTGATAGTTTCACTTCTTCTTTCATGTGTAAATCACAAAACCCTTTTTTTAAAGTTGCATTCTCGGGTTAGCTGTTAACAATGGTGATAGCTAGATAATATGTTGAAGGTGTTAGCCCCCTGTGTTTTCGGTCTATGACCTGATGTTTAGATTGATTCTAATCTAAAACGTGAGATCTGAGCTCAAAAACTGTATGAATTTATGTAAAACTCTGAGTTCTACATGAATGTATGTGATTTTTGAGCAAAGTGCAATGTAACTCTGCAAGTACAAATTCACCACACGAAGTGTGTGTGTGTGGTTAAAATGGTGATCACCTGTAATGTGACCTGAACCCAAGGTCCCGGTTGAGGCCCTCCCTATGGGTATCGAACTTAGCTATCAGCCTCTGCTCGGCCACTTTCCTCTGCTGCCTGTCCCAAAGTCCACCTTGGAGGATGGTGACCCGAAGGTCCCAGGCTGAATGTCCTGGACCACTGAAGTGTTCCCCAACTGGGAGGGAACCCTCCTGTCTGTTGATTGTTGTGCGGTGCCCATTCATCCGTTGTCGTAGCCTTTGCTCGGTTTCCCCAATGTACCATGCCTCCGGGCATCCTTGCCTGCAACGTATAAGATAGACAACGTTGGCTGAGTCACATGAGTACCTGCCATGTACAAGGTGGGAGGTGTCCCCACGCGTAATAGTGGCATCTATATCCACAATCTGACACACCTTGCAGCATCCACCGTGATACAACCCTGTCACGGTGGACGCTGCAAGGTGTCAGATTGTGGACATAGATGCCACTATTACGCGTGGGGACACCTCCCACCTTGTACATGGCAGGTACTCATGTGACTCAGCCAACGTTGTCTATCTTATACGTTGCAGGCAAGGATGCCCGGAGGCATGGTACATTGGGGAAACCGAGCAAAGGCTACGACAACGGATGAATGGGCACCGCACAACAATCAACAGACAGGAGGGTTCCCTCCCAGTTGGGGAACACTTCAGTGGTCCAGGACATTCAGCCTGGGACCTTCGGGTCACCATCCTCCAAGGTGGACTTTGGGACAGGCAGCAGAGGAAAGTGGCCGAGCAGAGGCTGATAGCTAAGTTCGATACCCATAGGGAGGGCCTCAACCGGGACCTTGGGTTCAGGTCACATTACAGGTGATCACCATTGCACTACACAGACACAGACACACTCTCACATGCACCCCCTCACAGACTTAAGACACTACACACACGCACACTTACACACACACACGCACACTTACACACATTCACACACTCAACCCTCACCCCAGACAGACACACTCACACACAAAGACCCACATGCACACACATTTTGTGTGGTGAATTTGTACTTGCAGAGTTACATTGCACTTTGCTCAAAAAACTGCATACATTCATGTAGAACTCTGAGCTCAAAACTGCATGAATTTATGGAAAACTCTGATTCTAATCTAAAAAGTGAGATAACAATGTAAACATCAGGTCATAGACAGAGAACACAGGGGGCTAACACCTTTAACATATTGTCTAGTTATCACCATGGTTAACAGCTAACCCGAGAATGCAACTTTTTAAAAAAAAAAGTGTTTCGTGAAAGAAGTGAAACTATCACTGTATTCTAACAGATGAAAGGCTTAACAGACAATCAATTTTTCAATGTATAATTTCAGTTACATCACTGTAAATGTTTGCTATAAATTCTGTGTTACGATCGAGCCCTCCACTATCACCTGATGGAAAGTCGCTCCGAAAGCTAGTGTGCTTTCAATTAAACCTGTTGGACTATAACCTGGTGTTGTGATTTTTAACTTAAAAATGTTCATCCTCTTAAATCCCTTTCAAAGATCCTTTGGTTCTTATTTAGCCTTTGAAAGATGTGCCTGAGTTTTTGATATTTCTGAACATTTGAATCTGTTATGTTGAGTCTATTTAAAATTTTTTCCTGAAGCACGTTGCTGGGAGCCAAATCGAGAGAAAAGTAATCTTGTCTTTAATCAATTAATGTGCTTTGTGATTGCCCCAGTGCCTGAAATGTAAAATACTGTAGAATTAACATTGCTCTAAGTGACATCAATTATAGTTTTTTAAAAAAGGATTAAATGTAAAATCTCATTTACTCTTCAACCCTCACCTATTAGCTTTATCATGAAGTATAATAAATCTTCAGTAAACCCAGAGAATTTTGCATGTCCAGGTGTACACTGCAGCTGTTATAACTGAATTTGCTATTGGGCAGATGACAATGAAGGAAGCAGCAGTGATACGGCTCCCCTTTTCCAGATGGCTGGTGATGGAAGGAGTACTGATGATGTTACAATCCCAATGCTTTTCCTCTTTAATAAAGAGGGGCATATTATACTCAATGCCATGCAGGAGTACCAGGAAGTGGAAGTGCTGCTGTCAGATAAAGCTAAGGATAGAGGTAAGTTTATAAAGTAACAGCAAATGACCTTTCATTTATAAATTGAATAAAATGAATTGTCCTAATATTCATCATTCTTTAAATGTAGGCTCCAATCTGAATATTTCCACTATGTCCAGCTTGGCAAATTCAGTTATCTTTCTCTATTTAAGAAGTAATAATTGTGGTGAGGAGATTTTAGTTTGGTTTTGAGAAATGCAAAGCTCCTTGGGGCAGCTTTTCTTTGAAAACCTTTTCATAATCACACAGAATGTGGCTTAAATAAACCCTTAATATTATGATCAAAACATTAGACTGTAAGGACTGTATAACTGGATCAATAAACCATATACCACAAATATTAACTACTAAAGCATGTGAAGAAAAAAGAAACATTTATTCATTCACATTGAATGTGGACACCATTGGACGGCATTCGTTTCTCATTCTTAATTAACCTTAACTAGATAATTTCAGATGGCAGGTAGAAATCATAGATTTCCTTTTAAAAGGACGTTGATCAGCTTTCATTTGCATGGTCACCATTATTGATGCTAGATTTTTATTACAGATCTGTTTCATGACTGAATTTAAATTTAGTTGGTATGGTGTGATTTTAAACCCCTATGTTAGTCTCGGCCTTAGGATTGCTAATACAGTAATTCACTTTTTAATGTACTCTATCCTAATTTTTCTTGAAATTTTCTGGTTTTTTTCTTTAAAAATCAGTTGGTACCTGCCGTTGTGTAGATTTTGGGCCTGGCCATCTATAATTGGTTTGGAAACTAAGTTGTAGAGATTTGGATTGGATTTTTTTAAATGGTTTTCCATCAATTGTGGCTCATTATCTGGAAGGTTAATGTGTTTGTTTTGTGATTTTACTTTAAACCCAGCCATGCACGACTCTATTTTTAGAAGATATTGCTAAATCGTGAGGGGATTAGCCAAATGTACAGTGCTCCATTTCTCAATAATGCCTCTGAGAAGCTAGCCCTTGAGCAACTTGCTGCACTCAATTGTGGCCCTAGGCAAAGATTTAGTCTTCTGTATTAGAATAAAATAATAGAGATGTACAGCACGGAAACAGACCCTTCGGTCCAACTTGTCCATGCAGACCAGATGTCCCAACCTAATCTAGTCCCAAAGTATTCAAGTGCCAGCAGAGTACCACTTAGTGGTGCTGCATAGGTCACTGATTTAGGAAAATTACACACATTTTGCTGACAAAGCTAATGATATTAAATAAAGCAGGGCTGGGTATGAGATATTGTCCTGTCCTACTGATCTAAATTTTTGTTACAAGTCATGTTTTTATAGACTCTGCACATATGTAGGAGTTTTTTTGTACAAATAGCCATGAAATGAACATATACAGATATTTATTTAGTGGGCTTAATAGTCACAAAATTGGATAGAATTCATAGGCCAAATTTAATCTATGACCTGGAGTTTCTCTATATAGAAGTGTGTGTGTGTCCAGCTGTAGAATAATGACAGATTAATTTTGAATAATAACCAGTTTGCATGACACTGTTTTTCTTTTTTGCATCACGTGGATAAACATAACAGCCACAATTATTAAAGGTCAAAGAATTACAAACTACATTAGCAGTAAGTAGTTTTCTTCAAATACGCCATTATTTTTGTTGTCCAAGTACATCAACAGTAAGATAATTTCTAGCACCCTACCGTATCCTGCAGTAAAGAGACTGGCTGGCTGTTTTGGCCTTCGTTGATGCTACCTTGAACCATCTACCACTCGGTGTATCATAATGATATTCAGATATTTATTCATTCAGCTTTCCTCCTCCTTCCCTAGGGAAGTATATTCTAAACAAAGAACTGTGGATGCTGGAAACCAGAAACTGCTGAAAAATGCTGCAGTTCTGGCAGCATCTGTGGAGAGAATGCAGACTTTGGAGTTCTGGGAGAAGGCTCACTGGACCCGAAACTTTAACTCTGCTTTCTCTCCACAGATGTTGCCAGATCTTGAGTTTTTCTAGCAATTTTTGATTTTGAAGCATATTCTAACTTTGTTCAGTTGCTTCCCCATAGCAACACAGCTGAGACTTGGAACATAAGTGTATGAACAATCCTGAAATCCAAGGTCATGCTTTAGTTTAACCCTGAGGTTCTGGGGTCTCGTGGGGAAATGATATGAGGAGAGAAGCTATTGAAGGAAACTCTGTAATTGGATAGCTGGGTATGAAACTAGACAACTGATATTGCAACCAGCTACTAGAGAAGGTATTGTGTGAGAAGGATGATGTAGAAATTTTGAGAGGGACTGAGAATGGTGATGGGATATGGCTTAGCTTGATCTCAGTCACACAGGATGTCCTAGTCATACAGCATGGATCCAACCAGTCCATTCTAACCATAACCCCAAACTAAACTAGTCTCGCCTGCCTGCGCTTGCCCATAACTCTCCATACATTTCTTATTTAGGAACTTCTCTAAATGTCTTTTAAATGTTGTAACTGTACCTGCATCCGCTACCTCCTGTGAAAGTTCATTCCATCCGTAACTTTAAGAACAATGTCATGCTTTGACAGGGACAGAAACTTGTTTGAAGGGATTTAAATATGGAGTAGCATGGTTGCCATTCTGGGACGTAACATTCTTAAGGATTTTGTGGAAGTAAGGAAAGTTGGATATGAAGCAGTAGTTTGCATGGATAAGAGGTTGTGTGTCAATTATTTTGAGGAGAGATGTGATACTGGCAGATTTGAAGGGGAGGGTTAGTAGCTTGAGAGAGATTACAACTACAATTAGCTAACCAGGGAGCCACGCAGGACAGTTGAGTGGTCAGCAGTTAGGTGGGAATAGGGTTCAGAGGACAGAAATTCGATTTCATGGATAAGGTTAGTTCAGAGTGAGAAAGCAGGGAGTTGAAGAGAAGGACATGAGTTCAGCTCCAGGGCAAAGGAAGTGGGAAGCTGAGGGAGATTAGTGAAAGGGGCGGAGGCAGCTAAACAATTGGTCAATTCTGGCACAGTGAGCAGTTTTAACATGTGACAGAAGGTGAAGATGCTTGACGTAATCCAGCCAGATCTGACAGTGAATGATTAAACATTAAAGTAAAATTAGAAAATACAGAGATGGCAGATGAATCGAACAGTACTTTTATATTGGTCTTCACTATTGAGGTTCAAGTAACATGCCAGAAATATGACTAATTCAGAAAATAGGAGGAAGAAAATTGTAATCCCCAAGTAAGTGGTAGTGAGTAAATTGTTCATGGCT
Source organism: Chiloscyllium punctatum (assembly GCF_047496795.1). NCBI lineage: Eukaryota > Metazoa > Chordata > Chondrichthyes > Orectolobiformes > Hemiscylliidae > Chiloscyllium > Chiloscyllium punctatum. The sequence continues at coordinate 58,670,710 of NC_092745.1, forward strand.
GTGGGCTGGTATGAGTCGAGAGTGAAGTGCTGGAAAAGCACAGCAGGTCAGGCAGCATCGGAGGAGTAGGAGAATCAACGCTTCAGGCATAAACCTTTCATCAGGAATGAGGCTGGTGAGTCAGGACTGAGTGATAAATAGGAGGGGGGTGGGATTGGGGGCAAGGTAGCTGGGAAAGTGATAGGTGGATGAAGATGAGGGAGAGGGTGAAAGGTCAGGGGGTTGTGATGGACGGGTCTGGAGGGCGGTGCCGAGTTGGAGGCTTGGGACTGGGATAATAGGGTGGGGGGAGTGGAGAATGAGGAAGCTGTTGAAATCCACATTGATCCTGTGTGGGTGCAGGATCCCAAGGTGGAATATGAGGCGTTCTTCCTCCATGCATCGGGTGGTAACGGTCTGGCGGTAGAGGAGGCCAGCGCCTGCATGTGCTTGACAGAGTGGGAGGGGGAGTTAGTGTTCAGCGGCGGGGTTGATGGTTGTGGGTGTCCCAGAGATGGTCTCTGAACTGATCCACAAGAAGGCATCCTGTCTCCCTGATGTAGAGGAGACCGCACCGGGTGCAACAGATGCAGTAGATGGCATTGGGAGAGGTACAGGTAAATTTCTGACGGATGTGGGGCCTTGGCGCCTTGGACGGTGGTGAGGGGAGTGGTGTGGCTGCAGGTTTCACATTTTCTGCAGTGGCGGGCAATGTGCCAGGCGTCAAGAGTGGGGTGTGTGTTGGTGCGGGGATGTGGACCTGATGAGAGAGTCACGGAGGGAATTTCAGAATGGTCTTTTCGGAATGCTGATAAGGGTCGGGAGGCAAATATATCTTGGGTGGTGGGGTCTGTTTGGAGGTGACGAAAGTTGCGGAGGATGATGCATTGTATGTGGAGGTTGGTGGGGTGGGAGGTGAGGACTGGGGGTTTCTGTCCTTGTTGCATTGGGAAAGGTAAGGTTCAAGGGCGCTGGTGCATGAAGTAGAGGAGATGCACTGGAGGGCATCGTTAACCACGTGGGAAGGGAAGTTGTGATCGTGGAAGGAGGCGGCCATCTGGTGCTTTCTGTGGTGGATTTGTGCCTGGGAACAGAGGCGGTGGAGGTGGAGGAATTGGGAATAACAGATGGTGTTTTTACAGGAGGTAGGGTGGGAGGTGATGTAGTCTAGGTAGCTGTGGGCTTGTATATGTGCGTGGTTATTCGGTCGTAAGAGACAGTGATGGAGAGGTCCAGGAAGGGGGGAGGGGGGAAGAGGTGTCAGAGATGGTCCAGGTGAATTTGAGGTCAGGGTGGAAGGTGTGGGTAAAGTTGAACTGTTCAACCTCATGGGAGCACGAGGCGGTGCTGATACAGTCATCGAAGTAGCAGAGGAACAGGTGGGGTGTGGTGGCAGTGTCACTGCGGACAATGGACTGTTCCACTTAGCCAACAAACAGGCAGGCATAGCTGGGGCCCATGCAGGTGCCCATGGCTACCCGTTTGGTTTGGAGGTAGTGGGAGGATTGGAAGGAGAAGTTGTTAAGGGTGAGGACCAGTTCAGCCAGCCAGATGAGGGTGAGAGTAGAAGGGTAGTGGTTGAAGATGAGGGAGAGGAAGAAACGGGGGCTTGGGGATCTTCGTGTACAGGGGCTGGATATCAATGGTGAAGCTGAGGCTTTAGGGGCCGCGGAAAGGAAAATCTTGGAGCAGGTGAAGGGGATGGATGGTGTCAAGAACATAGGTGAGGAGTTCCTGGACCAAGGGGGACAGGATGGTGTCGAGGTAAGAAGAGATGAGTTTGGTGGGACAGGTGCAGGCTGAGACAATGGATCGACCGAGGCAGTCAGGTTTGTGAATCTTAGGAAGTAGGTAGAATCGGGCAGTGCAGGGTGAAGACTGTGGCTGGGACATCCCCAGAGGTGATGAGGTTGTAGATGGACAAGGGATCCTTCCACATCTGTCAGAAATTTTCCTGTACCTCTACCAATTTCATCTACTGCATCCGTTGAACCCAGTGTGGTCTCCTCTATATCGTGGAGACAGGACGCCTTCTTATGGATCATTTCAGAGAACATTTTTGGGATGCCCACGCCCACCAACCCCATCGCCCTGTGGCTGAATGCTTCAACTCCCCCTCCCACTCTGTCAAGGGCATGCAGTCTTTGGCCTCCTCCACTGCCAAACCATTATCACCTGATGCATGGAGGAACAAAGCCTCATATTCTGCCTTGTGACCCTGCAACCACATGGGATAAATGTGGATTTCAACAGCTTCCTCATTTCCCCTCCCATTTCACCCACCTAGTGCTTTAGCAGCTACCTTCCCCCCCCAGCCCAGACCCACCAGCCTCATTCCTGATGAAGGCCTTATTCTCCTGCTACTCGGATGCTGCCTGACCAGCTGTGCTTTACCAATACCATCCTCTCTACTCTGATCTCCAGCATCTGCAATGCTTGCTTTCTCCTGTGGGCATCTAATCCAGAGCATTAGATGAAGCAGTTGCTACGTTGGTTAGAATTGTACAAGGCTTCCTAGATTTGGTGAACATTACATTAGACTAGAAAATGGCAAATATAAATCTTTTAATCAAGAAGGGAAGAAGACAGATGAAACAAACTGCATAGGGCAGTCAGCTTCACATCTGTCAGAGGGAAGATGTTAGATAATATTATTGAAGACTTGCAGCAGGCCACCTAGAAAAGTGTAGAGCCACCATGGTATTATAAAAGTGAAATGCATGCTCAACCAATTTGATAAAGTAGGAGCAGAAGGTCATTCAGCCCCTTAGGTCTGCTGTGGCCATTCATGGCCGACTTGTTAACCCTCGACTCCACTTTCCTGACTTTTCCATAATAACCCTTGATTAAAACTTACATCTATTTCAGCCGCAATATCACTAAACCTCTATCCATCTAATATACTATGTCTAATACTATGGGCTTGTACTAAACAGCCTACCATATGGTACATTATCAAACTCCTTTTGAAAATCCAAATAAGATTCATCTTTATTCCCCTTTATCTGTCCTGCTTTTTGCTACCTCAGAGAATTCTAGTAAAATTGTCAGGCATGATTTTCCCCTTCAGGAAGTCCTATTGACTGTGCTTGTTCATATAATGTATTTCTGAATTGTTTGCTATTACATTCTTTATGATGCACTTCAACATTTTCCCAATAACAGACTTTAAACTAATTGGCCTACAATTGCCTGTTTTTTGTCTCCTTCCCTTTCTAAATGAAAGTATTACATTAGCAGTTTTCCAATCCTCTGCGTCTTTTCCAGAATCTTAGGATTCTTGAATAATTACTACCAGTACATTAGTTATTTCTGTAGCTATTTCCTAGCTACTTCCTTTAATGTCCTAGGACTTAGTGTAATTGTTTGAAATAGTAACAGATGTTGTGGATAAAAGGGAACCAGTAGATGGACTATAGAGTCAGTTCTGCTATGACTCTGTCGTTCCATTCTCATGCAATTCCGTGTTACAAGAAAATCGCATAATTGATTACAACCAATACACACTTTAAAACTTTGCACTTTAGAAACAGTGTCCTGAGTTCGACAATCTCATAACAACAAATTTGCTTTAATGAAACCCGTGTTATAGCAACATGACCTGTATTTAAATTTCTGGAAGGTATTTGGTAAGGTGTCAGAGTAAAGTTCATTTGGATGATAAAATAATAATGGCTAACAGACTTAATATATTGGCATTAATCAGAGATCTACAGCACAGAACAAAATTGTGTCTGTGCCAGTCAAAAAGAACCACCTAACAATTCTAATCTTATTTTCCAGAACTTGGTGGTCCATTGCCTTGAACGCTCGGCATTGCAAGTGTATGTCTGAATACTTTTTAAATGTTATGAGGGTTTCTGCCTCTACCATCTTGCAGGCAGTAGGTTCCAGATTCCCATCACCCTCAAGTGGGGGAAAGAAAATTTCTTTATATCCCCTCCAATCCTTCTTACTTCCTTTCTGAATTTGTCCCACTGCTCTAACACAGATATTCCCACAGGTATCGGCTCCCAAGCCACTTTGGCTAAATCGAACTGATTTTGTTAAAGTTGCTATTCCCCAGTTTAGAACCTTGATTCATACCCATCCTTATCCTTTTCCATAACAATCATGAATCTAATGGAATTATGATCACTGTTTGCAAAATGCTCCCTCACTGATAAATTCAACCACTTGCCTGGATTCATTACCCAAAATTAAGTCCTGGACTACCCTGTCTCATTGGGCGTTCTACATACTGCTTTAAAAAGCTCTCCTGGATTCATTTTAAGAATTCTGCTGCTTTTAAACCTTTCACACTGTGACTGCCCCCATTTAATGCTGAGGAAGTTGAAATCCCCTACTATCATTACCCTATTATTTTTACACTCCTCTGAAATTTGCTCTTCTATTTCTCTGACTGTAAGGAGGCCTGTAGTACACTCCCAGCATTGGGGTTGCTCCTTTTTGGTTTTTAGCTTCTTTCAATATGGCTTCAGTTGAAGAGCTTCTAAGATGTTATCCCTCCTTAATGCTGTAATTGATTCCCTGAACAATATTGTTTTCCCCTTCTTTTATCCATTCCCTGTCTTGCCTGAAGATCCTATTGAGCTGCCAATTCTGCCCCCCCCCCCAACAATGTTTCAGTGATAGCAATGACATCATACCTCCATGATTTAATTTGTGCTTGCTACTCATTTCCCTTATTTGTCAGACCCCTTGCGTTAAAATAAATTCCATTCAACCTTGCCAAACTCCCTTGTACCTTTTTAAATGGCCCACAATTTCCATGCTGCTTTAAATCACTTATTATTTCTTCTAATTTTGGCCATTCATCTCCCCCTACTGAATCTCCCACCTCCCTGTCAAGTTAGTTTAAACTCTCCCCTCCCCATTTAGAAGTTTGACTGAGAAACAGTCGGTATAAATTGTCCTTTTCTGGTTGCCAGCATGTCATGAGTATTGTACCATGTGGATCAGTGCAGGAAATTCAACATTTTATAATTGATATAAATGACTTGAATGTAGGAACCAAAGATTGATCAGAATGTAGGTTTTGAATAGGATATAGGTTGTCTACAAAGGGATATTGGTAGGTTCAGTGGGTGGGCAAAGATCGGGCAAATGAACTGAAACCTTGGAAAATATGAAATGGTCCATTTTGGCATTAAGAATAAAAAATTATCTAAATGGTTGGAGATTTCAAAGCTCTGAGGTGCTGAGGGATGTGCGTGTTCTTGTACTTGAATCATAACATGTTAGTAATCAGGTACAGCAGATAATCAGAAAAGCTAATCTAATATATTTTACTGAGCGAGGAGTTGAGTACACTAGTAGGGGTGGGAGAGGTGTTGTGCTTCAGTTATACAGGACATTTGTGAGACCACATCTGGAGTACAGTGTTTAGGTAAACATGTAAGTGCATCGGAAGCAGTTCATAACAGGTTTGCTAGTCTGATACCTGGAATGGTTGAGTTGACTTAAGGTTGGACAGGCTAGACTTGTATCTGCTGGAGTTTAGAAGTGTAAGAGACAGTGTGTGTCACATCTCATGGAATTTATATGCTGGAAATCAAGCCCTGCTATTTAATTCACAAAAATTTAAAAAACATTCCAAAAATACTTGATTTTTCAGACCAATGTTGATCAAAATCAAAAGTACAAGGTTTCTGTACTTAACAAGAAATCACAATTTATTGCAGGTCATTAGATTTTAACTACAAGTAAATAAGTAAACTCAAGAAAATTAAAGCTCTAAACTTCTTATAAACCCTATCTTTCTCTCATAGACAGACTCAAACAGGGAAAATAAATACGTGGATGGAGGGAAAACAGTTCTGTGGTCTGTGTTAACAAGATGTCTTGGGTTGGTGGTTGATAATCGAAACGTTTGCCTTCGACTTTCCTTCTTTCCCCAATGTTTGCACTGGTTTGAAAAAACAAACACAGGGTGGCTAATTCACTTACGAAATCTCTCTGACTTCTCCAATTCCAAGTCACAACTTGCAGCATTGCTGGTTCTGTCAGGTTTAAAATGGCTTACTGCAGAAAACTGAGAGTTTTGGTTTGCTCCAGACCTGCTGATTTCTCATCGAAGCTGACTAGCTTCTCTGTCTTGTTCACCAACCAAGTTGTTCAACTACCTGACCATCAATCACATGGTTGTTGGCAGACAGAGGACCTTTGTCATTGATAGTTGGTCCCTAGTCCACAAGCTAATCAGCTTCCCTTTTAAATAACCCCTCAACTCCTGATCATTCCTGGAACTAACAGCAACACAAACAGGGTTCACAATATCAAATTCCTTACTTTCCAAACATTCAACCATCATTGTAAATTTTAAAACAGTTCTTTATCAGTTCAGAGTTTTAAAAAGTACAAAGAAATAAAGAAGCAAACTTTCCACTGGATTGAAATAAAAGATCCTGACGGTACTTAACACCTCTCCAGATCCACTGTTTCCTCTTGTGTGAGAAGTTAGAACTGGGGTCACTGTTTCAAAGTAAGAGGTGCCCATTTAAGACAAAGGTGCAAAAGTGCTTCTTCACAAAGGGTCACAGGTCTCGGAAATTTTGTCCACAAAAGCTACTGGAACTAGAATCCGTGAATGTTTTAAGGGAAAGTAAAGTAGATTAGCAAGTGGGCTGAAAGGTTATTGGAGATAGGCAGGAATGTGGGATAATGCAGCCCTGACCTTATTGAATGGTGGAAGAAGCTGGAGAGGCTGAGTGGCCTATCCTTGCTGCTAATTCGTGTCCCTTGCTATATATGATATGGACTAATGAGAGAAGTAAAACATTTATTTGGATAAGGGCATCAAAGATGGAGGTGAGAGTACAACTGAGCAGAACAGTAGCTACAAAAATGACACTTAGGAATTTGAAAATGCAGTTCAAAGTGACTAAAATCTCTTTTCCCAAAGCAAATACAGAAGTAATTGTAGTTGGGAGATGGGGTGAATGAATGAAAATTGATAGAAGGAAGTGATCTGAGACGTTCTTATCTTTGATTGACATTATGGAACTTAAGAGGTTACTTGAGATGGCAGAGTCAAGTAGGTGATCATGAATATGGGTAGCGTAGGTGTAGGGGGACAAGTTTATGGGAGAATGGAGGCATAATTAACTCGAAAGAGGGGCAATATGAGTTTAGGTAGAGCTTGAAGTATAAGGGCCAGAATTTAGTAATTGGAGAGGAAGGAAGTGTTAAGTATTAGTTAGCAGGCAGTTTACTGTGGGGCATGTGACACATTTTTATTCAACCCTATTATCTCAGCACAGGCACAATCCTTAGAAGGTAAGGTAGGTGCAAACATGCTGGTGAGCTCTATATGACCTGTAACTAGCACATTATGTGCCTTGGAGCTGTAGCAATGTCAAGAAATTGAATAGAATTTTCTTCTGACGTTCTTCAGTCGTAGTTTGCAATCTCTTTGAATTGTTTTAAAAAAATGTTCTCTCTATATCTGCTTCAAACTAATTGACACCATTATTGGTAAGAGTAAGGATAGTTCATCTCAAACTCAAAGACTCCTACCTTGTCTCTCAAACCTCCTCTGGGTTTTGGCTTATTTTCAACTAAACTATAAATTTTGTTGTAAGTTCCTAAACCAAATTAATCAAACATCAGTGATGAGCAGGGTTCCGTCTAATTTTCTTTCTGTCATTGCGGCCCTCCGGGGTCTGTGCGTGGTAGTGACTTCAAGCACCAGAAGTTGATGCCATGATCTGCGTGCTGACACCAGTCACCATGTGTGGAACTCTGGAGTGGTTGTGTGCACAGCTTAGAGACAATGGTGATATGAGATGAGCTGTTTGGTCATACAGAGAATTGCAGGGGGATAAAAAACATCTTCCATTAAAACTTATCATTTTGCACACATCAAGACAATTGACAAATTCTATCAAAGTAAAAGGAAACAGCAATTATAGTATACGAGAGGGTGCTGTTGATGGTAGAGGTGCTGTCATGGAAATATTGGCCAGTTGTGAAATCTGAGCTAATGTTGGATGCTATGTTGTGAATTATGCAAGTGTTGGGCTGGTTGGGTAGAGTCAGTATCCTGTTTGTCACAAAAGGACACCAGGCTGTGCTGTTTTATATAATCTGTCAATCTTTGGCTTATACAGCCTATATGTCTGGCTGACACGAGCACTGAAATTCATATCACATATTATTCGTTTATATAATAGGCACAGCTACTTTTTGTCTTTTGGAATGGCGTCTAACCCTTGCAGATCTCCCAATTTGTAGATTAACTGCTTGCTATGGGAGTTCATTTAGCTCAGTTGGCTGGCTGATTGGCTTGCAAAGCATTGTGATGCCAACTGCATGGGTTCAATTCCCACATCAGCTGAGGTTACTATTTTCCTTCTCAACCTCTCCTGGTGTCTCTCAGATTGAATCACCACCAGTTGTCTCTCTAATGAAAGAGCAGCCCTATGGCCTGGTAAGACTGTGGCAACTTGATTTGATATGTTTGCTATATTTTGAATCCACAGCTGCTTAAGAATTTCCTTACTTCCCTTAATGGGTTTGATCTTGTGCTGAAATTCACCGTCAAAATGGAATGGTTGAATTGTTCTCTTTCCTTGATGTCCTGGTTGAGAAATTGACTTGGGGCTGTCTACTGCTCTACTACAAACCTATCTTCACTGCTCTCTATTGGTGTTAGAGTACCTACAGTGCCATGCGCGGACATGCATGCTATAAGATTGCCTGAATGGCACCCTGCAAAATAGGCCCCTAGTTATTTGGTCACCATGTAAATGTGGTGCTGAAATAGGGTGAAAATTAAAGTCATCCTGCAGGATAATGACTACCCTGATCAGGTCATTTCTCACTTTATATTGCGCACACTCGTAAACAAGCAACAGCCATTATTTCTGGCTCTGATAACTGCTAAGTCTATTTCAATAAGCTGGATGTCTCCAAAGTTTAACCAACAGATTCACCACTCACAGGGTGCTGCCAAAATGTAAGCAATTTCATTGCTGTGAAGTTTTGTCAAATTTTATTTTGGAGCAAAGAAAACAAATGGGTTAAAATTATATTTCAGTAATTATTATACACCAGAAATTAAGCAATTTGTCATTCCGGTTTGGTGAGCAATTGTAAACTTGTAACATTACATTGGCCAAATGAGATCGGAGTATATGGTTTTCAAGGGAAAATTGTCAGTTGGCTTATAGTTTTATATACTTCCATATCTTATTAGGCAGGGCCCTATTCTTTGCATCTAGAAAGAATGTGTGCATTCTGCACCTATTTCAACAGAAGATAACTGACAGCCATTCTTTGGTTCAGGGCACAGCCTGAGCTAATCTGAATCAATCTGCCTGGTTTAAAATTTAAATAAAGCTTGGCAGTTAATGGCTAGTCATCATTAACCAGCAATCCCTCTACCAGTATGCCCACTTGTCAACCAGTACAGTCTAATTGTAGTTTTCCCTTTATTTTGTTTTTTTTTTGTGAATTACCCAAATGAGTACAAGATGGAAAACTTTGACAACATGTCTTTTTTTTTCTACAACACTTGATGAGATTAGTAAAGTTAAGAACTGTATACAGACTTGTGATATCATGAATAAATACCACTGTTTGTCATAATTTTATTTCAGAATGTTAATAAAGCTGTATTTTCTGGTTGCTCAGAATGCCAGGTGCCTAAGAATCCACTGTTTTGAATTGTTGAAAGAATTCTGCTCACTTTAAAGAAAATGTAGAAATAATTGCAAATAAATGGCCAGGGTTACTCAATATGCTAGTTAATGCAAGAATATTTTGCAGTTTCTTTTTTTAAAAAATATTTTAATCTTTGATTTTTAGATCTGGGCATGAAAGACTCTGAACAGAATTCAGAAGATAATTTGCAGTCCACAGGACCAAAACCAAACAGTTTTGATTGTGAGAATGAAGCAGCATCATACGTTGTAAATCCTAGCAGTGAGAAACCAGATGCAACAACAGGTCAGTGGGATGCTAGTGGTCAGTCAATCGTGTCTGATCCAAAAACGCTACAAAGGGATGATTATTTGTGTGAGTCGGAACAGAACTCAAATACAGCCACCACTGAAGTGTCATCAAATACTGCTGATGCAAAGGATCAGGATGTACAAAGGACAGATTGCCATGGCAGTGCTGCCGATGAACAGAGATCTTGTACTCCTACTTCAGAATATGGAAAGAAGGAGACAGAGGGTGAGGTAGAGTCAGAGCAAGAATCCAATCCAAATATCAGCCAGGAAACAGAGGCTCGGACAGTTGACTCTTTGTTATCAGACTGGAAGGAAGAGATAGATGCCTTTGAAATGATGGATAAGGATGAACTATGACCGTGAATCATATACAATGGAATGTTTTTTTTTCCCTTGAGGATCTGGGTACAGTTGTGCACAGTAACATTCCCTGACCAATTGGAAGAATCAGATGATCAGTTTCTGATTTGTATCAACATGTGTGTGGAAGGAAGATCAGGATTTACTGGTAAACATTTCTGTCAGGTCATTACATGGTTCATTTAAAGATGCCAGTCACATTAACTCCTGACTTCAAACACCTTGGATTCAGCTGATTTGAAAAGTTGAGGGAACTTCCATTGCATTGTTTTCTTCTACTTTCTTCCTCCTGTCTATACACACAATTTTCCTTTTGTTGTGGAGCAGCAATATCTTGTGGTTTGATGCAGATTTCCTTTAAAACTCCTGCAGGCATGTGCCATTTGTCCAGTGTAATTTAACAGGTTTATAACTGCTTTCCAGATTGGAATGCAAAATTGCTAAATGTATGGTTTTAACCCCATAATTAGTGAAATATGATTTTAGCCCATATGTTTTCTTTTTTTTTTTGAAAGGCGTTTAAGTAATATTTGGTAAATCTTTGGAGCAGTGAAAGTTTGGCAACATAATTCCAACTAAATCGATAAAAAGTTTGAAAGTTACTTGGACTCCATTTTGCCATCTATTATTTTGGCGTTTGTAACATTTGATTCTGTTTTTGGTGTGTTCTGTCTTAACTGTTCATTGTTTTATTCCTTCATTTTGGTCTTGAGCTTTTTGTCATCTTTGTACTATGCTACAAGGATCAGACCCAGTGTATTCATGTATGATGTAAGGACTGACATGGGGGCAATGTTTCTACTCTTCCACCAACAACCAATGGGTTTTCTTGGTCAGGTGAAGATCCTAACATTGACACTGGTTCTAAGTCAGGAACCTGGAAGTAGCTGCAGCAGGATGTCCATTACTATTGACCCGGTTAGCTGCTCAATGGTGAAATTTGATGGATAGATCGGGGAAGCAGAAGACCAGTAGGGCAGTGACGTCGGGCCACAGCACTACTGGAGAAGAGAAAGATCTGAGAGCACTTCTAATTTGAATAAAGGGTATTGCAGTAATGTGGATGTTTTCAGGATGGAGGGATAAACTTCTCCAAAACAATACCATGGGCTGACCTGAGTCCCTGTAGACCTTGTGGTCACCAAATGCAACCTGCAGTGGCCATAACCCTCCTCGTGAGACACTGCCAGGGTCTTCAAAATCAGAACAGGGCCACTCTGATGGAGGGAAGCTGCTGTTGCCTTCAGGAGGAAGAAGAAGCCATAAGTGGGGCTTTAACTGGACTAATTGGTTAATGGTCTCCATTAAACATGCTGCTGACTTTTTTTCTCTAACCTGGCTCAGGAACCTTCCCAGAGGTAGGAAGGTGATGGGGAGCTGTCCCTGCTTTCCTGTGCAAATGCAGACACATGCACCTCTCCCCCCTCAGTAAACCCTTCACCATGGGCCTGAAATATCATCATCTTCAATTTCTTCAATTCATAGACATTAACTGAATAATTCTATTGCTGTGAATTTCATTACCAGTTTTAGTCTTGGGCAGTTAGTTAGTTTCCAGCCACTAGGTGTCACCTTCTCCATACCATTGAAAAGGTAAAGATTTACTGCCAGGGATGGATGGATTAGTCTGTAGGATCGTTTCGACAGCAGTTAGAAAAATTGTGGGTTGTTGTATAGAAAAAGTCTAATTGACTTGCATAAAGCCACAGAAAAGAATATTATTTTAGATTGGTACTTTTGGGATTTAGTACTGCAGTGCATAAAAACATTGTTCTATTAAAATGTTCACAGGGGTTTCCAAAAGAGAACTGGTTGACATTGAGCACTTTGCAGAAGTATTTATCTGTTGCAGATTTCTTTTCCCACTTATGATGACCTAGAACATGCAAATTATTTAACCTTTTGCATGTTTCAATTTTGAAGCAATGTTTGCTGATCCATAGGATTTTAAACAATTTCTGTCTTTTCTTTCTACCTGATGCAATGAAACCCTGTAACAGATAGCATGGTGGTGTGGTGTAATAGTTAATAGCTGTGGGACTCTGTGCAATTAGTCAAATAGGCACTAACACTAACCTAAGTACTCCTTCAAAGTGATTCACCACTGTACCTCATACATTGAAACAACTAATTGATAAATGTTTCTATGCTACTAGAACATTCTGCCATGTTAAAAGCAATTTATGAATGCAAATTATTAATTATCTTATTAAAGAACAGTGAGGGAAATGTGTATTATCCAATGTGCTACTGGGTCCTGTAGGCCAAATTCGAACTCTGTTGAATTGGCTAATTGCTATTGAAGGACTACAGCTGGTGTCACCATCACTAGCCCAGGGTAAGGAAGCATGGATCAGGAATGTGAGATATTTCCAGGAGAATTTCCGGCTCAGGTCGGCAGGTTGATTCTTTTGGCATTGAGGCAAATGGGTGTTCACAAACTGTCATCTCTCCTGGCTTTTAACATCTGGACACATGAAGAGTAGCCACTTGGGTAAAGTCCAAGGAACTTGCCAGCATTTGTAAAACTAATATCAATACCAAGATATGAAAAGGAGAAAAAAAGATAGGAAGATTTTCATTTTTAAATAAAACACAAAATTGTCTCTTGGATCTGATTTTTATTTTTCCCAACAAACATTTTTGACAGTTAAAATGTCTTTGTACCCAGTATTCTTGGTAAACATTATGACTGCACACAACAGTTTATGACCTGAACCTCCTTATGCTAACAGTAAGGACGTACCTGTTCAGCTGAAAGTCCTTGCAAATTACTGTTGAATGCATTAGATATGTCAGATCTTAAATACATATTTCCCAGTTTATGTGGCTTAGTAATGTACTGTATATGAAAATCTGCTGGAGCCAGCAGATCCTTCAAGGACTCAAATTACCTTTTGCACATTGAAAGAATGTGCACATCTTTTGTTCTATGAATGTAATTATTACAAAACTTCCTTCACAATAGTCATAGAGAGGTTATCATTACTGTTTCTTTCCTTGAATATTGAAGCTGATTTTATTCTCCTTTTTTTACAGTGCAGAAATGCAGTACAGTAGTTTTCAGAGGGTGACATTGCTAAGGACCTTTTTGAAAGCTAGGTTGCTCTTTCTCTCTACTGTCGAATTGACAATCTATGTTACTATTACTGAGTATCAGATAATTATTATCTGAGTAAATAATCAATTATGCACATTTTCAAAGTGCTTACCCATGTTAGTTTAATGTGGTATATCGCCATTCATAATTAGATCATATTTTGTCAACAAATTATAATGGAATTATAGATCTGTCAACAGATGTAACATCTGTTGACAGATCTATAATTCCATTATAATTTGGGGCAGACATCTGGCAAATATAATAAGAGTTTTCACTTAAGTTGCTGAACGCTAGAGGTAGAGATTTAATTGTTAATTGACTGACCCATGTGATACAATTATTGTCCTGGCAGATGCATTAAGGAACGAATGTTGGATTATCCAGATTTAGTAAAGACAAATGCATCTGCAGTAGTTAAATTGTTGCTTAACTGCTAAATATGACAAAATTAGGGACTAAAGTCATTTTATTTTAAATTGGAAGGGACGATTGGCATAGAATTTGACTGATCTTAAAATCCAGTAGGTGGCAGTATCTTTATCTGTTCTCCTTTGCAATGGTTCTGCAGTTTGGGTAGCCAATTCTTGTAAAATGGGTAAACATCATGTGATGGGAAATGCGCAATTAAGGCACTCAAAAGTAAAACTGCTTAAAATTTTTAAAATGTCTATGTATAAACAAAAGTGATGGGTTTCTAAGGGTTTTAATTTGAATTGAAATTAGATTTCACATTGGATTCTGTTTCTTCAGCGTGATTGTGGCATTTCTGCATTAATCAGACAAGAGTAGCTGTAGACTTTACACAGCAGGTACAGTGCAGTGTCTGTCTTTTAAAACAAAAGTGTATGCACCTCAGAACTCTGTAAATAAATGGACAACTGTAAAATGTAAGCTGTGATGTAAAACAGTCTGGTTAATTTTGTAGATATGATCACTGTACATATTTGTGCATTTGATTACTGTGATTACTTCTGACTGTAAAAATTTAATAAACCAATGTAAATATAATTGTCTTTTTCTATATTCTGAAAATTCAAGAATTTTAATCTGAAATTATTTCATTCTGCTCCACCTGTGAATTTTATAATTTTAGGTTTTACAATTTTAATGTAGCCCTACAAAATGCACTGAAGAGTAGTGAATATTTTATATATCTCTCTCTAACTGTTGTTTAGTGGTTTGTACAGCATCTATAATATGACACTATGAAGATATTCTAAATGCACACGCAACAAATGAATTCAAAGCATCAACCTTGTTGATGATAAATCAGAGGTTGCTGGAGAGACTCAGCAGGTCTGGCAGCATTTGTGGAGAGAGAGAGAGAAAGAGTTAACGTTTTCAGTCCATTACGATTCTTGTACTTCAGAAACATTACTCTGTTTCTGTCATCACAGATTCTGCCAGACGTGTGGTGTTTCTCTGGGAATCTGTGTTTGTTTCATACATCCTACACACCACAGTATTTTGCTTTTAAGCTTGCTGATAACTTGTTATTGTCAATCTACCGGAGCTGCCTCAGTTTCTTTGGGTATAAGGAAAATAAGAATGCTTCCTTTTTTGTATCTCAACATGTTAAAATGTTGACCTGGCAATATGAAAAATTTTGTCATATGAAAAGTCACAGGGTGAAATCTACATTGGTGGTCCAGTGCAATACTGAGACAAGACATTAAACTGAGGCTCTTCCAGGTGGATGTAAAAGATCCCTTTTGAAGAACACAGGTGACATCTCTTTGGTGTCCTCATCCATGTTTATCTCTGAAGCAACTTTAGCTTAAGTTCACTGCTTGTGGAACATTGCTGTGCTGCTTCATAATACACTTCAGAAGAACATTTTTAGCAACAAATCAGTTTTAGAGATCCTGAGATATTGGAAGTCTCCATATAAATATAAGCCCTTTTGTAAGGAAGCTATCACAAAATGGACAGGTTTTTCAATGACAATGAGCCACTCCCACCTAAATGATTCAATTTTGTCATAAATGTATAGTTTGTTTTATCGCAGAGTCAATCAATTTTCTTTCTGTTTTAGAAATTTAAAGCAAATAACAAAAAAATTATGTTGGATTTTTAACTGTTTTTTGGAACTTAACTTCAAAACAAGGAACCTGATCAGGTGTACCCTAGAACTCTGTGGTAAGCTAGGAAAGTGATTGCTGGGCCCCTTGCAGATTTTTTTTATCATTGATAGCCACAGGTGAGGTGCTGGAAGACTGGAGGTTGGATAATGTCACTATTTAAGAAAGGTGGTAAGGAAAAGCTGGGAAACTATAAGACGGGTGGGCCTGACACTGGTGGTGGGCAAGTTACTGGAGAGAATCCTGAGGAACAGAACTTACTTACATTTGGAAAAACCAGGACTGATTAGGGATCATGCGTGAGAAATCATATCTTGCTAACGTGCTTGAGATTTGTTTGAAGAATTAACAAAGGATTGATGAGGGCAGAGCGGTGGACATGATCTAATTGGACTCCAGTAAGGCATTCAACAATATTCCTCATGGTAGATTGGTTAGCGAGGTTAGATCTCATTGAATACATTGAGAACTAGCTATTTGGATATAGAACTGGCTCAAAGTTAGAAGACAGGGTGGTGGAGGTTTGCTTTTCAGACTGGAGGCCTGTGACAAGTAATGTGACACAAGGATTGGTGCTGGGTCCACTGCTTTTCATCATTTATATAAATGATTTGGATGTGAACATAGGAGATATGGTTGGTAAGTTTGCAGATGACCCCAAAATTGAAGGTGTAGTGGACAGCGAAGATGGTTACCTCTGAGTAAAATGAGATCTTGATCAGATGGGCCAATGGGCTGAGAAATGGCAGATGGAGTTTAATTTAGATAAATGCGAGGTGCTGCATTTTGGAAAGGCAAATCAAGGCAGGACATACACACTTAATGGTGAGGTCCTGAGGAGTGTTGCTGAACAAGGAGACCATGGTGTGTATAGGTCCTTGAAAGTGGAGTTGCAGGTAGGTAGGATAGTGAAGGTGGTGTTTGGTATGCTTTCCTTTATTGGAATGAGCGTTGAGTAGAGGAGTTGGGAGGTCATGTTGCAGCTGTACAGGATATTGGTTAGGCCACTTTTGGAATACTGTGTGCAATTCTGGTCTCCCTCCTACAGGAAGAATATTGTGAAACTTGATAGGGTTCAGAAAACATTTTCAAGGATCTTGCCAGGATTGGAGGATTTGAGCTATAGGGAGAGGCTGAATAGACTGGGGCTGTTTTCCCTGGCGCATCAGAGGCTGAGAGGTGACCTTAGAGGTTTATAAAATCATGAGGGACATGGATAGGGTAAATAGGCAAAGTCTTTTCCCTAGGGTGGAGAAGTCTAAAACTGGAGGGCATACGTTTAAGATTATAAGGATAAGACCTTTTGGGGCAACTTTTTCACATGTATGGAATGAGCTTCCAGTGGAAGTGGTGGAGGCTGGCATCATAACAATATTTAAAAGGCATCGGAATGGGTATATGAATGGAAAGTGTTTAGAGAGATATGGACCAAATGCTCGCAAATGAGACTGGATTAATTTACGATATCTGGTGGGCATGGACGAGTTGGACCGAAGGGTCTGTTTCTGTGCTGTACAACTATGACTCTAAATGTATCTGAAATTATTTGCCATTTAGATGTTAGCCAGTCAGCACACTAATTGATTAGAAACATATTGAAAAACACTTTATCAGCAATTATGAGCTGGAAGACTCAAACCACAGAATGATTGCAAAAATTGAAGAGCTCAAAACAGACACACCCAGCAATAGGTAAAATGGCCTTATTTCAATTCTAAGAGCTTTATACAATGCAATAATAGCCCAATAAGCAGCAGTCAGAATGGATTCCGAATGGAAAATTTTGCTGTGTACAACCTTAGTTACTTTAGGCAAGCAGCAATCCAAACAGATTGTTAAAAGCTGTAAGGGTGATACTTAAACTCCCAATCAAGGTTCCACACACAATGCTATTTCTTACACAGAGCAGCTAGGGGTACTTGTACCATTGGGTGATGGTTAGAAAGCAAATGATACTTTGAGGTGTTTTTGGCTTAGAGATTCACATTTCGGCCACTGCTGTTTCTAATTTACACCAATAACCTGCAGGGTTTCAGAAACTTAATGTAAATTGGTACTATTTAGATGATATCAAATAAGGAGGGGCATTAGAGTCCAAAAATTCAAGTTCAAAATTTACGAAACAAATTGCACCAACTGGTAGGCAGAGAGATGTGCAGTCCCCCAATTTAGAGAGGAATAATAGTGCCTGGGGATGTATGCCACTCACATTCCATGAATATTATTGAAATAACTAAGAATTAAGTTGAGAGAGATCCAGTGATCTTAATACGCTTGATGCTGAAATGTCTAACTAATCAATAAAACCAAATCAATGTTTAACTATATGGAAAAAATTTTAAATTACAAGTCTGAGGAAGCAGTTATCGGATCATACTGTTCTCTTGTCAGATCAGTGTCCAGTAAAGGTCTCCAAAAGGGAAGGCAGACATTTAAGTTTTCTCTAGTGGTAGATCAAAGTCATGAAGAAAATGAAAGTTTGGAGGAAGTGTGTCTCTGAGGTAACCTTACAGAGGAGAATGGTGTGGTCAATGACACGTTTGGTAAATCTGTAAAATCTTAAGCTGTGATGAGTATTGCTGAAAAAAAGACATTAGTTGTCAAACCTTCTGTCTTACACTCATCAGGACAAGTTACAGGAAATACCAAAAGGAAATTCAACATTAGTCATATGACAGAGGGGAGTGCTAGTTATTGGCAAGTGGATTCTTGATATAGGGACTGCCATGGAGAATGCAGCAGCTAAAATGACCAGTAACTGCCAAGAATTGTTTACATTCTGAACTAGGTAGGTTGACTCTGGTAAAGATATTGCCCTGAGAAGCGAACAAGCGATTGCTTGTCACTTACTTTGGTTTCGTTGTAATAGATGCAGTGTGTGTCCCTGTGCTTTATCTACAACAAACAAGTCACTGAGTTAATAGTACATACAGGTGTTCCAGACTGTGAACACAACTGACAATTCTAAATTGGTTATCAGTTTAATTCTCCATACACATGGTTATTTTGCAAATCTTATATCATGTTAAACATTGTGCTGAGGTTTTGTAAGTGCTAATTGGTTGAGTACAATCAGTATCTTTTTTTGTAAACATCGGAAGGGATATACATTTTGGTGCAACCAGGAATTTTTTTGAAATATACAGTCTACATTAGTATCGCAGATGCACACAGGCAAACAATATTATGGGACTGGAATGAAAGGTAATGGACTGGGAATTTGTTTAGGAGAAAGTGAGGACTGCAGATGCTGGAGATCATAGCTGAAAATGTGTTGCTGGAAAAGCGCAGCAGGTCAGGCAGCATCCAAGGAACAGGAGAATCGACGTTTCGGGCATGAGCACTTCTTCAGGAAAGCCCAAAACGTCGATTCTCCTGTTCCTTGGATGCTGCCTGACCCGCTGCGCTTTTCCAGCAACACATTTTCAGCTATGATCTCCAGCATCTGCAGTCCTCACTTTCTCCTAAACAAATTCCCAGTCCATTACCTTTCATTCCAGTCCCATAGTATTGTTTGCCTGTGTGCATCTGCGATACTAATGTAGACTATATTTCAAAAAAATTCCTGGTTGCACCAAAATGTATATCCCTTCCGATGTTTACAAAAAAAGATACTGATTGTACTCAACCAATTAGCACTTACAAAACCTCAGCACAATGTTTAACATGATATAAGATTTGCAAAATAACCATGTGTATGGAGAATTAAACTGACAACCAATTTAGAAGTGTCAGTTGTGTTCACAGTCTGGAACACCTGTATGTACTATTAACTGTGACCTGTTTGTTGTAGATAAAGCACAGGGACAC
This sequence comes from Chiloscyllium punctatum, assembly GCF_047496795.1. NCBI lineage: Eukaryota > Metazoa > Chordata > Chondrichthyes > Orectolobiformes > Hemiscylliidae > Chiloscyllium > Chiloscyllium punctatum. The sequence continues at coordinate 58,690,002 of NC_092745.1, forward strand.
ACACTGCACCTATTACAACTGAACCAAAGTAAGTGACAAGCAATCGCTGGTTCACTTCCCAAAACTTTGTCTACAGGCTGAAGCATTGGAGGACAGTCGGTGCTGGTGAAACTTTCCTCTCAGAAGAGACGGTAGATCTTTATGAAAGCTGTGCTATTCATCCAGAAACTTGATTGAGGAGGAGTTAAAATACCAACATAACTGGGAATTGTAATTTTCATCAATAAATGAGAAATAAAAAAAAGCATTGTTTGGAATGCTGACTTTGTAATTACCAGATTATTTTTAATACTGTTCCCTAATATCCTTTTAGGAAGTGAATCTTGAAAACATTATCTTGTTTGACCCATGCATGATGCCAGAATTGTTAAAATAGCAGGGAACTGGGAATGAGTCATATTAGTCGATGCTGACACCCAAGTTTCATGAACGAATAGAGTACAGGGAACTGGAGAAAAGTTCATATACCTCTTATACCACTTGCCTTATTTTAATCATCTTTTGAGACACCCAAGATGTGCTGTATAGAGTATGACGCTAGCTCCCTCACATCTAGGGTAAACACTGTAGTTTTTTACGCTGATAAATTGGAAAAGTGCCTGGCTTGATCAGGGTCACTCACCTGATTCTGGTAGTTCACAGGGTTAACTGAATGTGATGTTACAAGTAAATATTAACAGAATAAAAAGAGTTTAGTTCAGTTTCTGGCACTTCCTCCTTTTCTTTCCATGTCCCTAGTCCCTGCAAGCTCTGTATTTCAGGCCTGAGCATTCTGTTCTCCAATGAATTTCCAAAGGCTCCTGCTCTTGTGCTGCTGGTCGCAAGTCGTGAAAGGAAACCTATTTCAAGAGCAGTTTGGCACATTTTCAGAGATGTTTCACTCTCTTCCTGGCCAGTTCTGGAATTCAGACTGTGAGAATAAAGAGATGACCGACATCTCGAAGCAGAATGGTGAGTGAGGAAAAATACGTGAGACATTAAAGAATAAAGTTATCCCTGTTAATGAGTTAAAGACCACAATTTCATTTAAGGTTTGGCTGGAGAATAAAATAACATGTACATGGGAATGAATTACAGACTGTAATCAACTCTCAATTTCCAGGAATTATTTTAACATTGCAATCTGATTTGGGAGATTCACATAGATACTTGAACTCAAGTAAAGTATACCAGAGTATTAAACTAACAGAAATGATGCTAGAATATTGTGCCTGGGAATCACTGCACAGTCTGTTTATTACAATGTAGAAACTAAGGTTACATTGGAAAGGCTGGGGGTTGGTTTCCTTGGAGCAAAGGCAATTTAGAGGAGATTTGATAACTTTTATCAAGATTAGGACAGCCTTAGTTAAGGTAGACTGGGAAAATTCTTCCCATTAGACACTTGTAGAATGACTAAGAGTCACAGGTTTAAGATTTTGGACAAGAGACGTCTGGAATTTTACAACTTCCTCAGTGAGTGGTAATGACTTGGGATCTGCCGCAAGCAAGGTGGAGTTCTAAGGGCTATTGGACACTTGAAGAAAATAAACTTGCAGGGCTCCAGGGATCATAGTTAACCTGACTGAATTGTTCTGCGGAGTAAGCCAGCATAGACTCAGTGGGCCAAATGATTTTCTCCTGACCATAAATGATTCCATGATTTTAAATGCTTGAATTTGCTCCCATACTCTGATCAGAAAACATCATCCCATCTGACACCCCAATGCAATACTGAAGTTAGACAATATTGTCAGAAGTATATTCCTTCAGATGAGCTGTTAAACCAACTTTGTGCACTTTTACAGGCACTACTCATGGAAGAGCAAGGAGCTTCTTTCAGTCTTCAGGCTTACTCAATCAGGAAAGACTGAAATAATTAAATTAATCCTACCTCTTATGTCCGTTTGAAGATTAGATGCTTTATTTGTTCTGTACCACTAACCACATTCCATAAAGTAGTTCATTTTGTGAAGGGCTTTGAAATGCAGCCAAAATGTTTCCTGCCAAATAGCAACCTGCATCAAAAGTTACACCTTTCACGCTACTTTGTGATAACATGTAGTTATGTTACATTCAACATGACAAAATTATAGGTAGTGTTTTTGAGTTATCTAATATCCCCCTAAATTGTAGCAAACCTAGAATGTTGTCCCTGATACCACGATGAGAGTATCATCGTCACAAGGTTTCAAGGTGACAGCATTTCACTATCACCTTCACTGTCCCCTCAGAGCAGTGAGGCATGCATAGAAAAGAAAACCTTTAATGGTAACTAGTCAGTTCTGGGCTTTACTTAATCTATTTTACTTCATTCCTCTAATTATCTTCACTGATGAAACTCCCTTTCCATTATTTTAATATTTAATGACACCATTTGTACCTACGGATAAAACGTGGTAAAGATGTTACTCAACATTATTCATCTTCCCCCGTTTCTAAATTTTGTCTTAAATAGTTGAATGTTCTGTGCAGTTTAACATCCCTCGACATTCAAACCAGAGTCACTAGCACTCTGTACTTCTACAAATTACAGTTTACCAACTTTTATGATCCACGACATCAACCTAGATTTACAGATAAAACTAGTTGAAGGAAAATCAAGCTTAAAACATATGAATGACAAGGTTTCATAAAATCTTTTATAGCCCACACCTCACTTACTGAGAGGCATGTGAATTGATTAGAATGCAAGAAGTGACAGGCTGATAGAATAGTTCCATCATGCCAATGTTTCAGGTGGTTGAAATTATGATGCCTTGATAAAAGGTTTTTGTATGTATCGTTGTGATGATATTATAGTTTTAAAAGGTGTATTTTGTCCTATTTTTTAAGTGAAGAGAGATTGATACAGAGGTGAAGAATGGTCTATTCCAAGCCAATAAAGTTAACAGCTTGTGAGCTTTTGACTATAAGTTGGAACAATAGAAGCAGCATGAAGGAGTAGAGTCAAGTTCACATAGAACCAGGATTTTAGTTTAACTTTCAATAACTGTTGGGGTTTGGAAGCTGCTATGTATCTCTCCCTGCTACAGCAAAACGCTTCAGTTTTCTCTGAGTTTTCTCTTGATGTTTTCTCTTCCTGGTCTAGAGAATTGGGGAATCTGTGTGTCCCTTGATGACTTTTAGGTGCCATGGTGTGGTGATTTATAAACTTTTCACTGTATTTCTTTTGTAAAAATACATGTGACAATAATTTGCTATTCTATTCTAATTGCATGTGCGATGATCTAGTTTACTAAACTTGCCTTTGCCAAGGGTGTTTATGGGATGTTACTACATTGGGACAGCTGCTGTTTAGTAGTTGAATAATCTATTATTCTGTTAAGACTTCCAATAGAGTGAAGCTATTCCAATTCTTCTTTCTTTTGTTTGTATTTACGTTATAGTGTAAAAATAATGTGTTTTGCGTCAAGTTTAGTAGTTTGACCAATCAAATTGCATCGCAACACAATACCTTCTACTTACCTTTAAAAATAAGTAGTAGTTGGGTTATAGCAATTGAATAGTGTCATCCTTAATATGTTTTGATCTGGTCCATAATAATCATTAGTAAATATGCCTGTAAATTACACAGATTTACATCTATTTCCCTCCAGATTTTTTTAAAAAAACTATTGCGGCCCCTTTACAGTTGATCTATGCATACTGTTTGCTAGTGTTGAAAGCAGAGGTCCCTTCAAACTGAGTTGTCATTCACAGACAGAGAAGTACACCTTTCATCTGTTAACTTAGAAGGCTACACCTACTCTGCAAATTCTTCAACCTGAAACCGTCGGGGTGTGTGCAGACAGCCATTGCTGAAATTTACATATTGTGAATCCAAATCTTACACCACTTTAAATCTTCAGCTGAAGATTGTGAAACCTGAACCACCCTGTCCCCCACTGAGGCTACTATATCCACAGAGATAAGATCTTTGCTCTATGTAGGAATCCATGGGATTTCTCTTAGAACTTTTATTGGAGATGGACTTGTGATAAAAAGAGCAAAGTAGTTCTTTGAGATGACTGATCCAAATCTACCCCCAAATCACTGCACCATATTCATTGTACCAATGCGATGGCATTTCTTTGCACCAACTCCTGCCACCATATTCATCATGAATAGATCTGAAAGCTGAAATGCCCTTACTGTTTTCACAACCACATAGCACCACATCCAAGTGTGTGATATTAGTGATTTTAATAAAACTTTTTGCTCTATAAAGAGGCTTCTAAAAGTTTCAAAAAAACTCGGTATAAAAATACTCTATCAGTATAAAACACTTTTTTTCTCTTTGATTTCAGCAAAGACTTTGGAGGCCTGGTCTTTTTTAATCCAAGATGGTTATCAAGAGATACTGAGCTGGTACTGCAGTGTACACGAGTGCTGTGAATCAGGTGATTGCCGGCTAATTAACAACATCACAGGTTTGTAGATAAAGTTAAAATCATACAACACCAGGTTATAGTCCAACAGGTTTATTTGGAAGCACTAGCTTTTGAGGTGCGGCCTCTTCATCAAATGGTTGTGTAACATGACCATGCGACACAGAATTTACAGCAAAAGGGTTACAGTGTCATGGAGTTGTAATAATATGCTAAACAACTTTAGCTAAAACATCACACAACACCAAGTTATAGTTCTTAAACAAATTTAGGTTAAGACTTTCATCTTTTCAATTGGGATATGGTGGTTAGGTTCTTTAATATGTAAATCCCAGAATTCCATTCTTAAGGTGGTATCAGCTTATCTAATAATAGGTGTCATCTCATCTCAGACAATGCAGTAAATGTGTGAAGGTAAAGTCTGTACCAATGTTGAGTTAATTCTATTTCTAAAATGGAGCTTATAAAATCTTGCATGGACTTATGCAGTTTTTGAGCAAAATAAAACATAATTCCGCAAATACAAATTCATAAACTTATTTTACCCCAAAAATACCTCTAACTTATATGTTGCGTGTGCAGGAGAGTGGGTGTGTGTATGTGAGTGCATGTGAAAGAGTGTATGTGTGTGTGTGAGCTTGGTCAAGAATGTGCATGAGTGTGATGGGGTATAAGTCTGTTTGGGGGGGATGGGGGGGGAGGTGCGGGGTTGGGGGGGGGGTGTGGTGCATGTGTGTAGTGTTTTTTGTAGACATGATTAATCTGTACATTGTTCGGTGTCCTTCAGCTGTAAGGAGCACTGAATCTGTGATTGAGTTCTATTGTTTTCCTTTTGATAATCTTAAAAGTCACATAACACCAGGTTGTAGTCCAATAGGTTTAATTGGAAGCACTGGCTTTCGGAGCGTCACTCCTTCATCAGGTGGTTGTGGAGGACACAATTGTAAGACGCAGAATTTATAGCAAAAGTTTACAGTGTGATGTAACTGAAACTATACATTGAAAAATACCTTGATTGTTTGTTAAGTCTGTTAGAATGACCATGATAGTTTCACTTCTTTCATATGTAGATCACAAAATGTTTTTTAAAAAGTTACATTCTCAGGTTAACTGTAACAATTGGTGTCAGTCCAGATAAGATGTTAAGATGGTGACTGTGTTCTGTTGTCTGTGCCATAATGTTTAGACTGATTCTAATCTAAAAAGTGAGTTAACAGAGTCTTACATGGATTCATGCAGTTTTTGAGCAAAGTACAATGTAACTCTGCAAGTACAAGTTCACCCCACAAACATATGTGTGTGTGTGAGAGTCTGGGATGGGGGGGTTGGGAGTGTCTGTGACACTCACCTTTTAGGAATGAAACTATCATGGTCATTCTAACAGATGAGAGACTTAACAAACAATCAAGGTATTTTTCAATGTATAGTTTCAGTTACATCACATTGTAAACTTTTGCTATAAATTCTGTCCCCCACAACCACCTGAAGGAGCGATGCTCCGAAAGCCAGTGTGCTTCCAACAAAACCTGTTGGAATATAGACTGGTGTTATGTGATTTTTAAGTTTGTACACCCCAGTCCAACACCAGCATCTCCAAATTTTGATAACCTGTTCTTCCCAAGGAACTCTCAACAGTATCTTGCAAATAACTGGCACTGCGTACACTGATACTGATTCAAGACTTCATCCCAGTTGATGTCAATATCTTAACTGGTGAAGGGGCTTGATGACGAAATACTTTGATGCCCACCAGTGACAGCCAGGATATTTCCCGACAGCACCACTGACATTCCATCCCTCCAACTGTGGATCTTGAGTGCTCCATGCGCTTTTGGTCTTTTGTTCATGAACTGCTTGGCTAAACTGAGGGGTTTCTGTGCTCCTCAGTTTTCCAGCTCCTTTTCTCAGTTTCCTCCAAGAGGTAGCCAGAATCTGCCTATTCTGCACACTGTCAGTAGGCATTGTGTGTGCACTAATTCCTTTCCAATACTGTAAGTGCATGTTGTGGATGATATTTTAAAACTTGATGAGAAAGTGGTGCAAGTGGTATGGAGCCCAGTTCCACCGCAATAATATTCCATTTAGATGAAGAAACCAGTCACAAACAGAATTTCCTCAACGATGGGCAACGGGAAGGTTACAATAAGCTTTGGGTTTGTGTTTTCTAACTAGGACTTGACCACGATCTGAACAAAAAGTTACATGGACAGCATCTGGCCAAGGAAGTTGTGGTAAAGGCAGTGAAAGGTTTCTTAGCAACCAAAAACCCAGAGAAAGCACTGGCACTTTCCTTCCATGGTTGGTCTGGTACTGGCAAGAACTTTGTGGCCAAAATGATAGCTGACAATCTGTACCGGGATGGACTGAGAAGCCAATGTGTGCATTTCTACATCGCTCCTTTCCACTTTCCACATGTCAACATGGTTGACGTCTACAAGGTAAGCAGAGCTGAACAGAGCAACTGGATAACCAACTCACTCAGCTGTACATTTTCTGTCAATTTATGGGCTGAATGTCATTTAAATCTGCCAGCGAAATGAAAGATGCTTGTTCGATATTATTGAAGGAACACAAGTGTAACTGGTGAAAGTGAAGGGGTTCAAATTGAGCATAACGAAAAGGACAAAATGTGTGGTCACCTCGGAAAACTATAAAACGAAGTGGAGATTAAAATAACTTATTTCTCATTTCTACTAGAATATTTTGAAGCATGCTAGTATTCAAATATTGCAACTGTTCTCTTGATACGTTTCTAATTAGACCCATTAGGTTTAGTTACATTGATATTTTTGGTAAATCTGTGTTTTAATTCAGCAGATTTGCCAAATCATGCAGCAATCAGTTGTAGTTCTATGTGGGACATTGTGCTAAGGTGACATATATGCATTTTAAGGAAGGGGCAAAAGGGAAAATGTGTATTTAATTGATACCTTTGAGTTATTTAAATTAGTCTGTGCTTCCAACTTTATAGTAATTTTGAATTAATTAAAATGGAATATTATCAGCATTATTTTTAAATCTGTTACCCAGTGTGAGGGAAGTTTAGCACAGGGTTGATAACGAAGTGGCTGAGGCAAGTGAGTCTTGATGCGAAGGGCAATGGATCAAATATCAAATCAGTCATTCAGAACTATATTATCTTGGGACTATCTCCACTAATCTGACACATCTGTTGAGACCACCATCAACATAGTCATTCATTCGGTTCCTCTCAGTCATAGAGATGTACAGCAAGGAAACAGACCCTTCGGTTTGACTCATCCATACCAACCAGATATTCTAAATTAATCTAGTTCCATTTCCCAGCATTTGTCCTATATCTCTCAAAATCCTTCCCATTCACATATCCATCCAGATGCCTTTTAAATGTTGTACCCTCTGCATGAAAACGTTGTCCCTCAGGTCCCATTTATATCTCCCCTCTCATCTTAAACCTATGCCCTCCAGTTTTGGACTCTCCTACCCTGCGAAAAAGACCTTGTCTGTTTATCCTATCCATGCCCTGTGATTTTATAAACCTCCATAAGGTCACCCCTCAGCATCCGACGCTCCAGGGAAAACAGCCTTAGCCTATTCAACCTCTAGCTATAGCTCAAATTCTCCAACCCTGACAACATCCTTATAAATCTTTTCTGCACCCTTTCAAGTTTAATAATATCTTTCCTATAGCAGGCAGACCAGAATTGAACACCGTATTCTAAAAATGGCCTAACCCATGTCTTGTACACCTACTACATGACATCCCAACTCCCATACTCATTGCATTGATTAATGAAGGCAAGTGTCTACCTGCAACTCCACTTTCAAGGAACTGTGCACCTGCACTCCAAAGTCTCTTTGTTTGGTGACACACCATAGGGCCTACTATAAATTGCATAAGTTCTGCCCCGATTTGCCTTAATAAACTGCAACATTATCTAAAATAAATAATACTCTGCTACTCCTCACCCAATCGGATCAAGTGATGGTGCATGAGCAGGAAATGGATTGTGATACAAAGAATGAGGCCAGGGAAAATAAATATCTAACGTAGAACATTAAAAGCTGGGAACTGCCACGTGCATTTGTTCTCTCTTTCAGACTCAACTCCAGCAGTTTATCCAGGCAGCTGTACAACAATGCAAACAATCGTTGTTTATATTTGATGAGGCAGAAAAGTTGCATCCAGGCCTCATTGATGCTATCAAGCCTTACATTGATCATTACGACCATGTGGATGGGGTGGATTTCAGAAAGTCCATGTTTATCTTTTTAAGGTAATCCAAAGATAAAACAGTAATGTGGCTTAGTCAGAAAAAAAAAGTAGGGCCTATTACAACCACTAAGAAGTCTTTGAAATGAATTTGAGGTGATTGCTGGCTTGTTTGGCTGTAACAACATTTCCAAAATCACCTCTCGCTCTGAACTAATATAAGTAGGCCAAAGAGAGATCTTCTCAGGTAGAAGGTTTAATTGTGCAGTGTTGGGTTTCTTTGTTTAAGTGTGTCAGTATGAAGGACTTTGTTCCACAGGGATATCATTAAAAGAATGAATAGTTGATCAATGCACCATCACATTTAAATGAACTCTAAACTTTGCTCAGAAGACTAATATTAATTTTGCATGGCCACCACGTCAGTATATAGCTATATAGATGCTGGGCAAATAAGCCTATGTTTGGACAGTTAACGTGAAGTCTTTTTATTAACCCTTACTACGTTATAGAACATAGAACAGTACAGCACAGTACAGGCCCTTCAGCCCATGATGTTGTGCTGAACATTTATCTTTATCTAAAATCAACTTAACCTACAAACCCCTCAACTTACTGCCATCCATATGCTTGTCTACCAGTCAAATAAATGGTATTTAATATGTGTTACTGGAACTTGTCCTTGAGTTAGCTCCTAGATAGAGGGAAGTAGTTCTGTGATTCCGCCAGAGAGCTGTGAGGTAGATGAACCAGAAATGAATGACTTTCGTAGCCTGCTGGACATGCAGGAAGGGAAGATTTATCTTTGAGCTACAGTGTTATTCAGTAACTCCAGCCAACTCTTGATTTGATAGTTGTTACAATAAACAAAATCAAACCAAATGAACTTAAAAGCGCACAAAAGTCCACCACCAATGTCTCTGTACTCACAACCCTATTTCTGAAAGTCGCCAACTCAAATCAAATTTACTATTGCTAAATGTTGCGCAAAGATCAAATACTGTAGTTGCAGTGTCACAACACCATTTTAAAAACTGTAGATGTGGAACTATCTAAATCGATGCTATTGTAGCTGATTGCATGTAGCTTGAGATAACCTGCCCTGACACCACATTTGTTTTCATGGGTACTCCAAGTGCAATAGGACGTTTTGTGATGAGGTAATTTATGGGTTTTTTTATCCCTCCCCCAATTCAGCCTCTGCTTCAACTTGTCACAACTTCTAAGCTAGCCTCCCTTTTTATCTAAATTTTCCAACTCACTAACATACAAGAAAAATAACCTCCCTTAACTGGTGCAAAATTGAGAGATTCACAATAGCCTTTCAAAAATGTAGGCAGAGTCCCAATTCCAAATGCCATCCAATAACTTCTATTGGAAAGTATGTATAGGGTAGAATTTGATTAAAGATAGAAGTAGATGTATTTGTATTCTCAAATACAACTTGTATTTCTATTAATAAAATATTTCAAAGCTTAACTGGAGAGAATAATCAACAGAATTAGGAGACTGGAAAAGAGAGAAAATATAGTAAGTATCTAAAACCAGAAGATTGAAGTTGGTAACCAGGCAGAAAATTTCAGAAAAACAGTGTAGAGAGAATAGAGAATGATTACTTAGCTACTACCCATAGCAACACTAAGTGCTATTGAGTTAAAGTAGTGAAAACTCTGTCAGCCTTGGAGAAGATTAGAATTGCATTGAGGCCAGGAAGAAATGGCCAACATTACAGAAAAGATGTGCTGCAATTGGGGAGTCAGAGTTGGGGAGGGAATGGGAGTTGAGGAAATGAGATTGAGTTGGCTTATCATTGATAATATTGCAGCAAATTAGCTGCACCCTGACAGTCAGGGGTTAAAGGTAGTGCTGTGATTATAGTATTAGCACACGTATGACAGCTATCACTCAGTGGACACTGTCAGGCGAATCTATTTAGAAATTCTCTCGCTCGAGGGCCAAACATTTAAAAAAAACAGTAGAAATGACTTGCCACTGCGTTCCTGGGGATTTCTGATCAAAGCCAAAGCTTTGATGAATAGTCAGATGAACCTTGCCAGAAAGTTACCCTACTAAGGAGAGGCATATATAAGAGCATAAAGAGAATGAAAAGTATGAAGCCATGGACCTTCAGAGGTGATTGCATGAATACAGCTGATGCTTTTGAGGGAGACCAGAGGATGAGAAGGAGGAATTTTGGGTTCGGTGGAGAGAGACAATGAGGCTTAGAACAGGGTTGGCAACATATATCATAGCTATTCTCAAAGGGCTTCCTAAAGTCACATTCCAGCACCGGTTTGTGCAGTCTGCTGGAAACAGGGTTCTGGGACATCCTTGAGGCTGTGGTAATCAGCTGCTAACTTTGACTCACTTCAGTTTATCAAAGGCTTGCTTTACAGGGGAAATTAATGAACCTTTGTCCTCTTCGACATTTCTTCTTGCACTGTGCACTCAGTTATTGTGCCATTTTGTGAAAAAAATGCAAGGGAAAATAATTATTCGACAAACTAGAACTGTCTTAAATCTCATAAGTATTTTTAACTGCACTGATGTACAAAGGGCAAACCACAAAGTGAATAGGTTTTAATCTCAGCAGGTGAAAATCAATTTCCCTTCATTTGGAAAAACACTGATTCTGATAAACTATCCACCCCGTTTTGCCTAAACTTTGGAACTCAGCATAAAGGCTGACATTATTGAGAAACTTGTTATAATTCATGACCTGAAATGATGGCTTTCTGCATTGAAAGGCAAGTCTGTACAGGGTTCAAAATATGCAATATTTGTACCAAACTGAGATGCTGCTGTTTCTATCTTGTTGTCTCAGGCTGGAGGCTGAGAGCACACTTTCTCCAGTCTATCGATGACATCATCAATGGTGCTTCCTTCTGGTCTGGAATTCGAAGTTCCATCCCTCTGTCACCTTTACCCGGTCTGTATCCAACTCTTCCCTTCCCTTCCTCAACTTTACAAGAAGCAGGGTTTGAGGATGTAAAGTTTCTATTACATTCTCCTAGTTCCTCTCTTTCCTTTGCATCTGTTTTGATGATGTCAACTTCGATAAAGTTGCCTCTGAAATGTCCACCATCTTCCTCAACCGAGCACTGTGGTTGACACTGCCCTCAGCTGTGTCCAAATTATCTCCTACAACAGTAATAAGGTCCCCCTTGTCCTCACCTACCATCCCACTAGCATTCACAGCTAGAGGATCATTAGCTGTCATTTCCACCATCTCCTGACACACATTCTCTTTCCCTCCCTTGTTGGCTTTCTGTAAACCCCATCCCCTCCAGGTCCACTTTCCCTTCACTCCCAACATGTCCCCACAGCCCACTGCACCTTCCCCTGTAATTGCAGAAGGTGTGACACCTGCCTATTCACTTCCTCCTTCCTCCATATTCAGTGTCCTAAATGCATCTTCCAGGTGAAGCAGAGATTAGTTGCACTTCATTCAATCTAGTGCATTCACTGCTCGCAATGTGGTCTTCTCTATATTGAGGAAATGAAGCGCAGACTGGGTGACCACTTTGCAGAATACCTATGTTCTGACTGTGAAAAAGACAGAGGTTCCAGTTACTTGCCACTTTAACATACTACTTTGTTCTCTGGTCAACATCTGTCTCAGGCTTGTTGCAGTGTTCCAGTGAAACTCAGCATAAGCTGGAAGAACAGAACCTTGTTTTCCACGTGGGAATTCTACAGCCTTCTGGACTCTATTTTGAGTTCAACTATATCAGGGTTTGAGCACCCCTGCTCCCATCTTCTCACACCAGGCCTTGTCATTACATGAGCTGCTACCACACATGACCCATTGTCAGCCATTAATTGTTCCCATTAGCAGCTTTTTATTATCCCAACTGACTTTTCATTCGCCCCTTGTCTGTCTAACTCTCTTTCTCTCTCTTTTGGCTCTGTCTCTACTTCTTATTGATTTTTGCCCCCACCCCATCTTCTGTATATAAAATATAACTTTTTTTCCAGCTAGCATCATTTGCAAAAAGGGTCTGAAAGATCTGAAACATTAACTCTGATTACTCCACGCAGATCTGCTGAGATGTTCCAGAAATTTCTTTTTAATTTGAGTACGTTGCACAGCCTCATTCTGAGGACATTTAGCATAATTGACTGTAAAAAAAAAAGTCACCTTGGCTGCTAACTATCCCAGATATTAAATCTCAGTCATTAATCCTTTAGTGTCCTTGGACATTAATAACAAAGGCCAACACCGGCATTGATTGCTAGGCAAAGCAAAAGACAAAACTGAAAATAAAAGTTATTCTCTTATGAATAATAATTGATATCAGAGTGATAATAAGCTAAGGATCTAGTTATAACTCAGATGAGCATTCAAATGACCTGGGATTCTTAATTTCTTTTTAAGTATCCAATGAAATAAAATAGGAGCAGGAGCAGATGACCTGTCCTTTTGAGCTTGCTATACCGTTTCATCTAATCATGGCTGATCTTCAGCCTTAACTGTGCTTTCCCTCCCAATCCCTAAATTCCTTGATTCTGAGTGATTAAAGATCTATCTTCTTCATATTTGAAACTTCTGAATGATGGAGCATTCATAAGCTTTGGAACGAGAATATTTCTCCTTGCCTCCATCCTAAATAATTGACCCCTTACAATGAGGCTTTTACCATGTCTTCCAGATCTCCCAGCAAGGCTAACTAACAAATCCCCTAGGAATCTTTCACGGTTCAATGAGATCGTCTCATTCTTCTAAACTCAAGAGGGTATAGGCTCAATTTATTCAGCCTCTTCCAATGTACAATCCTCAATCCGATGAACCAATCTAGCGGACATTTGAAGTAGCACCCTCCAATGCAAGTCGGCTTTTCCTCCGGCTGAAAGATCAAAGTTTTATATAGAACTCCAGGTGTGGTCTCATCAAAGCCTTAACAATTGCAGGAAATTTTCCTTATTCTTGCATTCTAATCCACATTCAATAAGGGCCAAATACCATTTAACTTCCTACTTCCTTGTGCTACCTGCAAGTCAATTTTGTGTTCCTTGTACTGTAAAAAAAAATCCCACTGAACATCAACATTTACATTCTTCACATCTTTTAATAAATATTCCAGTTTTCAACATGACCACACCAAGTACAGACACAGAGTTATTGGTGAACCATGAATTTGGATGGCTCAATTAGTCTCCTTTTTCGTTTTTTGAGCATTCAATTTTAAAAATAACCAGTAGGAAAACTTCAGTCTAAACAAGATAAGGATTAGTTTATTAAACAAATATTGCTGAAAAATTGATGAGTAAAATTTTAAAAATATATAATAATTAACTACAATGCCGATCCAAAGTTTAGAAAATAGATATGGATAAACAGTACTTCGAAAGATGAGATAAAGACCCATCTGTTAACTTTGCAGGCCTGTTACTTGAAGAATTCTCTTTCTGAGGTGAAGAGGTCAAAAAACTAGAAATCAAACTCTGCAGTTATGATGGCTTTTGTAGTTGAATAGTTTGAGTTTGTTTGTAGAGATAGGCACATTGTACAGTCCTGGCTTTGAGAGTATTTAAGAGGCATCTGGATGGGTATATGAATAGGAAGGGTTTGGAGAGATATGGGCCAGGTGCTGGCAGGTGGGACTAGATTGGGTTGGGATATCTGGTCGGCATGGACGGGTTGGACCGAAGGGTCTGTTTCCATGCTGTACATCTCTATGACTCTCTGACTATGACTCTCTCTTTGGGCCTGTTCTTTGCTTTCTGTCTATTATCCAATCCTCTAACCATACTAATATATTAACACCAGCATCATGAGCATCATCTTGCATGTTAACCTTTTGTGCCGTCTTATCAAATGTATTTTGGAAATCTAAGTATGCCACACTGTATTGGCTCAAACATTATTCCCATTTTGTAAAACAACATTGATTCTATTTAATCATACCATGATTTTCGAAATGTATTGTTCAGACTTCCTTAATAATAGATTCCAGTAGGTGGTTCTATACACCGCCTCTTCTTCCTTTCTTGAATAGCAGTGTTACATTTGTTCACGTCCAATCTCCAAAGACCGTTCTAGGGAAATCTGACAATCATAATCAGGAAATCCACCACCTCTGCACCTACCTTTTTATGAAGCCTTGAACATAACACATCATTTATTGACTTTTAGTACCTTAAGTTTCTCTCAAATGTTTTCTCTGTTGAAATTAAATTCCTCTTTCTCAACTGCATCTTTGATTCCTTCCATTTCTATAATGTAATATGTATATTCAAGAATGAAAACAGATAAACCATTTGCTTAATTCTGTTTATTCCTCATTCCCCATAATTTCTTCCTTCTCTTCCCCCCCCCCCCCACCTCCCCACCCCCCCCCCCCCCCCCCCACCTCCAAAAGGCCAGTATCCATTTTTGATATTCTCCTCCTTTGTGGATACTTGTAAATGCTTTTACAAACATATTTATATTCCTGCCAAGAGCAATGTTTTGGCCAATGTTAATTATGTTCAAATATTCACTGCTTTCTAGCAATATAGGGGGAAACTCCATAAATAGGGTGACACTGGGATTTTGGCGTGCTGGACAAAACAGAGAGGATATCACTATGGAAGATTTGGAGCACCAGATCCAAAGAGAAACTGCAATCTCAAAAGGTAAATTACATTGGGAAAGAATGGAGGTGAATGAAAGAAAGAGCGATAACATAGAGGAACATGTCAAGAAATTCTGAAGAATAAACAGTAGTGCTGGTAATGGAACAATAGTACATTACCAGGGAACCAGATAGTTAGAATGAGAAGACACAAGAAAGCAATTCAAGGAGGTTATCAGATTTTAAGTGGAGGCTGAAGGGCGTAAAATGATTATTTGGATAAAAGTAATGTGCAAGGAAATGGGGAAAAGCTGGAGATTGACACTAGGCAATGATAGGTCAGGCAGCACCCATAGAAGCAGGTGAGTTGAGATTTTGGGCATTAGCCCTTCATCAGGAATGTGGAGGGGGAAGGGGGCTGAGACATAAGTAGTGGGGCTTTTTAGTTGGGGGTGGGGATGCACATGGATGCTCCTGACCTGCTGTGCTTTTCCCAGCACCAACACTTTTCAACTCTGACTGTCCAGCATCTGTAGTCATCATCTCCTACTCAGCAATGATAGTCATTTAATAGACCAAATGGCCTCGATCTGTACCATAACATTTTGTAGTTGTGATTTTTGTGTGATGATAATCAAAATAGTTTAACTGCGGTCTCTAAAATCAACTCAATAGCAACAAGTGGTAAATAGTTACCAGTAACAATGCCATCATGTATTTCTGGCAAAGACTATATACATCAGCAAAACATTAAAAAATTTGCTAGACTAATGGCATCAGAAAAGGTCAGAATTAGAACTATCAATTCATGAATGTTGCTTTGGAACAGGGTTCATGACACCTTCACTCAGTAAGGCTTTTGATAAGGTCCTAGCTAGGCGAATGATGACTAAAGTAATAAAGCCCAAGGGCTCCAAGGAAATGTGGTTAATTGGATACAGAATTGGCTGAGTGGCAGAAATCAAAGAACAATAGTTGAACGGTGTTTTTGCAACTGGAAGCCTATATCCAGTGGGATTCCACAGTGTTGGGGCCCTTGCTGTTGATGGTATATATAAATGATTTAGACCTGAATGTAGGAGGGGTGATCAGTACATCCACAGATAACACAGAAATTGGTGGAGTGGTAAATAGTGAGGAAGATCGCCTTAGATTTCAGGAAGGTATAGACAGGCTGGTCAGATACTAGATTGGAGTGGTGCACAGCAGTTCAGGCAGCATCCCAGGGGCAGGCAAATCGACATTTCGGGCAAAAGCCCTTCATCAGGAATAGAGGCAGAGTGCCTGCAGGGTGGAGAGATAAATGAGAGGAGGGTGGGGGTGGGGAGAAAGTAGCATAGAGTACAATGTGTGAATGGGGTGGGGAAGGAGGTAATAGGTCAGAGAGGAGGGTGGAGTGGATAGGTGGAAAGGAAGACAGGCAGGTAGGGCAAGTCATGGGGACAGTGCTGAGTTGGAAGTTTGGAACTGGGGTGAGGTGGGGGAAGGGGAAATGAGGAAACTGTTAAAGTCCATATTGATGCCCTGGGGTTGAAGTGTTCCGAGGTGGAAGATGAGGCGTTCTTCCTCCAGGCGTCTGGTGGTGAGGGAGCGGCGGTGAAGGAGGCCCAGGACCTCCATGTCCTTGGCAGAGTGGGAGGGGGAGTTGAAATGTTGGGCCACGGGGCGGTGTGGTTGATTGGTGCGGGTGTCCCAGAGATGTTCCCTAAAGTGCTCTGCTAGGAGGCGTCCAGTTTCTCCAATGTAGAGGAGACCGCATCGGGAGCAATGGATACAATAAATTATATTAGTGTATGTGTAGGTAAAACTTTGGATGTGGAAGGCTCCTTTAGGGCCTTGGATGGAGGTGAGGGAGGAGGTGTGGGCGCAGGTTTTGCAATTCCTGCGGTGGCAGGGGAAGGTGCCAGGATGGGAGGGTGGGTTGTAGGGGGACGTGGAGCTGACAAGGTAGTCGCGGAAGGCGGAAAAGGGTGGGGAGGGAAATATATCCCTAGTGTGTGGTCCGTTTGGAGGTGGCGGAAATGTCGTCAGATGATTTCGTTTATGTGAAGTTTGGTAGGGTGGAAGGTGAGTGCCAGGGGGTTTCTGTCCTTGTTACGGTTGGAGGGGGATGTGGATGAGATGCGTTGGCGGGCATCTTTAACCACATGAGAAGGGAAATTGCGGTCTCTAAAGAAGGAGACCATCTGGTGTGTTCTGTGGTAGAACTGGTACTCCTGGCAGCAGATATGGCGGAGGTGGAGGAATTGGGAATATGGGAAGGAAGCAGATACGTTGATCAGTGGCGAATTGAGGTGATGTACTTGGGCAGGACAAACAAGGCAAGGGAATGGCAGGACATAGACAAAGTAGACAGGAGGGATCAGTGTGCACAGATTTAAGGTAGGGAGCAGTAGGTTTAGTGATGTGAGGAAAAATCACTCAAATGGTGTTGGGTATTGGAACTTATTGCCTGGAAGGGTGGTAGAGGCAGAAACTCTTATAACATTTAAAAAGCATTTAAATGTGCACCTGCAATGCCAAGATGATCAAGGCTATGGTCAAAGGGTGTTTTTCTGCACTGTGGACATCAATGACCGCACAAATTTATCCAATAATGTGAGTGGATTAAATATACCACCAGCTCGATAAATAAATCAAAACGACAATCGGGGAGAATCAAAAGTTACCTTTTCTCTGTTATTTCCAGGTGGATTTGCACACAGTGGCCTCGTGACTGAGAACTTAATTGACTTTTTCATCCCTTTCTTACCGCTGGAGTACAAGCATGTTAAGTTGTGTGTGCGTGATGCTCTTCAGTCCAGAGGAATCAAGTATGATTTAGACATCCTGGATGAAGTCGCTAAGGGAATGGTATATGTTCCAAAGGAGGAAAAGCTTTTCTCTGCACAGGGCTGCAAATCAGTTGCACAACGGGTCAACGTTTTTCTGCCGTGAAACTTTAAGGAGTTCAAGAAGCATCCTTGAACAAAGTATTCGAATGGAACTTGAATTGCAAAAAATAAATTCTCTAGCACTCACAGAAAAGTCATGGCCTTTTTCATTTCATGGGCCAGAACAGAAATTTAGCCCAGAAAACAGAACAAGTACCTTTTAATTTAATTCAAAGACAGGGAAAATTAAATTCTGCTTACCTGAATCTCAAGTAAACTATTCTTGCTGCTTTGCCTATTATTGGTACAATCTCAGTGTTAACAGGAGAAGTTAGTGCTGGGATTCACTCTTACTTAAGCCTGAATTTGTTAATAAACTAAGTGGAAGCATTATGCCATCGGCATCATTATTCATGTAAACTTTCCTTCTTGTAGAACCTTTTAAAGCAGCAGTCCTGGACACATCCCCTGCAGAGACTCAGCATTCTCTCTCTCTCTCTCTCTCTCTCTCTCTCGAATCTTCAAAGTGAAGGTAAAAAGAAAAATATCCTGACATACCTCTCAAGTTGACTTTACCTTGTACCTCAGGCAGAGGAGAAAAGGTTAGAGAGTTACCTAACTTATCTAGTTGAAGACTGAAATTGGAATTAAGATTGAATGTGACGGTTTGGTATAGTAGTGAATAGAAGTAGGACGAAGTTGAACATATTTTATATAATATGTAACACTTAGTTGCACTGGAGTATAAAATACTGTGTTGTTTTAAATGCTAAGTGCCATTTCACTGGGACCTTATTGTATTGTTTCAGGCATGTTTATGCATTCAAAATACTTGAAAGCACTTTAGTGTTGTGACATGTTTAGATTTTTTAAAATGTATATATATATATAGATACTTCTAAAAATAAAGATCATGAGAAAACTCTGATTTTGAAAATAAACATAGGTTACTTCTTCAGTGATGACTGATCCGTTGACTATCACCTTGCTTCATTCTTCCTCAGCCTCTCTCTCTAGAATTTGATAACCATGACTATATTATTGTTTATTGTTATGTTGAAGTGGGGAAGACGGTGACTGGCTCCCGTCTTTTCCCAGTCCTTGTTTGGTTGCAGCAAGGTTTTTTGTGAAAGGATATGCTTGCCAATTTAGTGGGTGTTTAACTATTAGCACACTGTGATCATAAAAGATCCAAAAGGACAGGTGGTCTTAAAGAAAGAGGTTATCCTAATTGCACAAAACCTAGTTTCTAAGAAAAGGAAGAAAATGCATAGCAGCTTTGTACTGTTACATATATTCAAAGTTCACAAACACAAATAAATTAGAATCAGGAAGGAGTGATGTCTAATTAGAGTCGAGAGAAATGCAAGGGGGATATAATTGTGGAGACCAGTGACTCCGCACATACGTGGCTTAGGAGCTGGTGCAGTGGAAGGGATTCAGATTTTTGGATCTCTTCTGATTGGCATGGACAAGTTGGGCCAAAGGGCCTGTGTCCATGCTGCATGCCCCTATGACTCTAAGTGTTAAGTTTAAGCATCAAATCATCATGGTTGATTTATATACAGTTGGCACTTAAAAGACTACCTCCCTGCATGGCAATTTGAATCTATTGATTGACTCTTTATTTGGTCAGATAATTGACTTGCTTAAAATTTCTGGAACCAAGCTCTGACAAAATCTACATAACAAAGTACTGTGGCCAGTAGTGATTGCATTTTCCTACCTTGCTCAAGTCCCACCACTTCTCCAAGATGAGTGTGTTTCAATGCAAAAGCCAAGGGAAGACTGAAGAGAAATTTAACATTTTTACAAGTTTACAAAAATAAACAAAACTCTCAAATACAAACATTGATATACAATTAAATCAAATATACAATAGCCAAAATTTAACAAAAGAAAAAAAATACCGAAAAAGAAAAAAAAACAAAACTCAACCTACAACTAACCAGAGTGTATATTTAAGTCTCTTACATGCTCGGAATGTGTTAACATCAAATGTAATAAAACCCGTATTCGTGCGGGATTCCTCTCCTAAGGGGCCCCGGACCAGCCAGGTTTGTAAACTCAATTAAATAAAAGCCCTTGTTAGGATAGCCGAAATATCTGTATTTATGTAATTCAAGAAGGGCTGCCATATTTTATAAAATAATTCGGTCTTTCGGTGCACCATATTTGTAAGGAAGTCAAGGGGAATACATTCCATAATTAATCTGTGCCAATTTGAAAGTCCAGGGGGGCCCCTCAGCCACCCAGTTCACCAAAATATTTTTCTTTGCACAGAAAGAGAGAATAGAAAATAGTCTCTTCCCGTGTATATCCAGGGAGGGAAAGTTCAAAAAGCCCAAAAGGAGAGATACAGGGTCCACTTTAATTTCCGTTCCTAAAATTTCTGTCAGGGTACTTGCTACTTTAGTCCAATATCTACGGATCTTATGACAGGTCCATAGACAATGTACAAGAATGCCCACATTATATTCCAAGCCTTAATTGTGTTTAGTATTATAGGGTTTTTACAGTGATCTGTAATGATTTTCCTCTTGTCTGAAAATAAAAGGTTAATAAGTGGTTATTTTACTTGAGAGGCCTCAAGTCCAACCAGATTGATTGTGGATCAGACAAGACCCAATCAGCTATGTAACTTAATAGGGAGCTTAACTGATATTTCCTAAAATCTGGTAAGTCCAATCCTCTCCTTGCCTGTGGAAGCTGTAGCTTCTTCAGCTTAATGAGGGGTCGTCTATGATTCCAGATAAAGGAACCCAGCCAGCCATATAATTTACGTAGAGCCAGCCTCAGCAGCATCACTGGAAGCATTCTCATAGGGTATAGGAGACGGGGCAGGACATTCATTTTAATTGGTGCTATTCTACCCAGCCAGGAAATTGGAAGGTCTCCCCATCGCTGGAGGTCCTGCCTTATCCTTTCCAGTAAATGCACAAAGTTAGCCTTATACAACTGACCAAATACTGGGGTAATAAAAATGCCTAAATATAAGAAACCCTCCAGGGACCAACGAAAGGGAAAAAGGGATCCATCCACCAAGTGGGATATCATAGCAAGGCCATCCATTGGCATAGCCTCCGATTTTGAAAAATTAATTTTATAGCCTGAGAATGCACTAAATGTATTAATAACTTGGATTAGGCAAGGTACGGACATCAGAGGATTACTGAGGAATAGAAGAACATCATCTGCATAAAGGGTAATTTTATGTTTACCTGTACCAATCCTTGGGGCCGTTATATTAGGATCAGCTCGTATAGCTTCTGCTAGTGGTTTAATTATTAGCGTAAATAACAATGGCGAGAGAGGACATCCCTGACAGCAGCCCCTACCCACACTGAAGCTATCCGAACCTAATCCATTGGTAACCACAACTGCTTTGGGATCACTACACAATGTTGAGACCCATTTGGTAAACACCTGTCCAACGCCAAACCTTTCCAATGTGTAAAACAAATATGACCATTCAACCCTATCAAATGCCTTTTCTGCGTCTAATGAAACTACTACTCCTGGTATCTTTCCCTGATGACAGGCTTGAATCATATTCAAAACCCTTCTAATATTATTGGATGATCTATGGCCCTTAATAAACCCCATCTGATCCTCCTTTATAATATGTGGCAGTACCCTTTCTAGTCTCAGTGCTAACGTTTTAGAAAGGATTTTAAAATCTACATTTAGCAAGGATATTGGTCTGTATGACGTACAATCTTCTGGATCCTTTCCTTTTTTAAGGATAAGAGAGATATTTGCCTCTTTCAGCGAAGGCTGGAGACAGCCCTGACTATATGCATAGTTATACATGTCCATAAGTGGACCAGCCAATACTTCTGTAAATTATAGAATTCAGCTTGAAAACCATCTGGGCCCGGTGCCTTACTGCTCTGAAGTTGCCTAATTGCATCAAGTATTTCTTGGACTGTTAGAGGAGCATTTAGGACCAATACCTGTTCTGGAGTTAGACCCGGAAAGGTCAAATTCTTAAAAAAATGACTGCATCCTCCTCATCCTATCTTCACAATCCTGCGATTTATATAACTCAGAATAAAATTCTCTAAAGATCGCATTAATCTTTTTATGATCATGAGTCAAAATACCTGTACTTTCCTTGATAGACGTAATAGTCTATTTAAATTTAAACTATTTAAATTTAAACAGGTGTTATGAATGATTTGGTGAGTGTGGTGGGGGTGGGTGACCCACTTTACCCCAGTCTTGGGAAGAGCACTACAGACTCAGACTTGCTGGGTCGCCGCCATCTTGGATCCCCGAATTGTCTTTCTTAATGTCTTCCCTCACCTGAGGCATGGTGAACCTCAGGTTGAACACCACCAATTGTCTCTCAAATAAGACAGCAGACCTATGGTTTGGTAAGACAATGGCAGCTTTTAATTTAAACTTGGTTGACTTGTTTTAAAATTTCCATGTAATAATCAGTGGCAGAAACATTTTCCACCACCTGCACTTCAATCAGTGTCTGTGTTCACTTAATTCAAGTTGGCACTCCTGTTTCCCTGTTAATGCTGGAGCTCTTCTGTTCTTCTCAGTTCACAGATACATTTCCAAAATACAAGCTTTCTACTTCCACCAAGACAGCTCTTCCCTTCAGCAAGTAAACTGTTCCCATTTTCAATTTCAATTGGCTCAATTTGAATTGATTCTCTTCCTTCTCTTAATCCTACAGCACAGTGACAGGCTCTTTGGCCCAAACTGGTCCATGCTGACCAAAATGTCCATCTATGTTAACCCCATTTCCCTGCACTTGGCCCACATTCTTCTAAACCTTTCCTATCCATGTATTTGTCCAAATGCTTTTTAAATATTGCCAATGTCCTTGCCTCAACCACTTCTGCTGGCAGCTCATTCCATATGCATACCACCTTCTGTGTAAAAATGCTGCCTCTCATGTTCCTTTGTATTCTTTCCCCTCTAAGCTTAAACTGATGCCCTCCAGTCCTTGATTCCCCAACTCTGGGAAAAAGACTAAGTGCATTCATCTTATCCATGCCTCTCATGATCTTATACGTCTCTATAAGGTCCCCCATCAGTTTCCTATGCTCTCAAGAAAAAAGTCCTGGCTTGTCCAACCTCTCACTGTAACTCAGACCATTAGGTCCACGCAACGTCCTTGTAAATTTCTTCTGCACTCTTTCCAGTTTAATAACATCCTTCCTATAACAAGATGTCCAAAACTAAACACAATACTCCAAGCGTGGCCTCACCAACATCCATATAACTACAACACAACTTCCCAACTTCTATATTCAATACCCTGACTGAAGGCCACTGTGCTAAAGGCCATCTTTACTGCCCTGTCTACCAGTGACTACACTTTCAGAGAACTGTGAACCTAAATTACAAGATCCCTCTGTTCCACTACACTCAAGTCCCTATCGTTCACCATCAAACTCCTACTTTGATTTGACTTTCCAAAATGCAAGACCTCACACTTTTCTATTTTAAACTCCATTTGCCATTTCTTGGCCCACTTCCCCAGCTGATCAAGGTCCTGCTACAATATATAATAATCTTCCTTACTGTCCACAATACTGCTTATTTTAGTGTCATCTGCAAACTTACTAATCATGCCTTATACATTCTCATCCAAATCATTGATATAGATAATAAACAGCAATGGGCTGAGCACTGACCCCTAAGGTACTCCACTAGTCACAGGCCTCCAGTCCAACAAGCACACTTCCACTGTTACCCTCTGCTTCCTACCATCAAGCCAATTGTGTAGCATCCAATTTACCAGCTCGTCCTGGATTCCACATGATCTAACCTTTCAGAACAGACTACCATGTGGAACCTTATCAAAGGCCTCACTGAAATCCATATCGTCTATATCTACTGCCCTGCATTCAACCACCTTCCTGGTCACTTAGATTAGATTAGATGACATTACAGTGTGGAAACAGGCCCTTCGGCCCAACAAGTCCACACCAACTCGCCGAAGCGCAACCCACCCATACCCCTACATTTACCCCTTACCTAACACTACGGGCAATTTAGCATGGCCAATTCACCTGACCTGCACATCTTTGGACTGTGGGAGGAAACCGGAGCACCCGGAGGAAACCCACGCAGACACGGGGAGAACGTGCAAATTCCACAAAGAACTCTAGCAAGTTTGTGAGGCATGATCTCCCATGCACAAAGCCATGCTGACTACTCCTAATCAAACTCTGTCTTTCCAAATGCATGTATCACTGTTCAGAATCTTCTCAAGTAACTTACCCACCTCAGATGTTAAGCTTACTAGTCTATAGTTCCTAGGCTTTTCATTGTAGCCCTTCTTGAATAAGGGCACAACATTCACTACCCTCCAGTCTTCCAGAACCTCACCTTTGGCTAACGATAATGCAAAAATATCAGCCAGGACCCCCACAGTTTCTTCTCTAGCCTCTTGCAGTGTTCTTGGATATATCTGATTAGTACCAGGAGATTTATCCACCTTCATATATTCTAATACACCCAACACCTCCTCTACTGTGATATAGACTGTCCCCAAGATATCACCAATAATTTTCCTAAGTCTTCCTATCTTTCTCCACAGAGAAGAAATATTCATCAAGGACCTCGCCCATCTCCTGCTATTCTACACATACATGTCCACTTTGGTACTTGAGGAACCCTATTCACTCTCTAGTTATTCTTTTTCCTTTAATAATCTTAAAAGTACCTCTTTGGATTCACCCTAATCTTCTGAGCTAAGGCTATCTTGTGGCCCCTTTTCACTCTCCTGACTTCCTTCTTCAGTAAACTCCTGTATACCTCCATGGAATCTCTTGATCCCAACTGTACCTGTGAGACACCACCCATTTGCTGGTCAAAGCCTCAATTTCTTTTGTCATTCAGGGATCCCGATTCCTGCCAACCTTGCCCTTGACCCTCACAGGAACATATTGATCTTAAACCCAACTCTCTCACATTTAAAGGCCACAGTTCCCTTTGCAAACAAACTGCTCCAATCAACGCCTGGAAGTTCCTGTCTAATTCCATCAAAATTTGCCTTGCCCGGATTTAGAACTTGAACCTGTTCAAGCACCTGTTCTTCTACTATTTCATGTAGGCATGCCTTTCTCTATGTGACTGAAAAATTACAGTGTCATGGATGGAGAGAGAGAGAAAGAGTGAGAAGGCAGATCAATGGTACCTGTCCACAGGGACAACTGTGATATCTTTTTTGCTTGTCAAGTCTTGCTGCTCCATGATCTTTCTTCTCCAGTCAGTTCCACTAGCTTGGAGGAGGCATAGAGCAATTGATTCACATTTATAGTCTGGGAGATTGAAAGAAGTATTCCACTGCCATTGCTACTCACTGTGTGGTCACCTTTGTCAGGGAGACCAAATGCAGATGAGATGACTACTTTATGGAACACTTCTGCTCTGTCCATTATTTCTCAGATCCTTTTCATTTCAATAAACTACCTTGCTCTCATGCTAACATTTCTCACCTGGACCTGTTGTGGTGCTCCAAAGCACAATGTACAAGGTCAAGAAACACCACCTCAATTACCACTTGGGTGCTTTTCAGCCTCAAGATCTCAATATTGACTTTATGTGTTCTCCATTTTTCTGCGTACATCCACATTACATTAAGGCCATATTCAGCTCTGACAGCACCACCTCAGAGCATAACTTCAAAAGACCAAGCTCAGTTACTGCCCATATTTCATTTATATTTAGTTTGATAGATTGTAACATGAGGCTTTTTTTTAAGATTAAGATTACTTTAGATTAGATTACTTACAGTGTGGAAACAGGCCCTTCAGCCCAACAAGTCCACACCGACCCGCCGAAGCGCAACCCACCCATACCCCTACATTTACCCCTTACCTAACACTACGGTCAATTCACCTGACCTGCGCATCTTTGGACTGTGGGAGGAAACCGGAGCACCCGGAGGAAACCCACGCAGACACAGGAAAAATGTGCAAACTCCTCACAGTCAGTCACCTGAGGCGGGAAATAAACCCAGGTCTCTGGCGCTGAGGTAGCAGTGCTAACCACTGTGCCCACCGTGCCGCTTCTGAAAAAGGTGGCCACAAAGACAACAATATTTGCCTTGTGAAGTGGCATTCCTCACTCAATGAAAAAGAGAGCTGATATCATCAGTTCCTCATCTTTAAACTGCATTCTCATGCAGAACAACTCTGGATTGCCCTGTGCTCTGCTATACATATGCATATAATAAGAAGACTGTATATCTAGACTAAAAAAACAAAAAAAATGTCTTACTGTTTCATTAAGCAACAAATATTTTCTTGGGTTGAGAAAATATTGATTTACCATGAGGATAACCTTGTAGCTAATGGATTGCACTGCAAAGTTACAGAAATTGGCATAATCTTCAGACAACAAACAGTTGCTGCAACAAAGAGACCTTGGCAGTTTTACTAATTGATACGCAGAGGTGAATGTGCATTCCAGTCACTGACTTCTCCAAGTGATTTAAGTTCAGTGAGTAAAAGTAGGGAAGGAACACAAAGTTTCAGTAGATTTCAAGTTCTGTGGAAACTGAAAACGTGATCAGTTTAATACAGGTGATACAGAAAAATAAATGGGTTTGCAATTTGACTGAAAGGCACCCTGTTTGAACAAAAAGTGGGCAGTATGGTGGCTCAGCGGTTAGCACTGCTGCCTCACAGCACCAGGGACCCGGGTTCAATTCCAGCCTCAGATGACTGTCTGTGTGAAGTTTGCACATTCTCCTGTATCTGCGTGGGTTTCCTCTGGTTCTCCGGTTTCCTCCCACAATCCAAAGATGTGCAGGTCAGGTGAATTGACCATGCTAAATTGCCCATAGTGTTAGATGCATTAGGCAGAGGGAAATGGGTCTGGGTAGGTTACTCTTTGGAGGGTCAGCATAGACTTGTTGGGCCAAATGGTCTATTTCCACACTGAAGAGAATCTAACCTAATGTAATCAACCACTTGTCACTCAGTCAGAAAAGGAGAAAGGAATTAGTTTTGCAGAAACTGAAAACTTGAGTTAATTGATTGCTTCTTCTGATTTATCTGTCAATTCAGTAACTCTGCAGTTATATTTCCTCTTTCAATCTTAATCTAAATCTAATGCAACAATTGTACTAACGACTCCATTGGCCATTTAACAAATTCCTTCTAATTCTAACATAGTCTTTAATTCATTTGCTGGGCAATTGGTGAATCAATAAATCTTCTTTTCCACTGTCATGACATTTGATTTAATCATAAATTCTGTTCCCTTCAATCGTTCAAACACTTTCAAGTTTAATCAATGTATACCAAACCCTTGCAGTGGTTATAGTCTCGACATTCTTTACAAACTAAATATTAGTATGTGATCATTATCTCATCATGGCTCATTTAATCAATCTTGGCATGTTCTGCATTATGAACTTTAACCCACTTCAGCTTTTCAGTTTTAAAAATTTCTATATATGTGCTGCTTATCTGAACCAGATAGTTTAACTCCTAAACTAAGAGTGAAGTTGAGCAGAGGAAAAAGTGAAAGGAGGTGTTTGAAATAGTTAAGGAAGTTCACACTCCATTAGAGTAAATTGAGTTTCATTAATATGTGGTTTTCTCATCAAGCCTTCAGGGATGTCAATACTCACTTGATCCAAATATTGAAAAACTATACTCATGATTAACATGGATTTAAATAGGCCTAACAATCCTAACCCATGTGCTCTTTTCATTTCAGAATTTAATAAAGCAAAAGATAAACAAGATGTTAGTTATGGTCTGTACCATAAGGGCAGGAAGCTGGTCATGAGGAAATTTCACAGCCTCATTCGAATGAAAGGGGCTTCTATCTGGTGATAGGGTTAGGTTTAAGGAAGGAGAGAAATTAGTTCAGCGCTTTGTCTGGACTATGATGAGCATAGTGTTTTGCAGCACAAGGCACAGCTCGAGAATTTAAAGAAAAATTATTATATAATACAAATAATTTTCAAATTTTCAGTCTATTCCAAAGTTACAAGTGTATGTTTATAGCAAGATCCCACAAACAGCAAACAGATGAACATGTAGTTCATTTCTCCTTTTGCAATATTGCTTGATGAACAAATGTTGAGCAGGACAATAAAATTTACTCTTCTAATAATAATACACTGCAGTCTTTCTGCATTCACTTAAATAGATAAAATGTGACTACGGTCTCATTCAAGTGTCGACATTTTCAACATGACAGCATTTCAGAACAGTACTCAAGAAACAGTCGAGATATTTGTGAAGTAGGATTCAAATCAAAATTTTCCAATTCCTAACTTAGTTTAATTATGACAGAAAACTTTTATACAAGGCAGACAGGAAAGGATTGCTCGATATGAAATGCACATGCACAAGAGCATAACTAAAGCATTAAATACAAAGCTTCCATGTACCCACGTATACATATCTAAAAATCAGATATTGTTGAGTAACAGGCTCAGTTTAGAGATTTGTGAACCTAATCACTTCCTGAGTAAAGTCATCTCAGAAATTTGTGACAAAAATTAAATATCTATGGAGGTACTTTTCAAACCTTATATTAATTATCTTACTTAGATTAGTTAATTCTTCTAAACCATATGCATGGAAAAAATGTGCATGTACATTACATCACTACTTGTTTGGAAGGTGTTTTATAATGCACCTTTTCTCACAATTTCCTAAATGTGTTGAGATGAGAATTTTACTTGTCTGCAAATTACACCTTAAATTGAATCCTGGAGGCTCAGTATCTTGGTAACTCAACAGTTCTCAAAGCTGAAAAGTGGACAAATCTTTCCAGTGACATGGACAATGAAGGGTTATACAGCTAAAGCTGTCATTCTGTATTTTTCTATTAGTCTGTTTGGCTGTGAGAACACTATAGAATTTTTGAATAAACTAAAGCGATATAAGTAACAGAAATCAGCCATTTATCCCCTTAAATTTGTTTTATCATTCAATGAGAACATTTCTAATCTGCACAACTCAATCCATCGATGCACATTTGCTCCATAAAACTTTGGTTAACAGAAATCAATCTCATAATGAAAATGTACAATTGATCAAGCTTAAAATGGTCATTTGCAGAGGAGTTCCAAATTGCTACAATCCTGTAGGTGAAGAGGTAGTTCCTAATTTCACTCCAGAAAGATCTGGCTGTAAGGCTTAATTTTCAAACTGTCTCCTGTCCCAGGTCACTCAACTACTGGAAATAGCTTTCTGCCTACTGGTTCACCTTAATTCTTCTTCTAGCAAAAAGAATGCTAATGGCCTCCCACACCCTGAAAAACCTATTTCATGATCTGGAGGTGAAAATTCATCATCTGTAATGTATACCTCATATTGTGATGAAAGGCAAATATGTATAATTATTTTTGCAATTTAGAGTATTTTTTAAAAAACAGAGGAAACTGGATTTGGTTGGTTCAATGAAGATTCTTTTTTAAAAATCAGTCAGTTTGAAGCAGTGACTGAAATACATCAGTTCCAAGAGAGTATGTGACTCCAGCTGAGTCCCTGGGGTATTAACAGATAATACGTTGATACTGTTGGTGTATGACTGGCCGAGTTTATTGACATAAAATCAATTAGTTTGGTTTTGATTTCAGAATAGGAGGCTCGAAGAACTAGACTTCAGTTCAGAAATGTTTAATTTTCTTAGGAGAGCAGTTTTTCAGTTCTATTTAGAGGAATCAGGTACCTCAGCGGAATGTTTTCTAATCTGTGGAGTTTCCACTCAGTTTGAAAAGAAATCTTCAGGTTGTTCGAACTGAGAACTTGGTTTTGATGCTTGTGTTAAGACTTTCTAACTATCCTCTCTCCACGTACATATAGCATTAAGTTTATTACACAAAAGGAAATATAACATTCTATTATTACAGAATATCTGCAGCTGGAGTGTTTCAATAATTAACTGTGAGGCAACTGCAAACATTTAACAGCAGTTCTGAGGAAGGGTCACTTGACCAGAAATGTTAACTGATTTCTCTGCACAGATGCTGTCAGACCTGTTGAGCTTTTCCAGCAATTTTTATTTTTGTCACAAACCTTTAACACATGATCTATCAAACTAAGTCGCAATGTGTGATCTGACTTGTGTATATGAAAGCAAAATATTACTGTTCAATGTTATCATCAGCTTGGATCATAACATCACTGAGACCTACATGTCATCCTCTGAAACTCATTATGCAAAGAGAAGGACCAAAGTGCCACTTCAACCCCATCAATTTCAAAACATAATTGGGGAATTCTGACAATGGACCATCAAAACTCAATTAATCAATCAATCTCCACTGTGGGCCAACAAGAGCAACAATAATTCTCACTTAAAAACTTTATTATTTGTTTTAATCCATCTCCCCATTTCTTGTAACTTGTCATGTTTGTTTGTATGCTGTGTTCCTATATGTCAGGGATTTGGGATGAGCTTTACTTTTTAATAAAGTTTATGGTTTTATTGTACTCTTTCATTAAAAAGTAACTCTTTGGTCTTGATCGATTCGAGATCTATTGGCTTGGTTCTTCATAGGACGATGCTGGATCAGATATAAATGGCATTAAAAATACATTTTTAAACATTCTAAACTTTTGTTGTACCAACCTTAAGAGTAAAAATGAGAGGATCACTCCTCCTTCAGTCGTAACATTTGATTGGAGAGCTACAAAGACAATCTCTGCAGCATCCATCGCAAACTCTCAAAATTCCAGCAGATTCAAATTTCCAAAAAAAAGTTTTCTTCCTTTACTTTGCAAACATAATCTCAGCAATGCAACATTATGCAAAGGTGCATGCATATTTGTAGCGTGATCCCTTCCTGCTAATTACAAAATGGCCCATGCTTGCTCACACAAAATGGCTGAGCAGCCTGTCCCAACCTTTAAGTAAGAAAACAATTATATCTTTGAACAAAAACTACACCAAAGCCAGTAAATGTGGCCTTGAGCAGCAACCATCCCGGACAGTTAAGATAAGAACATGTCTACAAGACAGGGTAAAAACAATGACTGCAGATGCTGGAAACCAGATTCTGGATTAGAGTGGTGCTGGAAAAGCACAGCATTTCAGGCACCATCGGAGGAGCAGGAAAATAGATGTTTCGGGCAAAAGCCTTTCATCAGGAATACAGGCACCCTTTAGGCACTCTGCCTGCATTCCTGATGGAAGGCTTTTGCCTGAAACGTCGATTTTCCTGCTCCTCGAATGCTGCCTGAACTGTTGTGCTTTTCCAGCACCACTCTACTCCATGTCTACAAGACAAACAAGCAAATATTCTCAGCTTATTAGTGAAAGAATGATTATGCCACGAAATGGATAAACACCAGGTGGAAGATGTAGCTCATCAACTCCCTAAGCAGCTAAGAGAATGACAGATAAAATTATAGTTTTTAAAAAAAAGTTACTCAATGTTAAAAAACAATAGGTTCTAGTTAATTTTTAAAAAGAATCATAGGGATAGTTTTCAACATAAAATATATAGTTAACCAATACTTAGAGGTATTAAAGAAAAAGCATTTAGACCTAGATGTGAAGTTAACTAGCTTTAGGAAAATGACTTTTATGCCATGAACAAGTTAGATTGTTCACAGCCTATTAACCATAAAACACTGAAGTAGAAATAGTTGTAAAACTTACATTATAACTAACTTTGTATCAGAAATCAACATTACAAACCTTATAGCAACTTGTTAAAACTGCCTTTTTTTTAAAAACACATCATTAGGACAGTGGGAAATATAAGAGGAATAACTGAATTTGATAAAGACAGCAGATCAGATACAATTAATAACAGAATTCAAACTGTCTCTACAGATAAAGCCAACCTGAGAGGCCTGAAGAAGTGTAGCAATTATTTTTGGAATGCAAATGAATAGGATGCATAGAAAGATTCCAAGGACATCAATTATAGTAGCTGGTAAACACAACAAGGCCATGGGAACCTGAGGCTGGCCATAAGAATGCCCATCATTGATTAGGTGTTTTACCAGTTTAGATGTATGGATGAGGGGGGAGGGGCCATAACCAAATTGTATGGGATCATTGAGGAGAAAGGGAGGACTGCAGATGCTGGAGATCAGAGCTGAAAACGTGTTGCTTGAAAAGCGCAGGTCAGGCAGCATCCAAGGAACAGAAGAATCAATGTTTCGGGCATGCCCTTCTTCAGGATTCCTGAAGATTCCTGAAGAAGGGCTCATGCCCGAAACGTCGATTCTCCTGCTCCTTGGATGCTGCCTGACCTGCTGCGCTTTTCCAGCAACACATCTGCTCTGTATGGGATCATTGTAATACAGAAATGTATAAAAATACTGCTTTTTACTGTACAAGTTAGTGTGTGTGCCACTGATCTATCTTCTCATCTGAGCTAAAGATTAAGCGAATACAGGTCATTCTGCTATAACCTGCATTTCGTTAACACAGATTCCCAATAACACGATTGATGAATTGGGGGACACGTTTCTAAAGAGCCAAGTTTTAAACTGTCTATTGGTTATAAAACTATTCTGGCCCCATTTGTCTAAATGGTGCTGCTATTACACAATTTTCTTATAATACAGGATTGCACAAGAACGCGTGATAGCATAGCTGACTGTAACTGAGTTTGTATGTTGAGGCCAGATTCAGGGAAGATCCTTTGGCCCTCTCCCTGCTTTAACCAGTTTCTGCATGAATCAACTTCCACTTGTCTGAGTTCTACCTGCCTCCTGAGTTTTCATTCCCTAACAGGGGAAAATGGTCCTACAATATTGTTGTCAAAAGGTAGATTGTGCACTTCAGGACTTGCTAAATGACTCTGGTACTAAGTGTCAATATTTTTAAGAACCTATGTTAGCATTGGGTCTTCTTACAAATTAGAAGTAAAATGATATTTGGATGGCTATAGCTGGAAATCAGTGACTACCTAGAAATCAACAAGATTAGGATTGAGATGTTAGATAGTGATATTGAATAATGCAAAAACTAGGTGGATGGAATATATTATGGGAAAATGAGAGATTAAGCACTTTGGCAGGCGTATTAGATTAGCTTAATATGATTTAATAGAGAAAGACTGCAAAAAGCAGAGGGATTTGGGGGCCCTTGTCCATAAATTGCAATAGGCTAGCTTACAAGTTCAATGGATAATAGGGAAGGCAAATGGAATATTAGCCTTTACTGTACTAACAAAGCGCTTGCTACATAAAATTAGGGAAGTTGTGCTAAACTATACAAGGCACCAGTCAGACCACACTTGGGACACAGATTTCGCTCTCATATCGAAGGGAAAAATATAGTGGCATTAGAGGCAGTCCAAAGAAGGTTCTCTAGGTTGATACCCCCTATGGAGGGATCTTCTAATGAGGAAAAGCTGAGAAGGTTGAGCCTGTACTCATATAGGATTGAGAGGTTAGAGAGATGGTTTCCCTTTAGCAGACTGTCTAGGCACAGACAGCATAAACTCAGAATAAGGGATCGCCCAGTTAGGACAAAGATGAGGAGGAATTCTTTGCTTAAGAGGGTGGCGAATCTGTGGAATTCTTCAGAAGGCTGTTAAGGCTGCATTAAGTATATGCAAGGCTGGGATAGAGAGATTTTCGATCAGTATGGCAATCATGGGTTCTAGGAAAAAAAACAGGAAAATGGAATTGAGGATCATTACATCAGTTATGGCAAGCAGACTTGATGGACTGAATGGCCTACTTCTCCTACCTTGTGATCTTACGCTGTGGCAGCACTCGTGGGGTGGAACAGTGGTCGGCACTGCTGCCTCACACCGCCAGAAACCTGGGCTTGATTCCTGCCTAGGGTGACTGTCTGGGTGGAGTTTGCACATTTTCCCCGTGCCTGCATGGGTTTCCTCTGGGTGCACTGATTTCTTTCCAAAGTTGTGCGGGTTAAGTGGATTGGCCATGCTAAATTGCTCATAGTGTTAGGTGCATTAGTCAGGGGTAAGTATAGGGAAATGGGTCTGGGTGGGTTACTCTTCAGAATGTTGGGCCAAATGGCCTGTTTTCACACTGTAGGGAATCTAATCTAATCTAAGGTTATCAAACTCCTATGATATTAGAGGCAGAGCAGCAAGGCGGCATGGCAGTTCAGTGGTTAGCACTACTACCTCAAAGCACCAGGGATCAGGGTTTGATCCCAGTCTTGGGTAACTGTCTGTGTAGAGTTTACACATTTTCTCCGTATCTGCGTGAGTTTCCTCCAGGTGCTCTGGTTGCCTCCCACAGTCCAGGAGAAAATATGCAAGTTAGGTGGATTGTGTATTCACCACAGTTAATGTAGGCTTATGTGAATAAGGTGGGATGCTCTTCAGAGGGTCAACGCAGACTCAATGGCTGAATAGCCTCCATCTGCAGTGTAGGGATGCTATATTTGGGAATTCTAGCCTTCAATTGATTGGATTGTAAAAATATATGAAACGATTTGGTAAAGGAGGTCCTTTCAAAACTTCTCTTTACATTCCCATTCACTTACATGGCCACTGAGCATGAACACATTTTGTACAGACATACTTTCCTGGATGATAAATAAGCGGTCCATGATTGATAAACGTTTAAGAACACAAGAAATAGGAGGAGTAGATGTTATTCACACACCAGCCTGCTATATAACTCAACACCACAGTTGATCCTCACTTCCACTTTCCCACTCAAATGTGCATATTAATTAGTCCTTTTGGATTTCAGAAATCTAATTATTTCAATCTTGATCATTATTAATGACTGAGGATCCAGATTCTTCTCAGGTAGAGGTTTCCAAAGATTCACAACTTACAGAGTGAATACATTCCTTGTCTCATTCTGAAATGGCTCATATGCTTCAAGGAGTCACCTTCTTCTTTTCAACTCCAGATACAAGACCAATTCCATTCGACTCCCTGCTCACATGATAACTTTCTATTCCCAAGAATTATTCCAGTGAACCTTGATTGCATAACCTCTGAGGCAAGTATGTCTTTCTTTAGCAATGGTGATCAAAACTGAACACAGTACTCCAAATTTGGTCTCAGCAGGAAACTTCGTCACCAGAAAGGTTAATTTGATAATGAGGTGGTATTAGAGAAGCAGCCAGTGCTGACAGATGTAAGATGTCAGATTAGATGCATCCAAGGCTATTGAAGGTGGTGAGTGTGGAAATTACAGCGGCGTTGAGAATCATCTTTCAATCTTCCCTGGATTTGGACATGGTGCTGTAGAGGTTTGAAAAATTTCAAATCACTCTTCCTTAAAAAAAACAGTTGCTAAGATCAGCCTATCAAATCCAGCCCACTCAGTTTATCTTCAATGGTGGGGAAACTTCTGAAAACAGTTATTTGCTATACAAATAATAGCAACATGGAGAAACATGGATCGATTTGGAAGAGTCAGCATGTATTTAAGGGAAATTATATTCTTGACAACTTTTTAAACAGGCAAAGATGACTAATGAGGGAAAGGATGTTGACATGATGAACATGGACTTGCAAAGGCTTTTCATGTAGTCCTGTAACAACTTAAGGAAAGTCATAGGTCACGGAATAAAAAGGGTAGTAGCAAAGTGCATACCAAAATTAGCTGAGGGCTAAAATACAGAGTATAATGGTTAGCGAGTAGTTTCTAGGCTGCAGGAAGGTTTGTACAGGATTAACCTAAAGGTTGGCATTTGGACCATTGTTTTTCCTGACATAATGATAGAGGCCTTGGTATATAGGAGACAATTTCAGAGTTTTTAGATGACTGAAAACTTGAGAGAATTGTACACTGAGGAGGAAAACAGTGTACAACCTCAAATGGATATTGCCAAGATATTTCAGTTAGGCCTTTGATAAGGTTCCACATGGTAGGCTGTTATTGAAGGTTAGTTCGAATGGAATCATGGGGGAGCTGGCAAATTGGATACACAATTGGCTTGATGGTAGGAAGCAGAGGGTAATAAGAGGAAGGATGATTGTTGGACTGGAGGCCTGTGACTAGTGGAGTGCCTCAGGGTTCAGTGCTGGGCCCACTGCTGTTTGTTATTTATATCAATGATTTGAATGAGAATACACAAGACATGATTAGTAAGTTTGCAAATTACACTAAAATAAGTGGTATTATGGACAGTGAGGAAGGTTATCAGAAATTGCAGCAGGACCTTGATCAGCTGGGGAAGTATGCCAAGAAATGGCAAATGGAGTTTAATATAGAAAAGTGAGAGATGCTGCATTTTGGAAAGTCAAATCAAGGTAGGAGTTTCAAGGTGAATGGTAGGTCCTTAAGGAGTATAGTAGAAGAGAGGGACTTGGAGTTCAGTGCATGGTTCTCTGAAAGTGAAGTCACATGTAGACAGGGCAGCGAAGGCTTCTGAAACACTGGCCTTCATCAGTCAGGGCGCTGAGTATAGAAGCTGGGAAGTTACGTTGCAGTTGTACAGGATATTGGTGAGGCTGCACTTGGAATATTGTGCTCAGTTTTGGTCACCTTGTTATAGGAAGGATGTTATTAAACTGGAAAGAGTGCGGAAGAAATTTACAAGGATGTTGCCAGGATTCAAGTGACTGAGTTATAGGGAGAGGTTGGACAAGCTAGGACTTTTTCTTTAGAGCATAGGAGACTGAGGGGGACTCTTATAGATGTGTGTAAGATTATGAGAGGCATGGATAGTGAATGCACTCAGAGTCTTTTTCCCAGGGTTGGAGAATCAAGGACTAGAGAGGATGAGTTTAAGAGGGGAAAGAATAAATGGGAACCGAGAGGCTACTTTTTTTTTTAAAAAAAGAACATAGAGGGTGGTATGCATATGGAACGAGCTGCCAACAGACGTAGTTCAGTGGGTACATTAACGACATTTAAAATACATTTGGACAAATACATGGATAGGAAAGGTTTAAAAGGATATGGGCCAAGTGCAGGGAAATGGGGTTAATGTGAATGAACATTTTGGTTGGCATGGACCAGTCTGGGCTGAAGAGCCTGTCTCCATGCTATAGGACTGTCTGACTCTCTAATCAGTATCAGTGTAATGCAGAAAAGAATAAAATATGCAAACAGATGAACAAACTGTCAATTTCATGTCATTGTAAATTATTGTCCAAACTGAAATACATGTCAATGTACTTCAGAACTAACGTGAGACACTAAAGTGTATCAAATATGGAAGGAGGTCTGGTCATTGAAGGCATAACAAAAATAAATTTGTTTTCAACACCTTGAACTTAGCATAGACTTAAAAATTTAACATTTTGTAGCATTGGAAAACCTTACTAACAATGAACTGAAGATATATAACATCATAAATATTTACCAAAACAATTCTTCATAAAATATTTGAAATACTGATATAACTTTTAACCATGGCATAGAGAAAGAATTTGTCACTTATAGATTCTGAGCATATGCACAATAAGCCAGCATCGCCAAAAACAGTTATTTCATAATTCAGTGATAATTTAATTACAAACGCAAACATATTTATAGTACAAAAAGAACAAAATACTGTTTGTGTCATTTAGTGTTCATTCTGGTAGTTCTGCCATCCCTCAAACCCCAGTTAATTCACATATTTACATATCTTAAGAGTGTTTAAAAGGCTGGGATAAATTCATTTCCACTTTCTAGCAAAACCTGATATATGTTCATACATACCCAATCAGTCTGCCCCAATCGTACCGCACTATCACTGAACACCTCACACAAAAAAGGTATTTTCATCAGACTGGGAATAGTGAGGCTCCATTACACATTAACCTGCAATTAAGGATAAACTTATTCCTTAAACATGTGAGGATAGATAAGCTGATAGGTGTGTCGCAGTGAATCACTGAATTCTTGCACATATTAAGGTTTAGAACTACACTGCTACACTCAAATGTCATTGTTTAAAAAAGATTTCTCACATCAACATTCATGACCTGCGATAAACTTCTCTTTCATAAATATGAATGAAGAATTAATAAAACACATTTCAGTATGTTTGTAATGATCAGTATAATTAACAACCTAAGTTGATTACAATTTTGTAAGTTAACATACTTCTGTTTAATCTGCAGTTGCATTGAAAGGATGAAATGGACATTACAATAACCAAATCAAGACTAATCTTGACGGAGATTACTGATGTGATATGTCACAGCATGTTTGGCTAAGAACTTTGAAATGCTAATCTCTACTGGATAGGTTGCATGCTAAATCAAATATAAAACTTAAAAAGATTTTCTGACAAATTTAAATTTTAATCCAAATTAAAGAGACTCCATTCTGCTCCAGATTGATTTTTTTAAACATGCTGTTATTGTGACACAATAATCTAATTCAATGCAATTTTTCACTATTGGAGGATATTAAAATATTGAGGGGGGAAAGCCACAAATGTTTTTTAAAAATCCTTAGTGGATCAGACCTCAATTTTAATTTTGCTTTTGACTTTAATTGTGCTTTTCGTTGACCTCTATCGCGTCAGACTGACCTCTGTGAAAGTACGTCAGTTTGCAATGGTTTATGAAATCAGTACTTCCAAAGAATATGGAATTTTTGGCCCAGTAAAGTATCTCTGCTGTGCTCAATTTTTTCTTTCATGTTAAACGTGTGAGGTGTTTCTGTTGGGTTGAAGCTTCACTACAGCTGCACCTGCGTGGACACCTAAACATCCTGACAAATACAGAAGCATGAGGTGGACTGTTGTATTTTGTGGAGAGGCTATTAGCATTAATGCATTTGAAGTTTCAAAGGAGGTGCAGGTTTGTTTTGAACATCACAGTGAAGGTAACTGCAAAAACCAAATGTGCTACAGTCAACAATAGTTTTGCTGGGATTCAATTTCTTGATAATTCTGGTTTTACCTTTTATAATTAGAGTCTCAGAAATTTTTCAGGCATAATTTTAATGATTTTTATAGTTGTGAGAATTTTAATTATTTTCATGATGTTAATATCATTTTGTTTTTGCAAGGAATTTGAAGTACATGTAAAGGAAGAGACTGCTTGGTCAATCAAGGAGATTTGTTATGTGAAAGCAGTTAACAAAATCAGGATCCATTATCCTATAAAATTGACTGCAGTTCTGTCCATGAAACTAGAAATGAGTTTAACCCAGCCTAAATTGCACAAAGAAATGACTGAACCAAGTGGCCTTTGGTATAAATGCACACAGAGTATTTCTGCAAATTATCAGCAGCAGTCTGAATTGACAGTCCACAGGCAATACTGCAAACATGATCAGAAAGTCACAGCACTCAAAAATAAAATAAAAATAAAAAATTCTGTATTTCACTGGACACAGCAAGGTTATTCTATGTTTTCAGAAAACAGTACTTTTTTAGTCTGAGAACAAACAGTAGCGTACAGCGGAGGAGCGTGACTTGAGGGGCTGGTATCAAGTTCCTAGAGATCAGTACTGTATGATACAAAGATATTTGCTTTTCCTAAAAAATTGGACACCACATATTATGAAGTGCTGCCTTTGTATTAACTAGTGCAGTCACAACTCCAAATCCCAACATGAATAAAACTCACCCTTGGTTGCATATCATGATGTTGCCTCTTTGTTCTAGGCACAGTGTAAACATCAACTTTTTTTTCTTTGAAAGAAGAAATGTTTGCTTTTATTAAATATATGGCCTTATCTGAAATGATCTTGTCTAAGTGCACATGCTTTGGGACCACTTTGAGAGGTAACAATGAGCATGTTGGATAGAGTGTAGCAAGCAGTGAACATTTTAATAATTCTCTGATGCAATTAAATGAAATGGAACACCTTTAAAAGTACCACATACACATTCAGGATCAGTGCTATGATGGCATAGAGAAATACAGTTTTAAGAGTAAGTACACTGGCCTCCCATAGGCTCGTGTTTTAAAAAAAATTTAAAACTGATAAAAGTTGATAGTAAAATAGCTGCATGCCGGAAAGTTGTAAGGACAGCTTTTCAGGGAGAGTGTAAAAATTATATTCCCGGTCACTAATTTGACAACTAGTTGTTTCACAGAACTAATTAGTTAATTCCTAGATAGGAACCTGTATTAAGAAGTTTTTCTTTAACAATCGTATAAAAATGGGAAAATGGCAAACAGAAATGGCGCAAAACACCAGTATTTGTCATTGCCTGAATTTCTTTTACCAGAGAAACTGGGTTATCTGCACAGGACACATCATTTAAAGAAGTAATTCAAAAATTCTGCAATATTCTTGGTATAATCTATTGCTGTGAACAGAGAAAAAAAACAGATGCAATTTATTCCTGTGGGACTTCATGATGACCCAGCACCACAGGATGAGTACTTGGGCAGGGAGGAGGGGTTTGCGGTCATTAATATTGACTGTGGTAGGGCTCTGACTTGACTGTGTGCATGATTTAGGGATGTCATTTTCTACACTCACAGCAAACACAGTAGATTCACTTCGCAATCCCAAGGTAAAACAATTCACATTGTCATTCTGAAGTCACAGCAGATTCTGCCACATAACTTGTTTTTCCATTCACCAAAAATAGAAACACGAGGTCCACTCTGAGAAGCAATATTACATAGGCATATCTTTAACCCCAAGACAGTTCTGAGGGACTTTTTGAAGTAGTGTTCCCATGGAATTCCAATACTGCTGCAAAAGAAGACAGGGCATTACAAAGGAGAAAACACTGCTAACTTTGGGAAATACAGAAAGAGTTATCAACCTGAATTAAATTTACAGGTCTGCTGATATTACAGTTTTGCCTGGCTCAGGCACTGTCAGCAAATTCTATCTGATATGAAGAAGAAGCGAACAGACCTAAGCTTTGATTTGCAGTCTTGTCACTAGCATTGCAGTACAGGTTAAAAACGGGTGCATGACTGTTCATAATGTGTTCACCTGAATGGTGAAAAAACACCTGGCAGAGCAGATTACATTCACACTTCAACATGTTGGGGTGGCTGGTCAGAGTTTTGCAACATGTACCAGTACAACAAAGTACCTGTACTACTATTTACTGTGAAGGGAAAAGTGGATTATAAATTATTACCACACGAGCAGTAGAAGGACAAAATTAAAGCAAATTGCTAACTTTTTTTTTGATAGTGCATCGGTAGGAGTACACAGAATGTGTTCGGTGACAAGACAGTTGTGTTTTTCACTGAACAAAATGATCATAACTACATGATTAGGTTTTCAAAAACTATTAGGTGTTACTTCCTGTTCAAAAGGGAGAAGTCCCTGAGAACTGTCCAGTATGGGGGAAAAAAGCTTACCTTGGCCCTGATTCAAAACAGCTGGTTTTGGACCTTTTCCACCAAATGAATTTAATATAGAAGCAGCATTCACCAGTAAAAACTGGATAGTGCTCTCCACACCCTCACTATGCACAGATAGCTCTAATCAGGACTTCACTGATTGAAAGAGATGAATCTGTAAACATTGAAAAGCTGAACATTTTGCTGAGGTACTTCAGATAATAAACTTGAGTCACTAAACCTCACACACACAGTATGGCCTTCTTGGCTACCTCTGCACAATGTCACTTAAGTCTTTAACACATGCCAGTAAGTTACTGAGCACAGGGTTTGTTGGAAGTCCTGTCGAGGCTGTGCAGGATACCTGGAGCTCATGCAGGCTCTGTTCTAATTTGTTTACAGCTTCACGGAAAGCAAACTTGTTCCTCATTTGCATAATGCAATCCACATAACCAGTACAATGATCAAGCAACCGATATCCTGCTTCAACCAACTGGCTGTTGGTGGTGGACTCTGAGCCACTGTCGATTACACTAGATAGAACCTCAGCACATTCTAATAATGCCTCCTTGCTAATTTTTTCTGTTGGCACCTTCTCCGGTGGCAGCTTGGTTTTTCGCAAAGAAATTCTAGCACTCGTAGTTACAGAGGCCCCATTTGCAAGTTTGGAGGAAGCTACCACAGGAATGGATGAAGCTGGAGGCACTTGAGGGGGTGGCAGAGATGGTCTGGAGATCTTTCCTAATGCAGCCATTGTTGGCCTTTTGCCACTTTCGCCATTAATCTCAACCTCTTGTGATGTGCTCTCACAGTCCTCTGCTGTTTCTGTGCTGTTGAGACTGGTGCTGGGAGGAGGCTGCAACAGTTTGAGAGGAGGTGGAGGGGGTGGGGGTGGGGGCGGTGCACATTTTGGTTTTACAAGCCTGGGCCTCTCCCTTTCTGATGCAACCTGGTGCTCTGACAGCAGTTTGAATTTGTTTCCCAGAGAATCTGTTCCAATCAATTGAACTTCTGCAGGAGCATGTTTCAAAGTTGGAGATATCAGTACAGGTACTTTGTGGTTATGAGTTGCTGGAAGAGTTGCAACAGTCTTAACTGGAGAGGACCAACTTCCCTTCTCCACATCCTCTTTCATGCCTACAGATCTGGAATGGCTATTAGATTCTCCTCGCCCAACTTGCATTGAATTTAGATTCTGTGAAAGATCACTGTCTCCATTGCCTACATTTGCCCTGAGAGGTGGTGTTGCAGCACCCCGTGCCAAGAGCTTGGCTTTTGATTTGTCTCTCAATGAGGAAACCCCATCTTCTGCTTTTCGATGTAATGGGTCTGTGAGTCTCCCATGTTCCTCGTCTTTAGAGATTATGGGAATTGGATGTTCTAGTTGAATTCTGTTGCGGTGACAATTTCTAGGAAGAGTCAAGGCTAGTCGATCCAGCTCCTGAAGCCCTGAAGACATGGAAGAAGTAGAATTTGACCGAGGGAAAGGTTTGGTGGCTTCCAAGCTTGAATCATCATTACTTGAAGGCTTCCCAGCTTTTAGGCCAAGTGTCTTTTTTATTAAGCGTGGTGTGAAAAATCCAGCAAATCCTGCCCACCCTCCGCTAGTTACACCACCATTTCTTTGAACAGAACCCCTTCCACAGCACCTAGCCTGTGCGTGAGTCCCGTCAGCATGCGACTGGACAAATGTAAGACCATCTGAGTGCTGAAAAGATGAGAAAGAAGAAAAGTTACCCGTT
The DNA here is from genome assembly GCF_047496795.1 of Chiloscyllium punctatum. Taxonomy (NCBI): domain Eukaryota; kingdom Metazoa; phylum Chordata; class Chondrichthyes; order Orectolobiformes; family Hemiscylliidae; genus Chiloscyllium; species Chiloscyllium punctatum. The sequence goes on from NC_092745.1 coordinate 58,732,831, forward strand.
ATCTCATATTTCTTGTGTGGGTGGTTCTCCATCTCTCGGAAGGAGCTGCTGCGTTTAGGAGGCATAGGGACAGTTTTCTTCTTCATAAAAGAACTGAAGAAGCCAGCTTTTCTATCTCTAGTAAACAGGGTCTCTTTGCTATCGTCCAGGAGACCACTGGGAGATTTATCTCTTTGCTTACGAGGCAATGCAGGGGAGATGCTACACGGGGCTGCACTTGTTCCCATTCCTATTGGGAAACGAAAAACAAAATAAATGTAACTTGAGATGGAAGACAACATGCAAGTGTATGATCAATCCACATTCATCATCTTGTTCTGTTTCCCACCACTTCTTGTCTTCTCATTTTCCACCTGGGTCACTTTTATATCTTCCTGCCTTAGTTCAAACTTAGCCACTTACTTGTGGCATTTAATATTGGGACTTTTAAAATGGATTATATTTACATTAATTTCTTAATGCTATAGAAACTGAGAGTGAGGAAACACAATCTATGGAAATTTTGTACATTACAGTCAAGCAAATATTCATCATTTATGCTTGAGAATTTTATACAGAATGTTGATACTTGACCTGCAATCTCTCCAGACATTGTGTTTAAAATTAAACTCAGTCTTCCAGACTTGTATTGCATCAAATAAATAAACTTGAAGAAATTGCCAAGAATTGCAACTAAATTGCTCACTTCAAACCACATAAACTAAGAGTTGTGGGACAGGTGCCTGGACGTTTTATAATGTATTATTAGACAAAATAAAAGAACTGGCATTTGGACTATCATGGCCTATTACAAAATATGTTGAAAGGGGTCGAGCATGTTTCTGACCCGCTGCCACTTCTATCAAAAAAAAACCCTTGCTGCTCTGCCTCCAAATTGCCAATTCAGAAATCAGAAAGAGTTTGGTTCCCTGTTGGTAGTATTGCTGACATTGATTTACTTTTTTTAAGTTGCTACCAAGTTAGCTAAAGGAAACTTTGCACCAAGGGGAAGGGACTAAGACAGGCAATATAAAGAGAGAAAATTCAGAAAACAACCAAAAGGTGGACAAATACCTTGCAATGTGGTTTGAGTCAAAGCAGGATGATCCATGTCCATGTTTTCCTTATTTTCAGCATTTTTCTTTAGTGTGCGGGTTTTTGTTGGGAGCAGGGGTAATTGAAGCTGGTGGGTGATCACAGTTGAAGAAGCCGTTTTTCCAAGCTCTTCTGCAACTTCTGCCAGAGGAAAAGGAGCACAAGCAAGTTTGAATTTCTAGTTTTAGTCTTCAAAACTTATAAAATAAAATTAGATCAAAGTGAGATAGAAACATAATATAGACCAAGAGGGGGAAAGACAGCATGCAAACAAACAGTGGAGCTGTTGGACACATTTTTGAGAATACCTCAGCCAAACTACAAGGAGAGCAAGGGAGGATTTGACATTCATTAAATCGTCAAATCCCTGTGCAGCAACAGGTCATTTGGACTATCGAGTCCACACCGACCCTCCAAAAAGCATCTTACCCAGACCCAACCCCTATTCCTGTAACCGTACATTCCCCATGGCTAACCCATCTACCTGCACATCCCTGGACACTATGACAATTGAGCATGAAGAAAGCGAGGATTGTAGATGCTGGAGATCAGAGTATGAAAGTGTGGTGCTGTAAAAGCACAGCAGGTCAGGTAGTGTCTAAGGAGCAGGAGAATCGATGTTGCAGGCATAAGCCCTTCATCAGGAAGTGGTGGTGGGGTCTGGGGGGGTGGAGGCAGCTGGGAAGGTAGGTGCAGGAGGGGAGTGATGATGATAGGTCAGAGCAAAGGATGGAGCAGAGAGGTGGGAAGGAAGGTGAACAGGTAGGACAGTGCCAAGTTGGAAGGTTGGTTCTGGGATGAAGCGCGGGGAGGAGAAATGAGGAAACTCAGCACTGCCCTCTTGAACTGTCCCACCTGTCCATCATCCTTCCCACCTATCTGCTCCGACCTATCACCATCATTCCCTACCTTCCCCCCCCCCCCCATCCCCGATCCTTCCAGACTCCTATTTATCTCTCAGCCCCCTTCTCACATGCCTGATGAAGGGCTTATGCCTGAAATGTTGATTCTTCTGCTCCTCGGATGCTGCCTGACCTGCTCTGCTTTTACAGTGCCACACATTCCAGCAACTTAGCATGGCCAATCCACCTAACTTGCACATCTTTGGACTGTGGGAGGAAACCTACACAGACATGGGGAAAATGTGCAAACTCCATACAGACAGTCCAAGCTGGAATTGAAGCCAGGACCTTAGCGCTATGAGGGAGCAGTGGTAATCACTGAGTCACTATGCCACCCATATTGCACTCTTCTTTCCTTACATGTATCTGATCTTAATTTGCTTCAATATGATATTTTGTACGTTGAACTTTCATAGGCCCTTAAAAAGACCTACATGTGTAGTCAATGAGTACAGGCTGACAGCGTGTTAATCTGCTGCTGCTTTTAAAAAAAAAACTTGCCATTCTGCTTACAAATTGCTAATTCAGAAATTGGGAAGAATTTGGTTGTCTGATGGTGGTATTGCTGACTTTGATTTACATTTTCTTCAAGATTCAATAAGCTTCTAAATTCTGCAGCACAGCAGAAAGTTACAATGTTATACTTAGGACTAAGATTGATTGATATTTTATTCATTAGTGTCACCAGTAAGAGATTTATGATCCTCGGTTCCTGGAACATCAAAAAACCGACTACTATACTGAGCCTTGTAAGAAGCATACTTCTGAAAAGCATTACATTTCACTGACATATTTTACCTTCTGAAATACTGGAGTCATGGAACATGGTCTCAAATGCTTGATGGATCTCAGCAAATGATGGACGCTCCATAGGATTCCACTGCCAACCTAAGTGAGGTGAACAGACACATGCTGCAGCTTCGTTTCATACCATCTTCTCACGTGAACATGCAGTTCTCAATGTATGTGCAATCATAATAGATTTTAAAAGTTAGCTGTGCAATATGATAAATTACCATGGCAATTAACGGAATATTTGATGATGCTGTCACAACTTTATGACATGCTGCTCTAAACTTTAATGAATTTGTCAAGTTCGACTGTAACACAATGCTGCAGTTTTTTCTCATTTGAAGTATTAGAATTAGGACTATCAATTAGAAACGGTTTTTCAATCATTATATCACCCTTTAGCTATTAAGACAGATAATTATCATTGGTATGACCAGGAAACTCACAATATCCTTAGACAATAAACCTCAAAACAGAGACAAAGTTTGATGAATTCAAATAATTATAAGAATCACTCACTTGAAATGGCTCATCAGTGATTCCATAAATATCTGAACTGATGAGAGATGAAGGTGATTTCTATTGGTTATATCAGTATTGACAAACACAAACTATGATTACAGAAAGACCCATCAGAACTATGGTCAAAATTAGCACTTTTTGTTCACTTACATGATCTCATCAGTTCATAGACTTTGGGTGGACAGCCCTCAGGTTGCTCCATTCTGTATCCTTTCTCAAGTAAATCATAGACCTGAGATAGATCAATTCCTGGGTATGGAGACATCCCATATGTGGCAATTTCCCACAGAAGCACTCCAAATGCTGAAAAGAAATTTAAAACAGACAATTTGATAAATGTCAAAACTTCCAGTACGCCAATAAAAAATTGGAACAATGAGCTATATTCACTGATATTGCAAACTCTTATGATACTCAATACTTTACAAATACACTTTTCTTCAGATAAGAAATAATATCCGATTAGAACAAAATTAGCCATTTAACCAAGAGTTTGAATTAATTCTCATTACTGTAATACATTAACTTATTTCTTGTAGCACTGTGCAAATCTCATCTTTAGGTGAAACTCGGATAGTCAGAGAAAATTGTTCAACAAGGTAGTGCAGAGGCAATTCATTTTCTATTTCAAAGTCTTACATGTTGTCTTCATTTTTACATTCTCCTAACAAATTCGTAATTCTACAGTTAAATGTAAATTGAACACAAAAACATGTTAAGTATTAATGATAGCCAACCGCAGGGATTGCAGTAATTCAAGAAGGTAGTTCACCAGCAGATTCATGAAGGCAATTAGGAATGAGCAATAAATGAAGACCTAGACAGTGACACACTCATCCCAGGAATGATTTAAAAGAAAAGACAAACATTGGCTAAATAGATTATAGGATTTTACTATCTGCCATTCGTTCACAGCAGAACCACATCCTGCATCAAAAGAACCATACGGTGGTGATATAGTTTTTCAAAAGTGGAGAATTTGGTAGACTGAGACATTCAGAATTCAAGAATTATTTTTAAAAAGTTGCTTTCCTTCCCCTATTCCACCAAAAAAAAACTAGTTTGGATATTATGTCAAGAGATGAAAGACTAATTTGTTACTGAGTTTAACATTTGTTAAATCCTTGTACATACCCCACACATCAGATTTTATTGAGAAGGTATTGTAGGCAAGACTTTCAGGTGCAGTCCATTTAATTGGGAATTTGGCTCCAGCATGGGCAGTGTAGGTATCACCTGTCATTAACCTGCTTAAGCCAAAGTCTGCAACTTTCACCACGTGATTCTCACCAACCAAGCAGTTACGAGCAGCCAGGTCTCTGGAATGAAGAGCCAAAAGCTACATGACTAAATGTCCACACAATACTTGCATTAGCAGTTCAGTGGCAAAGCAAATAGCATCTACAAACCAAAATTAATGTCTAAGCTTTCTAATGAATCTTCTGATGCACAGTAAATTCACCATGCCAACATATTTGGGAGAGACTCAAACAAGTAATCTTGGACTGATTCTAAATCTATGCTTTGTATTCTTTAAAGTGCCTGACCTGTGAATGAAGTTCTTTTTCTCGAGGTATTCCATAGCAGAGGAAATTTGCGTGGCCATGTACAGCAACACAACAGCATTCACCTCTTCTTTGTGGCAATCACGCAGGTAATCCAGCAAATTCCCATGGGGCATGTACTCAGTGACAATGTAAAACGGTGGCTCCAAAGTACAAACACCTGAAGGCAAACAATTACACATTAGGTCCATCAATGACTGAAGTGCATACATTCCACAGGCAAACAGTAACCAAAACAATCCTGCTTTTATTCAGCATCAGTTTTGTGTGCACAGTCCATAACTTTCTTGAAACCTATCTTCAGACTTTTTTCAATAACTTGCCCTTCTACAACAGTTTACATAGCCAATCAAATGTGTTTTGGAATTTACTCATAAGTACAACACAAGGAACGCAACAGCCAATTTTCATATAGCAAAGTTACAAATAGCAATGAACTAACAGTCACATTATGTGATTTTGAATATATCTGTAGAGGCCAAGATATTTGGGGTCTACTGCTTTGCTTCACCTAAGTTTTGGGATAATTTATATCCACCCAAAAGGATGAAGGGGGCCTGGTTTGATGTCTGGTGAAAAAGACAATTTCAGAATTCAGCCTTTCCAAGGCTCTGCACTGAAATGTCAGCTGAGATTAAGTGCTCAAGATTTGGGCAGGACTGAAATTTTCAACCTTCTCGCTCAATGCTACCAAGACTGATACAACATAAACTTGATGGGGAACGTTCAAGACTGGAATATTGTATCCCAATCTCAAAGGCTCCATTTGTACTCTCACTGCTTCTCACCATGATGAGATCTTGCTTGAAACGTTAGCAAGCTTAAATATTTAACGTGCAGCCTAAGCAGAAGACATGAGAAATCGTTTGATCACATTCAGTGCACTGAAAATTCATGCATTTTCATGATGGAAGGGCCTGGTAGGATGGAATCTAAGAAATGTGAAGTCAAGTTGTAGATTGTATTACAGTCAACACTTGCCCTCATTACAATACAACTGATTCCAGAAATACTTGCCTAGTAGTTGAACCAAGTTTGGATGTTTAATTTCTTTCATTACAGCAGCTTCCTTCAGGAATTCTTCTACCTCCATTGTGTCCTCCTTTTTGGGAATAAAGAGACAATCATTTACTATCTGACAAGATGTACCATATTTGACATAAATTGGAAATCTGTAATATTGATGAGTTATTCTTATTTGGCACTGATGTGCTGAAGATAATGTGGAATCTACTGATTCCAATACACATGCATATTTCAACAACTCAAATGCTTATCATTACTTTAAAGCAGCTTTTTTGATTTTATTAAAGGCATACTTTCTTAGATTCTTGGTCTTTCATGCACCAAGTATTAAGCCTAGGAAAGAACACATTGTGTCCTGCACTAACTTTGACAAAATGGTCACTTAGGTAATCTTTAGGCCAAGTACACATCACAGATCTAAACCTTGGGTTGACTTATTTGCATTGCCTATTACTCCAAACCACAGTGTGCACTAGACAGTCTGTTCCCAACTTTCTCCAATACTACTTTGCAATCAGTTAAAGCAGAAACGGGATTGAGAGACAGTTTGCTCCATTACTTGCCTTCTGTATCATATGTCTGGACTCAATTAATGCCTTTCATTTAATGTCACAGGCAGAGCAATAAGGTCATACTTTCTGTATCAGATTGGTTTGATGCTTGCATTCTTTTGTCAAATTACATTCTATTTGCTAAAGACACCTACATATCTAATATTGGTAGATTTTAAAGCATCATTACTTCAATTTCAGCATAAAGCAGATAAAACTTAGCTGCAGAAATATGGTCTTCATACATAAGGGTGCTCTCTCTCCGTAAAGCTCGGAAGCATTCTCTACTTGCTATTAGAGCTGGTTTGAATCATTTTATGCAGGAATGCAAGGATATTGCAAAGTGTTTTATAACCCACTTGGACTTCTCTGGGGCCAGTTGGCAGAGACATTCGATTGGTAATGCATTTCCTTTCTCCAATCTGATGTCAAGGCACGAGGTCTGAACTGGGTATGAGCGAGCAAACATAAAACTGATGCCCGGGTGGATGACATTACATAAAAGTCAACTTGGTTGACACCTTTCTAGAGTATCTCTGGAATTGTTGCTCTGATATAGAGACTACTTCAGGGTTTGGTCTCATCTTTGAAGAAAAAGAGTTCCTAATTTTTTTGAGACTGCCCTCAACATATTTTGCTCACTCTGAAACCACAGATAGTTGCATAACACTAGCTATGAACATGGGGTTTAAACAGCAATTTACAGCTGCACCAGTTAGACAGTTTAACTAGCACAAACCATGTCATGAAAATCCTGGACCAAATTTAAAAAGAAAATTTATTCAAGTTGCTTAAGCTGATTGCGTCAGAAATAAAGCCCCTGCTAACAACATTAATTAACAGGAAGCATAAATCCCAAAATAACACAAGGATTTTATATGGGATTCATCTCAAGGCTGACTTTCCTCATTCTTCTAATCTTATGGTCAAGATTGGAACTGACGTGGAGTGACCACTGGATGGAGCCATAACACCTTCTATAAACAACTATTACTACAATTAATTGAATTACTTATTTAAAAAACTCTCAGAATTGAGCACTAAAAAGAAACTTCATTTGCAAAAAATTGAGGCCTTGCTTTTCAGTAATTAGAAACTTCTAATTTTCTAACCATACAGCTTAAATGGGCTGAAAAAAGCAGATGGATCATAGAAAAAGAATGCCCTATAGAGAAGATACTACAAGAACAAATTAATATCTGTCCTTTATTCAAATTAAACCACAAAGACCAACAAGGTAATTTCTTCTGAATGAACACAAGCAATCTTGCTAAACCTCTCAAACTCCAATCTCCATCAGATTCTCATCTTTTCCAGTATCAACATCACATCATCTTTTGAGAGAGAGATTTGAAACTGCATTCCAGTCCTTCATCAATAATATTGCACTATAATCACTCACAAGCACAAGTACTGGAGCTACCTCTTCCTCATTTGCCCATCATCCCTTCCACTATATTTCCACCTTTGATATAGCACTGAAGTAGTCCACTATCAAGACCAGGAACTCAAATGCCTGCAAACTATCTCCTATTGCCCTGCATAATGAAAAACACCTAGAATGTCAGCATTTAGTTTTTAACAACATGCATAAACACAATTATTAACTAGATAAAGCATTGTATGTCAGAGTTTTTCTCCAAAAATCCAAAACTGACAATAAAGAACAGTCTGCAAGTTTTCATTGAAAGCAAATATATTTTAGTCAAAATAGACTGCTGTATTTGCTGACCATAAGCTCTTGGAAACTCAAGCCATCATTCTCTTCTAATATAGATATATTGGAATTGCATGTGATTTGAGAGAAAAGTCTTCAAATCATAACAGAGGACTTTTGTGCCTCTAACTGCACACTTGCACAGGAATAAAGATGACATGGGAAAATTAATTTCTCCAGTTCAATTTATTTACTTTCACAAAGAGATGATGTCTGGAAGTTGAGTAAATTCAAGTTGGAGGTTATAAGCTGCCAATGGGATTGCTAACAAATCTGTATCTCAGCACACCCTTGCCTGTAAAGTTAGACTCTTGTATAGTGTAATATAATACCTTCAGTGTTTTTACAGCAACAGTAAGACTATATTTCTTCCAGACTCCGACATACACCTCCCCATACTGCCCTCCACCTAGCTTGTGCTTCATTGTGATGTCAGTGCGTTCCATCTCCCACTTGTCATGAATGGGAGAAACTCCGTAAACAGTGGGTTTGTTGCATTTTGGAGCAGGGTAGTGCAGGGTTGTGACCAGTCCGTCAGCCACAGTGGAATGGTGATGAACAAGCTCTGCCAAAGTGTTAAACCGGCTCTCTGCTGTCACGTACACCTGCGGAAAGAAAGCACACCCACTCATTGGATTGATTTTTGCCCAAGTAGCAAAGTAGTTAAAACAAACAGTAGCACTTCCTCCAATACAGAGACTTCACGTGACAGCAATAGACAACACTTCAGGCTGTGTCTAGATGCACTGCACATGCAGATGAAACAAGAAAGCAAACACTAACATAGGAAGGTTATTCTGAGTGCAATTTTTAAAATTAAAAAGTTGATTGAGCCATAAAAACCAAAATAGGAGAAAATAAATTTAAAAAATATAAAATAGAAAACATTGCTGGGCACGCTGGAGAAAATGTAACTCATGACAACAATAAATTTACATTAATTTAAATAGAATGCATCTTCCTAATTATATTTTCTGTTAATTTTCTTATAGGATCATGCCATCTCATGCCAACGTTGCAACGTCAAAGGACTAAGTTCTTAAAACTAAAGCATGAACCAATTACAGATACATCAACTCAACCACTACCCACCACCTAACCAACTGAGGTTTAATACCGTTCATCGAAAGGTCACCAGTCACTACTGTCAATTTAGGAACAAATGTTCACTTTGACGCAAGTTATTTACATTTAGAAATCAACGTTGTATCTAAGTTTGCTTGCTGAGCTGGAAGGTTCATTTTCAAATGCTTTGTCACCATTCTAGGTAACATCATCGGCGAGCCTCTGGTGAAGTGCAGGTGTTATGTCCTGCTTTCTATTTATGTGTTTAAGTTTCCTTGGGCTGGCAATGACATTTCCTGTTCTTTTTCTCAGAAGTTGGTAGATGGCGTCCAAATTGACCTGTTTGTTGATAGAGTTCCGGTGGAAGTGCCATGCTTCTAGGAATTCTCGCGCATGTCTCTGTTTGGCTTGTCCTAGGATGAATGTGTTGTCCCAGTTAAAGCGGTGTTCTTCCTTATCTGTACGTAAGGATCCTAGTGACAGTGGGTCATGTCTTTTTGTGGCTAGTTGATTTTCATGTACCCTGGTGGCTAGTTTTCTGCCTGTTTGTTCAATGTAGTGTGTATGGGGTCTTTCAAGTTCATTAGCTGCTGTTCTAGTGTCTTGCCATACTGCCAAGAGGTCTGGGTAGTCTGAGAATCATTTCCGAGATGTCTTTGATTTAGAGGAGAGAGAGAGAGAGGCTAGGGTTTCTGGATGTGTTTTGTCTATTTGTTTGGCTTTGTTACTGAGAAATTGGTGGACTGTGTTCATTGGGTACCCGCTCTTTCTGAATACGCTTTTTGGGTGATTTCCCTCTGCTCTTTGTAGTTCCTCTGTGCTGCAGTGTGTGGTGGCTCGTTGAAATAATGTTCTAATGCAGCTTTGTTTGTGGGTGTTGGGATGATTGCTTCTGTCGTTCAGTATTTGGTCTGTATGTGTTGTTTTCCTGTAGACACTGATTTGAAGTTCCCTATTGGCTGTTCGCTCTATTGTGACATCTAGGAATGGCAGTTCGTTGTTGCTTTTGTCCTTTTGAGAGTTTTATGCCAATGAGGATATTATTGATGGTCTTGAAGGTTTCCTCAAATTTGTTTTGTATAGTGATGACAAAGGCGTCATCCATGTAGTGGACCAAAGTTTGGGCTGGGTGGTTGGCAGAGCTGTTTGAGTCTCTGCATTACTGCCTCTGCTAAGAACCCTGATATCGGAGATCCCATGGGTATTCTGTTGTCTGTAGATTTGCTTATTGAAAGTGAAGTGGGTGGTATGGTATAGGTCCATTAGCTTGATGAGGTTGTCCTTGCTGATGAAGTTGGTGGTGTTTGGTGTACGTGTCTTTGGTTCTTCTAATAATGTAGTCAGTATTTCTTTGGCGAGGTTGATGTTGATTGATGTGAATAGGGCTGTTACATCAAAGGAGACCATTACTTCAGCCTCTCCTATCTTGGCATCTTTGATGGTGTTCAGGAATTCTTGGGTGGAGTGAATGGAATGGCATGAGTCTTCTACGAAGTGTTTTAGTCTTTGGTGTAGTTCTTTAGCTAATCTGTACAATGCTGTTCCAAGTAGAGAGACTATGGGTCTGACGGGAGCTCCTGGTTTGTAAATTTTGGGTAATTCATAGAAGTGTTGTGTGTTGGATCCATCTGGTTTCATTTTTTGGAAGTCTGTCTTGTTTAATTCTCCTGATTTCTGAACTGTTCCCAAGTTGTGGGGTTGAGCCTATTGCCACCTGTTGCTAAGTGCTGGTATATGCAAGGGCAGTGCATTCACTTCGTCAATGTAGTCCGTCTGGTTTAAATTGACTGTCAAGCGTCACTTGTCTGCAGGTAGGAAAACAATGTTTTTATCTTTTTTTGAGTCCTTCTAGTACTATCACTAGTATCCTTGCATACAGATGTGGAAGGACACCACTTCGACTGGGACAACACATCTATCCTAGGACAAACCAAACAGAGACACGCATGAGAATTCCTAGAAGCATGGCATTCCAACCAGAACTATCAACAAACAGATCGATTTGGATACTATCTACCACCTTCTGAGAAAAAGAACAGGAAATTACATCACCAACACAGGAAATGACATCACCAGCCCAATGAACGCTAAACACACAAACAGAAAGCGGGACATAACACCAGCATGGTGACAAAATGTCCGAAAACAAACCTTCTGGCTCAGCAAGCAAACTGACATCCAGAACCTCAACATGAGCAACAAGTCTTCTCAAAACTTGCCAAGAAATCAATCTTATTTATGGTAGCTAATTCAGGGAAAGGGACAAAAATAGAGTGTTCTATGTTCAAAACGATAGATGATTTAGACAATAATAATTCAGATGCTATAATTACACAAAACATGCAAGCACAAATCAGTTTTACTCAAGAACTGTGTTGGACAATTAAATCAGAAGTAGATGATATCAGGGCCAGGAGGAGCACATAGGAGCTAGCTTTTGTTGATCTTTTGGACTGAATGGTGTGTTTGTGTTTCATGGATACTGCATTGTACTATGTAACTTCTATTCAACATATACTGATCTGCAGAAACTGATTCTCAACCTGAGATGTGCATTCACTCATTATGTCAATTTTTTTTTCTTCCCGGTGGACAAGGATTAAAAGCTTCATTTTCTGAACATGAGCTTTAATAGTCATTGATGCTTAATTGAAGCAAATGGTCCTTCCATTTTCAAAATGTGACCACATGATTGGGGCTCATGGGTTTAATTCCAATCATATTTAGAACAGAGAACATCTAGGCGGCTTGTGGAAAAACTCTTTTGCCAAAACTCCATTAGCAGTCACTGAACTCTTTCACAAGAGGGGACTGCAGACAATTGTAAATAATGATGAGATCCAGCATAATCTGTCTTGTCAGTTGCAAGGAGGATCAGTCACTGCATCAACACAAGATGAAGAGAGAAAAAAGGTTTATTTTAAAATTTATTTTCATGGTGACGGAATTGTCCCTTTATTTATTTTCTGAGCACATTTCAAAGCACTTCACAGACAATGACTTATTCCCTCCCTGAGGAAGGAAACCTGGAAGAATCAAGTCTGAGAAATCTACAGCACAAATAAAGGCGCAAATACCAGCCACCTAATTATATCTAAATACTTGTCAAACGTTGAGGGTTTTGCTTCTACCAGCCTTACGGGCATTGAATTCAAGAATCCTTCCACCCTTTGGGTGACTTCTGGATTCCCTCAACTACCCAACTGCAAGCCTCCAGCTGATCAATCGACTCTTCCCACACCAATCAACCAAGTACCCCCATCAACCTTAACACTGGACTAACACCTCACCCATCTTCTCCACCTCATTTACTCCACCAAGTGCTAACTGGATCCAGACTCTATGGTGATATATGGAATTCCCTAGCTCTTAAAAATTGGGATCATTACAGCAAGTTCAAGGAGCAAATATGACAATCTTAGTATCTCATCTGAAAAGTGCATCACTGATAATAGAGATCTTTCATTAATGTCTGAAAACTTGCAACTTGGTATCTACCACACGGTAGTGCAATCAGCTGAGATAATACTACAAATGAAATTAGTGTACGTCATTTGCCTTATGAAGCAGATCAAAATATGTTGATCAATAACTCTGTTCTAATTTAGCTGTTTTTCAAACAATGATAGGCAGTTTACTTGGGACCATTGTGGAACAGTGGTAGGATTCCTACCTCTGGGCCAGGAGATCTGGGTTCAAGTTTCAGCTGCTCCTGATTTGTGTCATACCATGTCTGAACAGGTTAATTACAGATATACAGAAGTTTACCAATTCCTATGTGATCTGCAAATGACGTCAATAATTGATCATATGACAGCATCCTGTACCAGTTGATCTTCATTAGCAACAGTATCTGGGTGGAACAAGTGATACATCACAATGATACCTCCTGTTTGGGAAGTCTTTTTTTACTTAATATAGCACACAAATGACTCACCATCATTCCAACTGGTATGCAAGTTGCTATTGAGTAATTAAAATTGGATCAGTTCCCAGTTTTGGTTAGTTGTCTCAAGTACCTTCTGGCTCATTTTACCCACTTCCATCTCTCCTTGGCTCAACTAAATCAACTTCACAGTTAGTTTTCCAGGATGAAAACCTCACAAATCTATGGCCACAAATTAAGAAAAAAACCCCAAATACTTGCCAAAGTTACAGTTTTGTTTGCATTATTTTGGCCAGTTGAACAAAAGGCAATCTATTGCATTGATACTGAAAATTTGCTGTAAACTGCACTCCAAATTCTCTATGAACCCAACAATTTGAAGGAAGCACACATAGTTTACAACCTTGAGTTAAGAAAGGTTATTGACCTTAAATGTGAACTGTTTTTGTCTCAACAAATGATATCAGGTCTGCTCAATATTAGCATTTTCTGTTTTTATTTCAGTTTTCTCACATATGCAACGTTTTGCTTTTGCATGGTTTCAACTTGCCTCTACAGGAAGAAGTGTCACCCCAAAAGCAATACAAAATTAATTGTGAATTTGAAGCATGGCATATACAAAAGGTGCATGATCAACTGTTTTGATGTAAAACTGTTCCTCAGTTTCACCAAGAATGACTGAGTTAAAAAATATCTCAACACCAGGTTATAAGCCAATAGGTTCAATTTGAAGCAGCATCCAAATTCTGTATGAACCCAGCAATTTGATGTAAGTACACAGGAGTGTTCCGAAAGCTGGTGCTTCAAATTAAACCTGTTGGACTGAAAACTAATGTTGTGAGATTTTTAACTTTGTACACCCCAGTCCAACACTGGTATCTCCAAATCAAGGATGACCAACAGGCTGCCTTTCATGTCAAGCAAACAATTTTAACATCAACAGAAATGTTTCCAGAAGCCAATTCAGGGCTGTGATCTGTAATATAAATGCACAGATCACTTATCTTTTGGGCAATACATGTAACTTAGGGAAGGGATACTTTTTTAATGTCTTAGAAGTACTGCTTTCTCACTGTCTTCTTGCCCTGATTTGTGTATTTGATGTTTCTTCAGTAATCTGATCAGCCTTCGTTTCAGAGAAGCATGAAAACATTTTAAGCACTTGAAAATTGGATAAAAACACTCATTTTTGAGGATGGTTTTGCAGATTACGAGTATTTCAAATAAAAAGTCAGTCTTTAAAATCTTCTAATGTCATTGTTGCAGTGTAATCCAGTATTTTAACTTCGCCTTTTCCAGATGGATAGGGTGTCCAAAAGCAAAAAGAAACTTAGCAAGTAAAGCAGACAGAAGGTATACACAAGATAGTTTCTCCTTACCTTAGCATCATGTGTTGTATTGATTCTATAGTGGTAAACTCGACCTTCATAGCGGAGGGAAATCGAAAGTTGTCCTGGACTGCTCTCACTTTCCCGCACGAGAAAACTGCCATTGATAAGGCTGCTAAGTAGGTACTCTGCTGCACTACGTGAGACAGGGCCATGGTACCAGGAGTGCTTTTCCAGACTATTTACCGGTGTGATATAATTGCTGGGGACCCATCCCTGCCCGTTCTTCGAACGCACTTCACACCATTCGCCATTCTGATTATAGCATAGCACACGTAGCTTTTCACCTGTTGAATTAGCAGAACCCTGGTCAAAAATTCTGATGTTTGCAAAACAGAAGTTTCTTTTTTTTAAAACTTTGCTTTTCAGTGCATCCCTATTCAGTGAAAGAAAACAAAAGTTGATTCTAATTATGTCGAATAATAATGAAAATCAAAGGTGGAAGACAACAAGCTGATAACTGGAACATTTTCCAAACTGCCATGGTGCAATTTCCACATTCCATTTTGGCAGAAGCTTCGGGAATTGTTTGCTCAGCTCTTGGACATCAGAATAAGTTTCAGAATAGTAGGTGCAGTGGGAGCTGCTGCCTTCCAACATCCAACCAGTTGGTATATCACGTCGGCAACTATGTGCAACAAATACTTGGGACCCATGCATAGCTCTACATGTTTCAATTCACATCCCAGTTCCCATCTGTATCACCTCTGGGATTTGCCATATCAGAGAGCAATGCATCAACCTAAAGTAGGCTGCAAACAAAGCAGAGCCAAGAATCAGGACATCACTCTGTTATGGACCACAAACCCCCTCAAAATATATTAAGATGGTTTAGATCCTAACTTTTTCTTATTTTAAAGGCAAGTGTAAGGCATTATGTTCTGAGTGCAATTCGATTGGGTCAAACAAACAATCAGGCTTGAAGCAAAACACAATTCATTTTTACAGTGTGGTCAAAATACAGATAAAATAAGAAATTAGCTAAACTGTATATCTCTTGAAATACTTAAGATACTGTGTTAGCTACCACTGATTAAATGTTCTAAGATAGTAACATCCCATAAATACACCCTTGGCAGAGGCAAATTCATTAAAATAGATTGTCTCACATGCAATATTTCTCCAGTCTAGGAGCAAAGAACATTTAGAGAGAGAGAGAGTGCGCGCAGAGAGAGAGAGAGAGTGAGTGCGCGCAGAGAGAGAGAGAGAGAGAGAGAGAGAGAGAGAGTGCGCGCAGAGAGAGAGAGAGAGTGCGCGCAGAGAGAGAGAGAGAGAGAGTGCGCGCAGAGAGAGAGAGAGAGTGAGTAGAGAGAGAGAGAGTGAGCAGAGGGAGAGAGAGTGAGCAGACGGAGAGAGAGTGAGCAGACAGAGAGAGAGAGAGAGAGAGAGAGAGAGAGAGGGAGAGAGAGAGAGAGAGAGAGAGAGAGAGAGAGAGAGAGAGAGAGTGTGAGAGTGTGAGCAGAGAGTGAGCAGAGAGAGAGAGAGAGAGTGAGCAGAGAGAGAGAGAGAGAGAGTGAGAGTGTGAGCAGAGAGTGAGCAGAGAGAGAGAGAGAGAGAGTGAGCAGAGAGAGAGAGAGAGAGAGAGAGAGAGAGAGTGAGAGTGTGAGCAGAGAGTGAGCAGAGAGAGAGAGAGAGAGAGAGTGAGCAGAGAGAGAGAGATAACGCGCGCGAGTGAGCGCGGGGGGGGGAAAGAGAGAGAGAGCGCACGAGAGAGAGAGAGAGAGCGCGCACGAGAGAGAGAGAGAGAGAGAGAGAGAGAGAGAGCAAGCAGAGAGCAAGAGAGAACTCAAGTGTTTTGTTGCAGCAGGGAGAGATGTATAGCAGCTCCGAACCCCAGCAAATGCTGAAAGTCAAACTAAAATCCTGGTTCTGTAGGAGTTGACCTCACCCCTTTATACTGCTTCTGTTGTTCCAGCTTGTTAAAAAGAAGACAAGCTGTTCACTTTATGGGCTTGGAACAGACTGCTAAGCATCTCTGTCTCAACCTCTCTCCATTAAAAAAAGAACAAAATACACCTCTTAAAGCCATAGTGTCATCATACCTCCCCCAGTCCTTAAAGGAAATGCAAGAATGGCTTCATTTTTAAAAACCTTTAGCCTTAAGTTATTAGAACACTACAATAGGTGTACACAATGTTAACTCTAAGCATGCAAACATTCAATACGATGTGCCTCTGAATCAGTTTCTCCCACCACTGAACACCATCTTTCATTACAGTTGTGATAGCTCATCAGCGATTATGTTCTCTCATCCTGCCACGTGTACGATTTTCAAATTGAAGGGGTGCAATAATAAACTTTGTTTAAATAGTTCAGAACTTTCATCTTTAATTTTTTCTGAAATGTTTCAGGGGTTATGATCAGCATATACAATTGTCTCAGGCATCACTGGCAACAAAAATGTTGAAATGGTGCAAAGTCATCACCAAACTCAAAGTCTCCTGAAATATGATTATTTCCAATGATGAATATACAACATTTTTGGAAAAATACCCAATAAGCCATTCTAGCTTCTCATCATCATCTTGTAAGAGTACAGCACCAAGACCCAGATCACTCACATCAATAGCCATCTTGAATGGCTTAGGTGTGGCTAACACTGAGGCAGCGATTAGCACAGATTTCAATCTGTCAAATGCCCTCTAACACTCTTCTGTTCACTCAAATTTTCTGCACTTCTAAAATTCACAATGAACTTCTGATAAAAATCACTCTCCCAGAAAGCATGTGAAACTCCCCAATAACCTTTGTTTTCACATCCCGTGAGGCCATATTCAATAACATGGCTGAGAAATGTGATTTGGGCTTTTGCAAACTCACGTTTAGCTAGGTTTATCACCAAGCTTACTTCCTGAAGTTGATCAAACAATTCTGATAGATCCTCCAAATACTCTGTCCACATGTGACTAAAAATGACCTCATCATCTCCACAGGATTGGGGAACCCCCAAAATGATTTCATTGGTTAGGCTTCGAAATGTGGCTGCAGCATTCTTCATTGCGAAAGGCGTAACTTTAAACTGGTACAGTCCATTTGGTAGGAGAAAGCGAAGACTGCAGATGCTGGAGATCAGAGTAGAGAGTGAGGTGCTGGAAAAGCAGAGCAGGTCGGGCAGCATCCAAGGAGCAGGAGAATTGAAGTTTCTCCTGCTCCTCAGATGTTGTCTGACCTGCTGTGCTTTTCCAGCACCTCACTCTTGATACAGCCCATTTGGTGTCATGAAAGCTGAAATTTCCTTCGTCTTTTGGATAAAGGTATCTGCCTGTAACCTTTGATTAAGCCCAAGTTAGAAATACAAGCTGCTTGTCATACCTTCTCAATATAGTTTTCCAAACATGAAATAGGATATGAATACTATAGGATATGGGGAGGCGATGGTCTAATGGTATTCATTGCTGGATCATTAATCCAGAGACCCAGGTAATTTTTTGGGGACCCGGGTTCAAATCCCATCATGGTAGATAGTGGAATTTAAAATCAGTAAAAAAAAATCTGGAATTAGGAGGCTAATGATGATCATAAATCCATTGTCAATTGTCAGAAAGTCCCATCTGATTAATTAATGCCCTTCAGGAAAGGAAACCTGCCATCCTTATCTGGTCTGGTTTACGTGTGACTCCAGATGTGCCGTAATGTGGTTAACTCTTAACAGCTCTCTGGGCAGTTAGGGGTGGGCAATAAATGCTGGCCTAGCCAGTGATGTCCTCATCCCAAGGACAAATATTTTTTTAAAAAATCAGATTTTGTAACTGCATTGATTTTGTGATAGTTCATATATAATTGTTGGGGACCATCACTCCATTCACTGCAACTCACTTTGATTAGGTCATGCTTTCAATCTCTTTTTGAACCTTTGCCAATTTTACAGGGTGAAGTCTATAAAGATGTTGTTTAATTGGAACAGCATTCCCTACATCTGCATCATATGTAATAGATCAGCATTTCCCAGCTAATTCCCACATATCTTGACATGTGATATGGTAATAAATTTGAAATGACCTGAAAGAATTATCTGCAAGATAACTCAATAATTTCTACCAATTTTTGAGATCTTCCTCACTATCCAATTTTATTTGAGGAATATCCAATGTGGAATCATTTGAACTTGGTACCTTGCTCTGTATTGCAATCAGCAACACATTCTTCTTTTGCTTTCCTTCCCTATCAAAACACCTTTTGAGCATATTCAAACGACACAGATTTCTATCTGGCATTCTTATCAAATAATTCACCTCACTCGATTCCTTTTCAATTTGATCAGGTCCACTGGATCTTGTCTTTAAAGGTTTACCTACCATTGGCAGTAAAACTAATGCTTTATCTCCACTAACAAAACTGTGAATTTTTGATTTCTTGCCTGCTTCCTGTTTTATCACATACTGTGCTACTTTCGAACACTATTTTGCCAACTCTCCCACTCTACTTAATCTTTCCCTAAAATTTGACACAGTGGCCAATTGTGGTCTTTGAACTCTGACTTAGCAGTTTTTCCTTAATTTCAATGGTCCTCTCACCTCATGCCCAAAAGCCAATTCAAATGGACTGAATTTAGTTAATTCATCAGGTGCATCTCTAACTGCAAAAACAACAAATGGAATTCCTTTATCCCAATCCTCTGGATAGTCTTGACTACAAACACTCAACATAATGTTTGGAAGTTTGATGCGACCATTCTAAGGCTCCCTGCGATTCTGAATGGTGCGCAGCACATTTGAACTGCTTGATTCCTAAGCTGTCCATAACTTCCTTGAATAACTTTAATGTAAAATTTGACCCTTGCTCTGAATGTATCTCGGAGTCGTCCATTATAGTAAAACATTTGAGTCACTCTTCTATAATCCTTAGCTGGGATACAGTGTAATGAAATGGCCTCTGGTAATGTAGTGGACATATCTATTACGGTCAACATTCCTACTCTGTTTTAGATAGGGGTCATAAAGACTCCAGCATGGAAATAGGCACTTCAGTCCAACTCGCCCATGCCCACCAGATATCCTAATCTAATCTAGTCCCATTTGCCAGCATTTGGCCCATATCCCTCCAAACCCTTCCTATTCAATTACCCATCCAGGTGCCTTTCAAATGTTGTAATTGCACCAGACTCCACAACATCCTTTGACAGCTCATTCCAAATACGCACCTTCTGTGTGAAAACGCTGCTCCTTAGGTCCCCTTTAAATTTTTCCCCTCTCATCCGAAACCTATGCCCTCTAGTTCTGGACTCCTCCACTCCAGGGGAAAGACTGTCTATTTATGCTATCCATGCCCCTCATGCTTTTATAAACCTCTGTCAGGTCACCCTTCAGCCTCCGACGCTTCAAGGTAAACAGCCCCAGCCTATTCAGCTTCTTCCCATAGCTCAAATCCTCCAAACCTGGCAACATCCTTGGAAATGTTTTCTGAAAACTTCAAGTTTCACAACATCCTTCCAATAAGGAGGCCAGAATTGCGTGCAATATTCCAAAAATGGCCAAACCAACGTCCTGTTCATCCGCAACATGACCTCCCATCCCCTTTACTCAATACTCTGACCAATAAAGGAAAGCATACCAAAGGCCTTCTTCACTATCCTAACTACCTGTGCCTCGACTTGAACCTGCACCCTGAGGTATCTTTGTTCAGCAGCACTCCCTACAAGCTTACCATTAAGTGTCTAGGTCTTGCTCTGATTTACTTTTCCAAAATGCAGCACTTCACCTTTATCTAAATTAAACTCCATCTGCCACTCCTCAGCCCATTGGCTCATTTGATCAAGATCCCATTGCAATCGGAGGTAACCTTCTTTGCTGTCCACTACACCTCCAATTTTGGTGTCATGTGCAAAATTAACTCCTATGTTCACATCCAAATCATTTATATAAAATGACAAAAAGTAGTGGACTCAGCACCAATCCTTGTGGCACTCCACTGGACACAGGCCTCCAGCCTGAAAAGCAATGCTCCACCACCACCCTCGGTCTTCTACCTTCAAGCACAGTTTTGTATCTAAATGGCAAGTTCACCGTATATTCCAGGCGATCTAACTTTGTTAACCAGTGTCCTATGGGGAACCTTGTCGAACACTTTACTTAGGTCCATATACATCAAGTCCATCATTCTACCCTCATCAATCCTTTTTGTTACTTCTTCAAAAAACTCAATCAAGTTCAAGAGACATGATTTCCCATGCACAAAGCCATGCTGACTATCCCTAATCAGTCCTTGCCATTCTAAATACATGTAAATCCCATCCCTCAGGATTCCCTCCAACAACTTGCCCACCACCGATATCAGGTTTACAAGTCTACAGTTCCCTGGCTTGACCTTACCACCTTTCTTAAATAGTGGCACCACATTAGACAACTTCCAGTCTTCCGGCACCTTACCCGTGACTATTGATTATACAAATATCTCAGCAAGGGGCCCAGTAATCAATTCCCTAACTTCCCACAGAGTTCTAGGGCACACCTGATCAGGTCCTAGGGATTTATCCACTTTTATATATTTCAAGACATCCAGCAACACCTCATTTGTAGTATAGACATTTTTCAAAATGTCATCATTTATTTCCTTACATTTTATATCTTCCATGTCCTTTTCCACAGTAAATACTGATGCAAAATACTCATTTTAGTATCTCCCCCACCTCCTGCGGCTCCAACGTGCTGATCTTTGAGGGGCCCTATTCCTTCCCTAGTTATCCTTTTGTCCTTAATGTATCTATAAAAACCCTTTGAGTTATCCTCAACTCTATTTGCCAAAGCTATCTCATGACCCCTTTCTGCCCTTCGGATTCCCCTCTTAAGCATACTCCGACTACCTTTATACGCTTCTAAGGATTCTCTTGATCTATCCTGTCTATACCTAACATATGCTTTCTTTTTCTTCTTAACCAAAACCTCTATTTCTTTAGGGACCCAGCATTCTCTCCACCTACCAGCCTTTCCTTTCACCCTAACAGGAATATATTGTCTCTAGACTCTCGCTATCTCATTTCTAAAGGCTTCCCATTTTCCAGCCATCCTGTTATCTGTGAATATCTGCCCCCAATTAGTTTTTGAAAGTTCTTGCCTAATACTGTCAAAATTGGCCTTTCTCCAATTTAGAACTTCAACTTTTAGATCTGGTCAATCCTTTTTCATCACTATTTTAAATCTAATAGAATTATTGTCATTGGGCCCGAAGTGCTCACCCACTGACACCTCAGTTACCTGTCTTGCCTTTTTTCTCAAGAGTAGGTCAACTTTTGCACCTTCTCTAGTAGGTACATCCACATACTGAAATCAGAAAATGTTCTTGTACATACTTAACAAATTCCTCTCCATTTAAACCCTTAACACTATGGTAGTCCCACTCTATGTTTGGAAAGTTAAAATCCCCTCCCTTAGCCACCCTATTATCCTTACGGATAACTGAAATCCTCTTGCAAAATTTGTTTCTCAATTTCCTGCTGACTATTCGGGGGTCTCCAATACAAGGCAGAAGTGGGTATTGCAGATGCTGGAGATTACAGTCAAGATTAGAGTGGCACTGGAAAAGCACAGCCAGTCAAGCAGCATCCCAGGATCACAAAAATCAGTGTTTCGGGTAAAAGCCTTTCATTAGGAATGGTGACGAAATGTCACCTGATGCATCCTCCCATTAGCATAGCTGTAGTGCTATTTCTTGTCAAAACCGCCACTCCCCCTCCTCTCCTGCCCCCCATTCTATCCTTCCCATTGCATTTATTATTCTGGAACATTAGGTTGCCAGTCCTAGCCATTCCTGAGCCACATTTCTGTAATTGCTATGATATCCCAGTCCCATGTTTCTAACTATGGCCTGAGTTCACTGCCTACCCTGTAGGCCTCTTGCATTGAAATAAGTGCAGTTTGCGAGTTTTGAGAAGAGTTGTGGCTCAGGTTGAGGTTCTGGATGCATGTTTGCTTGCTTTTGCCTGTGCTTGTTGGGTATCCATTCTTTTTGAATACACTGTTTGGGTGATTTTCCTCTGTTCTTTGTAGTTCCTCTGTGCTGCAGTGTGTGGTAGCTCGTTGAAATAATGTTCGAATGCTACTTCGTTTGTGGGTGTTGGGATGATTGCTTCTGTAGTTCAGTATTTGGTCCGTATGTGCTGTTTTCCTGTAGATGCTGGTTTGAAGTTCCCTCTAATCTTGACCCAATAAGCATAATCCGCTGATTTCTCATCAAACCCCAACAAGCAGGCAAAACACGTTCAGATACCCTAGCCACTCTCCCCCTGCATCAAAAACATCTTGGAAGTGACTGCTAGACAACTTGGCATCATAGTAGCTCACAAATCAACCAACACACTAAAACAGCTGATAATGAACATGAAAGACTCTATACAGACAACAAGCAAAACTAATATCATTTACAAAATACCTTGCATGAACTGTAACAAACACTACATTGGACAAACAGGCAGAAAACTAGCTACATGAGCATTAACTAGCCACAAAAAGACATGACCCACCCGTACTAGTATCCTTATATATGGATGAGGAAGGACACCACTTCAACTGGGACAATGCATTCATCCCAGGACAAGCCAAACAGAGACACGCACGAGAATTCCTAGAAGCATGGCATTCCAACCAGAACTTTATCAACAAACACTGACTTAGTTCCCATTTACCACCAGTGAAGAAAAATAACAGGAAATGACATCACCACAGGAAGTGACTTCACCAACCCAAGGAAACTCAAAACACCAATAGAAAGTGGGCTACACGACCAATTTTTCATCCTGAGGCTCACTGAAGATGCCATCTAGTATGGAGACTAAATGTCTGAAAACAAACCTTCCAGCTCAGCAAGTAAACCTACATCCTAAATGCAGTTTAATTTATCAGGCCTACCTTGTTCTCTGCTTGGTTCTTGCCTGCCCTGATTGTTTGACTTGCTCCTTTTCCCAATGGTACCAGTCTCAGACTGATCTCTTTCCTCACTATCTCCCTGGATCCCACCCCCTACTGTACCAATTTAAGTCCTCCTGAATAGCTCTAACAAATTTCCCTGCCAGTATATTAGTTCCCTTCCAATTCAGGTGCAATCCACCCTTCTTGTACACGTCACTTCTACCCCAGAAGAGATTCTAATGATCCAGAAATGCGACCCTTCTCCTGTACGCCAGGTCCTCAACCACTTATTCATCTGCTCTATCCTCTTATTCTTACTCTCGCTAGCTCATAGCACCAGGAGTAATGCAGATATCGCAAATCTCATGGACTTCCTTTTTAAAATTCCTGCCTCACTTTTTATGTTCTCCCACCAGAATGTCATCCTTTTCCCTTGCTGTGTCATTGATTCCAGCCCCTCTCCCCCTTGAGAACATTCAGCACCCTCTCTGAGACATCCTTGATCCTCGCACCAGGGTAGAAAAACACCATTCTGATTTTTCGCTGCTGGCCACAAAAATGTCTGTCTGTGCCCCTGACAGAGAGTCCCTGATCATAATTGATTGCTTGGAACCCGATGCACCCCTCATCACATTACAGCCAATCTCAGTACCAGAAACTTGGCTGTTCGTGCTACGCTGGCCTGAGAGTCCATCACTCCCCACATTTTCCAAAACAGCAACTTTTGAAATGGGGATAGCCATACAAGACTCTTGCACTACCTACCTACCTCTCCGACCTTTCCTGGAGTTAACCCATCTCACTGTATCTGCAGCTTTTCTCCCTTCCTATATCTGCCATCCATCATACACCCTAGCTCTTGTAAATTCCTCATTGCCTCTAAATGTTACTCCAACCGATGCATTCGATTGGATAGGATTCGCAACCAAAGATATTTCCTATAGACATAATTCTCAGTAACGTGACAACTTTCCCTAAGCTCTCACATCCACCAAGAAGAGCATATCACTCTACTTAAGACCATCTTTGCTCCTTCACAATCTACAGATATAGGAAATAGCACCATCTTATTGCTCTAAAATAAAATACTGCTGCAGGCTAACTTAATTCTTCTGGCTTATAATTTTAAAATGTAATCAAGAGACAGATCTCAATAAAACAAGAAAGAACCCACTCTACTCACCATTGTAGATTTACAGCAAGGCCATATTTAAAAACTCTGCACTTATCTATTCCTGTGCTGTGAGCTCTCCCACACAGGTTCCCTCTAAGATCAGTTGTGTCCAAAGATACATGAATTCAAACAGCCAAGCCTGTAACTGAGCAGATTCACTGCTGTGTCAGTTAGCAGTGTAGGTTTCTTTCTCTCTGACCATCTGACTTTTGTCTGTCCTTCTCCCTTTCAAAAGTGCCGTTGTTTTAACTTTTTCTTCTCCAAAACAATGCAATAGCATATAAAACAGTAATTGCTGCTCCTGCAATTCGAGGAAATTACCTCCATCACCTCAAAAAAAAAACAGCAGTTCTTACAGCCACAATTTTTTACTGTCCTTCATCCTACGCAATCAATTAATATCCTTGCGAGAAAGGATATTAAGAATGCTGGTCCTATCACTGCCTGAAATTTCCCTATCACCTGACATATATTACATGTCTAGCAAAGCGTAACCACATCTTTATGCAGTCCAGGCCAATAAAAATGTTTTTGTATTTTGGGGTGAGTTTTCCTTACTCCCAAATGACGTTGTACTGGTAATTCATGTGCTTCCCACAACACCAGCTTTCTATAATCCACTGCTAATACTTGATGAAGTTCCTCCTATTTCTGATCCACCTGAATGTGTGATGGCCTCCATGTCCTCTTCATGGCTTCAGTTTTAAGATAGTAACATTCTGGGATACACTCAGAGCCTTCACCTGTGTATGCTTTTTTGAGACAACTGTCTAGTTTTTCATCTTTCTGTTGTGACTCAGCTAGCTTCCCTGAACTAAAAACATCCACTTTCTCCTTCACCTGTCCTCCTTTTTTTCCCAACCATGTGATCAAATATAATTTATGTCTGAACCGCAACTTCCTGATCTCTATTCCTTGATTTAGCCTGCTGTTTCAGCTTGTGGCTTTGAGATCTTTTTACCGTACAGTCAGGAAAAGTCCCAGGAATACTTTGTTACACCTGATTTGTCTGATTTCCCAATGGCTTTTCAATCACAGTAAGCATCACTCCCACCTGTGATCCAGCTATATTACCCAGGATAAACTATTCCCATTATATATAATTTCTCTATTGTTCTGACCACCATTTTTCAACTGATTCTCCAACCTCACTTTATATAATGGAACATTTCTTTTCTCACCATGAATTCCATATATTACCACCTTTTCTAACAATACACCTTCTGAATTACATATCTCCATCTCTCAAAGATTAACTTGCTCCTAAATCGCTTAAAATTTTTATTTCTTTACCTGCTCCTCCTAGCACAGATAAGTGAACCTTACCCACGCAAGTAAATTCTTTAGAGAGATCTGGCACTTTATTCTCAATCAACCCCTGAGCAGGATGGTACATTCTCTTGCAGTTTGTTAGCTTCTACTAGTATCTCCTTTACCACTATAATAAGCCCCACAGGCTTATCTTGTTTTACCACATCCATCTTCCCAGAGTTTTTTTTCTAAATCACCAGCACTCTCAAATACACATTCAAATTTGTTAAGGAAATTAATTCAAAGATAGATGTGTACGAGCTTATCAGGTGACTCAATCACAACCGAAAAACAAACAGACCAGCAAATGAAATGCAGAGCTCATGTATGTAGTTTACATACATTTATTCTCAAAACTATTTGCCAAAACATGGATTTCTTTTTGTAACTCATTCTGTATTTAATTCCCTCCATAGACTTGCTCCTGCTTAACTATTTTAATCTCCTATACCCACCACTCCTACAGGATTTTTGAACTCTTTCAGTTCTGGCCTATCACAAGACTGATTTTCACCAACCATTATTAATGCCTGTGCCTTCAGTCAAATCGGGTCCCAAGTCCAAGAAATCCCTTCCTTAACCTTGAACTGTCTCCTTCAAACATGGCACATTGACTGAGTCACCTCTCAGTCACCTCTACTAATAGTGCAACGTAGCTTAGAAATCAAATTTGTCAAGCCTCGTGCCTGTAAAGTACAAGGCAATATTTTTACTACATTAAGGTAGTTACATAAATGCATGCTTCTGTTGTTGCACCAACTAACGATTCAGACCAGCCACAAACCAACATTCAGTGATGCTTTACTCGATATATATTATGGACTGCCTTTGCATCAACGACAAAAACGCATTAAACAAGATGTGGTTCTTCACTTAACAGTTAACCAGAAATGTCACTGCTTACCTTTTGTAATGCTTAGTGTGTTGTCACCACTTGCAACAAAGTCATAAAGTGCAACAAATAGATTAGGGTCACTCTCCGTGGCTCCCAGGAGATTTTCCTTTGAGCTCCACCTCACTGCTTCATTCAGTGTCTGTGAATCAATGTCAGAACCAAATGGTCGGTGCAAAACTTCTGGAAAGAAAAAGGAGTGTCCATGAGTACAACACAAACACAGCAACTGCTATTTAAATTAAAAATTTAGTGCATTCATATTCTAAGGGAAACTCCAATTCTGGCAAAACTGGTGAAAACGTACTGAGCATTACCGCAGTTTTATGCCTGAATGAGCAATTCTTGCTGTCAAGGGCTCCAGGTTATTCACACTGCTTTAAATCACCCTTAGAAGGGTACTCCACATGATTTGCCGAACAAATGGACTTTATGAAAAGGATGTAGAGAACCATAACTAATCTCCCAAAACTCAAGATCCAAGTGGCTATGGAGAATAAGGAATTAAAGAAAATTAGTAGATTGTACTGGAGAAATGAAACGAACTGGGCTGAAGTTGATAATTGAAGGAGGTGGCTATTGAGATTTCCAAAGCACTAGTGGAGGTGAGTACAATTGCAACATTTAAAAGGTATCTGGACGAGTCTATGAATAGGAAAGGTTTGGAGGGTAAGGGCCAGGTGCTGGCAGGTGGGACTAGATTTGGTTGGGCTATCTGGTCGGCATGGACAAGGTGGACCGAAGGGTCTGTTTTCGTGCTGTACATCTCGACGACTCTATGTGGCTTATCTTTCAAAATTCCTTAGATTTTGGCATGATTGCTGAAGGTTAGAAGGTAAAGAAAATGCCAGTCGACAATTTAGGAAGAGTGAGAGAGAAAACAGTGAAGTACAGACCTGTTTGCCTCTCATCAGAAACAGGAAATTGATAGAGTCCATTATAAAGGATGTGTTAAATAGACACTTGAATAATAATGATCCAACTGGGCATCTTTGAATGGATTGGCTAATGGGAAATAGTGTTCAAAAAACTTGGATTTCTTTGAAGATGTTAGTAACAGTATCGATCAAGGAAAGCATATTTTCAGGAGACTTTTGATAAGGTTCTCCAAAGGAAACTAGTTAGAAAAAAAATGAAGCATGTGATGGATTGTAATGGACTTGCAATATTAATGATTGGTTAACAGACAGAAACCAGTGTAGGAACAAATGAGTCATTCTCATGTTAGCAAGCTTGAGACTAGTAGGATACCACAAGGATCAGTACTTGGGTCCCTGCCTTTCACAATATATATTAATGATTTGGATGTGGGTGCAAAATGTAATATTTTTAAATTTGTGAATGATACATAGCTAAGTGGGAATGCATGCTATGAGGAAGATGAAGCGACATTTCAAGAGGATTTGGACATACTTTTTAAATGGGCAAAATCAAAGCAAACAGAATATATTGTTGAAAATTGTGATGTTATCAAGTTTCATAGAAGAAGCAGATTCACAAAGCATTTCTTATGCTAAGAAGTTGCGCAGCATAGATGAACAAAGTGACTAGGGTGTCACCGTCAACAGAACACTGAAGGTTAACATTCAATGCAGTAAGCTATTGGGAAGGCTAATGGAACGTTTGCCTTTCTTGTAAGAGGATTTCAGTGGAGGAATAGTCTTGTTTCAACTTCATAGGAGTTAGGTTAGTCTGCATCTGGAGCACTGTGCAGTTTTGGTTTCCTCAGCTGAGGAAAGATATCATCAATAGACTGCATACATCGAACTGCCACTTCAGGAATGTCATATGGAGAGAGGTTGGACAAATTGGACATGTTTTGATGAATGAAAGATGATCTCACCTGAAACCTACAAAATATTTGAAAAGATGGACAGGGTAGATGCAGCAAAAATGCTTCCTCAGGCTGGGGAGTCTAGCACTAGGGGACACAATGTAAAAGTAAAAGGCCACTAAGATTCAAGATGAGGAGAATGTGTTTTTTACTCAGAGGATTGTGAACCATTGGAATTCTGTATCACAGGGGCTGTGTTCAAAGACAGAGCTTGTGTAAGGTTGAGATTGACGGAATGTTGATTATTAATCTTGTACATACAGGTAGTTCTCCTAGAATGCTGTAGTTGTATTCCAGCTAAACCTCGCTTAATAGAAATAATGGGGCCTATGGGAAAAGTGGGGTTAGGGACAGACCAGCAAAAAGTATCATTCATGATCAGTCAAAAATCACTCAGAAGTCTACGTCAAGTAGAGAACAGCTGGAATGAAGGATGGATCACATTTATTGACAAAATGAAAGTACATTTAACACAGTACATTAAAAAATCTAAGAAAGCTGCTCTATGTACAGTATGTCTCTCAGAAATCTGCTCAGTTGGCAGCTGACATTGGTGCATTACAGCACGAGGGCCAGTGCTGACATTGTGCACGCGCAGAATGGCAGGGACATCGGCGCAAGTGCAGAAGGAAGTGCGTGAACCAATCCCCACTGGAATCGCACTATTGCTAATGGAGGAATACCATGTGCTAATTCGTCAGTGACGTTATAGCCAAATTGTGCTGCACGCGCATTAACCCAGAACCTGTAGTTATGGGGGTGAGATGAGTAAAAGGCATGATAACATTGAGTGGTGTGGTAGGCTTGACAGGCTAAATGGCCTATTCCTGTTCCTACAAACTCAAACAAACTACAAAGTCAAAATGTTAACCTCAGAATTAAATTGGCATCGTGTTTATCTAATTCATATAAATGATGCCTTCAAGACGAGCATAAAGATAAAATTCTATTCTATTCTTCTTGGAAAAAGAACAAAGGTAAATGTTTTTGCCCAAAGTCCAAATATTAATGGAAAGTAACATGTCAACTCTGAAGGTGATATACAATATTAATGTGCTGCAGAATCAAACCACTGTTTCATTGGAAGACTGGAAAAAGAATTGCTGCAAGGTTCAACTTGTATGTCAGGGGTGACGGAACATTAGTCTTGAAAGCCAGAAGGCAAACTTGACGAGAAATGAAAAATCACTTCACTTTAAAATATTTGACTGCTAACTTTGAAATATTCAATAAAAAGTAACACTTTAATTTGATCATGAAAAAGCCATAGTACAAATTGAGTTGACTAAATAGGATTAAATTTGCCTCTGGAACATTCACAATATAAGGATTTCTTTCACTGGTGCTCAATAATACAATGTGTGACAGTTACTGGATAGGTGTGAGACTCTATTATGCTTCTACTTTCCAAGCTGCACCCAAGAGTTTATTCTCTTGACCTTAACACGAATCTCTAAATTGGGCGACTGGAAGATGATGTTGAAACATTTAATTGGTACCCCCTCTTTTCTCTCTGAGTACCAAGAACATGAAAATAGATAGTGAAAAAACAAATTGGAACTGTGTAGAATAGTAAAGAGTGTGTATTCAAAATAAAAGGCCAAATCTTCTTTGAACACATTTAGTGGTTGAAAGCAGAACCAGCCATCAATGAAACAAATCCTACTCTAGTCTGAAAGATTAAAATAATGCATTGTTGTATGATTAAAGCATTTTGATTCAAAACATTGAAACAGTCCATTTGAAGCTTAAACTATTTATCCTTAAGATTCAGAAAAGGGTATTTTACTTGTAGCAGTTTATCATAATCAATGCAATCTAACACAATGAGTGAAAACGACAGCATACGTTTTTGCATTTGCCTGATTACATAATCAGTACAGATAAATGAGGATAGATAGAAAGGTGTTTATTATTCTTATAATTTCCTGACCTACTCCCAAACACAACAGCATCTCTCTAACAACAAATCCTCACCAGACATAAAGAAAGCAAAAACTAAATCAAAAGTTTAGCCAACAGGTTTAGGTCCAACTTGTAGTAAATTGCACATGCAGGAAAACACAATTTGGAACCAATTTGATATTGATAACTGATCCAACATCATGGATTGCCATTTTATACCTGACATTTATTGCACCTTAAAAGTGAAAATAACTGTTCCAAAATTAATTTGAATAAATGACTAATTATTGACAAGCATTCTAAATTATAGAAAATAGTAATCTTTCTAACAGTAATATTTTCATTTCATACCTTCAACAATGAATCTGGCAGGGAAAGACAAGGACTCCGAAGCACCCTTACTGAAGAAAGAGTTTAGGCTGTGCCTGTCTTCATCAAAACTACCAGACGGTAGCAGAACTGCTCCAGAGCTCATCGTAGTTTATTCTGTTAATAGTTCACTATGTTTCAAGTAATAAAACTTGACTTGCATCACATATTTGACAACAGATTTGTGGGTGTGAAATACTAGAAAATATCCACAGAAAGAATGTTTGGGCTGGTCAAGTCTTATTCTATAGGATAACAAACATGTGGGAAGATGAATGTTGCACAATTGAAATTGACACACAAATATCTTCCACCCAGTTAAATTATCTTTTCAGAGTACATTCCTAAGTTGACAGTCATGAAACTACTATTAATAGGCAGTAAACCCTAAGGACTTTGCTTTCTTTATGTCGCCGATTTTCATCTTTTCTGCAGCTCCCTTTGTTTCTGTTTTCTGTAAATAGCACCATCCAGAAGTGGTGCAAATGCAGTTAGAGTAACATTTCCCAATTTGAGCTCTCTGTTTAAAGAGCAAAGAACAGAACAGCACAGGATCATGCTCTCCAGCCCACCAAGCCTGTAGCAACACATGGCATATTTCTAAGCTAAAAGCCTCTTGCCTCCAAGCAGTCCGTTTACTTGCCTATTCATGTATCTGGCAAGATGCCTCTTAAACATGGTACCTGCTGTCACCACATCCTCTGATAGTGCATTCCAGGACTCTTTGTCAACAAAAAAATTGCCTTCCAATCTCCTATCAACATTTTCCTTTTCAGCTAAAATTAATGTCCCATATAGTTGAAATTTCAACCCAGGGAAACAGACTCCATTGTCCATTCGATCCATGCTTCTTGAAATTTGGTAAACTTCGATCAGGTGTGTCCCTCAGCTTTCGCTGTTCAACTGAAAATAAATCAGCTTTTTCCAATCTTTCCTCTTAGCTAATACCCACTAAATCAGGCAACATCCTGGAAAACCTTTATTTGTATCCTCTCCAAAGCCCCCATTTCCTTCTGGTGGTGTAGTGACCAGAACCGTATGCAATATTCCAAATTGGCATAACTAAAGTTCTGTACAACTGCAATAAGACTTGCCATTTTTTTATATGCTATGCCCTGAATAATGAAGGCAAGAATGCCATATACCTCCTTGACTACCTTATCCATTTGCGTTGCCACTTTCAGGGAACTGTGGACCTAAATGCCTAGATCTGTCTGTACGTTAATGTTCCTAAGTGTTCTTCCACTTCCTGTACACTTGCCTCATACATCAGCTTCCAAAATGCGTCACTTCAATCCAGGAGAGGTCACATCTTACAAACTTTATTGGTTTTTTGAGGAAAGGACAAAGATGATTGATGAGGGCAGGGCAGTGGATGCTGCGTTCATGGACTTTAGCAAGGCCTTTCAGAAAATCCCTCATGGGAAACTGATACAGAAGGCAAACTCACGTGGGATTTGGTTGAGTGGCAGCATGGATACAGAACTAGCTTGGTCACAGTAAAGAGAGAATAGCTGTGGAAAGGTTTTGTTTTAATTGGAGATCTGGAAATAGTATTCAACAGGGACCTCTGTTGCTCATTATGCATTGTATAGATGTGTAAGTGATATCAGGATGGTGTAGGCCGTCTGTTTAGTAAGTTTGCAAATTTACACAAAGATTGGGGAACCTACAGGAGGGCTGCCAGAGAAAACAGCATGATGTAGATTAGTGGAGACTTGGGGGCAGCAAAACTGCAGATAGAATTTCATTTTAGTTTGATTGCCAGTATTTATCTTGATGAAAACCTTCCTTTATCAATACAATTAGGACTGTGATTATTCAAACTCTCAGTCAAAAGACATTTCACAGATTGCAGAATTCTTCTTTCAAGTAACGTAGACCTTCACAAAATAGAATTGGTTTCATTTCCCTGCAAATAATGATGGAGCAGAGTACAGGAAAGAGATGAAGTGCTGAACAGCAAAATAAAAAGTAAAGAGAACAATCTCATCATCATCAGTAAAGTGAAGGAACTGATCATTGACTTCAGGAAGGAGAGAGGAGGGCATGACTTGTCTGTGTCAATGGTGCTGAGGTGCAGATGGTCGATAGCATCAAGTTCCTGGGAGTGATGATCACAAACAATCTGGCCTGGTTGACCCAGGTAAACATGACAATCAAGAAAGCATAATAATGCCTCTAATACCTCAGGAGGGTAAGGAAATTTGGCATGTCCACAAAGGCTCTTACCAATTTTTTTATAGGATGCTTTCTCGGGTGCATCTATCTGGATCCATCACACTGTGGTATGGAAACTACTCTTCCCAAAATCACAAGAAACTAGAGTGTCTTGAACACGCATTCAAACCAGTCTTCTTTCCATTGACTCCATCTGTACTCCTTGCTGCCTCAGGAAAGCAACCAATGTAATCAAAGATCCTTCCCACCAGTTTATACTTTCTCTCATCCTCTTCCATCGGACAGAAGATATAAATGTTTGAATATATATGCGAACAGATTCTTCCCTGCTGATATCAGACTTTTGAATGAACCTCTCCAATGTTAATATTTAACTCTCTCTCTGCACATTCTCTATGGCTGTAACACTCTATTCTGCACTCTCTTCTGACACCTTTATATGGTACTATCTGCCCACAGAGCGCACAAAACATTTTTCACTGTATCTCAGTACGTGACAACAATAAATCAAATCGTATATGATGCAATTATTAAGTGATTAAACAACTAACTTGGCCAAAGGAAATACATAATCTGGTGTTCCCTACCTGATGCCACAGTTATTAAAGTAGTTCAGTATGATGTAATCATTTGTTTATTCAGAAACTGAATGGGAAAGCACTATTCCAGAGCACAAAGTGTGGCCACTCAAGCTCACTGCAACCTCAAGCATCAAGCAGCTTACAAGCAGGGAAATCAGAAATACTGTCACTTCGAAATCATACAGCATACCAACTTGGGCATACATTGTTATTCACTCATGGTCAGGGGGTCAAATGCCAGGAATTCTTTGCCTAAAACCACTGTCAAAAGAGGGTCTAGATTAGAGTGATGCCGGAAAAGCACAGCAGGTAAGACAGCATCCGAGCAGGAAAATCGACATTTCGGGCAAAAGCTCTGTAGAAGCAGTTTATTATGCACAGACTTGACTGATCAAGAAACAACAATTTGCATTTTTCAGGTGTCCTGAAATAGAAAAAGGCAGCAAAACACCACACTGGAGCAATAGGAACAAACTCGAAGGGCCAATTCAGTGTTCTCAAAGTAAACAAAGAACAGGGAAACTAACTGCAACTTTGCAAGTGCTCTCATTTTACAAGTATACAACTTTTAAAATCTAATTGGTTAAATGGGTAAGCTCGTTTTGTTTTAAATCCAGGAAGTAATTGTTTTTGAAAAGGATCCATGTGAATATGCCAATACAAACTTGCCATTTATATTCTCACCTACAAAACCAGCAGGGATTACAAATGTGTTGGCCCAGATCTTCTGTTAGGAAGGCTGTCATTACATAGACAGCGTAGACAGAAGCTGCATACCGGGACCATAAGAAAACTGGATGCAGCTGACTCCGCGATACCCCTTCCCCAGGCCCTCAAACTCTCCAACACCTTCTGCCCAATGGACACCAGACACCCATTTGAAGTGGTGGTGGCTTTGTGTTGAAGATGGAGGAATTGTGCAAGATGATCCACTCAATGTGGAGGTTGATGGTATGTAAGGGAAACAATGACATTGGAAACAATGACATTTCCATTTTGGAAACTGGAAGGAAACATCAGTGAAATTATCCAATTCAGGATGCAAAAAGGGAGTGGTAATGATAGAACAAACGAGAAGTTGGAAAAAATGCTGAGGGAAGGGCCCAAATTCAGATTGGAACAAGGAAAACTGTACAGATCCCACAAGATTCACGCATACTTGGTGCAACACAGATACCCATAGCAACAACTTCTGCCATACCAGTTTTGTAGCAAGTCTGTTTGTTCATTGAGTGCTTGCTGAAAGACAAGAGTATTTGGTACAAATACACTGCAATTCTTTTACCTATTCACACACTCCAAGAAACCATGAAATTTGTTAAACACAGTATGTCTCAAATAAATCAGTGAATCCTGCAATAAATAAATTTATTTAAGTACTGCTTTTTTTCTCTGAAGTTGCTATGCACTTAAATTTCGAAGGTATGCAAATAATTTCATTCTTCTTTTTGAAGAAACTGAATCCTATGTATTGTTCACAAGGAACACAAATTGCTGCCTAAAGAGACTGCACAAATAAACTTCAAGCAAGACGCTTGTGCAGCTCAATTAATCATCTTAATTGCATGAGGAAGCCTTAAAGCTTAAATTGTGTTCCTTGCTGGGTATTTCAAAAACTATTTATAAAATCCTAAATTAAAGTTAGATAATTTTTTTTAAAGCACACAAATTCCACAAATTACTGTAAATCCAGATTCTATGGCACCAATTTATCCAGTTTGGGACAGTAATGCACTGAAATACTTCAGGCCAGACTTGTGAAAGGTTCATGCTATCAGACTAAGAAATCATAAAATTGTCCCCGCAGTCCAAGAAAACAAAACTGAAAGGATCTAATCAAATTTAAATTAGCAATATAATTTCTCTTAACTGCAGTCTCTCACAGCTAGAGTTTTTTTTGGGGGGGGGGGTGGAGAAAGAGTTTAAACTTTGTTTTAACGTGTTAGAACTTTTCTAACTTTTTGTTTGTTATTTTTCTGTAATAAATTTCCTTTGATGTTAAACAAACTCTGCAGCTTCATATTTCAGTGACCAACGACAGCCAACCACCCCATGGCTCAACACTTCAACTCCCCCTCCCACTCCACCAAGGACATGCAGGTCCTTGGACTCCTCCATCGCCAGACCATAGCAACACGACGGTTGGAGGAAGAGCGCCTCATCTTCCGCCTAGGAACTCTCCAACCACAAGGGATGAACTCAGATTTCTCCAGTTTCCTCATTTCCCCTCCCCCCACCTTGACTCAGTCCCAACCCTCGAACTCAGCACCACCTTCCTAACCTGCAATCTTCTTCCTGACCTCTCCACCCCCATCCCCACCCGCACCCCCACTCCGGCCTGTCACCCTCACCCTAACCTCCTTCCACCTTTCACATTTCCAATGCCCCTCCCCCAAGTCCCTCCTTTTACCTTAGCCTGCTTGGCACACTCTCCTCATTCCTGAAGAAGGGCTCATGCCTGAAATGTCCATTTTCCTGCTCCTTGGATGCTGCCTGACCTGCTTTTCCAGCAACACATTTTCAGCTAATGAACTAAAGCCAAGTTTCATTCTGACCTGTCCAAGACTGTAATTAGCTGGGATCATGATATGCACCATCAAGCTCAATATATGGAAATATAGCCACTTAAAGTTTTGAATGCTTTGCAGGCATGGTGAATTGCTTCTTTAGAGCAGGAAGTGGGGAGGAAAAACAAAATCAACAGGAAAAAATCTTGATTGAACAAAGATGAATGGTGTGAGCATTTGCTTACATCTTTCACTTTTCACAAGACTTGCCAACACAACATTGCTAAGTGCTCAACATTAACACATCACAATTATACAGAAAACAATCACAAAAACTCAGGTTTTTATTACCTCCTCTGCGAAATGAAAAGAGTCCACTTCCATTAAAATCACATAATATCAGCCTCCAGGACATCGCTCCAGAGCCAAGCACTGAATAGATCCTAGATATTTATTGAAGCATGTAAAAATTTCCAGCAAATCCTCATATGCTAAATCCATTTGAGAACCATTCTGAAATACAAATAATGCCACTCCATTTCAAATGATGTGATGCTCAAACACTGCCTCAATTCCTCATCTGTACTCAGGTTTGGGATATCTGCGTAAGCCTACACTTCAGAGTGTTTAAACTCAACTTCCCATTTTTTGGATTACCTTCCTGGGCTAATGCTGCAATTTAACAACAAGGTCTTTCAGAGTCTGACTTCCAACAGCCGGTCACAGGCTGATGCAATAATGATACCATATGCCACAACAACTACAACTAGACGCACACAACTCTCAACAGCAGCTAACACCTGATAATCTTTCAATTAGTCTGTTCACATCAAATCCAAGAGTCGATTTTCACAGCTGCTATGGGCAAGTGCAAGTTTGCACTAACAGCAGTCGTCTTCTCTGAAGTTAACAGTGTCATTAGCACAAGTATTTATTTGTTCATATCATTTAAATTATCCAATTTTAATTGCTAAAACTCAAACCTCCTTTCAATTACGATTTTGTCAAAAATTCTAAGCTTCAAAGCAGCCGTGAAAACACTACAATCTGGAGAAGATGTGCAACTGGGAGGGAGCAGACACATACATACACCCCCTCCAAAGCAACTTGATTGGGGGGTGGGGTGGGGAGAAACACATACAGCTCTCCTCTTTTTCCTCTTTCCTCATTGGGCCTGTAGTGGAAACCAGACTGAAAGCTAATTATTTCAGGACTTGGACTTTCATGTGTATTCTGTCGATACCAGTTCAGAGTTGGCACCACCAGAGGAGAATGCAAGGTCAGTTTTAGTTGAATCCAATTTTTTTTTAAATTGGCCCTGGTCCTCTCCCTCTTCTTGATGAGAAGACTTGGGGCTGAATCTGTATCCTACTAGCTCTGCTTCTTAAACAAATGATTTCATGAATATATGTTCTGCTGTTTGTCACTTTGTTCACTTAACCTGTTGAATGGACAGTGCTCTGAAATCTTGTGATTTCAAATAAACCTGTTGGGCTGTAACCTGGTGTTGTGAGACTTTTGACTTTTTAATGGTCTTCTTTATCAAAGACTTTTTTTGAACTCAATTTGCGTTTGACTTTTTCTTGCTCAGTAACTTCTTTGTTGTCTTCATATCTTAACTTAGTTCCCAAGTTAAAAGTTAATCTTGTATCAAGCCTTGGCTTTCTGAAATTTACTCGTCAGCTCTCAGGTGAGAAAAACATTTAAATGTGGCCTTTCAGTCAAAAAAGTTACCATTCCTCAAGTCATTTCAATTCTTACTTGAATAGCGCTTCTTTGTTTACTTCGATATTAGTGCAGTATTCACCACTCATGTCCAGATCATTAAAAAATTGGAATCGAAGAATAATGATTGTATTTATTTCAAAACATGGTTCAGTATTCTCCGGTCTGATGACCATACATTTGCCAGTTGTTTTCTATTCTCCAAAATTGCATACTTGACCTGAAATTAACAAGATTCCAATGCAGCATCGAATTAAACATCTTTTTTAAAAAATCTTGCTACCTTGAATCAATACACACTTCGTTAACTTAGAGAACACTTTTTTTGTCAGACATGTCTTTTTGTCTTCCTGAGTTCATCTGTTAACTCCTGCAGAGAGCACCAAGGCTTTAACTCGATGAACCACAAGAACAAAGTTGACAGAGAGCAAATACAACCATTTCCTCGTCAGAATTCTGAAGGACATGTACCTGGATTGACACAAACTGCCACAAAAAAATTAACCACGTATATGGGGGCACTTATCCCTTGCATTATATACAAATGATGAAATGCAGCTGTGGCAATTCACTTTAACATAATATTTTACCCAGTGTACACAAATGAAGCAGCAACAGAAGGATGACTGGTGTGCACAGTGATATTGCGACCATTACTGTGACTATTCAAAAGTCCACTAAGAGAGCAAATGCTGCAGAAGGAACCATGAATGTTTGCACTGAATCAGTCTTGGGACTTGACCAGAGTTTTATTTAAACAGATTCAACAATGAAGAATCTTCAAAGGTGATTGTGTATTACATGTAATAGAAGACGCAACTCCATCAATCTTCCCAAAAAGTATAGTGTTAACATGCAAAAGTCATTTAGCAATGAACAGACAATAATAATTTCATGGCATAATCCACCATGTGCATCATTATGCAGGCTGCAACAGCTTTATTAAGTCTGCAGTGGAGATGGTGCAATCAAGGAATGGTTGTACTGAAGACATTTAAACCTTTCTCTGAATAGATGCACACACAGAATTCTAACATTCAAGAAAGTGAACCTCAAACTCTCAGGAGCAATAGTCTTCTCCCAGTCGGATGCCATGCATAAATACTGCTCAGTTCATGTAGCAAAGGAATCTCAAGAAAACACTACTTTAGGACACATTTTGGAAATTATCAGCTCCAGAAACTACCTTCTGTTCTTATAGTCAAGATCTATTCTAGCAATATACTGTATTGGGTAAAATTAAAGAAAATATTCCCGATTGTCTAAGCAATGCCAATTAAATTGCGGTGATAGACAAAATCAAAGAAAAGCGTGACCGAATTTCACTTTCACTAATGACAGCAGCTCATTTTGAAGGACATATCTTCAACAGCAATAAATACAAGGTAAATGTAAACCAAACCAACTCTTTAGACTCTCTTTGTTCAAGTTACAGAATCTGCCCCGATCCACAAGGATGTGAAACACATGCCAACTTCACAAGCATAGTAAGGTGGCCCAGTATTTGTTTGTTTACTTTTCCAGTACCATACAAAGCAGGTGCATTGGATCTAAAAGTCTAGACACAACCCAATTATTCCAATATAGCAAATTAAATACTTGCTCTCGTACTGAATATCACAAACTACTCATTTGGCACAAACCACTGACAAGTGCATCACCTGGACTACACTGCTTTCTAATAAAATGACAGGGTTATAACTTGAATGCATGGTACAACCCTAATACTGAAATGGTGACCTTGGTTATTACCAAATGAGAGTAGGAGTGCAGAAATTCAATTAGACTTGCAAGTAAACAGCCTGAATATTGCATTTGTGCTAACCAAATTCAACCAACTTCTGGAAGAAACAGCCAATGATCATAACTGAAGTCACAATGTAAATGTATCACAATACAATCAGACGTGATATAGGAGTTGCCAGACTTCTGTAGATGCTTTTGTCCACAGTGAGACGAACTAGTTATCTCAAAAATTGTATTTGTAAAGAGAAACATGTGCTCGTACCCAAAGCTATTTACCAGAACCTATTGTCACAGCTACATGAAGGACTTGTAGAATGAATAAACGGTCAGCCTAAGATAGAGTGAATTGGCGAAGTGATACAGAACAGATAATAAGGACATATGATGCAGGTTATAATCACCAACAGCAGCAACACAAAGAACTTCGTTAACCTCACAAAATGTTGTCAATCCCTTGGTCAAAAAATTTACTGACTGTAAATAGCAACAATATTCTCCCAGTCACTGATTATGTTTTCAAATAGCAAACTATCACATAGTTAAAGGACACTTCAAGCAAGTCCATGGCAGATGCACTGATTGCAATGTTCATACACGTGAAGAGATCATATCTGACAGTGGCTCATAATATGCAAGTGACATTTATGAGCAAAACATGTCAAATGGGGCAAAGAGCATGTGACAGCAGCATCATATAATCACAGATCCAAGAGTTTTCCTGAACAAATGGCTTGTATCTTTAAAGCACCTATCATGAAGTGCAGCGTGACAAAACAGGATCTTCTCCTCCTCTTCGATACTCTAGAGCCACATCCCTGGATATGGGTTTACCATCACCCAGATCATATTTTCAAGGCATGTTCGGACAATCTTGCCAAGTTATTACCTATTCAGGTTCTCAGAGATACAGGCCAAACTAGTACAACTAGGGATCGGCAATCAACAATGGCCAAGTCAGCCACACCCTCATCCCATGAACAATTTTTTAAAAATGCTCAAATTAACAGATTGAAAATTGTACATGACCAACATGGAGGTGCAGAGTTATTGAATCTGCATGTCGGTGTTATGGACTAGGCCAGACCACTCAAAACATTCTTAAAGCAGGCAGCCCAGAGCATAATTTTGCAATTTGTTTCACTAAGTGTACAATGAAAATTACCCGGATTAAGTTAGCAAGGTTGAATACCAGGTTTAAAACAGACAAAAACTTTATTCACAAAATTTCACAATGAAACATGAAGAACAGAATGAAGAACCCTTACAGAACTCAGTCTATCCAAACTAGACTTAAGTATGCTGTTCCAAATATACACAGTCCCAATAAGCAAAGCCCCTCTAAAACACAGTATCAAAAAGGGTCAGATGCTTACAGGTTGAAGTTCGAAGGGCAGAGGAGAGTGTTTCCACACAGCTCACTGTTGAACTCCCAATCAGTTCTGGGCCAAACTAAACTGCTCAGCTAGAGAGCTGACCAAGTCACTTCTAAAACACGACCACTTTGGCTTTATGACTCAGCTGTTTATATATAAACAAAAGGTCTCTCAAAATCCTTTTTATCTCTGTCCCAAACCAGTCTGATTGGAGCCCGGCCTGGTTTATTACTCATCTGGAAAAGAAAATCAACAACAGAGTTTCATTGAGCCAAGGAACAGCTTTTAGAAAAAAGGACTAGCTTTGCGACAGTCAGACATCAGGTCAGAGTCAGACATCCTCTCCAAGGAACATGGTTATTGCAGAGGTACTCAATGTGTACAGTGAGCCCAGATCCTGCAAGTTATAACATCAATCACAACAATATTAAGGAGCAACCGAGAGAACAATATTACACTCCAATATGCACATATTACACACAAAAATAAGCTTGAATAACAAAACTGTGAAAGACCATCATGACAAGAAACAAAAGACCTACAAACACAAGACTCCCACACACCTATGCGCTGAGAACAGCCAAATACAAAGTCTAACCTCTGGAAGCTTATGCCATCACAAGATTTGAAAGGATTTTCAAATCAATGATGCACTGTCCAGACTCCTACACTAGAGTCTAGGTTAGAGTGGTGCTGGAAAAGCACAGCAGGTCAGGTAGCATCTGAGGAGCATCTGCTGTGC
The DNA here is from genome assembly GCF_047496795.1 of Chiloscyllium punctatum. Classification (NCBI taxonomy): domain Eukaryota; kingdom Metazoa; phylum Chordata; class Chondrichthyes; order Orectolobiformes; family Hemiscylliidae; genus Chiloscyllium; species Chiloscyllium punctatum. The sequence goes on from NC_092745.1 coordinate 58,774,499, forward strand.
TTTGCCAGCACCACTCTAATCTAGACTCTGGTTTCCAGCATCTGCAGTCCTCACTTTTGCCCAGACTCCTACACTAATGAGTCTTTCAATTATTGTTCCTGTGCTAACACTTTTGGAACAACCAAGATGCATATATATTTGCATTTTCAGTGTTTATACTAATCTTGTAAAAATGGGGATGTTGTGTTCTTATTCTAAGAGCAATGTGGCTTTAAGAGAATCATATGTTAATTAGCCAAGACCAACTGTCACGTGCAGTTCAATAAGCAGCATGGGAGCTGGAGGTTGCACAATTGTCCAGCTGCAGCAGCAGGTTATATTCTAAGTAGTTAATAAACCTGTTAGAGCTTTACAAGTGAACTTAGTTTGCTCTACACGATCTGTATATAGCAATAATACATAAAACACAGTGGTAGACACAAGGCCATCTATCTCATTCTGATATGAAAACAGCTCTAAATTAATTATGATCTGAAAGGCATAATTCACATTTAAACTGTCATGACATTGTTAACTTGGTTTTCCTTGAATTTCACAACTTGCTTTACAAAATTTCAGATTTAAAGCAACTCATCCACCAGCAAAGGGCTCAGTATGTCTCATCTTTTAATTTCTGAACAAAATACACAAATTGTCTCTGCCATCTGATTGCCTGAAAGAAACCGTCCTTAATGTACACAGACCAGACGACAGAAGCGAATCAAATTTCCATTTCAATGAGGTATGACCAAGGTATCTGCCTGAACTCACCAGGCTGCAAGCTGACCAGCTTTCCTGTTACCCATTCCCACCAGTTCAAAAATAGCTGGTTAAACAGGGCATGCATAATGATTTTCATCCAAGTAATATGATAAAGCTAGAGAGTTAACTAACAAAACAACTATCCCCTCTATTAACAAACATGTGTTAAAAAAAATTACTAATGCATATGCACACATCAATTACTGTTGAAGCAACAACTTGCATGAATTATGCCTTTAATGCAATGGGACATCTTAAGATTTTATAAAAACAATCACAAAATAAACTCATGAATTCAATGTTAAATTGAATACATTTACCTTTGTATTTTATAATTTGTGGAAACTGTTAAGCAATGTGATTATCTAATTCCTTAACTTAACCCAAGTATGTAAACATATGCGCAGCTTACTGTGTTACTATGGAGACAAGCAAACAGAAGGTAACTAGGTACTTCCCCACAACCTTTGTCATAGCAGTACAAAATGCTCTTTCAGGAAATAGGTGATTGTTTGTTTGCACATGAAGTATCTTTTTCCAAACCCAAATATTTACATGTAGAATAGCAATCGGGTGCTCTGGATAGACTAATGAGATTCATGTTTCAGGTCAGTCCTCTCACTATTGTTGCCTTGCCTTAAGATATAGGAGCAGAAATTAGGCCATTCTGCCCATTGAGTCTGCTCTACCATTCAAGCATGGCTGATAGGTTTCTCAACCCCATTCTCCCACCTTCTCCCAGTAATCTTTGATCCCCTTAACAATCAAGAAGCTATTTATCTCTGTCTTAAATATACTCAATGACCTGGCCTCCACAGCTTCCTGTTGCAACAAATTCCATTGATTCACCACCAAGAAGTTTCTCCTCATCTCCATTCTCAAGGGTTTGCCCTTTACCCTAAGGCTATGCCCTCAGTCCCTAGTCTCTCCTGCTAATGGATTCATCTTCCCAGCGTCGACTCTATCCAGGCCTTTCAGTATTCTCTAAGTTTCAATTAGATCCCCCCCACCCCATCCTTCTAAATTCCACTGAGTAAATACCCAGAGTCCTCAAAACTTTGCTCCTATGTTAAGCCTTTCATTCCTGGGATCATTCTCGTAAACCTCCTCTGGACCTGCTCCAGGGCCAGTCCATCCTTCATGAGACATGGGGCCCAAAATTGCTCACAATATTCTAAATGTGGTCTGACCAGAACCTTAGAAACCCTGCTTTTATGTTCGAGTCCTCTCGAAATAAATGCCAATATTATATTCGCCTTCCTTACTACCAACACAACCTGCAAGTTAACCTTATGTGAATCCTGGACTAGGACTCCTGGTTCCTTTGCACTTGAGATTTCTGATTTTTTCCCCACTTAGACAATAGTCTATGCCTCAATTCTTCCTACCACAGTGCATGACCTCACACCTTCCCACATTGTATTCCATCTGCCCCTTCTTTATCCACTCTCCTCAGCTGTCTAAATGCTTCTGCAGCCTCCCTGCCTCTTCAATGTTACCTATCCTGATACCTATCTTTGTATCATCAGCAAACCTAGTCAGAATACCCTCAGTTGCTTCAACTAGATTGTTAATCTATAAAGTAAAAAATTGTGGTCCCAACACTGACTGTTGCAGAACACCACCAGTCACAGGCTGCCATCCTGAGAAAGACCCTTTTATTCCCACACTCTGGCTGTCTGGCAGAAAGTAATCTTCTATCCACGTTAGTAGCTTGCCTCTAACACCATGGGCTCTCATCTTACTCGGCAGCCTCCTGTGCGGCACTTGTTAAAGGCCTTCTGGAAGCCCAAGTAGACAACATCCATTGCCTCTCCTTTGTCCAACCGGCTCATTATCTCCACAAAGAATTCTAACATTTGTCAGATATGACTTCCCCTTGATGAAAACCATACTTACTTTACCCTATGTGCTTCCAAGTATTCACAGATCTGATCCTTCACATTGGACTCCAAAATCTTAACCATCCTCTGCTACGTTTATATGGGCAGCAGGATTGCTCAGTGGTTAGCACTGCTGCCTCACAGCAGAAGGGACCTGGGCTCGATTCCAGCCTCGGGTGACTGTCTGTGTGGAGTTTGCACATTCTCCCAGTGTCTGCGTGGGTTTCCTCCGGGTGCTCTGATTTCGTCCCACAGTCCAAAGATGTGCAGGACAGGTGAATTGGTCAAGCTAAACTGCCCATAGTGTTAGGTGCATTAGTCAGAGGGAAATGGGACTGGATGGGTTACTGTTTGGGAGGGTTGGTGTGGACTTGCTGGGCCAAATGGCCTGTTTCCACACTGTATGGAATCTAAAAAAAAACCCTTCTTAATCAGGGGGGGATTACATTAGTGATTTTCCAGTCCTCTAGGACCTTCCCTGACTCCAGTAATACCTGAAAGATCACCACTAAAGCCTCCAGTATCTAACTATCTCCTTCAGAACTCTGGTCAGTTCTGTAGTCCATCTGGTCAGGGATTTTTATCCACTTTCAGACTTTTCAGTTTTTCTAGCACATTACTCTTGGTGATGGCCATCACATACACCTCTGCCACTGGCTCTCTTGAATTTTTGGGATGTTATTTGCCTTCCGCCGTGAAGACTGACACAAAGTATTTGCTCAGATCCTCTACCATTTCTTTATTGCCTATTACTACCACTTCAGTGAGATTTTCCAGTGGCCCATGGTCTGCTTTTACCTCTCTTTTGCTCTATATATGTACAGAAACTCTTGGAATGTTTTTTATATTACTGGCTATCTCACCCTCATATTTATTCCTTTCCCTCCTTATTTCATTTTTACTTTTTCTCTGTTGGTCTTTGTAGGCTTCCCAGTGTCCTTCACTGCATTACATGTTTTCCCTTTTGCAATTACGCAGTCCCTGACTTCCCTGGTCAGCCATGGTTGGCCCGTCCTCCCTTTAATATGCTTCTTTTTCCTCGAGGTTAATTTTTGCCATCTCTCCTGAATTACTCCCAGAAAATTCTGCCATTGCTGTTCCACTGTCTTCCCTGCTAGGTTCCTCTCCCAGTCAATTCTGGCTAGCTCTTCCCTCATGCCTTTGTAGTTATGATGTGGTTGGCTAATAGGAAACAAAGGGTAGTGATTAACGGCTCCATTTCGGAATGGCAGGCAGTGACCAGTGGGGTACCGCAGGGATCCGTGCTGGGACCGCAGCTTTTTACAATATATGTAAATGATATAGAAGATGGTATCAGCAATAACATTAGCAAATTTGCTGATGATACAAAGCTGGGTGGTAGGGTGAAATGTGATGAGGATGTTAGGAGATTACAGGGTGACCTGGACAAGTTAGGTGAGTGGGCAGATGCATGGCAGATGCAGTTTAATGTGGATAAATGTCTGGTTATCCACTTTGGTGGCAAGAACAGGAAGGCAGATTACTACCTCAATGGTATCAAATTAGGTAAAGGGGCTGTTCAGAGAGATCTGGGTGTTCTTGTCCACCAGTCAATGAAGGCAAGCATGCAGGTACAGCAGGTCGTGAAGAAGGCTAATAGCATGCTGGCCTTCATAACAAGAGGAATTGAGTATAGAAGCAAAGAGGTGCTTCTGCAGCTGTACAGGGCCCTTGTGAGACCACACCTGGAGTACTGTGTACAGTTCTGGTCTCCAAATTTGAGGAAAGACATTCTGGCTATTGAGGGAGTGCAGCGTAGGTTCACGAGGTCAATTCCTGGAATGGCAGGATTGCCTTACACGGAAAGACTGAAGCGACTGGGCTTGTATACCCTTGAGTTTAGAAGACTGAGAGGGGATCTGATTGAAACGTATAGGATTATGAAAGGATTGGACACTCTGGCAGGAGGAAACATATTTCCGCTGATGGGGGAGTGCCGAACCAGAGGACACAACTTAAAAATACGGGGTAGACCATTTAGGACAGAGATGAGGAGAAACTACTTCACCCAGAGAGTGGTGGCTGTGTGGAATGCTCTGCCCCAGAGGGCAGTGGAGGCCCAGTCTCTGGATTCATTTAAGAAAGAATTGGATAGAGCTTTTAAAGATAGTGGAGTCAAGGGTTATGGAGATAAGGCTGGAACAGGATACTGATTGGGAATGATCAGCCATGATCATATTGAATGGCGGTGCAGGCTCGAAGGGCTGAATGGCCTACTCCTGCATCTATTGTCTATTGATCCAGTGTTGGACTGGGGGGTTGGACAAAATTTGCTTTCGTAGTTGCCTTTATTCCACTCAATGATAATACCACTGCATCTGATTCTATCTTTTCCTTCTCAAACTATAAAGTAAATTCTACGATATAATGGTCACTGTATCCTCAGGGTTCTTTCACGTTAAGCTTCCTTATCAAGACTGCCTCATTGCACAGCACTAAATTAAGAACTACCTGTGTCTTCATGGGATCCACCACAAGCTGCTCCAAAAAGCCATCTCATAGACATTCCACAAAGTCCTTTTCTTGTGATCCACTACTAACCTGATTTTCCCAGTCCTACATTTGAAATTCCCATGATGGCTGTAACTTTGTCTTTATTTCAAGCCTTTTCTATCTCCTTTATATCTTATGCCCCAAATCCTGACGACTCTTTGGAGGCCTTTACATAATGGTAAATAACTCCCATTATGTTTTTTTTAAACCTTTGTGGTTTCTCAAACAAAGGTTGACAAAAACGAAATTTTACCCACACAAATTCACATCATCTGACCCTATGTTATTCCTTACTATCGATTTAATTTCAATTCTTACTAAAAAGGCTAACCCATGCCCTCTGCCTGTCTGTCTTTTTGATAAAATGTATATCTGTGGTTATTTCGCTCCCAGTCTTGATCCCCTTGCAGTCATGCCTCCATGATGCCCACCACATCATAGCTGCCAATTTCAAGGTGCACCACAAGTTCATTTACTTTTTTTCATATTCGGTGTGCATTAGACACAACACTTTCAGTCCGTCTTTTCATTGTCACCCCTTTCGTCAATGTGCTTGAAGTTAGATTTCTAACCCTTTGCAAACAATCTGTCCAACTGTGTGTTCTGGAGACTTTAATAACCTCTCCAGAGTTCATGTTGCTTTTCATTTTTTTCATATTTTCCCAAGTAGCTGAATTTACCCTTGCACGTTAACCTGCTGCTTTGTTTCCGAGGTGGAAACCATTCCAACGGTACAGATCCCTCCAATGCAGATGACAATGCCCTGTGAAATGGAACCCCTTTTCCCCGAACCACTCCTTTAGCCACGTGTTTACTTCCCTTATTCTCGCCAATTTGCACTTGGCTCGAGTAGTATTCCAGAGATTATAACCCTTGAGGACCTATTCTTTAACCGAGCTCTCAGTTCCTGATAATCCCCAAACAGGTTCTCTTTCCTCATCTTGCCTGTGTCGTTTGTCCTGATGTGGACCTCAACAGCTGGCTCCTCCTCCACTCTATGTGATATCCTTTCAAGCCAGTCAGAGATGTCCCTCACCCTGGCAACAGGTAGGCAACAAACCATGTCAGACTCTCAATCCTGTTTACAAAGGATGCTATCTATTCCCCTAATTATAGAATCCCCTACAACTAATACTTGTCTTTTTTATCCCCCTCTTGAATGGCCTCCTGCATCACGGTGTCGTGATTAGCTGGCACATCCTCCCTACAGCCCTGTTACTCATCCACACAAGGAGCAAGTACCTTGCATCTGTTTGACAAGGTCAATGGCTGAGCTGAGGCCCGATTTGCAGAATGTTTGCAGCATTTTCTGGCTTTCCATTTTTCAGATTTCCATTTCAAGAGTTTTAAGAAAAGCAAACCTCTTCAGACTTGCAATTTATTTTTAACTGATGGAGTTGCTTAATGTCATCAAACTTGCTTCAGGTGAGTGTCCATAGTGGTTTTCCAGACGACGATCAACACAGTTCCAGATTCCTGTAATCTTGAGGATGGATATCTCGTTCTATACTACAGCAGAGAAAGGGGCAATCAGACAAGAATGGGAAACTGCACAAATGATGAGGTCAAATCTCTTCCCATAATCATCCAATAAACAAGTGCTGGTAATGTAGCTGCAGCAATGAGGAAAACTGATCAAAGGTCAACTACTTTTGCCACTCACATTACTTTGTGAAGAATCATCATCAGAACTTGTGAAATCACCTTCCTACTCCTGTGGATATGCCCATGACCAATTCATAGCAAAAATGACAGGAGATGGGAGAATGTTGAAGTCAAAAAGTGTGATCAAAGTTTGGGAGAAGATTTGTAGCTCGGGTGCTCGTTCTTGTTGTTCTGTTCACCGAGCTGGGAATTTGTGTTGCAGACGTTTCGTCCCCTGTCTAGGTGACATCCTCAGTGCTTGGGAGCCTCCTGTGAAGCGCTTCTGTGATCTTTCCTCCAGCATTTGTAGTGGTTTGAATCTGCCGCTTCCGGTTGTCAGTTCCAGCTGTCCGCTGCAATGGCTGGTATATTGGGTCCAGGTCGACGTGCTTTTTGATTGAATCTGTGGATGAGTGCTCTCAGACAACAACTCACCAGACGAAGGACCCGATACCCAGCATGAGCAAAACCAATGTAGTGTACAAAATCCCATGCAAGGACTGCACAAAACACTACATAGGACAAACAGGAAGACAGCTAATGATCCACATCCATGAACACCAACTAGCCACGAAACGACACGACCAGCTGTCCTTAGTAGCCACAAACTCAGATGACAAGCAACATGAGTTCGACTGGGACAATACTACTATTATAGGACAAGCCAAACAGAGAACAGCCAGGGAATTCCTAGAGCCATGGCACTCATCCACAGATTCAAATCAATAAGCACATCGACCTGGACCCAATATACCGGCCACTGCAGTGGACAGCTGGAACTGACAACCGGAACTGACAACCGGAAGCGGCAGATTCAAACCACGACAAATGCCGGAGGAAAGATCACAGAAGCGCTTCACAGGAGGCTCCCAAGCACTGAGGATGTCACCTAGACAGGGGACAAAACGTCTGCAACATAAATTCCCAGCTCGGCGAACAGAACTACATCAAAAAGTGTGACTCAATCGCCACCATCTGCAGTCCTCACTTTTTCCTAGATGGGAGAATGTTGTTTGTCATGTTAATTTCAATTGGTGCATATCCCAGGGATACCGGAGAGGGGAAAAAGGTAGCAATACAGTTGTAAAATAATCTTTATTTTATCATCTATTCTATCACCTTAGTCTTGCTTATAGCGGAGCAGAAAATAAAGCACAATTTCTAACTTATTTCAACTTAAAAGATGCGTTTCTATAGGTACTTTGATACTTGAACACTGCTGCAAAGTAACAATCAATTTTGCAGTACAAAGTGTACATAAGTTACAGTTTAACTATTATGGGTGTGGTTAGAAATTCAAAATTCATTAGCAATTGGGTACTGCCTGGGGGAAATATTAGAATCTCACTTGATAGGATGAACTCTGATCTGCCAGAATAACTTCCTCAACTGTAATTATCCTGCAATCCATTAAACCAAATTGGAATTTTAAAATTATGCTCTGAAATGGCATCTGATGCAGCCAACACCCTTGGAGATGGTAACAGTATATTCTAAGGTATTCCTTCAGGTTGAACAACTTATATCACATGATCAACATGTTTGTTTAGGAACAGATAATTGCGAGAGCGGAGTCTCCTCCACTTCTACTTTCTCAATCTCCATAATTGCCTTATTGACTGTCACGAACTCTTGTCCTTGATCAGGTACCAAACTAAATCCAACATTAAATAAATAACAAGACTACTTCCTGGCAGCTCAGCCATCAGTCCAATAAATGTGAGCGAAAGTCCTTGCAGGCACATTCATTGAAACCTTGGATCAGGCAGGTGTTCATGAAGTGCCACATTTCATTGGCGTCCCATTTCGCCTCCTCAGTCGAAGCAAAATGCTCAGAGACACAGTCTAGTTTTACCTCCTTCATCTTTATTCCTGGCCCTGGAGGGAGAGAGAACAATCGCCCATGTGCACAGGGACAAGAGTTCACAGTCGTCTCTGGAATAACAGTTTATCAATGAATTATACAGTTATCTTACAGTGAGCAGCATCCAGATAAGGTAACATACATATTGATTGTGTGACTGTTACAATCAGCAAGCATCAATGGTAAAGATTAAGCCATCTGCTGTGACAAAATGAACGTTCTTAACCTTAACTGGCTTCACACAATGAATACTTTTCACCTTGTTAAACCGACATACTGAATGGCTCCACATAATGAATGTTTCAATCAGAGTGGTGCTGAAAAAGCACAGGTGGTCAGGCAGCATCCAAGGAGCAGGAAAATCGATGTTTCGGGCAAAAGCCCTTCATCAGGAATCTGATGAAGGGCTTTTGTCCGAAACGTTAATTTTCCTGCTCCTTGGCTGCTGCCTGACCTGCTGTGCTTATCCAGCACCACTCTGATCGAAACTCTGGTTTTTGGCATCTGCAGGGCGGCACGGTGGCACAGTGGTTAGCACTGCTGCCTCACAGCACCAGAGACCTGGGTTCAATTCCTGCCTCAGGCGACTGACTGTGTGGAGTTTGCACGTTCTCCCTGTGTCTGCATGGGTTTCCTCCGGGTGCTCCGGTTTCCTCCCACAGTCCAAAGATGTGCAGGTCAGGTGAATTGGCCATGCTAAATTGCCCGTAGTGTTAGGTAAGGGGTAGATGTAGGGGTATGGGTGGGTTGCGCTTTGGCGGGGCGGTGTGGACTTGTTGGGCCGAAGGGCCTGTTTCCATACTGTAAGTAATCTAAAAACTTCAGTCCTCACTTTTTTCCACATAATGAATGCTTTTCCACCTTGTTAATCCATTACCCTTGCCTCCAGCACACCATTGTTAATTGCATGTTCTTATTTGATCCAAGTCATGCTAGGCTGAACCTTTTGTTTCACAAAACTCAGAACTTAATTTTTTCCCTGACTGCTTATACCTTATACACATTCTCACCACGAACTCACTCATGACCTACCCAGCAATCTTAACAGCATTTGATGAATCATTGTACTGATTATATTTGAATTCATCTATCTGGTGTGTGGTCATTATATCAATAAAAGTTCTATTTACCCAAGTGAAATGACCTGGTTAAGGTAAATAGGAAATAGTCAGCAACACTCTAATATATTTGACTGTTTGTGAATGTTACCCATCGTAATAAACATTTCAATTACTAAAATTACCACAGTTTTGAAAGATTAATTAAAAACTACTCCCCCAACTAATCAACTACTTGTTTTCCCCTGAGAGCACAGTTGGATTTTTCTCAAAACATGCACCCTGGAACCGCAGACTGGACTAGATGGATATTTCTTCTGGATGCTGCTGTCCGTCTCTGGGTCATCCTCATGCTTAATCTTTTACTTATTGCTGCCTGTCTTCAAAATAAATTTCTCTCTAAGAGCAGCACAGAGGAAGGTTCAAAGGTGAGTTGGACTGGCAGATCAAATTCAGGTTACAATTCCAGAGAGTAAGGAGCAGCAGTTGAAGATTAAACCGAAATTTTGCAGTGAAGGAAAAGCCAGTACATATAAACTGCAGTGAGAGGAAAAATATGGGGGAGTGCCAGTGATATACAGCCAGGAGAAACAGCGATGTGGAGCAAAGTTATGGTTAAATTTAAATAAATTAAGTAAATTTAAAATATGATGCATTGGGGCGAAGAGAAAAGGTGGAGGAATAGTAGGTTAGGTAAGTCCAGAAATACTGGACAATTGGAATGTTAACAGAGCATGTTAGATTGAAAACAAATTATGAGAGCATTGGAGAAATCAAGTCTGGTGATGACAAGGTGAGATTAAAGTGGAGGGAAGCATCGTAGCAGAACTAACCTGCCTGTGTGATGAACAGATAATTAGGGCAAATGCTGAATTCAAGATTAAGCAGGATTGGGAACACTCTGGTTTAGTCTGAGACTGGAAATGAGGAGGAGCATAGTGCAGTGGTTGGGGGAGCAGAATTTACAAACAGACTTATCAATTTGTATGGTCATCAGGAATTTGGATGTTCAGGGGTTGCGTTTTCTCCAAACTGTTAATGTGAACTTGTGTATTTTATCACTGGAATGAGGCAGAAAAGTTAATATCAACAACATCAGGGCAGAGCTGCTGAAAGGAGTCCCTCACCTTTTCAGTACATATGCTTTCCAACTGCAATTCATGCTAGCCACAACAGTTTGTGAAATATTTACCTTTGGGATATGGGCATCACTGGCTGGACCAGTGGACCTGCCCGTTCAAGCACTTAAGATGATGGTACAGTTGAGAAAATCTTTGCTCCATGTCAAATTTAACAATTGTTTCTGATTCAGAACAAACATTTCATAGTATGTGCTGATATGACCAGATGTTGCGATGTGGGATAGATAATGGAGTAATCGCTCAGCATAAGTCAGCCTTCACCAGGAAGGGCTTTTGCCCAAAACTTCGATTTTCCTGCTCCTCTGATGCTGTCTGAACTGCTGTGCTTCTCCAGCACATGTACAATTCAGCTCCTCGAGTTTGTTTTCAATAAGGTCATGGCTGATCGGATTGTCCTCAACTCCACTTTCCTGTCTTTTCCCCATTATATGGTACCCTCTGGTCTAGACTCTCCCAGAAGGGGCAACAACTTCTCTGCATCTTCCCTGTCAAGTTCCCTCAGAATTTGTATGTTTCAATAAGGTTGCCTCTCATTCTTCTAAATTCTAATGATTATGGGCCCAGCCTACTCAGCTTCTCCTCACAACATGATCCGTCCATGTCTGGGACCAGCCTGGTTAACCTTCTGTGGACTACCTCCAATACCTGTATATCTTTCCTTAGATAAGGGGACCAAAACTGTTCAGTTTTCCAGCTGTGGCCTGACTAGTACCTTGTACAGTTTCAGCAAAACCTCCCTAACCCTAACTTTTGAAATTAAGACCAATATTCCATCTGCTTTCTCTAATACCTGAAATTAGATGCTTACTTTTGTGATTCATGGATGAGGACTCCCAAATCCCTCTGTCTGTTGGCCTTGTGCAATCTTTCTCCATTTAAATAATATTCAGTTCCTCCACTCATCCCAACCTAGAGGTTCAGGCACATAGTTTTTTTGAAATTTGCATCACGGGTAGACAGAGTAATTAAAAAGGTATTTAGCACACCTGCCTTCATTGCTCAGACCATTGAATATCAGAGTTGGGATGTCATGTTAAAGTTGTACAAGATGTTGATGGGACCACTTTCGTGAATAGTTCTGGTCGCCCTACTATAGGAAGGATATAATTAAATTGGAGGGGGTTCAGAGAAGATTTGCAAGGATGTTGCTGAGACTGGGGGGTTTGAACTATGTGGTGAGGCTGGGACTTTTTTTTCCCCATTGGAGTGTAAAAGTTTGAGGGGTGACCTTAGAGAGGTTTATAAAATCATGAGGGGCATAGATAAGGTGAATAACAAAGGTCTTTTCCCTAGAGTAGGAAAGTTCAAAACTAGAGGGCATTTTCTTTTAAGGTGAGCGGAAAAAAATTTAAAAGGGACCCTAGGGGCAAGTTTTTCATACAGAGAGTGGTTCGTACGTAGAATGAACTGCCCGAGGAAGTGGTATATACAGGTACAATTACAACATTTAAAAGACATTTGGACAGGTGCATGAACAGAAAATGTTTGCAGGGATAATGGGCCAAACACTGGCAAGTGCGAATAGTTTAACATAGGAAGCCTGGTCGGCAGGGACAAGTTGGACGAAAGGGTCTGTTTCCGTGCTATATGACTATGATTTATGGCATGAGGGGCATGGATAGGGTAAATGGACAAGATCTTTTCCCTGGCGTGAGGGAGCCCAGCAGTAGAGAGAATAGGTTTAGGGTGAGAGGGGAAAAAATGTAAAAGGGACCTAATCGACAACTTTTTCACGCAGAGGATGGTGTGTGCGTCTGTGTGTATAGAATGTACTGCCAGAGGAAGTGGTGGAGGCTGGTACAATTGCAACATTTAAGAGGCATCTGGATGAATATGAATAGGAAGGGTTTAGAGAGATATGTGTCAAGTGCTGGCAAATGGGACTAGATTAGTTTAGGAGATCTGGTCGGCATGGCCGAGTTGGACCGAAGGGTCTGTTTCCATGCTGGACATTTCTATGTCGCTGATCACTATCTCCTATGTGATTCTCCGACTGATATTGGATCCACAATGCCCACCTCATTTTCAATGATGAGGTCCAAAAAAATGCATCCTTCACTTTTTGGACTGGAAGCATTCTCCCAAACACAAATCAAAGAACACTTGCTCCTCCCATCTTTTACATTACCTGAATCCCAGTGTATATTTCAGTAATTCATGTCCTCCATTATAACTACTATACTGTTGGCATTTCTTGCTAATTTTCCTTCAGATTTGTTCTTCTAAATCTTTTTCAGTAGTTCGTGGCGTGTAGACTACACAATGAAACGTAACTATACCCTTTCTAAGCCGTAGCTCTAGCCAAATTGACACTGTCCTTGAACCCTTGGAGATACCGTACCTACTCATGTATAGGTCGAATTCTGAAGACAGTTTTTTAATGCTGAAATTAGGGGGCTAACTAATACATGAGGTATTGTTTTGAAGGGGATGAAATTCATACTTGATATGGATCAAAAAACGGACAAGCAGATCTCTACATTAGCATATATATAAAATAAACAACAAGACGAAGAAGAATTTTGGCCATTATTGAGATATATCTACAAAATAACTGTCTCCAGTCTGCCTGCTACAGTAGAAAGGTACAGTTGTCCCCCCATACCCGTGGGGGATATGTTCCAAGACCTACCACGGGAGCCGGAAACCATGGATAGGTGTGCACCCGTTGACTTAAATGGGAAATTTATCTTCCTGGAAGGCCTCCCTTCCAGGTTCTGGAACATTCTCTGTAATATGTTCAGGCTGCAATAAACCGTGGGTAACAAATGTGGAGACAGACTCCTTGAATACATCTGTTGCCCTGTATCATTGTACCATTACAGTATTTCTGAAAACCTGGAGCAGAGCATAATGGCAGGCAGACTGGAAGACCTGGAATGCAGCAGTACCCCAGTAGACTGGAAAGCCGGAGCGGAGTCCAACGGGCAGGCACACTGACTCATAGAATGTTGATCTGTAACTGTGAAGAACAAGGGTCAACTTATACATGAGATTATGGAAAATACAAGATTTTTTGGCCAAAATAAGGGATATACTTATACATGAGTGACATATACATAAATGTATGTGATATTTTGTTTTTGTCGCAATGCAAATGTTTCTTTAACCACCACTGCTAGCCTTTCTTTTCTTGCCTTTCTTAAAAGCATATACCAGAATACAGGTTAACTCTAATTTTACTTCCTTCTTTTCTCCCACTCCAACTTTAATCAGTTAACTTTCTATTTTCTACGCTAGTGCTAGCTGTGTCTCTAAATATTTATAATGTGGAGGTGCCAGTGCTGGAGTGAGGTGGACAAAGTTAAAAATCACAACACCAGATTACAGTCCAACCGGGTTTATTTGGAAATACAAGTTTTTGGGGTGCTGCTCCTTTGCAGGTAGCTACTGGGGCAGGATCATAGGATACAGAATTTATACTAAAAGATCAAAGTGTCATACATGTTCTGGGATTTACATATTACATCTCCATTCTAAATGATTAAAGACTTAACAGCAATCCAGGTTTGTTTAATACTTCACATCAGTTGTATGACACTTTGTTCTTTTCCTATAAATTCATTGTCCTATGATTCTGCCCCACAAGCTACCTGACAAAACAGCAGAGCCCCAAAAACTTGTACTTCTAAATAAACCTGTTGAACAAAAACCTGGTGTTGTATGGTTTTTAACTTTATCTAAATATTTAGTGAACCCTTGTATTCTTCTCCACAAGGGTTCCCACACTTTTACTATGTTAGTTCAAAGCTCTCCTAATGACACAAGGAAAACACTCCCAGGGAACTCAGTCACAGCTCTGTTCATGTGCAGTCTGTCCAGCTTGTAAAAGTGCCATCTTCCCTAGAGCCTCTTCCAGTGTGCCAAGGATCTAAAGTCCTCCTTCTGCACAAACCTTCCAGCTATATGCCTTATCCTATTTTTGTATCTTCTTGCACGTGTTACTGAGAGATCTGGAGATTGCTACATATGAGGTCCTGCTTGCTGACTTTCCACCTAGCCCCTAAATTCTGATTTCAGGACCACATGATTTTTACTATCTAAGTCACTGCTACCAGTAGGATCCACAACGTTTGATTGTTTGCAGTGAGGGTGAACAATGTCCTTTTGCTTCTCTGTAACATCCTTGACCATGGTATCAGAAAGACAACATACCATTCTTGAGTCATGTTGATGGCCACAGAATTGCCTGTCATCCCATTAATAATGAATTCCCTATCTCTACTGCACATCCTTTCTTCTTTCTCCACCTGTACAATTGGGCTGCATGAGGTTCCAAAATAGAAAACTGATTTGTGAACAGGATCCAAGTTCTACCCGCCTGTTTCTCTGACTGCGTAGCGGTCACCCATTCCCCTCATCCCTCCTTTCAGCTATGGTATGACCACCTCTATCCATATAACATACAAGCTCACAGATATGCCAGTGTCTCCAGCCACCATTTGAGCTCCAAAACCCAGAACACAAACACTATTGGCTACCTGAGCAAGTCAGAGAACGCAGCTTCCAAATTACTCACCTGATTACTGCAGAAATTTGGGCACCACAGTCTTAGGTTAATGGGCAAAAAAACTAAGTTGTTTAAACTCATAATAGCTACCTTAAGAATCCTGGTGGAAACATGCGCATTTACTTGTATCATGCCTTAGTTAATCCTATTGGTGAAAACTCCATTCTGAAATAATGTTGTCAAGCAACCTCCACATGTGGACAACAATTGGTTAAGTTACGCAACTACCAACTGTGTTTATGGAATTATGTGAAGAGCTAAGAGGTTAAGGCAGCGTTGAGTATGCTTGCCTTCATTGCTCAGACCTTTTCAGCACAGGAGTTGGGACGTTATGTTAAGGTTGTACAAGTAGTAGATGAGGACTCGTCTGGAGTACTGTGCCCACTTCTGATTTCCCTGTTTTAGGAAGGATATTATTAAGCTTGGGAGGGTTCAGAAGAGATTTATCATGATCTTGCCAGAAATGGAGGGCTTGAGTTCCAAGGACAGGCTGGATAGGCTGGGGCATTTTTCATTACAGCATAGGAGTTTGGGAGGTAAACTCATAGAAACACAGAAAATAGATGCATGAGTAGGCCATTTGGCCTTTCAAGCCTGCACAACCATTCAATATGATCACGGCTGATCATACAATCTCAGTATCCTATTCCCACCCTCTCCCCATACCACTTATCCCTTTAGCTGCAAGGGCCACATCCAGCTCCCTCTTGAATATATCTAATGAACTGGCCCTAACAGTTTCCTATGGGAGACAATTTCACAGGTTCACAATTTAGTGAAGAAATTCATCCTCATCTCAGTCCTGAATAGCTTACCACTTATTCTTAGACTGTGACCTCCTGTTCTGGACTTCCCCAATACTGTGAGTGTTCTTTCGATGTCTAACCTGTTGAGTCCCATCAGGGTTTTGTACTTTTCTATGAAATACCACTTCATTCTTCTAAGTTCAAGCAAATATAAGTTCAGTCAACCCAGTCTTTCCTCATATGTCAGTCCTGCCATCCCAGCAATCAGTCTGATGAACTTTCACTGGACTTCCCCTATAGGAAGAATGCCTTTCCTCAGACTAGGAGACAAAAACTGCATACAATACTCAAGGTGTGGCCTCACCAAGGCCCTGTATAACTGCTGCAAGTCATCCTTGCCCCAATACTCAAATCCGCTCGTTATGAAGGAGAACATGTCATTAGCTTTCCTAAACATCTGCTGCACCTGCATGCCAATTTTCAGTGACTATTCCACCATGACACCCAGGTCTCATGGCACTTGACCTTTTCCTAAACTGCCAAGATTCAGATAATAATCTACCTTCCTGCTTTTGTGACCAAAGTGGATAACCTCATATCTATCCGCATTATATTACATTTGCCAATTATTTGTGTACTTAGCCAGTCTGTCCTGCAGCCTCTTAGCATCCTCATCACAGCACACAGTGCCACCCAGCTTAGTGCCAGCTCCAAATTTGGATATGGCGTTCACTTCCTTGGTCCAAATCATTAAAAGTACATTGTGAACAGCTAAGGTCCCAGCACTGAACCCTGCAGAACCCCACTAACTGCCACTCTGTAAAAGGATCTGTTTACTCCAAATCTCTGCTTCCTGGCCGACAACCAGTTCTCTTGTGTGGAGCTTTGTAGAAAGCCTTTTGAAAGTCCAGACACACATCTATTGATTCACCATTGTCTACTCTACTGGTCCCCTCTTAAAAAAATTCCAGAATATTTGTCAAACATCAGTGCCCTTTAGTGAATCCATGCTGACTAGGACCAATTCTGTCACCAAATGCTCAGCTATTACATCCTAAATAACTGACTCCAGCATTTTCCTCACCATCTATATCAGGCTAACCAGTCAATAATTCCCCTTCTTGTTTTTAAAAAACTATGGTTACATTAGCTACCCTCCAGTCTACAGTCCAGCAAAATGCTGGAAAATGATTAGCAATGTTTCTAAGCCACTTAAGTATTCTGGGATGCAAAACACCAGGCTGTGGGGACAAATCTAGTTTTATTCCCATCAGTTTCCCCAATACCATTTCTTGGCTAATAATGATTTTCTTCAGTTCCACCACCATGCTTGATCCTCTGTCCCCCAGCTTCTCCTAAAGATTATTTGTGTCCTCTTTGATGCAGTTGGATCCAAAGTATTTGTTCAACTGGTCTGCCATCTCTTTGTTGTCCATTATGAATTCACCGGATTCTAATTTCAAGGGATTAATTGGGTCTTCACCAGCTTTTGTCTCTACAGAAGCTCTCGCAGTCAGTTTTTATGTTTTTTGCAAGCTTGTTTTCATATACTATTTCCTCCTTCTGAAATAAACTCATTGTCCTCCTCTGCTGAATTTTAAATTTCTCCCAGTCCTCAGGTTTGCTGCTTTTTCTGGCCAATTTATATGCCTCCTCTTTGGCTTTAGCACTGCTCCTGATTTCCCTTGTTAGCCATGGTTGGGCTACCTTCCCTGTTTTACTCTTACACCAGACCGGGATGTACAACTGTTGAAGTTCTTCCATGTGTTCTTGTAATGTCTGCCTGTTTCAAAAGCCCTGTCCTAAACCATTGTTAAGAGTAGTAGCCCTCGCCCCGTGCGAAGGTTGGGATTTGAAGTGGGAACTGAGGTGCCAAGGGCACTTGGAGCTGTGAAGCACAAGTGGCAAAGTCAGGTAACATTGGACTCTGTAGGGACAAACAACGCAGAGTCCAGTTAGAGTTTAAGTTAAGGTTGGGTACTATCTGTACTTGTAACTTCCTATGTGGTGAGGAAGAGGAGCTGATCACTCTGACCAAGAGTCAAACATCAGTGGAGCGCACGTAACCAAGGTGGGGAGCGTGGACACTGAGTAACCGTGATACCCTGTCAGTCTGCAGTAGAACGACAGAGCTTGAATAGTGGCGGTAGCTGGGAAGGTAAAGAATCCCACTGGTAGAGAGCACACCAGGCTAGAGATAGGTTTCTGGGCATATCGGGAAGCATTGGGTCAGTAGAGGTGGCCAGAAAGGTAGAGTCCCACCGATAGAGAGCACACCCCATCAAACCAGCATTCCCAGCCGACCAGTAGGTACTGACAAGTAGTGGTGGCCGGGAGGGTACAGAAGTCCGATCGGAAGAGAGCACACCTTGCGAGGAGGCTGCTACGGCTGTATGGAAGGTGCTGGGACAGTATTATTGGCCAGAGGGTAGAGAAGTCCCCATGGGATTAGGTATACTTTACTGCTGGTGGGATCCGGGGGTACACAATCTGCTAAATGGCAGATCAAAGTTCTAAGGGGGATAATGCAGTTTCCCTTATTGAGAAGTACAAGATAGACAGACAACGGCTGACAGAGCAAATGA
Source organism: Chiloscyllium punctatum (assembly GCF_047496795.1). NCBI lineage: Eukaryota > Metazoa > Chordata > Chondrichthyes > Orectolobiformes > Hemiscylliidae > Chiloscyllium > Chiloscyllium punctatum. The sequence continues at coordinate 58,793,186 of NC_092745.1, forward strand.
AGACATATGGTTGGGCCCCATCCCAGACATTAGAGAGAGAGTGGATAGATAAGCAGAAACGGTTTAAAACTAAAAATATAGGGGTAATGTTAGTACACCAATTAGCAGGCCTAATTGAACAAGTGAGTGACTCCACGAGTAGGTGGAGAAAGGACCAGGAGCAAGTCAGAGAACTGGAGGGCAGAATAAAATATTTAGAATTCACCTTAGAAAAAATGCGATGGGAGAGAGAAATTGACCGTCTCCCCTCCTACGAAACTGTCCAGAAGGAGCCAACTGCTCCCTCTGTTGGGCAAACGGTGCAGGAGTATAACTTAGTGCCCGTTACCAGAGGAGGCACAGAGTCACAACTTAAAGTGAATTATAAACCCCTCATCCCAGGGAAGAGGCAGCAGATTGTGGCCTCCCTGGGCAAATTACAGCCCCGGAGCACAAACACCAGGTTCTGGCAAGAGCTGGATAGTGTATATGTAGGGCACTAACTACATCTGAGGAACATACACCAGTTAGTCCGGGCAGCTTGTCCAGCAGACAAGTGGAGGCAGGTAGCTGGCAGACGCGACGCTACAGCAGCCCAAGACTTTATGGGAGGATGGTGGACACATGTCGTTGTCCTCACAGCAGAGATAGACACCAAGCAGGTCCCCTTCACCGACTTTAAAGAAGAAATTCAGAGGGTACGAGGAAATGGTCCCATGAACTGGAGTAAGATCATGAACACTAAGCATCTTAAAGGGGAAGGAACCTCTGACTATGGGAAACAATTACTTAGGATCTATCAAGAATGCTCAGGGCAAGCAAACCCAAATCGGGGGGATTGGAAATTCATCCAAGCTTTTAAAGATGGGCTATCTAGTCTCTCTAGTGCCCACCAAGCCATCCTGAACCTGGGAGTAATAATGTCCCAGGATTAATGATGATCTGGTTATGTGGGCTAGCACAGTGCAGGAGGCAGAAGCCCCTGCAACAAAGGCAAGACCTCACAAAGCAGCCTACTGGAATGGAGGAGAGAGTAGAATAAAACGATCTTGCCACAACTGTGGCTGACAGGGACACTTTGCTAGAGAGTGTAGGATCCCACAGGCAGGAGATAGACCAGGGAACAATGTAAAATACTGGAGCCACTGCGAAAGAATAGGATACATAGAAGCAGTGTGCTGGGAAAAGTATGGAGGATTCAGAGCCATCTGCATCTCCGTCTCCAGAGCCGTGTCAGAAACAAAGTTAGATACAGGTCTAGTTAACACAGACCTGATAAAGGTTCCCGGACTGCAACATAACCGACAATACCCAATAAAAATCAAAGCAGAACAAGCAGTTGTACAGATAGTGCAAGAATTAGTGAAACAGAGATTCCTGAAAGATACCACAAGTACAATTAACTCCCCAATGTGGTCAGTAATAAAGCATGATGGGAGCTATAGGCTCACGATTGATTATATAGGACTAAATAAGGTCACCCCCAAATTATATTCCATTGTAGCAGACCCGTCCACCATCTTAAACGGCTTGGCCCTGAGCACAACATCTTTACTGTTTCAGACATGCCAACAGCTTCTTGTCTATTCCGTGATACCAAGTCCCAGAACAAATTTGCTTTTACGGTAAGGGGCAGACAGTACATGTGGACGCACCTGCTACAAGGGCTCCACAACAGCCCCACTATTTTTCATGGGGTGATGAGCGACATCCTGAAGAGAAGAGAGAGTTACCAGAGGGTAGCACTGCCCTCCAGTATGTAGATGATATCCTAATTGCCTCAGAGTCAGGACACCAGGAAACTTTAGGGTTAGAATTGCAGGAATTGGCAACTGCAGGGTTAAAAGTTAGACGCACAAAGGCACAGATTGGCAAAACACAAGTCTTCTACCTGGGACACCTCATATCCCAGGGACTGAAAGAAATGCCCAACAACCGCAAGAAGGCAATCCAACAGATGTCACAACCTGCCACTGTCAGAGTCGTCAGAAAGGTCATAGGGCTATTCAACTACGGTCAGAGCTTTATACCAGTGCTCGCAAAATTGGCTGAACCGATCCAGAGATTAATTAGTGGAAGCAACGCTGCCTTGGAACCTGTAACCTGGGGCCCAGAACAGGAGGAGGCATACAGACAGCTTAAAACTAGGCTCATATTGGCCCCCGGGCTAGGGCTGCCAGATCCCAAAGATTTCCACATCCACTGTAATAATGAGGGAGGGTTTTCCTCCACAGTGGTCACCCAAGACCACGGTAGCAGGAGAAGGCCCGTAGGGTACTACTCAACTACAGAAGGGCCAGTAGTCATTGTGTTGCAGTGCTTAGACTGTGCTGCTTGGGTTGTTAGGGTTAGCGAGCCCATAGTAATGACAGAGAATGTCATCCTCCACACTAAATACACCCTAATAGAGATGCTAAACACAGGAAACAGAGGGCTGTTTCCAATATGAGAAGGGCAAAATGAGAACCATATCTCCAAGTCAGTCTGTGGTAACAGTCAGGGATATGGGAGAAAACCCAGCTAAGGGAATTCCAGACACAGGGGAACCGCACAACTGTGGGGATATAGATGGGGAAGAAGATAGGGGGTGAGTAAACAATAGCCTCCTAGATACAGCCGAGGTGACCCTCGTCACGAATGGGTCACGAAAATACATAGCAGGGTCGCCCTGAACAGGATGGGCTGTGGTAAATGATAAGCTCAAAACAGTTAAGTCTGGGAGGATTGATGGAAGTCAGTCTGCACAGATAGCAGAACTGGTAGCACTCACCAAAGCACTGGAACTAGCAAAAGGGAAATCTGTGGATATATATACACACAGGCAGTCAATATGCCTTCAGTGTCGTCTGTAACCACATGGTGGCATGGGGCAACAGAGGGTTCACCACTGCAGGGGGAACCCCTATCAGACACCAGTTAAGAACTCAGGCACTATTGCATTACAGTGCACAGCCAAAAGAGGCTGCAGTAATAAAAATAAAGGCCCATCAAAAACAGCCAGCAAAAGAGAGCCCAAATTGGCAACAATTTGAAGGAATCCAGGCAGCAGACCAAGCAGCTCAGAAAGCCTTAAAACAAGAAGCCATTAAGCAATAGCCACTACTTAATTAATGAAAGATGCTATCCAAATTCAGCAGCTGCAGGAGGACACCCCACAAGAAGAGAAAGAACAATGGGAACTGCAAGGGGCATTTAAGGGGGAGGATGTTGTTTGGAGACGAGCAGACAAGGTAGTAGCACCAGCGTGCATACAGAACACATTGCTTGAACTGCACCATGGGCTCTCCCATACAGGTAGAGATGCCATGAAAGCAAGCCAAGGGAGAGAGAGTGGTGATGGAAGGGAATGGGAACAGATGTGGACAAGTCCTGCCGCAGGTGCATGATTTGTGCATAACATAACCCAAGGAGACCCATAAAAGTTAGGATGGGACATCAGCCCAGACCTAGGGGACCCTGGGAACATCTTCAGATAGATTTTTACAGAGCCACTACCACTTTCCAGTGGGAAAACATACTGCTTGGTCATCATAGACCAATTCACCCAGTGGGGAGAAGCATTTCTATCCAAAAGCTGCACTGCAACCACTGTGGCCAGAATATTAGCAGAGGAGGTATTCCCTAGGTGGAAGGTATCCCTCCAGATGGACTCCGTCCAAAGGACACATTTTACAGGAAAAGTCATGAAGACGGTATACCAATTGCTCAGCATTAGACGAAAATTCCACATCCCCTATCACCCCCAGAGCTTGTGAATGCTGGAGAGAATTAATAGAACACTCAAAAATGTTTTGGCTAAAGCCATGCAAGCCTCAGGCAGAACATGGGCTAAAGTGCTGCCAACCATACTAATGAGATTAAGAGCCACCACAAATCAAGCAACTGGGCTAACACCATATGAATTAATGACCAGGTGAGCAATGCAATTGCCAGAGACAATAATCACAGGGGGCATCGATGTGGGTCCACTAATAGACAAAATTCGATGATGTGTCATAGAGTTAAGCATCCAATTGAAAGGGACGCAAAAATCTGTAATTGACTGACACGGCAGGGGAACTTCAAGTCTTCCCTGATGTCCCAGCAGCAGGAAACCGCGACCTAGTGCAAACATTGCCTGACAAACCAGGCTTTGTCCCAAAATGGAATGAGCCATATGGGCTAAGTGGGGAACACCTGTGCCAACATAGATATTAAAGGAAAAGGCACATGGAAGCATTGGACCCAACTAAAACAATTTAAAGACTCCTGTGACAAAACTAACGTCATTTACCATTCCCCAGGTGCAAGCAGCAAAGGCAGACAAGACAGTCATCCCGGGGAGGGTACCGAAAACACAACAGAACAAGGCACGACTGCATCTCCCAATAAGAACAAAGAATTTAATCATTAACTCTATTTTAACTGCAACATGTATAGACCTATCCGTATTTCATTGTATTCAAGTGTGACAACTGTCAGGAGCATGCCAGGTTTTGAGGATAACCTCTTCTATAAAACCCACTGAAGCTTGCATGAGAACTGAACTGTCTGCTACCCACTGGCGCGATCAGTGGAATCACTATTTATGGCTACCCAGGTGTGGACCCCTTGTGACCTGTATACAGTAGACACCTCGGGAGTGCAGTGTAAAGGGCAGATAGGGAAATACAAGCGGGAATTCCAGGGTAGATGTGTGCAACCAGACAGGACCACCGGCCCATGGGGCCGGGCTCCCAATCCTAGGGAAGGGAAGACCCATATAAAATCCAGTAATTACCCACTCTGTTTCACAGGACAGGGATGGGGATGCATTTATGCCCTGGCCCCCAAAAATGACTCATGTATTCAGACTCAGTGCACTTATCAGCACTGTACGGTCACTAGAGGACAGTTTATCTCTACCCGCAGCGAGCAGTCTTGCTTGAGTGTGACCGGGGGCGCACAGTTCATATGTGGTCAGTGCAATGGCACCTATGTCAGCTCTGCCACATGGACATACCTGTTCGATAGCAAGAGGGATCAGGGGCAACATGGATAGACAGACAAACAGAAGGACAGGACAATGTAACCAAGCAGTGACAGGATTTATTTTCCTATTTAAGGGGACTTGGGCGACAGATACACCAGACCTCCCAAACTTGTTGGCAGTACAGGCAGTTGCGCCCCTGACTGTACCATGCCCCAGTGGGGGAACATAATCAGAGAAGGACAGTGACCTGCTCCACCAGCCAACACTTTGGGGTTATCACTGGGGTATGAATTTCTACCTTTGGGTTGGTTGCAGGGGGGGGGGGGGGGGGTGCAGCCAGAGTTGTCAGCACTAAAAAACAAAACTAACTTGCATGTGGCCTAACCATCCTCGGCAACAGTAACTTGAAAGCTCTAGAAGCAATTAACATGGAGCTGGCTGAACTCAGATTCTACACACAACAGACACATTACGCAGTGGATTATCAATTAGCACACCAAGGAGGAGTTTGTACAATTGTTGGCGATAACTGTATTATCCATGTTATTGATGCCTCTTATAATATTAAAGAAGCCATCAAGAATATCAGAGACCAGCTATACAGTTTTCAACAGGGAACCACAATTACAGGCAGCTGGCTAAATTGGTTGCTAGGTAAATCTTGGGGACCCAACTTGGCACAAAGGATAGTTTTCTTCATTGTACTCATGTTGGTATTCTGTGTGGGCCTTGGGTTTTTAGCTACAGCAATGGATTGCTGTGCAGACACAAACTGAATGTCTTCACTGAAACTGACAACAACCACGTGGAAATTAACAAAGGCTGCACAGGAACTAACAAAAGACTGTATTGAAAATACCAATGATTCTGCAATGATTGCCATAAACAAACCATGTTACAAAGACAATAATCTCACTGACCTACTATATTACAAGATGTATAAAAGTTTGTTGATACGTGCTTCGGGTCAAGAGAAGAATTGCAGCTGACCACTGTGCTGTTGGTGTCTTTCTCTCCCCGGAACTCTGGTATTTCCTTGTACAATAAACTCTGCCATTGAACCTTGACTCTGACTCTGACTTTTTCCGCACAACACCAGCAACACTAACCCACCTCCTTTTCCTTTCTGTCTATTTCTCCTCAAAACTGAATTAACCTGAACATTGAGTTCCCATCCTTAGTCACACTGGAGCCAGGTCTCTGTGATCCCAACTGCATCATGTAGAGGTTTATAAAATAATGAGGGGTATAGATAAGGTGAATGGCAGGCATCGTTCCCTAGGATGGGAGGTTTCAAGATTAGGGAGCATATTTATAAAGTGAGAGGAGAAATATTTAAAAAAAGATATGAGGGACAATATTTTTCAAAACACAGAGGCTGACTTGTGTGGAATGAACTTCCAGAGAAAGTGGTGGACGCAGGTACAGTTACAATGTTTAAGAGACAGTTAGATAAGTACATGAATAAGAAATATTTGGAGGGATATGAGCCAAGTGCACTCAGGTGGGTCTAGTTTAGTTTGGGATTATGATCACATGGACTAGTTGGAACAAAGCATGTGTTTCCTGCGATATGACGAAGTCTAATGCCTATAGTGGTACAGTGTTAGTGTCTACACCTCTGAACCAGAAGGCCTCAGTTCAAGTCACACCTGCTCTACAGATATGTAATAACATTTCTAAACAGGTTGATTCTAGAAGAGAGAGCCAAGTCCAAACAAAGGTCCTCCAAATTTGCAGAGGACACAAAGCTGGGTGGGAGGGTTACCTGTGAAGAGGATCCCAACATGATTCAAGTATGATTTGGACAAGTTGAATGAATTGGCAAATGCACAGCTGATGAAGGATAATGTGGATAAATGAGGTTATATACTTAGGAAGCCAAAACAGAAAAGGTGGATTATCATCTGAATGGCAACAGACTGGGAAAGGAAGAAGGTTTAATGAGACTTGGATGCACACCAGTCACTGAAAGCAAGCAGGTACAAATGGTATGTTGGCCTTCAAAGTGAGACATTTCAAATACAGAACCCAGGATACCTTGCTGCTATTGCACTGGGCTTCGGTGAGACTGTGGCTGGAGTACTTATGCAGTATTGGTTTCCTTATGTGAGGAAGGATATTCTGGCTATGAAGTGCAACAAACGTTTATCAGGCTGATTCCTGGGATGACAGAACTGACATACAAGGAGAGACTGAGCTGGATAGGACTGTATTCTCTGGAGTTTAGAGGAATGAGCAGGCATCTCAGAAACCCAGAAAATTCTAACAGGCATATACAGGGTAATCACAAGGAGGGCATTCCTGATGACTGAGGAACCTAGAACCTGGGGTCACTGCATAAGAATTTATGACTGAGATGAGGAGAAATTTCTTCATCCAGAGAGTGGTGAGCCTGTGGAATTTCCTGTGACAAAAAGTCAGTTGAGGCCTAAACACTGTTTTCCAGGACTTAAATATAGTTCTTAGAGCTATAGGGATCAAAAGGCTGAATAACCTATTCCTATTTCTTTGTCTGTGTTTCTATGTCCATGAAATGCAAAATGACTTCTGCTTCCCCCTTAAATGTTGCCTGGCCAAGCAACTATTTCTAGCATTTTCTAACTATATTTCACATTTCCGGAATCTACTGCATTTTACTTTTGTGCCGATGACCCCAACTGTTTTGAACAGATGTTCTACAGTGAACAACTTTAATGTAATAAGGTGCTCCAGTTTTATATTAAAATTTGATGAGGAACAGCACCACCATGCTACGAAACACAGAACCACAGTTGCTGCAGTCATAAGTGTACTGGGCAGGATGTTAAAACAACAAACATGGAATCAAAATTAAACCAAATAAAAGTAGACAAAGAAAGCAAAATCTTAAAGATATACTGCAACAAAAAGCTTGAAGGTAGGTGATGATGGAAGAACATGAAGGTGGTGGTGGAGGAGATTTGCTTTTCACACCAGAGGCCTAGTGTACTGCAAGGATCGGTGCTGGATCCACTGCTTTTCATCATTTATATAATTGATTTGGATGTGAACATAGGAAGCATGATTACTAGGTTTGCAGATGACACCAAAATTGGAGGTGTCGTGGACAGTGGAGAAGGTTACCTCAGAGTACAATAGGACCTTGATCAGATGGACGAAGGAGTGGCAGATGCAGTTTAACTTGGATTAATGTGAAGTGCTGCATGTTGGAAAAGCAAATCAGAGCAGCACTTATACACTTAATGGTAAGATCCTGTGGAGTGTTGCTAAACAAACAGACCTTGGAGGACAGGTTCATAGTTCCTTGAAAATGGAGTCCCAGGTAGGATAATAAAGGTGGCATTTGGAATGCTTGCCTTTATTAATCATATTGAGTATAGGTGGTGAGTGGTGATGTTGGTGCTGTAAAGGACATTGGCTTAGCCATTTTTTGGAATAGTGCGTTCAATTGTAGTCTCCTGCTACAGGAAGGATGTTGCAAAACTGGAAAGAATTCAGAAAAAATTTACAACGAGGTTGTCAGGGTTGAATGGTTTGAGCTATAGGGAAAGGCAGTAGAGGCTGGGGCTTTGTTTCCTCTGGAGGATCAGAGTGAGTGCGAGCGAGTGCGAGCGCGTGCGACCTTATGGAAGTTTATAAAATCATGAGGGGTAGGAATAGAGTAAAAAGCCAAAGTCTTTTCCCCAGAGTGGGGGAGTCCAAAACTGGAGGGCATAGGTTTAAGGTGAAGAGGGGAAAGATTTAAAAGGGAGCTAACAGGCAATTTTTTCACACAGAGTGTGGTGCATGTGTGGAACAAGCTGCCAGAGGAAGTGGAGGTTGGTACAATTACAACATTTAAAAGGCATCTGATTGGGGATGCGAATAGGAAGGGTTTAAGTTTTGGGTTTAAGATTAATCTAGGATACCTCATCAACATTGATGATTGGACCAAGGAGTCAGTTTCCTTGCTACACATCTTTGAGTTTATGACTTGATATATCCTTCATGTGAAGAAGCCGAAATTTATCAATTTAAAGGCTACGTCTTCACAACTTTTCCTTGAAAACTGCATCAATAATGAGTCACATAAAAGCAAAGTTGACTGAAAAATTTCAGACATCACACCGAGGTCACCTGAAATATGGTGAGGAAATATGCAGGAAGATTTCTTCTGTATTTTTAAGACTTTTATGCAGCAATGCTGATCGCACCACATTGAGTTTGAGAATTATCCAGCCCAAAAAATGCCTAATTTGTTCCTCTCCGCATTTCCAAAACAGCATATCCAAGCCACTTGACTATGTGGCAACTACACTCGTGCCCATGTATTTGGAAGAGAAAGACAAAACAAAAAGTCATGTACAATTTACTCAAGGCCACTCGCACCAATTCAGGTGCTGCCTCCAACAAAACCGTCAATCGGAATTTATTCTGGGTAGGGACAAGGCTGAAAAGAGGCAAAAAATGTAAGACTATATGTTTTGAACTGTAATTTGTGTATCCTGCAATTGAACAAAATCATTTCTTTTTTGGAGAGGACAGATTTCTGCTCATGAACAACTCAATTATGCATTCTGCATTTCTGAAATAAAAGTGCCAGAAGAAATGTGGACCAGTGTCAAGTTGAGGAAATTGAAGTGGCAATCTGACAAATTTTGCTGCTCTGCACAAGATTCAGGAATCAAATCTGTACAAAGTCCAGCTGATCTTACCAACAAAGTGCCTGCATTTAGTTGTTGCAAACATTTAGGCAGAAGTCAAAAGATGGGCAATCAGCTAGTTATAGCTAACAGCTTAAAAACAGGGCTTTCCAAACTGTGGACCATGAACCCAAAGCAGCAATGGCTGACATTGAGCTCAGATTGATTGCTGACACTTACAGAAGTCAGAAATAAGGTGAAAGTTACAACTCTCAGTACCTCATTTTACTAACTCTACCATCATCTTCCACAGATCCTTTGTCTTAAAGCAGTGTCTTGCCTCATTTTTAAGTTCATACCGCAAAAAGTGAAGGTGATCTTTACAACAAGACTAACATAGAATGGCTCTGGAAGTGTCAACATTGTTAATGAAGCGTTCCTGTTCAGATTTACCATTTGTCCACCTAGTTAAAAAAATGCTCATTCCAAAGGAAGCACCAACATAACAGCTGTCATTGGTAAAGGTAGATCAAATGGGATTCAGAGAGAGCTTGCCAACTGGATATAAAATTGGCTTGACAATAGGACACAGAAGGTGGTGGTGATGGAGGGTTGTTTTTGGACTGAAAGCCTGTCACCAGCAGTGTTCCGCAGGGATTGGTGCGGAGTCTACTTTTATGTGCCTTTTATAAAAATGATTTGAATAAGCATTTAGGAGGTATGGTTAGTAAGTTTGTAGACAGCACCAAAATTGATTGTGTAGTTGACAGTGAAAAAGATTACCGAAGATTACAAAGGGATCTTGATCAACTGGGCCAATGGGCTCAAGAGTGGCAGATGCAGTTTAATTTGGATAAATGCAAGGTATTGCATTGTGGTAAAACAAACAAGGGCAGGACTTAGGAGTAGTGTTGTCGAACAGAGACATAGGGGGTCAGGTACGTAATTCTTTGAAATTTGTGTCACAGGTAGACAGGGTGGTTAAGAAGGTGTTTAGCACATGCGTGCCCTCATTGCTCAGACCATTGAATATAGGAGTTGGGAAATCATGCTGATGTTGTATAGGACATTGGTGAGGGCACTTTTGGGAGTGCTGTGAATATTTTTGGTTGCCCTGCTAGAGCAAGGATATTACTAAATTGGACAGTGCTCAGAAAAGATTTACCAGAATGTTGCCAGGACTGAAGGGTTTCACAAAGTAAATGTTGCTTGTGAGCTTGCAATTATTCCAGGGTTCTGAGCCCCAAATAGAATTAAAGAACCCACGTAATTCAGTTATGTAACTATTAATTGTTCACAAGTTTCTTTAGAGCCCTCACACCTCCTGGCACTTGCCTGAGCCCATATTGCAAGGAGCTATTTATCTGCCCTTAGATTTCCCGAAGCCCCAGTTGCGCAGGGCCTGTATAGCTCAATTATTTTTAGTAGCAGAGCTAAGATCAGACCTCCCTGCCAGGTTGTCTGGTACTATGTCACTCAAAATTTGTCTTAATCTCATCTTGGAACTCCTCTGCAGTGACCCCTGCATTGTCCTCAGTTACCCCTGCATTGTCCTCAGTTACCTGCTGAAACCCTTGCAACAGGTCCCATTGCAACTGTTCAATGTACTTTAATGCAAATACTATTTACAACAGTCTTACTACATTCCCTTAACTTCCAATGGCACTATCACAACTATAGGGGATAGGGAAAAAGATCATGACTGACAAGAAGCTTAACTGAACCAACCAGATAAAAGCTGTGGCTTTAACAGATGATCAGAGACAGAGACTTCAATGGCAAGAAATTTCCCCGACTTCCAAAAGTCTTTCCACCACTTAGAGGACCTAATGCACTTCTGTGATGGAATTCTTGCCATTTGTCTGGTCAGATGCAAATTTCGTCCAGTACCATAACCATCCACAGCCTCTATTATCAGTATGCAGTGCAGTTAGTTTTTATTCACTTATGGGATGTGGTGGTCATTTCCTTGATGTGCATTACTCCTTGCTTTGGAGGAAGAGTGGTGAGTTGTCTTCATGCAGTCCTTGTGAGGAGGTGCACCCAAAGTACCAAGGTGGGAAAGCAGTTCAAAGATTTTCACCCAACAGCAATCAAGGAACAGTGATGTAGGTCCATGTGAGGATGGCATGTGGCTGGGCGTGGTATTTGCAGGTGGCATCATCATATTGTCTCAGTCCTTCCAGGCAGTAAGGAGGTTTGGAAGGTGCCTTCCAAGAAGCATGGGTGAGGTAGAGTGATGTGTTATAGATATAAAGCTACCACTGTGCCTTGGTGGTTGACAAAGTGAATATTTAACATAGTACATTGAGTGCCTCTCTTAGATTATATCAAGTGACATCATGTTGGGACTGTTCCCATCCAGGCAAATGATGACTGTTCTATCATACTCATGAAATGTACCTTGTGAATGATGGACAAAGTTTGGTTTGCTCATTGAGCTGGTGGGATGTCATGCAGATATTTTGTCACCATGCTAGGTAACATCAAAGCGACTTCCGTGAAGCTTTGTTGTTCTACTCCACTTGATATTTATATGACCTGGTCTGTTAAGGTGGGTGTTGTTATTTCCGATTTTCTCTGTAGTAGTTTATATATGGGGGTCTATTTTTATCAACAAGTATATAGAGAAAGAGTGAGTTGGTGGTAAGCAGAAGGTTTTCTTGCCCACATTTGACCTGAAGACATGAGACTCCATGGGGTCTAGAGTCAAAGTAAAAGATTTCTGCAGCGACTTGCTTCCTGCTATACATATCCAGTTAAAAATGTTCTATAACTCTGGGCAGGACAAACAAGGCATAGGAACACATGGCTGAAAGGTAAAATGTTGGCAAGGACAGAGGATCTGAGGGACCTTGGCACGCATATGAAAAATTGCCATGTATGAGAAAAGCAGGACAAATCCAACTCAGCCAATTACTGCCCTATCAGTCTACTCTTGATCATCAGTAAAATAATAGAAGGTGTCATCAACAGTGGTATCAAGCAGCACCTGCTCAAATGATGCCCAGTTTGGATTTCACGAGGACCACTCAGCTCCTGACCTCATTACAGCCTTGGTTCAAACAGAGACAAAAAAGCTGAATTGCAGTGATCAGATGGGACTGATAGCCTTGATATCAAAGTTGCATTTGACCAACTGACATCAAAGAGCCTTAGGAAAACTGGTGACAATGGGAAGAAAGGGACAAACGTGGATGCATACCTGACAAACAGGAATATCATCACAGTTGTTGGAGATCAGTCATCACAGTTTCAAGGTATTTTCTGCAAGAGTTCCTCAGGGTAATGTTCTCGGCCCAAATATTTTCAGCTACTTTGTTAAAGACCTTCCCTTCATTGTAAGTTCAGAAGTGGGGACGTTCGCTGATGATTGTACAGCACCATTCGCTACTCCTCAGATATTGAAGCAGACCATATTCAAATGCAAAAAGATCTGGATAACGTCTAGGTTTGGGCAGACAAGTAGAAGTAACATTCACACCACACAATGCCAGGCGATGACTCTCCAACCAGAGATAAGCTAACCAATGCCCCTTGACATTCAATAGTGTTACCATCAATAAATCCTAGGGGGTTACCACTGATGGGAAACTCAAATGGACTCACCATATTAACACAGTAGCTATAACAACAGGTCAGACGTTAGGAATCTATGACCACTAACTCACGTCCTGACCCTCCAAAGCCTCTCCACCAACTACAAGCACAAGTCAGAAATATGATGGAGTACAGACCACTTGCTTGCATGGGTGCAGCTCCAATAACATTCAAGATTCCACAAGAATCCACTTCCTCCACCAACAACACTCAGTAGCAGCAGTGTGCCCTATTTATAAGATGCGCTGCAGAAATTCTCCAAAGATGCTCAAACAGCATCTTTCAAACTAATGGCTACTTCCATCTTGAAGGACAAAGGCAACAGATACATGGAAACACCATCAACTGCAAGGTGCCAACCAAACCACCCTCAGTTGGAAATATATCTCTGTCACTGAGTCAAAATCTTCGAATTTTCTCCCTAAAGGCATTATGGGTCTAGCTACAGCAAATGTATTGCAGCGATTCAAGGGGACAGCTGACCACCACCTTCTCTAGGGCAGCTATGACCAGAGAATAAGTGCTGGCCAGCAACACTTGCATCCTGTGAGAGTTAATAAGCCAAGACTTTTCAAAGTCAATGTGACATCCCATTTGCTCCCCTTGGTTGAAGCAAAACACTCAGACACAGTATAGTTTTACCTCCTTCGTCTTTATTCTGGGCTCAGGAGAGAGAATGATCACCCATGAACTCGGAGACATGAGTTCAAGGTCTTCTCTGGAACTTTCTTAATGGATTATACAATCATTTTACAGGGAGGAGCATCCAGATAAGCAACATATATATTGATTGGGTGACCAGTACAATCAGCGAGCATCAATAGTAAAGATTAAGCCATCTGCTGCATTACATACTGAATGCTACCTCATCTTGTTAAGTGGCTCTCCATAATGAATGCTTTTCCACCTTGTTAACCCATTACCCTTATCTCCAGCACCCCATTGTTAACTGTAAGTTCTTATCTGACTTGAGTCATGCTCAGCTGAACCTCTAGTTTCACAAAACTCACAACTTGACATTTCCTCTACCTGCTTATACCCTACACATTCTCATTCCCTCCTTTTATCATTTCATGATAACAACTGACATGGCACGACCAGCTTTCAAAAGACTGACAGTCAGTATTTAAGTAAGTTATTGACACAAGGCATATAATGATTATAACAAAAATTACTAGTCTGTTTTAGTAACTAGAGTTTGAAGAATTCTGCCATGTGGGAAAAAATTCACCAGTAAAGTTCTTAAATCCACAGTCCTTAGTAACCACTGCATCCCCTCCATGTTGAGTAGAAATGAGCCAGTTCTCCAAAATCTCCTTCAGTAAAGTCCAACCTGAAAACAAAATTCAGTTTGATTTTGCATCACTCTTTGGAGAAATCACATTTCTTGGATAAGGGCAGTTGAACGCTTCACAAAACTGATGAGACTTACATCCTTCCGGAGATGTTTCAGATGGAGGATACCAGTGCACCTGAGTGCGCAGTGCAACAGCTTGATCAGTGAACCTTCATACCCCTTAAATGATCAAAAGACAAGGTAAAGCTCACATGGTTTAATGCCCGTAGGAAGGCCACTGACAAAAAGCATTTCGACCTCCACTTCACTGCTGTTAGCTTCTTCACTTTTCATGCTAATGACTGAGAAGCTGATTGAATATATTGGATCAGGTTGTGGAGGGGTGGGCGGTGATCCAAAGGCGTGCTTTACTTGTGAATGGAGAAACTCTAGAGAAGGTGTCAGCTGCTGAAAGTATCTTAGCATTTCCTCTCTCATTCCTTCTTTATCAAGGTGTGTATCAGTGCAAAGACACAGTCGCATATTTAACTGTACTAAATGGAGTCTGCCTATTTCAACATTCTTTGAATCCTTGAAGTCTGTTACTCTGTTCACTATTTATGGCATTATCAAGTTTTATACAATCCATAAACTTCTAAATTGTACTGCCTAAAACAATTCAGTTATAAGCAACAATCAATGGCCCTAAAATCAAACCCTCAGGTGCCTCCATTGAGACTATTCAAACATTATTTTCCTTTAATAAAATGAAACTTGGCTAATGCGAAAGCTGCCAGGAAAAGTATTTCAAAAGTCTGGAACAGCAAGAAAATAACAATGTTTCCTGTGCTTCAGCAATTGAAGAGGCAGTTTTACTTCAGATTTAAACCTCAAATATTCGTGGGAAACTAATACTGAATATTTTAAAACATGTTCTCAAATGAAACTTTCCAAATAAAACAGTTGAAAATACGGTGGCAATTTTGGTAGAGATCAACATTCTTTGAATTTGCAATATGAAGGGGGCCAATGAGGTCTTAACAATAATTAATTAACAGAACTGAAACAGCTCAGTCTCATGTTCGAATATTCTCTAAAACCTTAACAAAACATCAAACTTAAAATGCTTCAGCAGCAAAGATATTTTAATACAATAACCTCGTGGCTAAAGCATGACTACTGACCCAACTATTTTTTTTAAAACAACAGGCATTGTAGAATTTCAAACAAATCAGGGGCTCAAGGTCCTCAATCAATTTGCTTTAAGGTTATAAGTTTGATAATTTTAAAAAGGTCACAATGTTGTACAATTTCAACGTAAAAATAAAATCTGCCCTATTACATTACCCACAAAACAACTGAACGAGGTCCTGATTCAAACACAGCAAAACAGTTACTTTAAAGGATTTTCTGAACCAGTATTTTAACAACCCAAAACATTTAAATATCAAACACGCTCAGCATGGCACAATTTACATTGCCTTTTCTGACCCAAGTATCAGTACAATCTTAATTTCAGCATTTCTCTTTTTTTTGCAACATCTCGAAATTTCACTTACAAGAAGAGAAAGCTCTCAGAGAGGATAATTTGGGGCTGGAATCCAAGCCACTCTCTTCCCATAGAACAAAGATTTTCAAAGCCTCAAATTTCACCACCAGGGGACTTTAACCCCTTTCTTACTTTACTCCTCATAGGATGGGGGGGCTCGAATCCCACTTAAACTCAGAGAGCCCAAATCTCAATTAAACACAGAGAACCCGAATCTAAATTAGACACAGAGAACTCAAACCCTTGTTTCTCAGTGCGTTGGGGACTTGAACCTCAATTAAACCCAGGGGACTCAAACTCCAATACAGCGCAAAGGACCTGAACCTCAATTAATCCTCCCCCCCCCCACCCCCACCCCCAAATACAGCACGGAGGACCCAAACCTCAATTTAACCCAGGGGACTCAAATCTCAATTAAACACACCCAGGGGACTCAAACCCCAAAACAACGCAGAGGACTCAAACCTCAATCAAACCCATCTGGGGACTCGAACCACAATACAGTTCAGAGGACTCAAACCTCAATTAAACACACCCAAGGGACTCAAACCCCAACGTAGTATGGAGGACTTGAACCTCTATTTGTCAGTGCGCTTACCAAACTGTGTCCCTCAACTGAACTAAGTACTGTTCGAGGAACCCATAGAATAAAGAACAATCGAGCAAGGGACAATCTCTGGAACACAGGCATATTCAGAGAGACCAAGGTTTAAAATCTTACCTTGTGGGCCCATTCATCTCGAGACACCGATGTTCCGGGTGATTGCTGACACTAGTAACTATTTATTTGTCGTCCTGTTCCCGCCTCAGTCGAAGCAAAACACTCAGACACAGTACGGTTTTACCTCTTCATCTTTATCTCAGGCCCTGGAGGGAGAGAGAACGATTGCCCATGTGCACAGAGACATGAGTTCTCAGTCTTCTCTCGAACAACAGTTTCTTAATGAGTTATATAGTTATTTTATAGGGAGGAGCATCCAGATAAGGCAACATGCATATTAATTGGGTGACCATTACAATCAGCGAGTGTCAATAGTACAGATTAAGCTTTCTGCTGTTATACAATGAATGTTCTTAACCTAAGCTGGCTTCATATAATAGAAACTTTTCTCCTTGTTAACTGACCTTACATACTGAATGTTTCCAATATTGTTAAATGGCTCTACATAATTAATGTTTTTCCACCCTGTTAACACATTACTCTCGCCTCCAGCATGCCACTACTAACTGCAAGTTCTTATTTGATCTGAGTCATGCTCAGCTGAACCTCTTGTTTCACAAAACTCTGAACTTGACTCTTTCTGTGCCTGCTTCTACCTTCTACACTTTCTCACAGAGACCCAATTAATGTTCCAGGGACCTAGATTTGAATCTTGCCATGGCAGATGATGGATTTTGAATTCAATTTTTTTAAATTCTGCAATTAAGGGTCTAATGATGACCATGAATCCATTGCCGATTGTCAGAAAAACCCATCTGGTTCACCAATGTCCTTTACGAAAGGAAACTGCCACTCTTACCTGGTCTGGCCTACATGTGACTCCAGACCCATTGCAATGTAGTTGACTCTTAACTGCACTCTGGGCAATTGGGGATGGGCAATAAATGCTGCCTAGAAAGCAAAACCCACAACCAACAACCAGCGAATGAATAAAAAAAGTGAGGAAGTGAGGAAATAATCTGAGGATGTTGGTGCTTTACCGAATACAAGTTTAAAGGCAGTGGTCAGAGTATTTGCCATTAGCTTTTTAGTTCATTCACATTATGATAGCAAATAGCTGAAAAATATATAATTTGCATTGAAGGGGGCCCTGTGGTGCAGTGCTCAGTGTCTCTACATCTGGACCAGAAAGCCTGGGTTCAAGTTCCACCTGTTGCAGAGGTGTTTCAGGACATGTCTGAACAGGTTGATAAAAAGGGAATATATGCTTTGCATTCAAAAGCAATTAAAAACAAGAATAAAATAAATCAAACCAGATGTTGAAGCACATTTAACATTGACTCATATTGCAACAGACAAACTGAAACAATAACAGTACCTGATCAGCTGCAATTGATACAAATTCAACATGGAACTATGCTTCTTTACTATCCAGCCACACAAGTCTGAATCTTTTGAGCTATGGCAAGGCACATGGAGACTCACTCAATCCAATGTTGCTGTACAGGTCTTCTGGCATCTTATAATCCACCCAACATGTCTGGTCCCCCAGAACTCCACTAGAGTGGATTAGCATTGGGGAAAGAAATGAGACCACACATCACTCTTTATGGCAGCAGCTATTATATTCCGGTGGAATATAAAAGGTGGAGTCTTTTCATTAATGCAAGAGGGCAGTTGTGGGTGCATATCAGTATACTAGTTAAGGAAGATGCTTGGGCTGGTATTTGGATGCTGCTGGTGAACTGGGGAGGACGACAGTAGTCAGGTGCACGGTCAGGTTAACAGTTGGTGGAGATGCATTTTGTTGTCAACCAGGTTGTCAATAATATTTCATAGCTAGCTATCTAATTCAGTACAATGAATCTCTGACTCCAGGATATGTGGAATATTCCTTGTCCCAATTCTACTCAGGCCCCATTCACAATTTCTTGGCTATATTAATGATGTCATTAGTTGTGCTTCCTGCTCTTGTCCAGAATTGGAAATGCGAAGCATTTCCATCCATTGCTCACCTTCGCCTGGTTCAACTCTGACACTCCTCTTCCTTTCCCTTCCTTGACTTTGCTTTCATAAGAACATAATAAATAGGAGCAGGAGTAGGCCACCTGGCCTACTCTGCCAATCAATAAGATCATGGCTGATCTTTTCATGGATCAGCTCCACTTACACGCCCACTCACCATAACCCTTAACTCCTTCACTGTTCAAAAATCTATCTTGGACTTAGAAACACTCAAGGTAGCTTCAACTGCTTCACTGGGCAGGGAATTCCACAGATTTACAACCCTTTGGGTGAAGAAGTTCATCTTCAACTCAGTCCTAAATTTGGTCCCCCTTGAGGCTATGCCACCTAGTTCTAGCTTCATCTGCCAGTGGAAACAACCTCCCTGCTTCTATCTTACCTATTGCCTTCATAGTTTTATGTGCTATGAGATCCTCTCTGGTGATCATCTGTCAACTCATATCAAACCCACTGACTCCCAGTTACTTTGACACTTCCTCGCAACCTATTTCCTGCAAAGATTCCACTCCATTTTCCCAGTTACTCTGACTCCATGCATCTGTGCCAATGAGGTCACCTTCAGCAGGGAGCTTTTCCTTTATCCATAACTGAGTTTCAATCTTCGCCATGGTCAACAGGGCCCTCATCCAAATTCGAAATAACACTCATTTCTGACCTCATCACTTCCCCTCCCTGCCATGACAATGATAGGGGTCCCTGAATCCTTAGTTTTATCTATCCATTCTCCACATTCTTCTGCCATTTCCTTCATCTACAGCAGGATACCACCAAATATCTTATCCTCCTCTCCACTGTCAGCATTCCCCAGGAACACTCCCTCTATCACTCTTAACACTTTCTCATTTGCCAATGGCAGCTTTCCATGCAATTGCAGAAGGTATAACCTTGCCCCATTCATCTCCTCCCTCAACATCTTGCAGAGAGGGAAACTCAGGTGAGCAACTGGAGCCCAAGTTAACAATGAACAGAACTCAGATATTGCCAGCTTGGACAGTTAGGCCGTTTTGGTACAGTGCAATATTGTGAAGACATTGAAGGCTGAGTATTTGAATCAATGAAACAATGAAACAATTTTTGTTCGTGCTTTATCAAGTTTTGCATCTCGGGCACATATTTCTAACTGGTTCACATGTTCGTTGTTAGGTATCCTAACAATATTCTATAAGCTCATAAAATCCAAAAATCCAGAAACCCCTTAATACCAACCATTCCGCACTTAAGCAATTTACATACAGTACACTTGTTGGCAAATTTTCTGGCAGCACGGTGGCTCAGTGATTAGCACTGCTGCCTCACAGCTCCAGGGACCTGGGTTCGATTCCAGCCTTGGGCAACTGTCTGTGTGGTGTTTGCACATTTCCCCGTATATGCGTAGGTTTCATCCCACAGTTCAAATATAAGCAGGTTAGGTGAATTGGCCACACAAAATTGTTCAGTGTTCAGGGATGTGTAGGTTAGGTGCAGAGGAAATGTAGAGTAATAGTGTATGGGAATGGATCTGGGATGGTTATTCTTCAGAGGTTCAGTGTGGACTTGTTCAGCCTAATGGCCTATTTCCACAGTGTCGGGATTTTATGATAACCCCACAGAGCAATATGATACATGAGCATGTTTTAACGGCACTGAGTGAAGAATAAATATTTTGAGACTGAAATAATTTCAATGCTCTTTTGCAAAGAGTGCCATAGAATCTTTGACATCCATCTGAGGTCAGATACATCTACAGCTTGAAGACTGATATGAAAGGCAGTAACTGAGCAAGCAGCAGCCACTCATTCAACAACGTGCTGATGTGTCTGCTTGAACTAGATTATGTTTCTAAGGTGGAGCTTGAACTTACTATTCCTATTAACACACGCATTAAAGAACTGAGTGAGTTTCTTCCACTTACTTTTGGAATTTTGGCAGCCACTTACAAATAAATAATGGTGCCTTCCATATGTGGCAATCAGTATGGACACATTCAGATCAATTCCAGAGTTTGCAGACAGTACAGTAATAAATGGCTTGGCCAAATGAGGTAAAAGCATGTCCTTGCTGCTGGCGAATCACTGATAGTGGTCCACAATACTGCTAACTGCAAGAGGAAGCATTTGACAGAGAATTTTCCTGTAGCAGTTTACAATATAACCTTGAATCCAAGCATTTTCATTGTGCTCCTGGTTGAATTCTTTGAGAACAAAGAAAGGAAATGATACAGGAAAAGCATGATCATGCCTTTGCATCACTTCTTAGCTCAACTACTCAATAAGGACTGATATGTTGGTTATGAAAGGACACATCTGGATGCTGTAATAATGCTGTAACTAAACTCTTGGTGCTTTTTATAAAAGAAGCCTAGAAACCTTTCCTGAAGAAGGGCTCATGCCGAAATGTTGATTGTCCTGTTCCTTGGATGCTGCCTGACCTGCTGTGCTTTTCCAGCAACACATTTTCAAGCCTAGAAACCATGCTAGCGCAAACTAGTTCATGTTTATTGATTATTTACGAGATGGATTTTAGCAGGACTCTATCACAGCCTCTGAAAAATGTGTTGCTGGAAAAGTGCAGCAGGTCAGGCAGCATCCAAGGAGCAGGAGAATCGACGTTTCGGGCATAAGCCCTTCTTCACAGCCTCTATCACAGCCTCTCCCTTTAGGTTCTAGTTACTTATGATTTTACAAGATCTGTAATCACTGATGATATACTTACCAATCAGCAAACTGTCTGCTCACACCTTATGATGCACCCCACCCTGGTCTTTCACTCTACTAAGTGGTTGAAGCAGCGACACCTGGTGGCCCAGTGCATGGCCTGGTCAAGGCCCTCCATGTGGATCAGGGCTTTGAACAGAAGAAAGCTTTCTCCATCACTATGAAATTCTCTTAACACCAGGTTATAATCCAACTAGTTTATTTGCAAGTATAAGGTTTTGGAGGGCTGCTCCAACTATAACCTGGTGTCATGTGATTTTTTTAAAAAAAAAACTTTGTCCACCCCAGTGCAACACTGGCACCTCCAGATTATGAAATCCTTGCCAGCAGTCATGTGATGCCGGCAAGAAACAATTGCACTGGTCGCTAATGCAGACATTTCTCAAGTTCCTACTCTGTCAGGGCAAAGCATTTTAACTTTTCTGTTTTTATGGCCATTGACTGGCTTCCTTAGTAAACAGTTACCAATACTACGGTCATGTATTCATACTGCAAACAGGATCTGGGTACCTACGATCCATGATAAAAACCATGCTCATATAAATTAGTGAACATTCGTAGACTATTCAGAGAGACAAAATTCAGTAACACTCTATTGGAACTTTTCTCCCCTCTATTTCCAGTTACATGTGATCTGACATCTGTCGTCACTGATGATGTACAGAGCTACTTGGCAAAACAGCTATTAACCCATTCTTTTATAAAAGTTACCTAGGGATGTCAGACCAAGAGCAACAGATTGGGTTTCCGCTAGTTGGCACAGTTTACATTTGCTAAAACTTTAATTGTACTGTCCCAGAGTTCTAGATTAGATTAGATTACTTACAGTGTGGAAACAGGCCCTTCGGCCCAACAAGTCCACACCGCCCCGCCGAAGCGCAACCCATCCATACCCCTACATCTACCCCTTACCTAACGCTACGGACAATTTAGCATGGCCAATTCACCTGCCCTGCACATCTTTGGACTGTGGGAGGAAACCGGAGCACCCGGAGGAAACCCACGCAGACACGGGGAGAACGTGCAAACTCCACACAGTCAGTCGCCTGAGGCGGGAATTGAACCCGGGTCTCTGGTGCTGTGAGGCAGCAGTGCTAACCACTGTGCCACCGTGCCGCCCAAATCTACTTACAAATAAACCAGCATTCTGAACATAAAACTAATCGAAGGAAAATTTTCAACAAGTGTTCAGATAGTCCAAGGTAAGTATCAGTTTGATGTTACCTTTGTATTGTGTCAACCAAAGTAGAAGTGTTTGCACTTGACATCAGGTCAAAAGCTCTGGTACACGAGTACATTTACAATAATGATTATTCTCAACACCGACTTGGTAACTGCATAGCAAACCCAGAGACATGACCTGAACCAATTCCAAAGCCATAAAAAAAACAGGCGCAACTTGGCATCTAAACTTGCTAAATACACACTCAAAGGAGAATTGTATTTGGAGTATTACTCAATTGATGGCAATTAAATCTAAGTCAAATCAATAAAAAAAACTTGGTTTGAAGATTCTCAAAAGATTTAGTGAACTAATAATAAGCAACTGATGCACTCCTATTTGATTCCAAAGAGGAACAGAACTATGGAAGTAGGGAAGGGTCAAATTAGGGAAGCAAAGAAAATTAGTAAAACCATATCGCATCACATTAAACCACCATTCCAGCTTCATTTTTTGATTGGAACTGTATTAATTTAGTTACCCTTGCCAAAATGTTGTCAACTAAAGCCAAGACTGGATAAATATACAAAATGGCAAACAACCAGCGTCAGAACCGTAACCAACTTTCACCTCCTGGACCTAACGAAGTGTACCTTTTCAGAAAGTAGTTACTTATGGCACTCTTTATGATACGCCTCAAACCCTAAGTACGTGGTATTTTCGCAATTGCGGAGCTTGGTCTGAAGTTTCAATTGACTTTCATCAGTCAATCTCATGCATAAACACCGCTGGGTAAGGTACTGGGCCTATCAAAATGCACAGAGCTATGCATACAGGAGTCAACACTATAATATTTTACTCTAAGCAAGAGTTCACCATGAATCTCACTCCACTATATGTTCAAGTCTCATGCTGAATTGCAAGTAGGTCAAGTGGTTGCACTGGTATGCTTCAGATTCACCTTTACAATTCAATTATTTATTTTGCACAGTGTTTATGTCAATATCGCACTAAGTGCCTGATATATTTGCACTCTAGCCAATAATCCTTAAAAGAGCGAGCCTCAACCCACTAGAAAAGGATGATGACTAGAGTGAAGGATCAAAGCTCAAAACAACAGAAATGAGAATCTGACAAAGTGTGCCAGGGTGTCAGAACAAATGCATTACTCAATACCCATGGATGAAGGTCAGCACTTTCCTCCACCTTACTTAGAAGTAGTCTTAAAATAGGTTTCTGCAAATAAAATGAACAATGCAATCTATAACACTTAGGTCCAGCTCAACAACAAGAAAAGCTTGCCACATTTCACTGAAAAAAAATTAGTTATCCCATTTAAAGTCAGCTCTTTCCAACATTTTCCCCATTGTGACCCCATACTAAAGGTTCAAAATTGATGTCATCTACGAGTGAGAGTAGGTATAGGGATGTAGAGATAAGAGTGTTGTGGGGGGCAGCAGAAGTTGAAGGATTTTTGAGAGTTATTAAGAGGGATAAATTAAGAGGTGTCTGGGGGATGTTGCAAAGTTGGCAGCAGCATAAAGAGAGGATGGAAGGAGGATGAAGTTGGACAGTATGCAAAAGTGGGGCTATAAATTTGGACAGCGCAGGTGGGGGGGGGGGCAAGGGGCAAAGTTGCAGAGCTCAAAGGAAGTTAATGTTTGAGAGGATAAGGAGGGTGGTTGTGTAAGGTTGAGTGTGGAACAAAAGAAAAGGCCGAGGGAGAATGTCAAATGGTACCCGTCACTAAGTCATGTGCATTTTTGAGGCATCAAGTGTTATCACCTGAGTAATCGGTCAATTAAGACTGAGAATCCAAAGTGTTGAGTCTGGTATGCAGACCCACCTGATTGACAACCCAGCCAATGACTGCTGCTGTTTTTAACATCGACTGACTAAAATGTGTTCTCTCAGACCACCTATGATGACTCATGCAGTGTTAAGGGTATTTGCTTAATAGAGCATAAGTGTGTGGGTGCAGGCCCAACTTGGCAGGGAGAGAAAGAAAAAGTGCAGGAAAAGGCTGTTGTTAAGATCTAAACTAAAGGGAAAGTAGGAAGCCTGGAGAGTTCAGCCCTTTTGTAAACAATCTTTGATTTTTTTTTGGTAATGAACTAGCTCTTCATTTGTTAATTGAAGGAATATGGTTGACTTCTTTCTGATACTAAACCATAAACAGTCTCACAATGTATGCATAACTGGCAATTACATTTGTCCTTAAACTTAAAGCTTGCCACAGCCAGTGGAAGTAGTCATATAATCAGTCCATCCCTCCTAATTGGGTTGGAACAACTGCAATGCAGTAGAACCAAGTTGCAATTCTGCTAAACAAAAATTTATAAGTGTCACTTCACTTGTAACTAGCCCTCAATATATTTAGATATTCTATGAGGATAGGTCAAATAGAATGGAGGTTTGAGAAACAAATTGTACTGTACGAAAGCAATAATTAACAATTCTCCAATAATGAAACAAGCTCTCCACATCACAAGCTTAGAACTATAAAAACAGAGGTTAAACATTTTTATTGAGCAACTACAAATATGAAATTGCAATCAGCATCTGATATACTTGAAGTGATGAACAGTTTCCTGCAAGATATGGGAAGTCCCACATTGGAGCAGAATCTCATTTATTTTGGTGTTTCTCAAGACAGCTGAAACTGTATGCATTTATAACTTCACAAACTGGACAAACTTGTGGAGTGGGAGACTGTGCAGAAAGTAAAACTATTAAATTAAGAGTTTTGAAGTTATTCCTTAGAAATACTTATGATCAGATAAAGCAATATAAAGACACGCAGTTATTCTTCTGTGTACCCTTAAACAGAAAGGCTCCAACTTATCTGTTGTTTACAGCTCTGTTAGCTAAAGCAAAGGGATGTTAAGTCACTAATAGGCACTGACGATAGGAAATGTACAAGGTGTGGATGGACAGTCTGGGAAAATCTGTTTTGTCAGTATCACAAACAATTGGATTGGCATGTGATCAAAACAAGAAATGCCTGTGCAATAAAAAACGTTTGTGTAGTAGGTGCAAATTAAAAGCTGGTCTCAGTCAATGGCCATGAAGCTGCTGGTTTGTCATGAAAACCAACTGGTTCAATTATATTCTCCCATTCTGTTTTTACCAGGTCCACCCTCCACACTAAAGTCACAATACATCACATTGCTGGGGCTCACCTAAAATTCACATGATTCAAGACAACTGAGGGAGGCCCTTGGTAACTCGATTTGCTGATAAATGCCCTTCAAAAGAAAATGAAACACTATGATACAGCAATGTGAAAAATGTCTCTTTCAATTTGTTCACAACAGACCTTGGACAGTAAAAGGTATTGAAAATATTGGGAGTTAACTGTGAAAATGTTCCATTCTTTTTTAGTGTGCTGTCTTCAGACCAGTGTGATACAATCAACCAAGTGACCAATGCAGTTAAACATATTTTGTTCTTTTGTGCTGCAGCGCAAAATCCTAGAATATCTCTATGCCCTATGCTGCTTCAAGTAGGCAAGCGTGTGGACTCTTCACCATCATCAGTTAAAGATTGCACTGCACCTACAATGACCTAACCTGTTATTTCAGTTGGATACAATATCATCCACCTAAGCTTCAGTTTCCACAATTGTTTTTGCTGGAATTTCTATGTGCAAGTAAAACTCATCATTGGATTGGCCCCACTCTGGTCATGTTCATTCCACGTGCCTTGCATTGTGATAGCAATCACACATCATTTGAAACCAACATGGCAGAAGCAGTTAGTGATTCTGTGCTGCTGTTCTTCGAAGAGACTGGGTAATCCAAGATGGGGGACAGGAAAAAATTCTGGCTGTAACAGGCTGCTCCTTTGAGGTATTTTAGGTGTTGGAGGTGATTTCCTCGAACTTCAGGAGCAGCAATTACTGTTTCATATGCTGTTGCACTGCTTTGGAACTTGGGAGAAAAAAAAAGTCAAAACAACAGCATTTTTCAAAGGGAAAGAAACAGACAAAGGAAGCACATGGTGAGGTCAGTGTGTGTGAGAGAGCAAGCGAGCGGGGGGGGGGGGGGGAAAGAGAGAGAGAGAGAGAGAGAGACAGAGAGAGAGACGGACAGAGAGAGAGAGAGAGAGAGAGAGAGAGAGACACAGAGACAGACAGAGGGGGAGGGAGGGAGGGAGAGAGAGAGAGAGAGATATCAAACTGCCTTTGCTGTTTAAATTCATGTATTGCTGGATATCGGAGTGTATCTGGGAAAATTAGCAAACAGTAAAATTCATAACTGTTCTTGGAGGAATCTGTTTGGGAGAGGTCACAGCACAGAAACAGGTAAGTAGATATTTTAAGCCTGGCCTTACAGCAAGTCTGCAGTAGTGAGTAGAGTGGGTTCATTCTTGATTATATGTTTTATTGAGATATGTCTCTTGACTAAACTAAAAATACAAGCCATAAATATTAATTTAACCTGGAACAGTGTTTAGGAGAGGAATAAGACAGTGCTATTTTCTGGGTCTGTAGACTGAAAGAAGCAAAAACGGCCTTTAGTAGAGTGATACGCTCTTCTTGTCAGAATTGGGAATTTAGGGAGAGTTTACATGTTACTGAGGATTACATCTGCAATAAATGCCGTTGGTTGCAAATCCTATTAGATCAAATGAATCAGTTGGAGAAATACTTAGAGGCAAAGAGGAATTTACAAGAGCAAGGGTGTGTGATGGATGGCAGTTATAGGAAGGGAAAAAAGTTGCAGATACAGTCACATCCATGGATTAACTCCAGAAAAGGTAAGAGGTAGGCAGGTAGCACAGGAGTCTTCTGTGGCTATCCCCATTTCAAACAAGTATGCTGTTTTGGAAAATGTAGGGGGTGATGGATTCTCAGGGGAAAGTAGCACAAACAGTCAAGTTTCCAGTATTGAGACTGGCCCTAATGCAATAAGGAGTACGACTGGTTCCAAGAGATTGATCGTGTTCGGGGACTCTCTAGTCCGAGGTACAGACAGACGTTTCTGTGGCCAGCAGCAAAAAATCAGATTGGTGTGTTGCTTCCCTGGTGTCAGGCTCAAGGATGTCTCACAGGGTGTAGAATGTTCTCAAGGGGGAGAGGGACTTAATTACATTTAAATGATTAATGTTAATGTTCCAGGATACAAATGCTCCAGGAAGGACAGAAAGGAGGCGAGAGGGGAGGGGGAATGGCATTTTTGTTTGGGGATAGCATTACAGCTGTACTGAGGGAGGATATTCCTGGAAATAGATTCAGGGAAGATATTTGGGTACAATTGAGAAAGAAAGGCATGATCACCTTATTGTAATTGTATTATAGGCCCCCTAATAGACATTGGGAAATTGAGAAACAAGTGTTTAAGGAGATCTCAGTTATCTGGAAGAATAACAGGGTGGTTATAGAAACGGATTTTAACTTTCCAAACATGGACTGGGACTGCCACAGTGTTAAGGGTTTAGATGGAGAGGAATTTGTGAAATGTGTACAAGACAATTTTCTGATTCAGTATGTGGATGTACCTACTAGAAGGCGCAAAACATAAACTACTCTTGAGAAATAAAGCAGGGCAGGTGACTGAGTTGTCAGTAGGGGAGCACTTTGGGGCCAGCAACCATAATTCTATTAGCTCCAAAATAGTGATAGAAAACCAACTCCCATTCCTAGACGTGATGGTACAGAGAACATCGAACAGAAAATTCACCACAAAGGTACACAGGAAAGCCACACACACACAGACCAAGTCCTGAACTACGAAAGCAACCACCCCGATAAACATAAAAGAAGTTGCATCAAGACACTGTTCAAAAGGGCCACAACACACTGCAGCACACCAGAACTGCAAAAAGAGGAAGAAGAACACCTCTACAATGTATTCACCAAAAATGCATACCCCCACAATTTCATCAACAGATGCCTAAGGGAAAGACAAAGGAATGAGGACATGCCACAGCCCAAAGGACTAGCCACATTACCATACATCAAGAACACCTCTGAACTGACAGCCAGACTACTGCGACCACTAGGACTCATAACAGCACACAAACCAACAGCCACTCTCAGACAACAACTCACCAGGACAAAGGACCCGATACCCCAGCATGAGCAAAACCAATGTAGTGTACAAAATCCCATGCAAGGACTACACAAAACACTACATAGGACAAACAGGAAGACAGCTAACGATCCGCATCCATGAACACCAACTAGCCACGAAACGACACAACCAGCTATCCTTAGTAGCCACACACGCGGATGACAAGCAACATGAGTTCGACTGGGACAACACTATTATCACAGGACAAGCCAAACAGAGAACAGCCAGGGAATTCCTAGAGGCATGGCACTCATCCACAGATTCAATCAATAAGTACATCGACCTGGACCCAATATACCGGCCACTGCAGCGGACAACTGGAACTGACAACCGGATGCGGCAGATTCAAACCACTACAAATGCCGGAGGAAAGATCACAGAAGCGCTTCACAGGAGGCTCCCAAGCACTGAGGATGTCACCTTGACAGGGGACGAAACATCTGCAACATAAATTCCCAGCTCGGCGAACAGAACCACAACATATGTCAGTAGATCAGGTGAATCCTTAGAAAACTATACAGGCAAGTAGGAGTATAATTAAGAGGGAAATCAGGAGGGCAAAAACGGGACATGAGATAGAATTAAGGAGAATTCAACACCATTTGCCAAAGGATTTTTACAAATACACTAAGGACAAAAGGATAACTCGGGAGAGAATAGGGGACCTCAAAGATCAGCAAGGCTGCTTTTTTGTGGAGCCGCAGTAGATGAAAGAGATACTAATAGAATATTTTGCATCAGTATTTACTGTGGAAAAGGATATGGAAGATATAGACTGTAGGGAAATAGATGGTGACATCTTGCAAAATGTCCATATTATAGAAGAGGAAGCGCTGGGTGTCTTGAAAAGGATAAAAATGGATAAATCCCCAAGACCTGACCAGGTGTGCCCGAGGTAGCGAGAGGATTGTTGGGCTCCTTGCCGAGATATTTGTATTATCGATAGTCACAGGTGAGGTACCGGAAGACTGGAGGTTGGCTAACGTGATGTCCCTGTTTAAGAATGGTGGTAAGGACAAGCCAGGGAATGATAGACTGGTAAGCCTGATGTCAGTGTGGGCAAGTTGTTGGAGTGAATCCCGATGGACAGGATGTACATGTATTTGGAAAGGCAAGGACTGATTAGGGAGAGTCAACATGGTTTTGTGCATGGGAAATCATGTCTCACAAATTTAATTAAGTTTTTTGAAGAAGTAACAAAGAGGATTGATGAGGGCAGAGCGGTAGATGCGATCTATATGGACTTCAGTAAGGCATTCGACAAGGTTCCCCATGGGAGACTGGTTAGCAAGGTTAGATCTCATGGAATACAGGGAGAACTAGCCATTTGGTTATAGAATTGGCTAAAAGGTAGAAGACAGAGGGTGGTGGTAGAGGGTTGTTTTTCAGACTGGAGGCCTGTGACCAGTGGAGTGCCACATGGATCTGTGCTGGGTCCAGCACTTTTCATCATTTATGTACATGATTTGGATGTGAATAAGAGGTATAGTTAGTAAGTTTGCAGATGACACCAAAATTGGAGGTGTAGTGGACAACGAAGAGGGTTACCTCAGATTACAACAGGATCTTGGCCAGATGGGCCAATGGGCTGAGAAGTGGCAGATGGAGTTTCATTCAGATAAATGCAAGGTGCTGCATTTTGGGAAAACAAATCTTTGCAGGACTTATATACTTAATGGTAAGGTCCCAGGGAGAGTTGCTAAACAAAGGGACCTTGGAGTGCAGGTTGGTAGCTCCTTGAAAGTAGAGTGCCAGGTAGATAGGATAGTGAAGGAGGTGTTTGGTATGCTTTCCTTTATTGGTCAGAGTATTGAGTACAGGAGCTGGGAGGTCGTGTTGTGGCTGCACAGGACATGTGTTAGGCCACCTTTGCAATATTGTGTGCAATTCTGGTGTCCCACCTATCGGAAAGATGTTGTGAAACCTGAAAGGGATCAGAAAGGATTTACAAGGATGTTGCCAGGGTTGGAAGATTTGAGCTATAGGAAGAGGTTGAATAGGCTAGGGCTGTTTTCCCTGGAGCGTTGGAGGCAGAGGGGTGACCTTATAGAGGTTGGGAAAATCATGAGGGGCATGGATAGGATAAATAGACTAAATATCTTCCCTATGGTGGGGGAGTCCAGAACTAGAGGGTGTAGGTTTAGGGTGAGAGGAGAAAGACACAAAGGAGACCTAAGGGGGCAACTTTTTCAAGCAGAGGGTGGTCCGTGTATGGAATGAGCTACCAGAGGAAGTGTTGGAGACTAGTACAAGTGCAACATTTAAAAGGCATCTAGTTGGGTATATGAATAGGAAGGGTTTGGAAGGATATGGGCCAGGTGCTGGCAGGTGGGACTAGATTGGGTTGGGATATCTGGTCAGCATGGACGAGTTGGACCAAAGGCCCTGTTTCCGTACTATACATCTCTATGACTCTATGATTGTATAATTGATGCAGTCTGCTCATTTACATGATCCTTACCTCAAAATGCTGAAGCTCATGGAGGTGGTTTTGTTGCTTCAGATTTTTGGCACCATTCTCTTTGGAGCAGATCACAGTTGCGACTCAATCCTTCCATGGTTTTCTAACATTGCTAAGTATATTCTTAAACATTAAACACCCATCTGATAAAAGATGGTTTAGTAATCCAGTTTTATCCATGTTACACATATCTCTTGCTGTACACTATTTCAGGACATGGATGATTTAATTCACACAGTGTTGTGACAAATGTGCACAAGTTTGGTTATTCCAGAGTTATCAGTCCATAACTCTGGGTATTCCTCTGTTAAATTTTCTGTTCTGTATACTGGAATTGCCTAACTTTGCTACAACTGGGATTGCAGATTATACAAATTTGCTTATTGTGATTTCAATGTATGTAGTTCCACAACCTTTTGAAAAGGTTTAATAAGTCACTCAATTGACCCACCACTACAGTGTGGACAACACCCATATCTTGAAGAAATTAAGTCAAAAGCTTTGAACAATGCCAAAAAAACATGCAGATTGCAAACCTGTCACTTCTTGGCAAATTTATTCTATTTGTCCTGGATCAATTAATTTCAACTCCAAGATTTGTCTTACTTTAAGGATAAAAAATTGAAGACCTCTGCTAAAATTCAATTGAGAAAACTCAAAGTCTTGATCTTTGTGTACTCAAGTGTACTGAAAAGTTTCAAAGTCTCTGATCCGCCTGGTCTCTGACATGATAACGTGCTGCATTCGGACGCAGCTTAGTCAATGCAGTATGTTTCCAAAAGCAAAGTTACAGCTTTCAGAGTGAAAAGAAAAACTCAAACAGAAAAGGCTTTTCATTTTCGTGTTCTTTGGGTAATGAGACAAAATGTAAAAGATTGGACTCATAATTGAGTTAGAGAAAACAATTTTCCAGTTGTATTTTGAGTATCGCACCTCTGTCAATCAGATTTATTTTTGTACTCTCAGATGAGTTTGAAATTCTGCACCCCTCCTGAAATTATTTCTTTGTGGCCTTGCTCCTCCTCTTGTTCAAACATTGCTAACTGATTTACTTGAAAACTAAATCTCACGGGATACAAGTGTTACTATCTTAGAATGCAGTTAAAGCTATCTTTCCAGGAATCCTCAAGTTCCACTTCAACAACCAAGATTGTAGTTTCCACTCTGGATACAAAGTCAGCCCATTGTGACCACCTCAGTACAGAACTTTGCTCATTAAGTAGTCACGATTTGGAGATGTCTGTGTTGGACTGGGGTGTACAAAGTTAAAAATCACAACACCAGGTTATAGTCTGACAGGTTTAATTGGAAGCACACTGGCTTTTGGAGCAACGCTCCTTCATCAGGTGCTTGTGATGACCACCTGATGAAGGAGCGGTGTTCTGAAAGCCAGTGTGCTTCCAATTAAACCTGTCAGACTATAACCTGGTGTTGTATGATTTTTAACTTTGCTCATTAAGTATTTTCTTGAGGATTCAGTTACAGGACTGGTATTTAAGTTTTTTTTAAGAATTTTGGTAGTCACCACTAAACTTAGCAAAATTCATCAGTACTGAGGTTCAAAATGATACCAAGGCTTTGTCATTGCGTGTGAAACTCACTTGGAGGAACACTTTCAATCATTCCATGAGACTTGTTTCTGATCTCAAACTTTGCACTTTGTTGAGGCTACTTCCTGTTGCAAGATGTTTCTTGGATAAATTAACCACTTTCATCTCTGCTTCAAACACAGCATGCTAATGTCTTCCTTTTTCACATTTTTGGGATCACTGCATACAAGAATTAAAACATTTCCTGAGGTCAAAGCATGCAAAATTTACCCACGGCACAATGCTACTAGATCGACTGACACTATTCTGTTCAATCTGACTTCACAACGCAAAAATAGACAATTTTACTGTTTCATCACTTACAAATCACTCCAAAATAGCTTCTCTTGAATGCTTGATTCTTTAACTCTTTGAGCATAATCTTCAATTGAAAAAGTGGCTTGTATTTCAGATTAGTTGACTGTATCATAAATGTAAAGTTAACACCTTTTTTTTGCTTTCTAACTCTAAAACACTGTAGGCTCATCAATTCACCAACTGCAACTTATTCAGTGAGAAAATTACCTTGAATGTCGAAATATAAGTCATATCATCACACCCTTAAACACTCAACCCCAAATGTTGCCTGAGGCAATTATTCATTCTAACTTGGAAGAAAATTTACTTCTCATCTTTCCTTTCAATCATTTGTTTCACATTATCAAAAGCCCCCAGTCTTGCTGACAATCTACAGTCAGACCCATTCTGAATCAAGTGTTTTTGTACAGCAATGTTCACACAGGAGGAGATATTTCAATACTTGGGATGACTAAACAAAGGAACAAGGCCAAAAATAATGACAGTGAGAGAAAGAAAATGCACATACAAAACATTCCAGTAGGTTTTTAACAAGCAAGAGGCATTCTGAGGGAAGTCCAGATGGAATTTTATGGGGCACGAACATAGCACATACAAAAGTCGATGGGAATAATGGAGAGTCAGAGAAAAATTCTTATTTCAGGAAAACAATCTGCGTGGGAAGACTTGTGAAATGCATTAAGCTAAGGTAAGTCAAGGCAATGAACTGAGAATGAGGACAAGAGTTCCAAAGTCAAGTCACAACGACATAGGTAACCAGCAGAACTTGAAAAGCATGATACGGTAGAGAGAGTTCAGAACTTGTTGCTGGGAGAGAACACAGGCAGTGCTATTTTTGATGAATTGAAGCCAATGGAAAGCTAAAGCAGAAAGCCACTTAGAGAAGCAGAGCAACCAGTCATCAAAACAATGAAAAAAATGCACTCGTGTTTTAATCCAGTGGGCATGCAATGGCTGAAATGGATATTGATCAATGAGCCAACCTGGCAGAAAAATTCAGTTCCAGAATGAGCACTATGCTAAGATCACCCAGCTCCTGCCTCAGCTGAACCGCCAGTTGGAGATTTAAATGGTGTTCAGGCAAGAGGACAGCTTCAGATTTACCAACTTCATTATTGCTTATCAAAACAGTAGGCTAGTCAATGCTTGGAACCCATGTCAATCAAGTCAAACTTAAATCATTAGAAATGTTGAAGAAACTCTACAATGAAGGGTTTCAAACCTTAACCTACAGAGATAAATCACAAGCATAGTAACATGGCACATTAATCAGTAACGGTGCTTTAACAATATTTGGATGCCAAACTGTCACCAATTGTATCACAATCGATGATGTGCATCACTGTCAGTTGAGATTTTATTTGGGTCTCATTCTTTGCATTTGCATCTACAAAGCACTCTGGTCAGACTGGAAACACGTGTGTACATCAAGATGTAAAGTTATGATTCTAGCATATTGATGCTGTGGATCTCAACAGCATAAGATTTCCAGCAATATTTCTTACCCATTAAAAGTAGTTGGAAGCAACTTGCACATCTATAGATTTTTATATCATTTCAGTTTCATATTTTGGTACATATTTCCAAGCAAACCTAAATGGAATACAGCACTCCAGATGCTAGCGCACTTGAGACCGATACAAGCTCAAAGTGATCTCTTTAAACTTAGCTTTCTGCATTCTACAGAGGCCAACATTTGATCTTCTCCACTATATGTAAGCACTGTTTCAAATTAAAAGAAAGGAAAATGATGGCACAATTTGAGTTGAGTTGCACTAATTATTTATCTCTATTGCTTTGAACTCTAATTACTGTTTTAAGTGAACTGCTTGCATCAGCAACCTCAATTTCTCATGAAGCAAAGCATTTTCCAGTGATTAATTGAAGCTGCTGTGATAACGCTGGTGGTGGTGATCATGGAAGTAGAGGCAAAGATGAAAGGTTCATTGTTTGCAATACATCATAACATTTATTTTCTCTCATTTGGTTCTACTTCGCATTTTATTTTTCACCCAAGCCCCCGTGGCATTTTTTCATGCAAGCTGGTAGACATGCAACTGTTTTGCATGCCTCTGCTTTTGTTGCTTATTTTCAGTCCGCTCAGAGCTTCTCATTGACATTAGGTAAAGGAGGCGGCCATTCAGGCCTTTGAGCTTGCTCCTCATTTTAGTATTTTTGTGGCTGAAGGGATTAAGGAAATTCGCGCCTTGAGTTCAATGAACATATTGAATGGTGGAGCAGGCTTGAGGGGTCAAGATGTCTGTTGCTGCTCCTATGTTTCTATCACTGGACAGAAACTCAAATGTAATAGCTACACGGATAATCTCGTTACAGGAATAGGACAGAGCTGGGAATTCTTTGGAGATTAGTGAAGTGATGGATGTAGGTTTGCGAATCCTCTCAAAACTCGCTATTATAGTGAAGTGAGGTTATCCACTTCTGTAGACAAAACAGAAACCGAGTATTTGTTTAATGGAGAGGAACTGGGAAGTGTTGAATTTTAAAAGGTACCTGGGTTTTGTTTTCCATGAGTCAAAGTTAACATGCAGATATGGCAAGCAATTGAGAAAGTAAATATGATATCGGATGTATTGCAAGTCATTTTGAGGACAGAGGAAAATATGCCTTAAGCACAGCAGCATGTTGCACAACTTTTCACGGATCAATATAAAACAAAAAAATGAAGATATTCTTAAAGAGGTATTGGGGGCCGAGGACCAAAAACTGAAGTAAAGAGCTGAATTTAAGAACTGTCCGAGAGGAGCAAAGCAAAATCAAAAGGTATGCCAATATGAAGACTGCTTTCCAAAGCTTCTCTTAAGCAACTGAAAAACCAGCTACCAATACTGCAGTGATTAAAACTGGGGATGCACAAGTAGCTAGAATGACAGAATGCACATATCACACAAGTTTGTTCAGATTTCAGCAATACAATGCGACTTTATAAAGTGACTTATATTCCAGTATTTATTGGCAATTTGAAAACGGAGCTGCAGAGTCACTCAAAATGGAAAATAAGTAGCAACATTCAACAGAAAGCAAATATTCCCCTGCCAGCAGTTCTTAAACTAAGATTTATCAACCCTGGATAGCTGATTCACTTCTCAACTACATTTCACTATCCACAAAATCATTATAAGGGAACAATACAGATGCCACTTAAGAAAATTCTACAATATAATAATCAAATAAAAAACAAATAGTTGATTCTGAAAATCAAAAAAGCAGAATATATTGGAAAGATTCAATACATCTGAGAAAGAAAACTAACGTTTCCAATTTAACGTTCACAAATGAAACAAATTGATTTGTTCTCCATTAAATTCCATGTCAAGATAGAAGCTGCATAGCTGATGCTGCAAGAGTAATTGCAGCACTGTGAGCATTTTCCGCTTCAAAACGTTATAGGTAGAATTCAGGGCACACATGTACTGGATCAGACAAACCAATTGGCAGCTAGAAAACTTCAACTTTGCTGAAAAGCAACATGCAGCTTTTCAATCTCATTTGGACTGTGAAATTGGTCATTCGAGGGTGAGACAACAGCCAATTTCTGCCAAGGCAAGAATGTTCACAGAATATTTTGAAATTGATAGCAATACGAGTCAAAGCCAACGAGTTGATTTCAAGGCATTGCAGACAGGAACACGAAGTCACAACCCTGCTCTTGACTAAAGCAAAACTTTGATACTCAACGGAAGTGTCCTGACATCCCCTGCCCATCATCTTTCATGCAAATCCCAAAAACCCAAGGTCCTGCAAGTTCTCATATCAGCAAACAGATAAAAACTACTCCTTGATTTGCTTATTTTAAATCAACAGCTCGCAAGTTGTAAAATTTTGAGTCCATTCTGACTGATGAAGTTCTGTAACCCAACACTGATTTTATGCACAGAATTCACAGGAACAACATCGATGCAACATGGACCATTGCAGATCATGTCTGATATCTTCATTCAAGGAATATGGTGTAAACTTAATATTTCAACAAAATGATAATCTGTGTTGGCATTATTTAATCATATTGACTGCAACCAATATGGCAGGATATTGCACTTAATCAGTGTTAACGTGGAATAATTATGCAGCAAAAAAATGTACAACTAAGACAAGCACCAAATCTTGTTCCTGGTCCGAAATCAGCACAGTTGGTAGGTAACAATTGTTCTTACTTCTCTGCCTTTTCCTCAGTGTCACATGAGTTCTATCAGAGTGCTTCTCCACTTGTTCCACTCAACTCTCCCAAAACCCTGTACCCTTTTTCAGCAGTAGATCTGGATATTTAACTGACAAAACATTTTTTCACTCTGAAGATTTTTTTTTCAATTTCACTAAAATGTTGAGTTCTTGATTTAAACATGGGATTAAAAACAGCATATTCAATGCCTTTCACTTTTTGAGCCATCACATGTCTTGGCTTTATCATTTCCTTATTTTACCCTTAGTTGTTCTCCTTCATCAGTTGCATCCTACCACAGAATATTCCAACAATAGCCTTTGAAGTTAACTTAAACAAGCAAATGAATTTACGTCTGTCCCATAATCATTTTTTAAATGGCTGAACTTGTTCATAAATCCTGTTGATTAACAATATATCCAATGGTACCTCTCCAGTCTGAAACTCAAATCCAGACAGGTCATTGTCTGGAATTTAGTTTTGATCAGGTCCAGAAATCTTAGACTTATGACATGCAGCACTGCAACAGCCGAAGATCGACTGGATCAACACTGGGAAGTCTGGCAATTGAAGAGAACGCTGAGTGAACTTCAAAATCTCTCACAAGATGAGAGTGGTGCTGGAAAAGCACAGCATCAGAGGAGCATAAAGATCGGTGTTTCGGGCAAAAGCCCTTCATCAGGAATGATTCTGATCTCCATCGTCTGCAGTCCTCACTTCCGCCCGCTTCAAAATCTCTCTATCTACTTGCCTTTAATACAGGCTTGTTACCTAGGGATGGAGACTGGTACTGGCAACTAGACCTGAACATGTGGAGAAGAGGGCTGATTACCATGGCTGCATGAGAGAGTATGCACTAGTTAATTTTTGGGAAGCACTAGTCTTGACGGTACAGATAATCTAAGAAGTTACAATAACTAAATGGCATCAAACGTATATGACAAACACATTGGTGTTTAAAAGTTTCAATGAACATTTATAATGGTGTTTGTTGCTCAATTGCTGGTGACACTCCATTTTATTCTGAATCACTGAATTGGCCTATATTTTCATATTAATAAGTTAGAAAATGTACATTTTTGTAGGTAACACTAGAATCATACAGATGTACAGCAAGGAAACAGACCCTTCAGGGAGAAAGTGAGGACTGCAGATGCTGGAGATCAGAGCTGAAAATGTGTTGCTGGAAAAGCGCAAGTCAGGCAGCATCCTTAAAGAAGGACCTTCTTGAAGAAGGACTCATGCCCGAAACTTGGATTCTCCTGCTCCTTGGATGTTGCCTGACCTGCTGCACTTTTCCAGCAACACATTTTCAGCTCAAACAGACCCTTCGTCCATGTCGACCAGATATCCTAACCTAATCTAGTATCATTTGCCAGCACTTGGCCCATAACCCTCCAGACCCTTCCTATTCATATACCCATCCAGATGACTTTTAAATTTTGTAGTTGTACCAGCCTTCGCCACTTCCTCTGGCAGCTCATTCCATACATGCTCCACCCTCTCCGTGAAAAGGTTGCCCCTTAGGTTTAGGATGAGAGGGGAAACCTATGCCCTCTAGTTCTGGACTCCCCGACCCCAGAGAAAAGATGTTGTATATTTACCCTATCCATGCCCGTCATAATTTTATAAATCTCTATAAAGTCACCCCTCAGCCTCTGATGCCCCAGGGAAAACAGCCCCATCCTATTCAGCCTCCCCCATAGCTCAAATCCTCCAACCCTGGCAATATCCTTGTAAATCTTTTCTGAACCCCTTCAAGTTTCACAACATCCTTTCCAACAGGAGGGAGACCAGAATTGCACACAATATTCCAAAGGTGGCCTAACCAATGTCCTGTATAGCTGCAACATGACCTCCCAACTTCTGTACTCAATACTCTGACCAATAAAGGAAAGCATACCAAACACTTTCTTCACTATCCTATCTAACTGCAATTCCACTTTCAAGGAACTATGAACCTGCACTCCAAGGTCTCTTTGTTCAGCAACATTCCCCAGTACCTTCATTAAGTGTATAAGTCCTGCTCTGATTTGCTTTTCCAAAATGCAACATTTCACATTTATTTCACATCTGCCACTCCTCAGCCCAATTGATCAAGATCGCATTGTAATCTGAGGTAGCCTTCTTTGCTGTCCACTACACCTTCAATTTTGGTGTAATCTGCAAATTTACGAACTATAACTCCCATGTTCACATCCAAATCCTTTATATAAAATGATGAAAAGCAGTGTACCTAGCACTAATCCTTGCAGCACACCATTGGTCACAGGGCTCCAGTCTGAAAAACCACCCTCCACCACCACCCTCTGTCTTCTAGGTTAGAGCCAGTTCTATATCCAAATGGCTAGTTCTCCCTGTATTCTATGAGATCTAAACTTGTTAACCAGTCTACTATGAGGAACCTTGTCAAACGTCTTACTGAAGTCCGCACAGATCACATCCACTGCTCTGATCTCATGAATCCTCTTTGTTACTTCTTCAAAGAGCTCAATCAAATTCATGTGACATGAGTACTTATGCACAAAGCCATGCTGACTGTCTCTGCCTTTCGAAATACATGTAAATCCCATCCCTCAGGATTCTGTCCAACAACTTGCCCACCATCAACTTCAGGCTCACCAGTCTACAATTCCCTGGCTTTTCCTGACCACATTTCTTCAATAGTGGCACTACATTAGCCAACCTCCAGTCTTCCTGCACCTCACCTGTGACTATCGATGATACAAATATCTCAGCAAGGTGCCCAAAAACCACTTCCCTAGCCTCCCACAGAGTTCTAGGGTACATCTGATCAGGTCTTGAGGATGTATCCAACTTTTTTCACTTTAAGACATCCAGTACCACCTCCTCTGTAATATATGTCACCATGTATTTCCCCACGGCATGGTTTGTGTCTCAGGTATGTAATTACATCCATTCAAAAACATGCAGTAAGGCATTGTAACATAATTCAAGATGTCATAAAACTCCAAATCAAAAGCAGTTTGAATGGAAAAATTGACAACATGGTGGCTGTCCTGTCTACTTGCTCTGAATCCTTATCAAGTTATTCAGCCGTGGAGTTGCTATTCCATGTCCACACATCAATGAACTCATCAATTCAGAAAGCATCTGAACTAGATGAAAATCCCAATAGTTTTTTTGCATGTTTATTAGTTTCAAATATCTACCAGTTAGTCTCTCAAGATAGCTGAAGCATTATCTGCCCAAAGGGTTTTATTTCAGTCACATAATCATGTCACGTACACTCTGCTGATAGGCAGGTCCTTGCCTCATTCTCTGCTGATATTTTATTGCAGCCTTCGCTCAGCTGTTTTCATCACAGCAAATTCATGATAGGCCCAAATTCATAACTAATGGACTTGCTGCTCAGCATGCCCAGAAACCCTTAATTGAAAGCAAGGGTAACCGAAAATGCTTCCTGATCTTCGATAAGAACAATGAGCTGCTAGATGGTTACACTTATGATGG
Organism: Chiloscyllium punctatum; assembly: GCF_047496795.1. Classification (NCBI taxonomy): domain Eukaryota; kingdom Metazoa; phylum Chordata; class Chondrichthyes; order Orectolobiformes; family Hemiscylliidae; genus Chiloscyllium; species Chiloscyllium punctatum. The sequence goes on from NC_092745.1 coordinate 58,833,782, forward strand.
GGATTGTCCTCTCAGCTCATTATCAATGTAGGTATGGGCTGCCCAAGAGACACAAATTTTACATCCTCTCTTAGCTATGACCAATTCTTCACAAATTTGAACTGGCCAAATGGTGGGTGAAATGCTGCAATCTGTTTTGAGAAAGTTTTTCACAAGGATGATGAAAGATGCCTTCACATTTGTGAAGACCACACAGGACTTACATATTGATAGTGATGCAGTATTCATGCATTTAACATTACCAACCTATTCACTAAGTTGGCCTTATGGTGATCATGCAATAATAACAGTTGTTATAAAAACTGATCAGGTTCATTAATGTCCTTTAAGGAAATCACCTGTCATTACCTGATTGGTCTGTATGTGACTCCAGACTCTCAGCAAGGCGGCTGACTCTTAATTGCCCAGAGGGCAGTTCGAACTGGGCAATAAATATTGGCCTAGCCAGGAATGCTCACATCTCGAATGAATATATAAAATAAATCCCAGACTTAGGAACCGAAAGGTTAAACCGTTGTAATTGTTGCCATGTGTGAGCACCTTGCCCTCTCTTTTAAGAGAAAGAAACCAGGTCTCTCCCCTTAAACTCTGACAGTCAGATCACCCAGGCCTCTGGGGGAAGACTTCAGAATTGGCCAATGACCACTTTCATCCTACAACTGAATAAACTCCATATTCTAACAGATGGAGGTGAAAAACTACTGGTGTTGGATCTGAAGCCGGTTTGTCAAGATAGATGTGAAAAGTTACTTTCAAAATTACCGTACATTATATTTCGATACAATGTATTTGAACATCAATGAAAAAAAGAAAAGTTTTGTCATAGCTTTTTGCCTTGCATTGGACAAATTGCATTGAATAACCCAAGTAAAGGTCTGATCTCCAGCATTTCTTGCTTTCAGTAAAGGAAAAACAACATTTATAGTAAATAAATGGAGTGTGCTGTTTAGCTGGCAAATGAACTCTTGATAGGCATGCCATGATGGCGGTTACATCAATTAATGACGACTGATAGACAGAATAGATAAGACTTTTAAAATTTTAAAATCAGACTGTGATTGGTCAAAGCATTACCCTGATAAATGAATCAGAGAATAGCTGTCACTAACTGTGTTGCGTTCAAACAAGCGCTGTGAGAACCCACATTCTTTATGGCTGACAAGAGCAGGGCATGTAGTTTCCAGTGCACGTGTGCCATACTGCATCCCCAAAGTGACAACCTTAAATTAGTCATCGCCGCTAATTCTGTGCATGCTGGGGACTATTTAGAAAATAAAGTCCAATTGCAGAATCCCATCTGACATCAAACACGGTGTTGGGAGTTTTTGCAAGGGTGGGCTGTAAGATACAATCAGTAGCTTGCTTACTGTCAACAAGAGAAATGCTGTTTGAAAAGATCTGCCAGTCAGAGATGTACAGCATGGAAACAGACGCTTCAGTCCAACCCGTCCATGCCGACCAGATATCCCAACCCAATCTAGTCCCACCTGCCAGGACCCGGCCCGTATCCCTCCAAACCCTTCCTATTCATATACCTATCCAAATGCCTCTTAAATGTTGCAATTGTACCAGCCTTCACCACATCCTCTGGCAGCTCATTCCATACATGTACCACCCTCTGTGTGAAAAAGTTGCCGTCTCTTTTATATCTTTCCCCTCTCACCCTAAACCTATGCCCTCTAGTTCTGGATTCCCCGACCCCAGGGAAAAGACTTTGCCTATTTATCCTATCCATGCCCCTCATAATTTTGTACACCTCTAAGGTCACCCCTCAGCCTCCGACGCTCCAGGGAAAACAGCCCCAGCCTGTTCAGCCTCTCCCTGTAGCTCAAATCCTCCAACCCTGGCAACATCCTTCGAAAGCTTTTCTGAACCCTTTCAAGTTTCACAACATCTTTCTGATAGGAAGGAGACCCGAATTGCATGCAATATTTCAACAGTGGCCTAACCAATGTCCTGTACAGCCGCAACATGACCTCCTAACTCCTGTACTCAATACTCTGACCAAGGAAAGCATACCAAACGCCGCCTTCACTATCCTATCTACCTGCGACTCCACTTTCAAAGAGCTATGAACCTGCACTCCAAGGTCTCTTTGTTCAGCAATACTCCCGATGTCCTTACCATTAAGCGTAAAAGCCCTGCTAAGATTTGCTTTCCCAAAGTGCAGCACCTCGCATTTATCTGAATTAAACTCCACGTGCCACTTCTTAGCAAATTGGCCCATCTGGCCAAGATCCTGTTGTAATCTGAGGTAACCCACTTCGCTGTCCACTATGCCTCCAATTTTGGTGTCATCTGCAAACCTACTAACTGTACCTCTTACACTTGTTAACAAATTATTTATGTAAATGACAAAAAGTAGAGGGCCCAGTACCGATTCTTGTGGCACTCCACTGGTCACAGGCCTCCAGTCTGAAAAACAACCCTCCACCACCACCCTCAGTCTTCTACCTTTGAGCCAGTTCTGTATCCAAATGGCTAGTTCTCCCTGTATTCCATGAGATCGAACCTTGCTAATCAGTCTCCCATGGGGAACCTTGTCGAACGCCTTATTGAAGTCCATATAGATCATGTCTACCGCTCTGCCCTCAATCTTTGTTACTTCTTCAAAAAACGCAATCAAGTTTGTGAGGCATGATTTCCCACGCACAAAGCCATGTTGACTCTCCCTAATCAGTCCTTGCCTTTCAAAATACATGCACATCCTGTCCCTCAGGATTCCAACAACTTGCCCACTACAGAGGTCAGGCTCAGAGTTCTATAGTTCCCTGGCTTGTCTTTACCGCCCTTCTTAAACAGTGGCACCATGTTTGCCAACATCCAGTCTTCAGGCACCTCACCTGTGACTATCGATGATACAAATATCTCAGCAAGAGGCCCAGCAATCACTTCTCTAGCTTCCCACAGAGTTCTCGTGTACACCTGATCAGGTCCTGGGGATTTATCCACTTTTAACTGTTTCAAGACATCCAGCACTTTCTCCTCTGCAATCTGGACATTTTGCAAGATGTCACCATCTATTTCCCTACAGTCTATATCTTCCATATCCTTTCCACAGTACATACTGATGCAAAATATTCATTTAGTATCTCCCCCATTTTCTGTAGCTCCACACAAAGGCTGCCTTGCTGATCTTTTTGCCAAAGCTATCTCATGTCCCCGTTTTGCCCTCCTGATTTCCCTCTTAAGTATACTCCTACTTCCTTTATACTCTAAGGAATCACTTGATCTATCCTGTCTATACTTGACATATGCTTCCTTCTTTTTCTTAACCAAACCCTCAATTTCTTTAGTCATCCAGTATTCCCAATACCTACCAACCTTTCCTTTTAACCTGACAGGAACATACTTTCTCTAGATTCTTGTTATCTCATTTCTGAAGGCTTCCCATTTTCCAGCCGTCCCTTTATGTGCGAACATCTGCCTCCAATCAGCTTTCAAAAGTTCTTGCCTAATACTGTCAAAATTGGCCTTTCTCCAATTTAGAACTACAACTTTTAGATCTGGTCTAGCCTTTTCCATCACTATTTTAGAACTAATAGAATTATGGTTGCTGGCCCCAAAGTGCTCCCCCACTGACACCTCAGTCACCTGCCCTGCCTTATTTCCCAAGAGTAGGTCAAGTTTTGCTCCTTCTCTATCCTTTGCTACATCCACATACTGAATCAGAAAATTGTCTCGTACACACTTAAGAAACCTGGTGCACTGCGTGCAGTTTTGGTCTCCCTACCAAAGGAAGACTATACTTGTTATAGAGGGAGTTTAGCAGAAACTCACCAGGCTGACACATGGTATGGCAACATTGCTCTCTGAAGAGAGAATGTTTCAACTGGGCCTTCTTTATTTCTTAGAGGTGAGAAAGATGACAGGGGATTGAATTGAAAAAGATAAAATTCTGATAGATCTGGAAAGATTTGATACAGGGAGGATGTTTTCCCTGGTTAGGGAGTCCAGAATAATGGGATACATCCTCAGGATATCGAGTAGACCATTTCAGGGGTAACGTAGAAATCCGACTCCTTACAAAACTAATCTCTGTGACAATGTGAATAACATGGTCCTCATATCAAAGTAAAAATGCAGATTAGCTATCCTTGAGGCCCACCTGCGTCTTGGAACTAAATGCACATTTCCATGTTCACTGGTTTGCAAACCTACATTCGGACCAAAGTTTATCCTTCAACATTAATACAATGCCATGAAATAGATGGTCGGATGACTTATCTCATCGTCAGGATGTTCTAAGCAATTCGTTGATTATAAATTACTTCCGAATATGTCAAAGACTTAAAATCACTAGGTAAATGCAAGTTCTTTTCACTAATTTTGCCAAGTTTTGCACATGTCAATACAAAAAGAGCACATGTTCTTGGCTCATCACACTTTATGACTACAGATCCACAAATTTTCATGTTACTTTTAAAAATTAAAATTAAAAAGAATAAATTTTACACTTCTCTCGTAACATTATAATTTTTCATTGTTACCTAACATTTCATTCTGTTTTTATCCTACAAGTCAAAATAAGTTATAAGTACCAAATTCTGAAAAGTTAAAATGTGAATTAACATTTAACATCAAGGATGCTCTAAACCATTATAGCAGAAGTATAACATAAGACATAACATTATAGCACAGAAACAGGCCGTTCAGAAAACCACATCTACATCAACCATGATGCCATTCTGAACTAACCTCATCTGCCTGCACATGATCTGCATCGCTCTATTCCCTGTTTGCTCACGTCTATTGTAGCTTCTTCTACAACTTCCCCTGATAGCATGTCCCAAGCAGCTAGCAGCCAATGTAAAAAACTTGCCGACATAAGAACAGAGCTTTCAGAGTGCTGCTCCTTCATCAGGTGGTTGTGGAGTATAAGATCGTAGGACACAGAATTTATAGCAAACATCTACAGTGTGATGTAACTGAAATTATATATTGAAAGAGACCTGGATTGTTTGTCAAGTCTCTCATCTTTTAGAATAGGCATGTTGATTTCAGTTCTTTCACATGTAAATTCCAGAACTTTCTTAAAGTTACAACTACCAATCTCCGAGCACCGTCCAACAACTCATCCGCTTTATCCTCGACCGTAACATTTTCACCTTTGACAACCAGTTCCTCATCCAGACACATGGAACAGCCAGAGGGGATCAAATTTGCAAGCCAATATGTCAACATTTTCACACATAGATTTGAACAAGACTCCTTCTCTACACCAACCAACACTACACACCAGGTACATTGACGACATTTTCTTCCATGGTGAGGAGTCACTGAAACAACTACACAGTGATATCAACAAGTTTCATCCCACCAAACTCACCATGGACGACTCCTCCTCCGACCACGACGCTGACCCTCTGGTTAAAAAACCACACAGTAAATTGCCTGCTGCACTGGATCCTAAGCAGACCCTCTGCAAAAATATACTAAACTGCAACCTCCCTGCTCCTCAGGGATCACTTAACTGAAAGCAGTCACAATCCACTCCACCAGACCACTGGACTCTCAAATGTAAGAAACCATTGAGGAAGTGGGTGAAGCATGCAGTCTGCTATTGAAACTGAGACTCTGCGGTTTCAAGATCCCCCTTCCTAGCTTACTCCTGGCAAATGCACAACCCCTAGAGAACAAGACAGACGAACTCAGATCATGGTTCAGCTTCCAGCATGAACTGCTGCGCACTCTGCATCACAGAAACCTAGCTTCAACCCATCCATTCTCGACTTCGCACTTCAGGCTGATGGTTTTTCTATCCGTCGTATGGACCATACAGCATTCTCAGGTAAGACAAAGGGTGAAGGGGTTTGCTTTTTAATCAACAACTTGTGGCACATGGACATTGCAACCCTGGGCAGCCATTGCTCCCCAAACCTTGAATTCCTCACCATCTAATGCCACCCCTTCTATCTATCACAGGAATTTACTGCTGCTATACTAACCGCTATGCACATACTGCCACAAGCTAAGATTGAGAAACCTCTGAGTGTGTTGTACTCCACCCTTAGGCCCTGTTTATTGTGACTGATGACTTCAATCAAGCCAATCTAAGCAAAGTGTTGCCCAAGTACCACCTGAACATTACTGCCTCATCAGGGGCTTGAACATTTTAGACCACTGCTACACCACTGTAAAGGATGCCTACTGCTCCATCCACCCCCCTCATTTCGGGAACTCAGACTACAATTAGATTACATTAGATTCCCTACAGTGTAGAAACAGGCCCTTCGACCCAACTAGTCCACATCGACCCTCCAAAGAGTAACCCATCCAGACTCATTTACCTCTGACTAATGCACCTAACACTATGGGCAATTTACCACGGCAAATTCGCCTGACCTGCAAATCTTTGGACCGTGGGAGGAAACTGAGACAGAGGGAGAATGTGCAAACTCCACACAGACAGTCGCCCGAGGCTGGAATCGAACCTGGGACCCTGGCGCTGTGAGGCAGCAGTGCCGCCATATTTCTTCTCCCAGCTTACAGGCAAAACCCAAGAGACCCCTTGTGGATACAGGTCCAGTGCTGGTCAGAGGAGGCAACTCTGGTGCTATCTGGAACCGGCTGATCGGGCCATTTTCAAACAGTCCGCAGGTACCTTGGACGAGTGTGCCACCATTGTCACAGATTTTAATCAGCAAGTGTGTGGTGGACTGCACACCAAGGAAGTCAATCCAGGTGTTCCCCAAAAGGAAACCCTGGATGAATCAGGACATCCAGAACCTGCTAAAACCCAGGCGTGAGGTCTTCAGATTAGGAGACCCACTCAAATGCAAGGAATCCAACTATGACCTTTGCAGAGCTATTAAAACAGCCAAGGACCAACACCGATCCAAACTAGAAACCCAGACAGACACCAGGCGACTATGGCAAGGACTGAATGACTTCATAGGATTCTAAAGAGACAGTGCAAGATAGCAGACAATGACACACCCATCCCAAATCGTCTCAACGCCTTCTATGCTTGCTTTGAGCAGAATTTCAGCAGAGAGTTAACACCTATTCCAACACATCCTGATGAACCTATCCCAACAGTTACTGCATCAGAGTCAGATCAGTTTTCCTTCATGTGAATCCAAGGAACGCTATAGGACCACACAGAGTTCCAGGCCGTGCACTCAGAGCATGCACAGATCAACTGGCAGAGGTCTTCTCGGAAATCTTCAAACTCTCCCTGCAGCAGGCCACTGTCCTTGCCAGTTTCAAGAGGGCCAACATCATCCCTGTGCCTAAGGAGGCTCATGCAGTATGTCTCAATGACTACTGCCCAGTGGTCCTAACTTCGGTGGTCATGAAGGCTGATCATGGCATTAATCAACTCCAGCCTTCCCACTACTCTCAACTCACTCCAATTTGCCAATCAGACCAAAAGATCCACAACAGATGTCATATGACTTGCCCTTCACTCCTCTTGCCCTTCCCTTCTTTGAGGAAGTTAAAAATGCCACAGAGGGGTCAGTTCCATGCTTTGCTTCTCTTTCATGACACATTGGGGACTCAAGGGTTAAACATTCCATTACCAAAGGACTCACTGTAGTATCAACTGAAAGCCTGTACTGTTACAATACAGACAGAACATCTCAGTAAAGGGAAGGCTGACTGCATCTCAGAAATGGTGCCTAGTGGAGCCACACATGTGGATTCCCTTGTAGCCTCACAGGTATTTGCACTTTCCAGACAAGACTGAGCGCCTTGGCCACAACCCTGTTAAATTACCTCCCGCTCCCATTGTCTTATTTCCCCTCCATATTAGCATAGGAATGTGAATCCCCCATTTACAGCAGGCAAAACCCTTTTGCCTTAATCTCTTCCCATCAACACAAGCATGAAAAATACGATAATAAGGTTCTGTAATCCATACAGGACACCCACATAATTACCTATTTTAAACTAGATTATGACAATAACCCATGCGACTGATAAACTTTTCGTTTAATTCCTATTAAAATATACTGTCTGTGTGTAGGGGCAGAGATTCGTGAAGAAGTGTCACCACAAGTAGACATATGGCTGCTTTGGAGATGCATTGAATCTTTCACCGGCCGCCCGATAAAGCTACTGTTGTTGCACAGAAAACTTGTGTCTTCCGGATTTGTGGAACAAAGCAAACATCAACATCTTGACACCAAGAACAGCTCCGTAAAAATTCTACTGATTGACGACAGTTCAGCCTCCAACACCATTATCCTCTTGAGACTGATTACTAAACTTAGTGATCTGCTCTCTGCCCCAATCTCTGCAACTGGATCCTCATTTTCCTGACCCACAGGCCACAATCAGTGAAGATTGGGGACAATATTTCATTCTCACTAACACTCCACACTGGAGTCCCCCAGGGGTGTGCACTCAAACCCCTACTGTACTCACTGTAAACCCATGACTGCGACACCAAATATCAAACTTATGCCATTTGCTAGTTCGCTGATGACACCACCATAATCATTCAAATCTCAGATGGTGACGAAACAGACTACAGACGGGAGGTGGAAGACCTGGTAAAATGATTCAACGAGAACAACCAAAGAACTCATTATTGACTTTTGGTGGGATGTTACTCATGCTCCCCTACGCATTAGCAGCACAGAGGTGGAATGAGTGGGAGAGGGTCAAGTTCCTGGGAGCAGTCATCAACAACAAGCTTTCTTGGACTCTTCATGTGGATGCACTGGTTACAAAGGCTCAATGTCTCTTCTTCCTCAGTCGGCTGAGGAAATTTGGCATGATGTCAAATACCCTTGCCAATTTTTATAGGTGCTCTATCGAGAGGATTCTGAGTGGGTGTATCACTACCCAGTATGGCAACTGTACCATTCAAGGTCGGAGACGACTACAGAGAGTGGTGAACTCAGCCCAACAATCACAAAGGCCAACCTCCCATCTATAGAATCCATCTACCAATCCCACTATCAAGGAAAGGCCACCAGCATCCTCAAAGATCCATGCCACCCTGACAATGCTTTTCTACAACCTCTACCATTGGGAAGAAGGTACAGAAGCCTGAACACACACACACACACACACACACACACACACACACACGCTGGTTTTGAAACAGTTTCTACCCTACTGTTAGAATACTGAATGGATTCACAAACTCTTGACATTCACTTGTACCTGTGTTTTTGTTTTTGCAGCTGTTTACCTATTATTTACTTATTTATGCTACTTATCTATGTTCCTGTATGCTCACAAGACAAAGCTTTTCACTATGCCTTGGTACACGTGACAATAAATTCAATTTAATTCAATTCAGGACTACTCTCTAGTGTCTGTCTCATTCTTAGACACATGCATCTTCATCATGGATGGGCACCTCAGCACCTCACTCTACTGCAAACCCACGGATAACCTCAGTGTTACACTTCTCCAGCTTCCACCTAAAGCATATTAAAACAACCATCCCCTAATGACAAACCCTACTCATAAACAGGAATGTTCAAAGCAGGAGGAGAAACGTGACAGGCACTTGTAAGTACTCAAGGATACCCTCTTAAGAGCAGGGTACGATGCTCAACTCATTGACCAACAGTTCATAGGTGCTACAACAAGAAGCCATAATGACATCCTCAGGAGACAGGCACAAGCGGCAACCGACAGGGGACCCTTCGTTGTCCAACACTTCCCAGGAGCCGAAAAAACTACGCCATGTTCTTCGCAGCCGACAACACGTTACCAGTGAGGACAAGCACCTCGCCAAGACCTTCCCCACACCTCCACTTCTCACCTTTAAATCACCAAACCTCAAACAGATTGCTGTTCATAGCAAACTGCTTGGCTTTCAGGACAACACCATACAACCTTGTCACGGTAGACGCTACAAGACGTGTCAGAGTGTCGACACTGATACCACCATTACACATGGGACACCTCCCATCATGTACGCAGCAAGTACTCATGTGATTCAGCCAATGTTGTCTATCTCCTACGCTGCAGGCAAGAATGCCTTGAGGCATGGTACATTGGTGAGAGCGAGCAAAGGCTACAGCAACGGATGAATGGACTCCGCATAACAATCAACAGACAGGAGTGTTCCTTCCCAGTCAGAGAACACTTCAGCAGTCTGGGACCTTCCACCTCAGACCTTCGGGTGACCATCCTCCAAGGCAGAATTTGAAACAGGCAACAACAAAAAGTGGCCGAGCAGAGGCTGATAGCCAAGTTCAGTACCCATGGGGATGGCCTCTGGTGTCATGTCACACTACAGGTGACCCCACTACACTACATGACACACACACACTCCTACAGATCCACGCAATCACGCAGTCCCTCTCTCATATGCTCACATACACATCCTCTCACAGACTTATATCCCTTGAACTCTCACTCACAAACATACACATACTCTCTCACAGGCACTCCACCATCCCACGGCCCCCCAAAATCCACACGCGCACACACCCACATAAAAGTTTGTGGGGTGAATTTGTACATGCAGAATTACATTTTATTTTGCTCCAAAACTGCATGAATCCATGTAAGGTTCTGTAAATCCTCTTTTAGATGAGAGGAAGTCTGAACATTGGGGCACAGACAGCCTCACACAGGGCACCTCACACCTTCAATTATCTGAGCCAACATGGCACCTAATGTTAAAGTTCACTTGAGAATTTAACTAAGTTCTGGGATTTACATATGAAAGAACCGAAACCAACAACCCCATTCTAAAAGATAAGAGACTAAGATAAAACAACCCAGGTCTTTTTCAGTTGCATCACACTGTAAACTTTTGCTATAAATTCTGTGTCCAATGATCTTACATCCCACAAGCATCTGACAACGGAGCAGCGCTCCAAAAGCTAGTGCTTCCAAATAAACCTGCTGGACTATAACCTTAATTTGGAGATGCCAGTGTTGGACTGGGGTGTACAAAGTTAAAAACAACAACACCAGGTTATAGTCCAATAGATTTAATTGGAAGCACACTAGCTTTTGGAGCATCGCTCCTTCATCAAGTGGTTGCGAAGGGCACACTTGTAAGGCACAGGATTTATAGCGAAAGTTTACAGTGTGATGGAACTGAAATTATACATTGAAAAATACCTTGATTGTCTGTTGAGTCTTTCATCTGTTCGAATACCATGATAGTTTCACTTCTTTCATGTGTAAATCACAAAACCTTTTTATATAAAAAGTTGCATTCTCAGGTTAACTGTAACAATTGGTGTTAGCTAGACAATATGTTGAAGGTGTAGTTGTTATGTGATTTTTAACTTTATGTAAAGTCAGTTAAAAAGGTGGAAGGCTTTCATTGTGTCAAGCCAGTTAACAAGGTTAAGAACATTCATTGTATAATGTCAGATGGCTTAATCTTTACTGTTGCTGCTCGCTGATTGTAACGTTACCCAATCAATATGGATGTTGCCTTATTTGGAGGTTGCTCCTTGTAAGTGACTATATAATTCCTTAAGAATCCACTTTGAGAGGAGACAGAGAACTCATGTCTCTGTGCACATGGGCGATTGTTCTCTCTCCCACCAGGGCCCAGAATAAAGATGAAGGAGGTAAAGCCATACTGAGTGTCTGTTTCAACTGATATGAGGATAGGGAAATGGGACAAGCTTGGCCTCTATAGCTTTCTGCAGCCACGAGTTCCATAGATTCACCACCCTCTGGATGAAGAAATTCCTAAATTTCTCCTCATCTCACCTTTAAAGAGTTGTCCCTTCACTCGGAAACCGTGCCTTTGAGTATCTTTTGCACCCTCTAACTTCTCCACATCCAACCTATAGTATGGTGATCAGGACTGTACACAATACGCCAGATGTGGTCTAACTAAGTTTTTATACATCTGCAACATGATTTGCCAATTGTTTAACTCCATTCCTTGACAAATGAAGACAAATATGCCATATGCCTTCTTTGTCACCTTATCCACCAGTGGTGCCACTTTCAGAGAGTTTATGGATTTGGAGTCTTAGACCGCTTAGTAATTCAATGCTCCTAAGGGTCCTGCCATTTACTGCATACTTTCCTCTTGGGTTTGACCTCATAAAATGCATCACCTCGCACATGTCCAGATTAAATTCCATCTGCCATTCTCCACCCAACTTTCCAACTGATCTGTATCTTGCTGTAACATTTCAGAATTTTCCTCATTATCCAGAGCTCCACCGATTTCTGTGGACTATGACTGTTTTTTAAAAAGAATCACTGCATACTATGCTGAGAGATCATTGTCCTTTCGTGCCTAAAAATCATTTTGTACTTTAATAGAAGAAACAAACTCGTTATTGCTTCAAACTAACAAACATTGAACATTTCATAATGGCTGCTCCAATCAACAAGGGTAGAAGCGAGAACCATACCACATTTTTAAAGAATACACTCATAGTTTAAAAGGGACCTAAGGGGCAACATTTTCACACAAAAATGGTGCGTGTATGGAATGAGCTGCCAGAGGAAGTGGTGAAAGCTGGTACAATTACACATTTAAAAGGCATCTGGATGAGTACATGAATAGCAAGGGTTGAGGGGGATATGGGCCAAATGCTGGAAAATGGGACTAGATTAATTTAGGATATCTGGTTGCCATGGAACAGTTGGACTAAGGGGTCTGTTTTTGTCTTGTACCTTTCTATGAGCTGAAAGACAAACACACATTAACAATACGTGAGGAAAAGAGCAGGGAGTGATATAATCAAACAATTTGAATGGTCACCATTTGTGCTATAGGCCCCTTGAATTGCCTTGTGGTCACAATGTGTGGTCATATACTATAGATTAGATTAGATTACTTACAGTGTGGAAACAGGCCCTTCGGCCCAACAAGTCCACACCGCCCCGCCGAAGCGTAACCCACCCATACCCCTACATCTACATTTACCCCTTACCTAACACTATGGGCAATTTAGCATGGCCAATTCACCTGGCCTGCACATCTTTGGACTGTGGGAGGAAACCGGAGCACCCGGAGGAAACCCACGCAGACACGGGGAGAACGTGCAAACTCCACACAGTCAGTCGCCTGAGGCGGGAATTGGACCCGGGTCTCAGGCGCTGTGAGGCAGCAGTGCTAACCACTGTGCCACCGTGCCGCCCACTGTGCCACCGTGCCGCCCACTGTCAGCTGACTTCGATGAGTGCAACATCATGAACATCGACAGGGTTTCACTCACTTGAATTTTTCAACTAAGAGAGCAAGGAGGAACATCTGCTTTTTCTCAACATTGTAAACTTTGTTCATTTATTTAAGTTGTCTAATGATTCAATTAACTGCCTGGGAACCAAAAAATGTTGCTTCACATTGAGCAGAAATTAAATTGCATCCAAGCCTAAATCAAGCTGAGAGAGTCAGCATCTTGCCTGCAAAGTGCCAAGGAATAGTGACAGAAAGGCCACTTTGTTCCACATTTTACATCATTCACACACCAAACAAAATGTACAGTGCCATTGTATTTTATTTAAGAAAAGAAATGCAATTTTATATTTTACATGGTTTTATTCTTTGTTCTATTATTTTGATTTTTTAATAAATAAAAGTAACAATCAAAACAAAATAAATTGGCAGAGCGATTCCCTACAGGTAATTCTTGAATCATGAGAAAAGCTGCTGTGATCTATATATGATCATGCATACACAAGGCAAGTTACACAAGTTAAAGGCGGCTGACATTTTACAATCCTAAATCAAAATATATTTCAGTTAAATTATCATGCCAGAATGTGGTTAGAAATCTTGAAATTTTTGTGCTTTTTTTAAAATCTCCTAAACCTTCATCGACTACAGATTATCAACCAACATGAGAACAGTTAATCCTGCAGTGGCTCGATGAGCAGGATTCAAAAATATTGAGTCTGCAATCAGTGTAGTAATCCAGCCTAGTAATAAACCCTCACAAAATAGTGATGGCTTCATTTTAATTGTTAAATTCTAAACCAAAATCCAAGAGAAGGGTTCAGCTAACAATTAAAATTACTTGTTCTCTATCCAAGCTGTTTTCATCACTTGAATTCTTCAATTCAAGTTCTTGCCTTGAAATCCTTCTCATATGTACACCAATCTATTTTGCAGAGAATCAATTATTCTCTAATATATAGCAAGATGAACAGAGTTTGCAATTTGAGAATGGGATATCCTTAAACTACACTGGAGGAGCTCTTTGGTAACATTAGAAATCAAAATAAGCATCTATAATGCAGTTGAGTGCAGCCTCAGATACTCTCCTGAATTAGTTCGTTCCAGCCAGAACTCAAAGATCTAAGTGGAGAAAGAAAAGGCCAAGGTTGGTTCTCCCGATTACTTCCAGCAACTTCAGAAGTAATGACATGAGCGAAGAACAGGACTGGACAAGCAATGAGAGATGCAAGTTCGCTCGCTGAGCTGGAAGGTTTGTTTTCAGACGTTTCTTCACCATACTAGGTAATATGGTGAGGAAACGTCTGAAGCCTCCAGTGAAACACTGGTGTTGTGAGCCACTTTTTATTTATGTTTTAGGTTTCCTTGGGTTGGTGATGTAATTTCCCATGATGTCATTTCCTCTTCTTTTTCTCAGGGGGTGGTAAATGGGATCCAAGTCAATGTGTTTTTTGATAGAATTCCAGTTGACATGCCATGCTTCTCGGAATTCTCGTGCATGTCTCTGTTTGGCTTGTCCTAGGGTGGATGTGCTGTCCCAGTCGAAGTGGTGTCCTTCCTCATCTGTATGTAAGGGATACTAGTGAGAGAGAGTCATGTCTTTTTGTGGCTATTTGATGTTCATGTATCCTGGCAACTAGTTTTATGCCTGTTTGTCACAGTTCTTACACGGTATTTTGTAAATTATATTAGTTTTGCTTTTTGTCTGGACAGGGTGTTTCAAGTTCATTAGCTGCTGTTTTAGTGTGTTGGTGGGTTTGTGGACTACCATGATGCTAAGAGGTCTGTGTCATCTGGCAGTCATTTCCAAGATCTCTGATGTAGAAGGAAAATGGCTAGGGTTTCTGGACGCATTTTGTCTGCTCGCTTGAGTTTGTTGCTGAGAAAATCAGCAGACTGTGTTCATTGGGTACCCATTCTTTTTGAATACACTGTCTAAGTAGTTTTCCTATGCTCTTTGTAGTTCCTCTATGCTGCAGAGTGTGGTAGCTCATTGAAATAGCAGCTAATAAACTTGGAAGCCCCTATACAGACAACAAGCAAAACTAATGTCATTTGCAAGTTGTGTAACAAACACTACATTGGACAAACAGGCAGAAAGCTAGCCACCAGGATACATGAACATCAACTAGCCACAAAAAGACATGACCCACTCTCACTAGTATCTTGACATACAGATGAGGAAGGACACCACTTCGACTCGGACAGTACATCCATCCTAGGACAAGCCAAAGAGACATGTGCAAGAATTCCGAGAAGCATGACATTCCAACCGGAACTCTATCAACAGACACATTGACTTGGATCCCATTTACCACTCCCTGAGAAAAAGAACAGGAAATGGCATCACCACAGAAATGGCAACACCAACCCAAGGAAACCTGAACACAAATAAAAAGCGGACCATACAACCAGTGCTTCACCGGAGACTCACTGATGTTAACTAGTATGGTGATGAAACATCAGAGAACAGACCTTTCTGCTCAACGAGCAAACTTATATTCAGAACCTCAACCTAAGCTACAAATCTTCTCAAAACTCGCGAACACGCAATGATGTGAAATAAAACATACAAGCAAAGTAAAGACAAACAAAGAACCTGGCCACTTGAGCAAAATAATATGGACTATTATGATCCTAGCTGATGGTACAACTGGACAAATCAGAGCCCACAATGAACACTGACTTGATAGATAATGAGTTTAATTTTATCGTTTAGTCAGTTATCATAATGGTTAGTCACTGGAACATATTTATACAGGCTGCAGATCTTATTCAGTAACCAAATATAAAATTATTACACAAAACAACCCACATTTATATTAGAGGTAGAAAGACCTTAAGACAAACCTGAAAATGAAGTTTAATCCATTTCCTAACACCATCCATGACAAAGGCCTCAGTCCAGTAAAAAGTTATACTTGTATCTCTACCCTACAGTTCTATTTAACTAATTTTTTCTTTTTCTTGAAAAAGAGAGAGACAAGTTTTTTTCAGTCCATCCCAAGATTGCATGAATCCTTCACAATTCCATCAGCATTGGTTTTTTTTTCAAATTATAACAATCTGAAGAATTCTATTCAAAATTCTCCAGGTTGGATGGTTTAACAACTAGAAAAAAACATGTTGCCACAGTGACTGGTTTCCTCTGAACTGAGCTGGAAAAATCTCTTCCTTTTTTTCTTGTTTTTTTCTGAACTCTAACTTAAACAAAACTGATGGCTTTGTTCCCTTTTTCCTGCCTATTGTGAACTCCAGAGTACATACATCTTATTTCATTAACACCACAGGGGTATATCAGACACTTGACTACTGTCATAATTCTTGTAGGAACAGGTGTGTTTAAGTCAATGCCCCAGAATTACTTTGACTTCTTCAGAACAGCCATTGGCACATTAGCCCTCATCCAATTGTCTCTATTTAGAAATATGAATTTAAAAAAAGTAGATTCAAAGGCACTGCTGTTTACTCCCTGATTAGATTACTTACAGTGTGGAAACAGGGCCTTCAGCCCAACAAGTCCACACTGACCCTCCGAAGAGCAACCCACCCAAATCCATTCCCCTACATTTACCCCTTCACCTAACACTTTGGGCAATTTTGCATTTCCAATTCACCTACCCGGAGGAAACCCACGCAGACACAGGAAGAATGTGCAAACTCCACACAGACAGTTGCCCGAGGCGGGAATTGAACCCGGGTCTCTGGCGCTGTGAGGCAGCAGTGCTAACCACTGTGCCACCATGCTGCCCACTTTTATAACACATGCTTCATCACAGGACTCAACCATGTTATTCATAACTGTTGTACTATTATGGGGAAAATACCAGTCTCTGAGTCGGGGTTCAATGACAGTTTATTGCACAAGGAAATACCGAGCCCCGGAGAAGAGAAAGACACCAACAGCAGCGGTCAGCTGCTATTCTTCTCTCAACCCGGAGCATATGTTAAGATACTTTTATCCATCTTGTATAAAATAGGGCAGTGATGACATTAATTGTCTTTGTAACACGGTTTGTTTATGGTAATCATTGCAGAATCTTTTGATTGTATTGATACAGTCATTGTCAGTTCCAACGCAGACTTTGTTAATTTCAGCGCGGTTGTTGAGTTTCAGGGCAGACATTGTCAGTTTCAATGTCTGCACAGAAGTCCATAGCACTAGTAACGGGTGCTAATCACTTTTCCCGAGAAGGACAATTACTGCAGCCCTGGCTATTAGCATTTCTTATCGAGTCTGTATCAAGCTGTTAGCATTTCTATAAGAGGTGTTGGCTGGACCCAGACACTTCAGCGGGCAGTGTACGTTACTCATGTGCATTCCCCCCCACCTGCCTTAAACTAATCAACTAGGTTGTGAGTGCATTGTGCTGGCATTCTGGTGGCCCCAAACAGTTTCTGTATTTTCTCTGTTGTCTCTCTATATATTGTGGTCAGTGGCCATCTTTTGTGTCAAGTGGCCCACTGATGGCTCAGTGGCCATCTAGTGTGTCCATGTGCCTAGTGTCACCCTGCCCATGCGTCTCCCACTTCAGTACAAAGTCATGCTGAATATTTGGTGAACATCATCGCAATAACAAAATTGTCTCAATATACAGCCAAAAAACTGATGGGTCTTGTCATCCTGTGAGAGTGTCCCTACCACTGGGCCAGAAGGTTCAGGTTCAAATCCATTTGCCCCAGATTTGCCCCATAACACGCCTGAACTTGATGATTAAAATGACAGTAAAGAAGATTATCTAAGATTACAAAGAGACCTCAACCAAAGGACCAATGAGCTGAGGATTGGTAAATGGCGTTTAATTTGGACAAATGTGAGGTATTGCATTTAGGTAATAAAAACAAGGATCAAACTTTTCCAATTAATGGTAGGGCCCTGGATAGTGTCATAGTGCAGAGAAACAGAGGAGTTCAACTACATAGTTCTTTGAAATTTGCATGACAGATAGACAGGGTGGTTTAAGGTGGCATATC
Source organism: Chiloscyllium punctatum (assembly GCF_047496795.1). NCBI lineage: Eukaryota > Metazoa > Chordata > Chondrichthyes > Orectolobiformes > Hemiscylliidae > Chiloscyllium > Chiloscyllium punctatum. Next base: position 58,851,837 of record NC_092745.1, read on the forward strand.
GCACACTTGCCTTCATCACTCAGACCTTTGAGTATAGGAGTTGGGACATCATCTTGAAGTTGTACAGCATGTTGGTGAGGCCTCTTTTGGAGTACTGTGTCCAGTTCTAGTTGTCCTGTTACGGAAGGATATTATTAAACTAGAAGGGTTGAAAAAATATTTACCAGGATGGTACTGGGAATGGAGGGTTTGAGCTCTAAACATAGACTGGAAAGGCTGGGATTTTTTTTCACTGGAAGCTAGGAAGTTGATGGGCGATCTTATTGAGGTTTATGAGGGGCTTAGATAAGGTGAATGACAAATGTCTTTTCCTGAAGGGTGAGGCAGTTCGAAATTAGGAGGCATATTTTTAAAGGTGAGAAGAGCAAGATTTGAAAAGGACATGAGGACAACTTATTTACACAGAGTGATTCGTGTGTGGAATGAGCTGCCAGAAAAAATGGTGGATGCATGAACAGTTATAATGTTCAAAAGACATTGAATAGGTTCATAAATAGGAAAAGTTTGGAGGAAAATAGGCTGAACACAGGTAGGTGGGACTAGTTTAGTTTGGGAACGTGGTCGGCATGGACTGATTGGACTGATGGGTCTGTTTCCCATGCTGTGGCACACTATGACTCTGATCAACTTGACTCATTGAGTCTCTACCAAATCAGAGCTGTAGATTCAACTTCATTCTCAGATTTCAGTACAATATCTCAAGTGGCATTTCATCTTTGGACTGAGGAATGTTGATTTTTCTTGAGGCCAAGATCTGAAACCAAGAACCCACTTGTTTAGTTTGTACAAGAGAGTCATGGCAGTAGACAGGAGGATCTTCTTGATATTCTGGACAACATTTATTCACCCCTCACACAACGCCAAAAAAATTCACGGAAAGACTACTTCATGGATACTTGGGAATTTAGCTCAGCACAATCTAGCTGCCAAGTTTGCCAACTACACCTTGCCTGCTTCAAAAGTAAACCATTAGCTTTCAAATACGTTTGCATATCCTAAAAACTTACAAGATACTTTATAAATGCAAGTCATTCTTGCTTGACACCAATTTTAATAATATAACATAAATTCAGTCTTATTTAGCCTCAAGCTTGGAATAAACATTAAGATTTGAAGATAACAATTTTTACAGATTAGATGGAGGGGCAGCTATCATGTTCTTTTCTGAATTCACATACCTCAAACTGAATATCCATGAATGAGGTACAAATCATCAGTTAAAAGATTTGTGATAAAATATGCTGAATGTTCTTCTGCAACACGCCATGTTCCACTATCATTTCAACCTTCGTTTCAAGTGTCCACCTAGACCTTGAGTGCAAAGTTTCTTTGTGCACTCAATATTGATTTTCCATTTCAAATCACTTGTTCTCATTGCTATTACTACGTAAGACCAAGTCCAAAATACCAACTTTGGTTTCCTCTTGGTTAACTGTCTTTGGCTACCAAACATTTTCAGATCAAAAAATCTTGGAACACTGTTCCATTATGGTATGCTAGAAGTTGCAATAATGGCAAACTACTCAAGTATCACAAACATTTTATGAAATCTGTCCAGCCTTTTTATGTCATTGTCTCATTCAATACTCCAATCCATGGATGTCTAAGTAAATCTTCAGGATTTTATGTCTGTAAAAAGGCTGCAAATAAAGCTTTTCAATAAAGTACCATATGATCAAAGTAAAGCACACTCAAATTATAATGTTCTCTAATGAATCATTCATGTGACTTTGTATGAATGTTTCAAATGCAATTTGACCTTCGACAAACCAAAAAGCTCATTTTTATTGTTACTGCACAGACTACCCTACTACTACCTCCCTCCCATCCCTTCCCACAAAATGGATGATTTGTCTTGAAGTACAGGGTTCAAACTTGGATAAATCACAACTGATACACGTTTTATGCCTTAATCTCTCTGACATTATACTAAAAATTCATAAACAGCTTAGATATTAAAAGGCAGTCCAACCATGACAATAACATTCAAATAGCACTAGTTAAATGCACAAATTTCTTAGACATCAAGATTTTATTAAAAAGGAGGAATTAAACTAAAACATTCTTTGTTTGTTTGCTTTAGTGTGGAAATTACAATTAAGGTGCTGATATCATATTACAGGAGAAAAGGTCTACCAGTGTGAAGAAAACCGTCTGTAACATGCCATCCTATGGGAATGATATGTGCAAGGCTCGTTTCTATTGAAAATTCCTGGGGAAAATACAGGCAACACAATGCAATTTCAAACACAACCCAAATTTGCTACAATTATCAGCCCCATGCTTAAGGGGAATCAAAAATCAAGTCAAACACAGTAACCAAGTTAAATGTGAAAGTTAAGGTTGAAGCTTATGTTCATATTTCTGTTGAGATTTAAGTATTTTTCTCAGTATCTAACTCACTTTGGGCAGAAATTAACAAAGGTCCAACCTCTAATGTGAAAAAATTATTTTCTTCAATTTAAAGTTTCTATAATTGGAGACAAATTGGATTAAAACAATTGCTAATCTCACTCAGAGAAGGCACAGGTAGGTTTGTCCAAGAATGGGAAATGTAAAAACAATACTGTTATTGAACGGACTCAAAGTTCACTGCTGAGGTAGATTGGTGATTGCCTTAGCTTACCGTACTAGGTGCAAACATTACAATTTTTTGTTTTAAAAATTTGTTCATGTGACGTGCACATCATCGATCAAGCTAGCATTTTATGGCCCATCCCAATTAATTTAGGAATGGTGATGGTGACCCACTTCCTTGAACTGCAGCAGTCCTTGAAGCATCGACATATCTACAATGCTTTCAACCAGGGTGTTAACCCATGACAGTGAAGGAACAGTCAGGATGGATGTGAAAGATAGCCACCGCGTCAGAGATGAAAGGAATGAATGTTGATGGTGGTGGGTAGTGAATTGAGCTCTTTTCTCCCTCTGAGTGTTCTTGGTGGTGCACTCAACCAAAATGTGGACTGTATTCTATCACAATTAGTGATATTATCACGAGACTATTAATCTAGAAACCCAGGTAATAGTCTGTGAATTTATTTCAAATCCCAGCATGGAATATGAATTAAATAAAAAACAAATCTGGGATGAAGGGTCTAATGAGGAGCATGAAACAGTTGTCAATTGTCAGAAACCCATCTGGTTTACTAATGTCCTTTAGGGAAGGAAATTTGCCATCCTTACCCAGTCTGGCCTACATGTAACTCCAGACCCAGAGCAATATGGTTGACTCTCAACTGTCCTGTGGGCAATTTGAATCACTGAATCACAGAACCCCTACAGTGTGGAAGCAGGCCATTTAGCCCATCAAGTCCACACCAATCCTTAAACAAAAATCCCACCCAGACCCATCTGTCTACCCTATCCCAACAATCCTGCATTTCCCACGGCTAATCCAGCTAGCCTGCCTATCTTTGGGCTGTGGGAGGAGAGCCGAGCACCTTGAGAAGGACATGCAGACATGGAGAATTCCACACAGAAGTCACCCAAGGATGGAATCGAACCAGAGTCGAGGTACTGTCAAGAAGTGGAAGGGGGTATTGATCTCACACAGGGCTGGGTTGACTCAGACCTTAAAGTCATCATTCATCATCACCGTGCCATCTGTTCTTTAAGGTCAGAATGATGGCATTCACTGCTGGTTACTGGGTCTAACACTCAGATTCACCAGCCGTTACAATTCCGCCTCCACTGGAGGCCAAAAGGCAGATGGTACCAGATTTACCTTCAGACTCCCAGGATCAGCCACTGGCTTCAGCTGCAATTTAATTTCAACTCCTTTCATTTTCCCCCAGGGATGCTTTGAAGACATCTTTGTCCTTGCCCATGATTTCTTGCAAATTTATATTTTAGTCTGCCAGTTATTAACTAAGTCCCTGGTCAATTTTTATAACCGGAAGCATCCGAATAAGGCAGGGTATTGCCCTTTTACTAAGTAAAGTGGCAATTCTGTGCACTGGTCCCTTAACTGTACTTTGACCAGCAAATAACCCTTCAGTTGCACCACTTGTTCTGCATGTCATCACCTTGGCAGGCTTCAATGGTAGTGTCCTCAACTCACCCAAAAGACTGATCCAGGCATCAAGGAGACCACTATGCCCATATGCACTTCCACTTTTAAGTGTCTTCCCCTCTACTTGGGAAGAACCCAGAAATGATAAATTTCACCCTATACCGACAATATGCTTAACTGAAACTCTTGACATCGGATTCTTCCACAGACTGACTCCCTGTCTACTCACTGGCTGGTGCATGTACTCAATATCTTATCCCTCAGGGTTGTTTCTGTCTGATTCCCCTTTTCCGATATGGGTTATACCCAGCAATTTCAGGCATCATAACCCCATACTTAACCTGCAGTACTGGGCTGCGAGCACAACGCATTGACTCCTTGCAGCCACTCTTGCTACATCAGCAGTATTCTGTGATTGGTCCCACAATCTGCCAAGTTTCCTCTATTTGATGGAGTCAGGCATTGTCACTCAACTATACTGCCTTGCTTATGGCCATATCCATCAAGGTAACAATTTTGAAAGTTGCCTTGAAATTCAAATCTCTCCTTTTTACTAGTTTCCATTAGAAGTCTTCATGTTGGCGCTCAGAAACCAAACCCTCCTGCAAAATACATTGGAGGAACCCTCCAAATTCACAATGTTCTGCTAGCCTCTTTAAAGTGACCACTAACTGGGCAGTGCACTCTCCAAAGGCTGTACCTGTTTGCAAAAATGAAAACATTCCACAATCAGTAGCTTGGGTGTGAAATACTTTCTTAACACTTCACATGATTCTTGGAATGTCTTCGCAGATTTCTCTGGCTGTTCCAAACTCCTTAGAATTGCGACGGTCTTTCTCCTGATGGTACTTTAGAAAACAGACACTACGATATCCTCAGCGAATAACCTCACCATTAATCAAAGTGTTCCAATTTTCTGACTCTTCTTCAAATTGGTCCAATTACCCCAAATTGGCTTGCCATTTTGTTTTCCATCCACCAGGCATTTTTCCCACTACTCAGATCTAGAAGCCATTTGTAGTCCAAGTCTGCTTGAACTCTCCCACATTAGTCCCTCCCTCACTGGCTGTACTTACTACCATTTTTCGCTGGCGTCGCTGCATCCCTCGTGATCACTCTCTGTGGCGAGTTCAGTAGCTTGTGGAGCATACTCTCGTCTTCCGCTATTGGCTCAAACTGCCACTCTCAACCCACTCTCCAGTGAGTACTTTCTTTCCTGGCATTGAGCGTAACCTGAGTCCCCTCACAACCACTTCCCTCAATGTGACCTCCTTATGCTATTTCCAAAATCCAGGCACCATGTCCTTTGGACAAATAAAAATGGCATTTGCACAAGATTCGTGAGCTGGATCCCATTCTTGCAGCTAGTTATGTTGGTGCTCCCTTTGGAACCAGGAATTACCCTGACTAATGCATCTAACACTATGGGAATTTAGCCTGGCCAATCCACCTGACCTGCACTTCTTTGGACTGTGGGAGGAATCCTACGTAGACATGGGGAGAATGTCCAAACTCCACACAGACAGTCACCCAAGGCTGGAATCAAACCTGGATCTCTGGTGCTGTGAGGCAGCAGTGCTAATCACTGAGCCACCATGAAGGTCATATGCTGAAGCAGCACTATGATAAAAGCAAGTCTGATGCTGTCCTTTATGATGAAAGGAATTGAACATAAAACTAAGGATGTGATATTTCAGTTATAATGGAATTAATAGGGCCATACCTTGAATACTGTATACTCAAATGCACTTTTGATTTCCTTATTTAACAAAGATGAAAACAAAATGGAGGCAGTTCAGAGGAGGTTACCCAACAAGATATCTGCACTGAGCCTTACGAAGATTGGTTGAACAGGCTGGGCTCACTTCTGATCAGTTCAGAAGAGTGCGGTGTGACCTGATTGAAGAGTACATGATCCCGAATTATCTTGGCAAGGTGGACATGGAAAGGATGCTGCCTCTTATAGGGCAATCCAGAACAAGGTAACACTGTGTTAACATTAGGAATTACCCTTTCAAAACAAAGAGAAGAATGTTTTTCTCACAAAGGGTTGAGACACTTTGGAACTCGTGGCCACAGAATATAGAAGTGGTAGAGAGTCATTAAATATTTTTCAGGCAGAGTTGGATAGGTGGTTGCGAGGCAGGGGAATCGAATGTTGTTTGGGATTGATGGAAAAATGGAATTCAAAACAGATCAGCCATGATATCAGTGCTTGGCACAGCAGGCTCCAGAAGCTGAATTGTTTACTTGTGCCTCAATTTCATATTTTCTCTCCTTTGGAAGATGAGAATTTATGCTTTGATAAATATAAGATTCATATGGTTTCTCTAATCATGAGACACCACAGCAAATCACTAGCCCTAATCAACAGATTTTTATTTCATTTTTTCAAATCAACCTCTTCAGCGATGTTATTAAACACCTCTGGAGAAGTTGGGAATTGAACCCAGGTCTGTTGGCTCAGCAGCAAGGACACTACCATGGTATCACAAGACTCCTTCAACAGGTCTTCATAGAGACTTGTTTTAACCTGAAACAGCTTAGCTTGTTTCTGTCCTGTCTGAATCTAAATCAAGAGGATATGCATTCAAGCTGCAATTCAGGACTTGCATATATTATCCATGCTATTTAAGGTGGAGGTACCAACCTATCAGTGAGGTGTTAAACCGATGACCTGCTTCCAGGTGAATATAAAGGATCCTATAGAATTATTACTCTAAACGGTGGCACAGTGGTTAGCACTGCTGCCTCACAGCGCCAGAGACCCAGGTTCAATTCCTGCCTCAGGCGACTGACTGTGGAGTTTGCACATTCTCCCCATGTCTGCGTGGGTTTCCTCCGGGTGCTCCAGTTTCCTCTCACAGTCCAAAAATGCGTGGGTTAGGTGAATTGGCCATGCAAAATTGCCCGTAGTGTTAGGTGAAGGAGCAAATGTAGGGGAATGGGTCTGGGTGGGTTGCGCTTCGGCGGGTCGGTGTGGACTTGTTGGGCCGAAGGGCCTGTTTCCACACTAAGTAATCTAATCTAATCGCACAACCACCTGATGAAGGAGCAGCGCTCCGGAAGCTAGTGCTTCCAGTTAAACCTGGACTATAACCTGGTGTTGTGACTTTTAGCTAAATACAGGTTGACATCTCTAAAATTCACTCCTCAACCATCATGAGTATAACATATCATCTGGTCATTTATGTTATGTTTACTCACAAAATATGAACAACTGCACTTCAAAATTAATCACTGGCTGAAGAATTTGGAACAGAGGTAGGGTATGAAAGGTACAAAGTAAATATTAATTCTTTATTTTGTTTGAACACAGTTCCAAGCATATCACCACTTCCTAAATCATAGACTTCTCAATCTTAGCACTGCCATTGGGAAGGAATTATGTCGTGCCTCAAAGCTTACTCACATGGAAGGAATACTACAGGGATCTAATTAAACACTTCTGTATCCCAGGCTGTGGTCCAGAAACCTGGCAACATGATGTGTTTTTATGTTTTTTGTTTCATTCATAGAACGTAGGTGTTGCTGGCATTTATAGCCCATCTTTCAGTCTTCTTGTAAAAAGACTTGAACCAAAAATTCTTAAACACAACTAATGGCTTACAAGGCCGTTTCAGAGGGCAAATTAAATGTATATACCTCCCCTTTTCCTGCACATATGCACAGTCACATTATGCATTCAACACCTTGCTGTGTCAACCTATGATGGACTGCTTCAAAACTGCCAGCCATTCCAAAGGTTCATAGCTAAACATGTCTCAGTTATAGCCACAGCTGAGGAAATCTATTTACTGCCCATGTAAAATAGAAAATCCTGAACTGAAAATTTGGTTACACAGTTCTACACATATACAAACACTTTTGAAGTAATGAAGAGAAAAGCTTCCAGGATGCAAAGAGACAAGGACGATAAAGCTACCCTGGCAGTTGAGTTACGACACAATCCTCCATGGATACAAAACAGGTTCAGACTGCGTTTAAGACTGTGGAGGTAACAGTAGATCCATATAACTATTGGAGGTGGCAGAAAGAGACAACTTGTAATTATCTAAGTTACCCACTGTTAAGTGAGAACATAAATGTTGTTCAAAGATGTCATTGGCTCTAACATCCATTCATTGTGCTCAGAAAACAAATGGCACCCATTTAGGTCTGTGCAGACTTGCATAATTTTTTTTCCGTGGGATCAGATGCTTTGCCTCTAGTGGAGAAGGTGGAATAGGGGAATTTTAACAGCAAGGACATAATTGCACTACACATTTGCTGTTCTTACACATTCACAGAGACTGGCTTATTCTTGGGCAACTGACGATATCACTGCTTTAAGTCACTGTGAAATCAATGAACAGATGCAGATTATGAATTGCAATTGAGCACATGTCTGAAGATTTACATTTGTCATAGATTTAGTAATAAAATCCTCACTCATCAACAAAATTGAGCATAACCTATCCTAATTTACTAATTAGCTACCTGAAAATTTACATGTGCGAAATACTAAATAATCTACAGGAGTCAATGCAGAGCTAAGCAAAATAATCTTAGAAAAATATGTCCCAGTTGGAGCAAACAAAAACCACATTCATCTAAAAATCAGGTCTATGCTTGTCAGTATAAACTCAATTACATCATCCAAGTAAGAAGCACTTGGGTAGATCTCATCCGGAGGCAGTTTAAACTCATCAGTTTAAACCATCTGATCGAAGCCCCTCCTGCTAACCAACACCGAATACAGCAAATTGCTATTGGCATTTAGACAACTTGCTTCCACCTCTAACCCCACCCCACACACAGGATCATCTGCCAGATGATGCAGATTGCCCAGTCATTTCACTGTAAACACGTATGCAAAATAGTCCTACCCAATTTGAACCTTGTTTTCTGCAGAGTGCTGAACATGACCGAAAAATGTTTCAACATCAAGTTCATAACTCATGAGCTTTGCAACGGTCAGCTCTCTCGATCATATCAATAGCACCTTCTGAGACAACACATTCTTACTACAGATTCTATCAGCCAAAATCTGGAAACCTTAAAAGCCTTTTGTGCCTCTCACTCAGAACTGTAAAGAGCCCCTCAAGCTACCATAATTGAAATCAGTGCCTTTAGGGTCTGCCCACTTCCAACACTGGGAATCAGGAATGAGTGATTTACCAGGAGAAAGTGAGATCAGGGTCAGGAATGTGGTGCTGGAAAAGCACAACAGGTCAGGCAGCGTCTGAGAAGCAGGAGAACCGACATTTTGGGCATAAGCCCTTCACTAGGAATTGATTCACCAAGCCTACTTTCCTATATCATTATATACAAGTTTTAAATATAGTCCACAACAAACTGAGCTTCTTCCAAATAAACTGTGGTTAGTTTTACCAGCATTGGTTTGCCTTGCCTCATTGCTACCTGCATCAATCTGCTCTCCAAGGAGAATTGGAAGCTAAAACCCAAGTCAAATAAATTGTCATTTGTCATCAGTATATGCTTTAAATGTTTGCTTGAAAAACCCATCTTCCCATTACTCCCATCTCCCAGACCGTACACCACCTCATCACCTCAGGGAGTTCTCCCACCCACAGCTTCCAACCTCAGTCTGGGAACCCTGCACCACCTGGTTCTACCTCCTATCCAAGATTACAAACCTGACTATCCCAGCCAACCTATCGTCTCGGCCTGCTCCTGCCCCATCGAACTCATTGCCACATACCTTAATACTGTCCTATTCGCCCGTTCCAGGAACTTCACATGTATGTTGGGGACACCACCCATGCCCTCCACTTCCTCCAAGACTTTAGTTTCCCTGGCCCTCAACACCTCATCTTCCCATGGACATCCAGTCTCTATGGCAACTCTATGCGCCATGACAAAGGCTTCCAAGCTCTCAGTTTCTTCCTCTCCTGACGTCCCCATCAATACCCTTCCACTGACACTCTTGTTTGGATGAACTGGTCCTCACTTTCAATAATTTCTCCTTTGAATCCTCCAACTTCCTCCAGATCAAAGGGGTAGCCATGGGCACCCACATGGGTCCCAGCTATGCCAGTCTCCTCGTTGGGTACATGGAACAGGCCATCTTCCGCAGCTACACCGGACACCATTCCCCACCTTTCTCTCTGTTATATTGATGACACCTTGTGCGCTCACAAGGAGGTTGAACAGTTCAAGTTCATTAACACATTCCACCCCAACCTTAAGCTCACTTGGACCACCTCAGACACCTCCCTCCCCATCTCCATCAATGGTGACCAACTCAACACAGACATCTTCTACAAACACACTGACCCCCACAGCTACCTGGACTAAACTGCCTCCCACCCTGCCTCCTGTAAAAATCCTATCCCTTATTCCCAATTCCTCCACCTCCGCCACATCCTCTGCGCCAGGAGGACCAGTCCCACCACAGAACACACCAGATGGCCTCCTTTCTTCAAAGACAGCAATTTTCCCTCCTCAAAGGAAGGCATCATCATGTGATGCCCTCCAGTGCATCTCATCCACTTCCCGCACCTCTGCCCTCGAACCCTACCCCTCCAACCGCAACAAGTACAGAATCCTCCTGGCTCTCACCTTCCACCCCACCATCCTCCGCCATTTCTGCCACCTACAAACAGACCCCATCACCAGAGATATATTTCCCTCCCCACCTCATCTGCATTCCCTAAAGACCATTCCTTCCAGTACTCTCTTTAACAGGTCCACCTCCCCCCTCCCCCCCCCCCCCCCACCCCCACCAACCCACCCTTCCCCTGCCACTGCAAGAACTGCAAAACCTGTGCCCACACCTCCCCTCACCTCCATCCAAGACCTCAAAGAAGCCTTCCATGTACAGAGATTTACCTGCGCTTCTACACGTCATTTACTGTATCCGTTGCTCCCGATGTGGTCTTCTCTACATTGGGGAAACACAACGCCTACTCTTGCAGAACTCTTCAAAGAACATCTCCGGGACATACGCATGAAGCAACCCCACTGCCCCATGGCCGAACACTTCAACTCCCCCTTCCCCTCTCACTCCGATTCCGCCAAGGGCATGCAGGTGCTGGGCCTCCTCCATCAGCAAACCCTATCCACCGACACCTTGGGGAAAGAATACTTCATCTTCTGTCTTGGGATCCTCCAACCACACGGGACCAATGTGGATTGCACCAGTTTGCTCATCACCCTTCCCCCTCCACCTTATCCCAGATCCAACCTTCTAACTCAGCACCTCTACCTGTCCACCTTCCTTCCCATCTATCTGCTCCACCCTCCTCTCTGACTGATCACCATTACCCCCACCTTCATCCACCTATCGCACTCTTAGCTACCTTCCCCCCCCCCCAGCTCCACCCCTCTCCCATTCATCTCTTCACCACCTTGACACACAAGCCTCATTCCTGTTGAAGGGCTTATGCACGAACTGTTGATTCTCCTGCTCCTCAGATGCTACCTGACCTGCTGTGTTTTTCCAGCACCACACTCTCGACTCTATTACTTTTGTTGACTAGTAAGTCTACTCCCCTCGACTCTTCTGTTCTGCTTATTTCTATTGCTCTTGTACAAGGATGAATTATGATGGCAGTGAACCCTTATCACAGTAACTTTCTCAGCAATCTTAACTAGAAGAAGTACTACAACCATCTGCCATTTCTCCCTCCAAAGCACAAGATCAGAACTGCCTTATGTCAAACTGATAGATATGAACTTGCGCAAACAATTTTCTATTCAAGAATCCAAATGCAGCAATCCAGTCATTGCGAAGCAAAGCAATCTCTTTCTTCCAACAATCAATTCAATTGTTTTAAAATGGCATAATAATAAACCATCCAAATATTTGCCTGCATCGCTTACTTGTTTCCATGCATTGACACTCATCATCTGCATTGAGTATGGTTTCCTGAAGAACCTGAAGATAAATATAATGCTATGGACCAATAGTGTGGTAGCATGGTCTGCTCCTGAAACTGTCCTGAATATTTCCAAACTGGATTGCAACAGTTTTTATTCAAGTTTTTTTTTCGCAAAAGAGAAGTCAGAGTGCATCTTGAAATGTACTGAAAAAACAACTGAACAGTCTGCCATGCAACTCAGTACTAAACAAACCTTGTTCAACAAATGTACAAAAGACTCCCCAACAACATCATCTTGCAAGTTCATCTACATAGTTAACATCGGTTGCACCACTTGAGTGTCATTCTTCTGCATTTTGAATACGACGTTTAATGAAGACATTACAAAGCTAATGGATTGTTGGAGCAAATGGTGGCTCATACTGAATCAAAACTGCATATTTACATGCTAAATAAAAAAAAATTTAAAAACTGCAGAAGCTGTAAATCAGAAATAACAGAAATTGCTCAAAAAGCTCAGATCTGGCAACATCTGTGAGGAGAAATCGGAGTTCACGTTTCGGGTCCAATGACCCTTCCTCCAGACCTGAAACGCTAACTCTGATTTCTCTTCACAGATGCTGCCAAACCTGCCAAACTTTTCCAATTTCTGTTTTTGTATGTATTTACATGGATGACCAGAAATTATAAGGTGAGAGCTATCCAACATATTGGGAAAGACTCGAGATTGGACCTTGTCCACTGCAAATGTCGCAAGAAAACAACTGAAGCAGTCAAAATCAGAAACATCCTACAAAACAAACTTCTTGTATCTACATATGTTGCTAATATCAGAACTTCAAAACCTCATCACTTATATGACTATACTCTGCAGCAAATACTGAACGCTGTTTCATCAAACACCCATATTACCGACACTCTCAAATGCAACAACACACATCATTACTGTAACCCTCTACACAACACCCATCCTCTGACTTCCTGTCTTTGACAACATAACTCTACCAAATATCCACCAACTGATGAGGGGTTGGCTGCAACCATCCATCCTGTAACTCTCTAACCACTATGTGATGCTGACATGTTCAACAGCATGCTTTTTATCTCAGCCCCCCATACGCAGCAACCTTTCTGAGCAAGATCCATCAGCAAACATTTTAATCAACAGAAAGGAAATATGGCAAGTCACTAACCAGTTCCGTTCATCAAGCGCCATCCGTCAAATAGTAGACTTTGAGCCACCAAGGCAAGACTGGTCCTTTCTGAAGCATTTCAGGGCTAATTGTACTGAAGAGTCAGCACAAAGTTGTTTCGCACTTGTGTAGAAAGTCAAATAATGCTGCACATGATCAGAAATATCCTCTCTGCAGTAGGGGCGGCACGGTGACTCAGTGGTTACACTGCTGCCTCACAGCACCAGTTACGCGGATTCAATTCCTAACCCAGGTGACTGTCAGTGTGAAGTTTGCACATTCCATCCATATCTGCGTGGGTTTCCTCTGGGTGCTCGGGTTTCCTCCCACAGTCCAAAGATGTTAGGTCGAGTTAATTGGCCATGCTAAAATGCCCATAATGTTAGGTGCATTAGTCAGGGGTAAATGTAGGGTAGTGGAATGGGTCTGGGTGGATTATCTTCAGAGGGTCAGTGTGGACTTGTTGGGCCAAATGGCTTGTTTTCATACTGTATGTAATCTAATCTAAATCAGTGGACTAGTAATCTTAAAATCAGCAAATGAGACAGCTAGCAATTGGCTTTGCGGATTTGTATTCACAAAATTGATGGAGATTTGCAAGCAAGGTTAGTTGACATTTATTAGGAGAAGAAGAAATGGGGGATAAAATCAGACTTAAGATACAAATTCCTAAATAAATTAGATGAAATACAGCAGCAAAAGATACTTAGATACAAATATAAAATGCAATTATGGATTGCTGTGATCCTGGGACTCTTAGACCCATACTACTCTTTTATAACTCAAATGCTTATTAAATTGCAGTTCATTTGAAGCACAACCTTCTCGATTATACATTTAGCCAAGGCTAATTACAACATTGAAAAAAATATTGGATATCTCAGAGGCTTCCTGAAAATAATAGTTACTGCAAGGAAAGTGGTCCTGCAAACCACAAACACCCACTGGATAGACTCAGTAAGACCCAGTAACATATAATTTAAGTACATCCACTTGGTCTTTCTCCAAAATCACAATGTCTGAATGCCTTAGCTCAGTTTCTTGGACAAACACAAGAAGCATTGCCCTTTTCAGGCTTCACATTTATTCTCAGTTCATCACATTCCGTAATTTCATTCCACTATCAGCTGGATGGTAACTGTTCCACCTCAAAAGGTACTCTCAGCTGCTCACAAATGAACATTCAAAAACATTTACACCATGTAAAAACAAAAAAAATGGAATGCTCTTATCTCAATAATTCAAGGATGTTAACAAAATCTACAGAACATGTATTGATTCCACACATTTTCACATCACACAATGTTCCAGAATACACAACCTAAAATTTGGCAAAAAGCCAAAAAAGACATATTCAAAGAATGGTCATTAGTTTGGTGCAAGAGGTCAATTATAAGGAACATGGTAATGGTGCATACATAAGCCAAATGATAATGCAGTTTTGAATGTAAAGCCAGACAGTTTAGGGAATGACCAGAAAGGATGCAGTGATTATAGCCAGAGACATTCAACAGCTCAGATCTCCAGCATCTGCAGTCCTCACTTTCTCCTAGAGACATTCAACAGGTCAGGGACACAGTGATGGGGCTGGATGCTATAGACAGTGAGCGGACAAATCACACAGAGACTTACAAAGAAGGATAACCATTTTAAACTCCAGGTATTCTGTAAGTCTACATTCGCGTAGGTTAGTAAGCACGAAAGAACAGGTCAATGAGAATGGGTCCAACATGAGACGTTAGGTAAGAATAGACTGGAATCGCCAAGTCTAGAAGTAACAGTGGCACATATGAGTTGGTTCAGGGCAGAATGCCGCATTACTAGTGATGGAACTGGGAGGCCTTGGTGATGGCAGGGTGGTGTGCGAATACCACTTTATAGTACTGAAAATGTTACAGGGTAATCCGGACTACAATTTAAATCAATTCATTAAACCCTGACTTTCGTTCGGCAGAAAATTGCACTGATTTGTAATCGTGTGCGCGTCCCAATAATAAACCCAAGTAAAATCGATGACTATCCAAAAGGTGCGACATGCAGTGTCCCAAATTTGGAAATAAAATAATTCTTTTCGGAACATGCACTGCGCTGATTTGGGATTACTGCTATCACTTAGTGAGGTGAGCTACCGTAATGTTCGTGCGAGATGTTACCGCTTCTCACCAACCGACGAACAGCAAAGAGAGAAAGTCACGGAATTAAAAACAATGGGGAAAGGATTTGTCTATATTTGTGCTGCAATTAAATGATTAGCGCCCGGTCCCCACATACTTTGTACACACAGCGGCAAGTCTTACCATGGTGACTGAAGATGTTACAGGCGGCGTCGTTACTCCTGGCTGCTGTGTCTCGCCTCCTTGCCCCGTGCCCGGGCCTCGAAGTGCCAACCCTACCCCTGCCGGGCTGGACTGCCTCCCCGACCGCACCAACACCAGCAGCTCCGCCAACGCGGGCCTGCTGCTGCCCCATCCCCGGCCTTTCCAAGAGTGTCCGTCCCGAATCCCGGTCTTTCGGAGCCGTTTCCTTTACATCCTCAGTCGCTGCGCTCTCCCACTCCTCGGCAGATTTATTGTGTCGCTCTGTGCTATGCCCGGCGCGGCCCGGCCCGGCCCGGCTTCCCCTCCGCCTGCTATAGACTCACAGGTCGGGTTAGGGTCGCCACCCGGTCCCCTTCCCTCAGGCTGAGAGGGGTCGGGGTGGGGTGATTCGTGTCTCTTTAAAGCGAAGGCAAAAAGCACCGTCCTTTGCAGGTACCGCAGGGGAAAGGGGCGGGCGATCACCCTTCCTCGGCTCTGGTACAGCAGCCGCTCACTTCCCACCAACTCCGCATCCGCCCCCGTCCCGCTGTCCCACTGCAAACGCCTGTGCCCCGAGCCACAACGAGGCGCTCTGTTTCACGGTCCTCCGAGGTGGTCCTCCAAGACTCTCCTCCGCCATTGGTCCTCCGAGGTGGTCCTCCAAGTGTCGTCACTGGTCCTCCGAGACTCTCCTCCGTCACTGGTCCTCCGAGATGGTCGTCCAAGACTCTCCCCTGCTGTCGAGCACGGATAGAAGCAGGTGTCAGTGCTTCAATTTGAGTTAATGACAAGAATGGATATTTCTGAATATGAGAGGACTGAATACAGCTCTGAGCTGATAACAACGTCCTGCTGCTAAATCTAAACGATCGAATGGAAGGATGTTGAGTCCGAGACGGGACACCTCAGCTGAGTTGATCTGGCCTAATTTTTTCACCTGTGGTGAATTAACGGTTTTGAATAGCACATTTTACTTTCAAAATTTTGCAGTACGTCCATCGTAGATGTGACACTTTTTCAATGATAATGAATTATTTCTCGATGAAATGGAAACCTATTTTCCTCTGTCGCATTATTGCGTCTCAAGAATAATTGGACGAACTTTACAAATAATTTTCTGGAATTCCAGCGACGGTTGCTATATCGACAAAAATGGGATGTCTTCAATATTAACTGGCATCATGGAAAAAGCTGCCAAAAGGTACATTCCACCACGGCATTGTTTTAATTTTTGCTATTCATCCAGAAAACTAAGTGCCTTGAATGATGTGTTGAATGATCTCATTCTTCCGTAGGATAAGTGTATGAGATAAAATAATCATCAAACCAAGATGCTGAAGATCTGAAATAGGAACAGAAAATACATCTGTGAAGAGGGAACCTGTTAAGATTATAGGTCAACTGTGTTTCTCTTTCCATGAATGTTGCCCGACCTGCTGAGTACACTGAGCATTTCCAATTTTTAGGCTGCATTTATTCTCTTAAGAGATATATTAACAAGAATAACATTGTCAAAAAATTTACAGAATTGGTGAAATCATCATATCATCATTACTTTAATCAGATTCTGGTTTCAAAATAGTTTTTAGCAATCCAAAAGCAGTAATATTGGGTGTGATTTGCAAGGCATGATCCCTTTACTTCTCAAAGTCTTTATTCTTCCAGACTGTGTAAGTAGCTGAGATTTACATTATCCTGAATACAATTTTTTTTTAAAAACTGGATGGAATTTCATGCCTGACAAATTATTACAGTTCATTGGAGGAGGTGACAAGCAAGGGATATAAGGGAATGATAGAGCTGATATTTTTGGATTTCTGAATGGCATTCCATAACGTACTGCACATAAGACTACTTATTAAGGTCGGACATTCTGTTGGAGATAGTATATCAGCAAGTATAGAAGAGAGAGAATGGCATAGGAGATACTTTCAGGATTGCAATCTATAGCTCATGGAGTGCTGGGTCCACAATTATTAAAACCGACTAATGACTTAAATGAGAGAATTGAACATACTATTAGATGACCCAAAATAGGCAAATAAACTAGTCTACAGAAGGATATTCATAGAGACAACAAAAACTGCATGTGCTGGAATCCAAAAATATACAGAATAGAGAACGATATAGACAGTTTAAATAGGTGGGCAAAAACATGCCAGATGGAATATAAAGTGGGTAAATGTGAAGTTACCCTCTTTAGCAAGAAGAAAAGAAGGTTCAAAGTTTGTGAGAAGATTTGTAGCTCGGGTGCTCATTGTTGTGGTTCTGTTTGCCGAGCTGGGAATTTGTGTTGCAGACGTTTAGTCCCCTGTCTAGGTGACATCCTCAGTGCTTGGGAGCCTCCTGTGAAGCACTTCTGTGATCATTAATGCCGGAGGAAAGATCACAGAAGCGCTTCACTGGAGGCTCCCAGGCACTGAGGATGTCACCTAGACAGGGGATGAAACGTCTGCAACACAAATTTCCAGCTCGCCGAACAGAACCACAACAACAGAAAAGAAGATTTAAGTATTATTTAAATGGAAAAAATCAGAAGAAAGTTGCATCACAGTGGGATTGGGAGGTCCTTGTACCTTAATCACAAAAAGCTAGCATCTAGTTCAGTGGGCACTTGGGAAGACAAGTTGACTGTTGGACTTCATTTCAGAGGGAATGGAGTTTAAAAGTAGAGAAGTCTTGCTAAAACTATACAAGACACTAATCAAACAACAGCTGGAATACTTTGGTCCCCATCTGTAAGAAAAGGTACCTTGACATTGGAGGAAGTCCAGAGAAGTTTCATTAGGTTGATCCTGGATCTGGAGGGATTTCCTTATAAAAGTAGGCTGAATAGTTTGTGTTTTGTAGTGTTGTACCAATACTATTCAAATTCATTTGGACAAAGAGTGTAGACGTATTTTTCTTCTGGCAAAGATCTTCATTTAATTCAAAGCTGGAGTTGCAGGCTGAGCCAATGCTGAACAACATTAATGTTAACTAGGTTGCATCAGGAAAAGGATTTGGAAATCTTCTAGGGCACACTTGTAACATTTTTACTTGATCTGGGGTCCTTCAGTTATACTCAAATTTGGGCTTCATTTTAGTGGAGAAAATTGTGGTTTGAGGAAATAGTGCTAAAGAAAAGCTGGAATGCCATGTTGGACAGAAAGATGGAATCAGGTTCAACAATAATTTTCAAAAATGAACTGGGTAAATACTTGGGAAGGTGAAAAAACATTGTAAGGCTATGGAGAAAAAGAACAGTAACACTAAACCAACTGGGTGGCTTTTTCAAAGAGCAGACAGAGGCCTGATTGGCAAAATGGCATCTTTTGGGATGTTAAGCAGACAGTGAGCTACAAATCTTAAGTAAACTATAGTGTATTCTGTTAAGGTTTTGAATGCTGTGAACAGTCCCTAACAAAAAGAGGTGAGACACTTGAGCACTGGAGACAGTACAAATAAATTTCAACAATCTCAGTTGAGATGCAATGTTGTATAAAGTGGGGCTTTTTAGCCAAGAAAGGAAGTGCCTGAGATAATATTAAACTTAAGTGCATAAAGTAGCTCAGGGAATGGAACAAGTAAAGCTGACATCATTGGCTAAGCTGAATTCCATACTTTGGAGAAGGGAGAGGAAAACTAAACTAGTAAAAGTTATGATTTGGAGATGCTGGTGTTGGACTGGGGCGTACAAAGTTAAAAATCACACAACACCAGTTTGTAGTCCAATAGGTTTATTTGGAAGCACTAGCTTTCGGAGCGCTGCTCCTTCATCAGGTGGTTGTGGAGTGTAAAATTGTAAGACACAGAATTTATAGCAGAAGTTTATAGTGTGATGTAATTGAAATTATATATTGAAAAAGACCTGGATTGTTTGTTAAGTTTCTCATCCTTTAGAATGAACAGGTTAGTTTCAGTTCTTTCATGTGTAAATTGCAGAATCGTTTTAAAAATGACATTCTCAAAGTCACCCATTGTTACAGCTATGTCATTTAGTTCATTTACAATGAACTTTAACAATTGATGTCATGTTGGCCTAGATAATGCATTCAAGGTGTGAGTTGCCCTGTGTGAGACTGCCTGTACCACAATGATTTGGAGATGCCGGTGTTGGACTGGGGTGTACAAAGTTAAAAATCACACAACACCAGGTTATAGTCCAACAGGTTTAATTGGAAGCACACTAGCTTTCAGAGCGTCACTCCTTAGACCATAAGACATAGGAGTGGAAGTAAGGCCATTCGGCCCATCAAGTCCACTCCGCCATTCAATCATGGCTGATGCGCATTTCAGCTCCACTTACCAGCGTTCTCCCCGTAGCCCTTAATTATTCTAGACAACAAGAATCTATCAATCTCGGCCTTGAAGACATTTAGCGTCCCGGCTTCCACTGCACTTCGTGGCAATGAATTCCACAGGCCCACCACTCTCTGGCTGAAGAAATGTCTCCGCATTTCTGTTCTGAAATGACCCCCTCTAATTCTAAGGCTGTGTCCACGGGTCCTAGTCTCCTCGTCTAACGGAAACAATTTCCTAGCATCCACCTTTTCCAAGCCATGTATTATTTTGTACGTCTCTATTAAGTCTCCCCTTAATCTTCTAAACTCCAACGACTACAATCCCAGTATCCTCAGCCGTTCCTCATATGCTAGACCTGTCATTCCAGGGATCATCCGTGTGAATCTCCGCTGGACACTTTCCAGTGCCAGTATGTCCTTCCTGAGGTGTGGGGACCAAAACTGGACACAGTACTCCAAATGGGGCCTAACCAGAGCTTTATAAAGTCTTAGTAGTACATCTCTGCTTTTATATTCCAACCCTCTTGAGATAAGAGACAACATTGCATTCGCTTTCTTAATCACAGACTCAACCTGCATGTTTACCTTTAGAGAATCCTCCACTAGCACTCCCAGATCCCTTTGTGCTTTGGCTTTATTAATTTTCTCACCATTTAGAAAGTAGTCCATGCTTTTATTCTTTTTGCCAAAGTGCAAGACCTCGCACTTGCTCACGTTAAATTCCATCAGCCATTTCCTTGACCACTCTCCCAACCTGTCTAGATCCTTCTGTAGCCTCCCCACTTCCTCAGTACTACCTGCCTGTCCACCTAACTTCGTATCATCGGCAAACTTCGCTAGAATGCCCCCGGTTCCCTAATCCAAATCATTAATATATAATGCGAACAGCTGTGGCCCCAGCACCGAACCCTGCGGCACACCACTCGTCACCAGCTGCCATTCTGAAAAAGAACCTTTTATCCCAACTCTCTGCCTTCTGTTAGACAGACAATCCTCAATCCATCCCAGCAGCTCACCTCGAACACCATGGGCCCTCACCTTGCTCAGCAGCCTCCCGTGTGGCACCTTATCAAAGGCCTTTTGAAAGTCTAGATAGACCACATCCACTGGGTTTCCTTGGTCTAACCTACTTGTTACCTCTTCGAAAAATTCCAACAGGTTTGTTAGGCATGACCTCCCTTTACTAAATCCATGTTGACTTGTCTAATCAGACTCTGCTCTTCCAAGAATTTAGAAACCTCATCCTTAATGATGGATTCTACAATTTTACCAACAACCGAGGTTAAGCTGATTGGCCTATAATTTTCCATCTTTTGCCTTGATCCTTTCTTGAACAAGGGGGTTACAACAGCCATCTTCCAATCATCCGGGACCTTTCCTGACTCCAGTGACTCTTGAAAGATCTCAACCAATGCCTCTGCTATTTCCTCAGCCACCTCTCTCAGAACTCTAGGGTGTATCCCATCGGGGCCAGGAGATTTATCAATTTTAAGACTTTTTAACTTTTCTAGCACTATCTCTTTCGTAATGGCAACCATACTCAACTCAGCCCCGTGACACCCTTTAATTTTTGGGATATTACTCATGTCTTCCACTGTGAAAACTGACGCAAAGTACTTATTAAGTTCTCCTGCTATTTCCTTATCTCCCATCACTAGGCTTCCTGCATCAGTTTGAAGTGGCCCAATGTCTACTTTTACCTGTCGTTTGTTTCTTATGTACTGAAAGAAACGTTTACTATTATTTCTAATATTACTGGCTAGCCTACCTTCATATTTGATCCTCTCATTTCTTATTACACTCTTTGTTATCCTCTGTTTGCTTTTGTATCCTTCCCAATCTTCTGATTTCCCACTGTTCTTAGCCACTTTATAGGATCTCTCTTTTTCTTTAATACATTTCCTGACTTCCTTTGTCAGCCAAGGTTGTCTAATCCCTCCCCGGTTAATCTTTCTTTTCTTGGGAATGAACCTCTGTACAGTGTCCTCAATTATACCTACAAACTCCTGCCATTTTTGCTCTACTGTCTTCCCGGTTAGCCTCTGCTTCCAGTCTATTTTAGTCAGTTCCTCTCTCATGCCCTCATAATTACCTTTATTCAACTGTAACACCATTACATCCGATTTTGCCTTCTCCCTTTCAAACTCCAGACTGAACTCTACCATATTATGGTCGCTACTTCCTAAGGGTTCCCTTACTTTAAGATCTTTTATAGAGTCTGGTTCATTGCAAAGCACTAGGTCCAGAATAGCCTGCTCTCTTGTGGGCTCCATGACAAGCTGTTCCAAAAAGCCATCCTGTAAGCATTCCATGAATTCCCTTTCTTTAGATCCACTAGCAACATTATTTACCCAGTCCACCTGCATATTGAAGTCTCCCATGATCAATGTAACCTTGCCTTTCTGACATGCCTTCTCTATTTCCCGGTACATGTTGCGTCCCTGGTCCTGACCACTGTTAGGAGGTCTATACACAACTCCAATTATGGTTTTTTTGCCTTTGTGGTTCCTCAATTCCACCCACACAGACTCCACATCATCCGACGCTATGTCATTCAATACCATAGATTTAATTTTGTTCTTAACTAACAAGGCAACCCCACCCCTCATCTCTCTGTCTTTTCGATAAGTTGAAAAACCATGGAGGTTTAACTGCCAGTCCTGACCCCCCTGTAACCAAGTCTCTGTGATGCCTACTATATCATAATCATTCACTATTATCTGTGCCATTAGTTCATCGGCTTTGTTATGAATGCTACGAGCATTCAGGTAAAGTGCCTTAATGCTAACTTCCTTATCATTAGAGATGTTGGAAGTCATATGTCCTAAGTTATCCTTGCTTTCTTCTGCATTCTCAGTCTGCCTCAATTTTAAATCCGCCTGGAAACATGCTACCCTGCTGCTTATCTTTCCATTTACCTCCATACTCCCTGTCGCTTTCACTTTCCCTTCCCCCCAACTCAGAAGTTTAAAGTCCTACTGACCACCCTATTTATCCTCTTCGCTAGAACATTGGTACCTGATCGGTTCAGGTGGAGACCGTCCCAACGGTACAGATCCCCCCTGTTCCAAAACTGATGCCAATGCCCCATGAAGTGGAATCCCTCTTTCCCACACCAATCCCTTAGCCACGTGTTTACTTGCCTAATTTTCTTGTCCCTATGCCAATTGGCACGTGGCTCGGGCAGTAATCCGGAGATTATGACCCTTGAGGACCTGTGCTTCAATTTCCTGCCTAGTGCTTCGTAATGCCCAAACAGGTCCTCCACCCTAGTCTTGCCTATGTTGTTGGTACCAACGTGGACCACAACAACTGGATCCTCCCCCTCCCGCTCCAATATCCTTTCAAGCCGGTCAGAGATGTGATAGTGGAGGACTCAACATAAAGACACAGAATTTATAGCAAAAGTTTACAGTGTGATGTAACTGAAATTATACTTTGAAAAATACCTTGATCGTCTGTTGAGTCTTTCATCTGTTTGAATACCATGATAGTTTCACTTCTTTCATGTGTAAATCACAAAGCCTTTTTTTAAAAGTTGCATGCTCAGGTTAGCTGTAACAATGGGTGATAGCGAGACAATATGTTGAAGGTGTTAGCCCCCTGTGTTCTCTGTCTCTCCATAAACTAGAGCTTCCAAATAAATCTGTTGGACTATAATCTGGTGTTGTGTGATTTTTAACTTAATGAAAGCTAAATCTGACATCAAGAAATATGCGATGAATACACAATCAGCCCTTCAGCAGATTTACCGGAGAAAGCAAAATCAAGTGCATATTTAAGAAGCAAATGGAGTAATTGGAGTGGACCACACTTAGGTTTTATCTGGTGGAATAGTTTAGGTGTGCCATATGAGCTTCATTATTAATCATCTTGTGACACAGACAGGCAACATTTTTATACTTGAGCAATGCCTTGGAAGAATAACAGCCAAAACTTTCATTTACATGTCATGTACTTGAGCTGTCTTCTCATGTCATAAGACAGTGTGGTTAAGATAACACTCTGCATTAAATGAACCAATGAGGAAATGAGCCACCTACATATGAACACAGGAGTAAGCCTTTCAGCCCCTCAGGCCCCTTCTTCCATTCAGTGAGACTAAGGTTTATCTATGGCCTAATTGCCCATAGCCCATGTCCCTCTTAATGCCTTTGCTTAACAAACAAATTATCTATCTCAGATTTAAAACTAACAACAGATGTAATATCAACTACTGTTTGTGAAAGAGAGTTCCAAACCTCCTCCATTATTTGTGTGTACAAGTGCTTACCAAAACCTGTCCTGAATGGTCTGACCCTAATTTTTAGACTATGTCCCTGAGTTGTCGATCCCCTAGCAGTGAAATTAGTTTATCTTTTATCTTCTTTGTCTTTTCCTTTTAATACTTTGAAGGCTTTGATCAGAACACCCCATAATCTTCTAAATTTTAGAAAAAAAAGGCCAAATTTGTACAATCTTTTCTCATAACTTAACTCATGAAGTCCAAATGTCATTCTTGCAAATCTATGTTGGACTCCCACCAAGGCAAATATATTTTTTGTGATGGTAATGTATTCTCCTTCATCATTATATAAGTCTTCACTTTTATAATACTCTATACAGCATTTAATTTTACAACTGTTCACTCTTCAGTGGGTTGCCTCCATCATCAAGACTCTTACTGGTACCTTTCATTTAAAAAAATCCTTCTTTTATCTCTGTACATTTGTGGAACTCTTTGGTTTGCACTGACCTTTTCATTGGGATCTCTACACTGATTAGAGACATGACTGTTTCCACATTTTCACTTAATGCAGCTGAATTGACACAACTGCAGGAAACTCATACTGATGACACCTGCATCTCTTGGAATCATGTGTATCTGTTCGTTAGGTCTCACATGTACAACATACACAGAACTTTTACTAAACTTTACATTGATCTGTTTTGAATTAGGCATGACTTGGAAACTCATCTCCATAGTGAATTAGTGAGTAAAATCAGTGTTCAATGAAACCAGGTAATTCCTGCAAAAATAGCTGCTACCTTGTATAATTGGGCCAGATAGTCCTTCTGAGAACTGGTTCTACAATGTAAGCTCCCCATTTAATGCAATGAAAAGTGAGTTAACTAGGTCTTGTCAGTTTCTAACTTGATGACATCATATTTTTAATGTATATTTCTTTCTCAATGTTCAAAAGAAACAATGATTTTCTGATTCAGTTAAAATATAGCCACATCTAAAGATTATGGAAAAGACGCACAAATTGTGGCGTAGGATGGATGTAATCAGAATTACAAGGAGAGGGGTAATATTTACCAGCTTCTATTGTCCACTCAATTGTCATCAGGTGTAATTTTTGTTTTTCTAAATTGGACCCAATGGTTTCAGTGTCATTTTGAATAACACGTGAAAGAAGACATCCTTCAGTATAAGACTCAAGCATGAAAATCTAGAAGGTACAAGATTTTAGTTTCGTGTTTGCAATGAGGTAGAAAAATACTTTCTAAATGTTTCCCATGTGACCCTACATAGATGTTTTGCTATGATATATTAGTGAGCATTATAAACAAGCAGCAGGGAGGATATTGGGATGAAAAAAATGAAGCAAAATATTCAATCTTTGGGGATTTGTAACAGATTTCAGTGGTGTCTGGTTTCTGATTTTAAAAAAAGCCAAAGGTTAGTCATGCCAACCATAAAATAATTCAAGGATTTAAAGAGTTCCCAGCTGTTAACATTTGGTCAGAGTGTCAAAAGGAAGGCTCACAACGCCAGAATTTTATCTCGCAGCCTATCATGTTGGGAATTTCTGAATTAGCACATCCCAATAGAGAAGCAGCTGGAGTCACGCTATTGACATCAGTACTTCAGGTCTAAAGAGGAGACAAGTCAGTCAGGATTCTTGAAGTGGTTTGCTGAAGCAGTGACAATTTGCTTAAACTTCGATCCAAAGACAGAGCTATTTAGTGCTTAGACTGAGCGCTTAGCTGCGTTAGGAATATATCAGTTTGTTTTTGTAGACGTAGACTTCCTTAGCAGTTGAGCAAAATCAGTGAATCAGCAATTAGTGTCTGAGCCAGTGAAGCTCTTCTATGACCATTTGGACTAAAATCTAGTTTCTACTAAAGATCCAGAAAAATAGAGAGGTAAAACAAGATTATGTTTGCTTGTGATCCATACTTGATATTCAATTGGACATGGTACATGAGTGACAATCAGTCCAAAGATGTGCAGGTCAGGTGAATTGGCCATGCTAAATTGCCCGTAGTGTTAGGTAAGGGGTAGATGTAGATATAGATGTAGATGTAGGGGTAGGGGTATGGGTGGGTTACGCTTCGGCGGGGCGGTGTGGACTTGTTGGGCCGAAGGGCCTGTTTCCACACTGTAAGTAATATAATCTAATCTAATTTAAAACCATAAATTGGCAACATCTTATGAAGACATTGTGAGAAATTTCAAGAAAGACAAAAAAAACTTCCAGTTTGTAAGTTAAGCAGAAGTTAAAATTAGCGTATTTAAAATGCCTAAGTATCTCCACATACAACAAAAAAAATGCTCAATTCATAAAACAAAGAAATGCAGATGCTGGAAATTGGTGGGAACCTCAGCAGGTCTGGCAGCATCTGTGGAGAGAAAGCAGAGTCAATGTTTTGGTTCCAGTGACTCTTCAAAACAAATTACTTAAATCATGTTCACTTCAGACCATTTCTAGCACCCTTCACTTTGGCAGAAACTTCATAGAATCCCCACAGGTAGAAAGAGGACATTTGGCCCATCAAGTCCACACCGAACCTCCGAAGGGCATAGCGTTCCCTGTAACCTTGCATTTACCATGGCTAATCAATCTTGCCTGGACACTACAAGGCAATTTAGCATGGCTAATCCACTCACCTACACATCTTTGAATTGTGGGAGGAAACCAGAACATTTCAGTTGAAGTCCATGCAGACAGTGTGAACATGCAAACTCCACACAGACAATCACCGAAGGCTGAAATTGAACCAGAGTTCTTGGCACTGTAAAGCTGCAGTGCTAACCACTGTGTCACCATGTTGCTCCTTTCAGAGGAGAAAGATCAAAATGGGAGTTCTGAATGACAGAAAAGAAATGTGAATTCGACTCCGATCAAATATAGAAAGAGAATTAAATAAAGAAAAATAAATGTTGGATTAAGAATAAATGAAAAAGGACAGGGAAAGGAAGGATATACCAAGTTTTGAAATCAAAGAAGAATTTGCTCTCAACAAGATTGAGAATCACCAATTTGAATTGGTTCCTTTCTGGACTAGAGAGATTAATTGGCCTTGCATCAACAACTACCATGCCGTTAAAAGGATATCTACATAAGTTCAAACCTAAAAGTCCTTTGGTATATCCAATGGGCAATTAATGCAGGAATCCAATCTTAAAAATGTTTAACAGTAATAAGATGGTCAAACCGCTGTCTCTAAGAAGCAAATCAAGCATAAGTTTGTGGAGATTTGCAATGAATTGCATAATACTTCAGCAGTGGATCTGCTGCTTAAATTGTGCATGAATAAAAGTAAGTTAGAGACAAAAAAAACCCACTGCTGATGGAATCCAAGGTAGACAGGCAGAAGGCTGGAAGCAAGCCAGGCAGCATCAGGAGGTGGAGAAGTCGATGTTTCGGGTGTAACCGTTCTTCAGGACTGGCTCTAGTGAATGTCATGCGACTTTGAAGAGTAAAGAAGTAATCGAGGATCCAGATCATTATTCATCAACATCGACAGTCTAGTCATTATCTTTGTTATTGATGGGAATCTAATGTGTGCAAATTGCAGTGTTTCCTACATCACAACAATTACTCAACCTCAAAAGTGCATCATTGGCTATGGAGTGCTTGTAGACTAGTGGTGTTGGTAGCATGATATAAATCCTGATTTTTCTTTCTTTAATAATTAATTTCTTTCTGAAGTGTAATTATTTGTAAAACAAACAGCATCCATTCTTTATTGGTGATAACTCACCGAAAGCAATGTGATGAATGACCAGGTAGCATTCTATTGGTGCTCATTGTGGAAGGGCAAAACTCCCCAGGTCCCTACCATCAACTGTATAAGTCGAATCCTGGTTTGCCTTACCTAAAGGGAATACCTCACATTTTATCTGAATTAAACTCCATCTCCCACTCCTTCGGCCATTGATCCACCTGATCAAAGTCCCATTGTACTCTGAGGTAACCTTCTTCGCTTCCACTACACCATTTATTTTGGTGTCATCTGCAAATTTACTAACCCTACCTCCGATATTCACATCCAACTCATTTTGTGGAAAGCAGAGGTCCAGCAAATATCTGTGAAACGGAAACAAAAACAGAAATTCATGGAGAATTCACCAGATCTGGTAGCATCCATGGAGAGAAAGCAGAGTTAACATTTTGGATCCAGTGACCCTTCAGATACTTCTGAGTTTCTCCAGCAATTTCTGTACTTGTTTCAGATTTCTAGCATCTGTGGTTCTTTGGTTTATTTTATTTGTGAAACACGTCTACCTTCTACCAGTCTGAATAACTATGTTTTATTCCCAAATGTCCTGAACTCAGGTGGTAATCCATTTTGCCACTTCTCCAACTCCACATTCTCTGGCTAAGCTGCATGTAAATTATACTTACTGCATTACCACTGTTTAGACTGTAAACTCATTAAAACAGAAGATAAGGTCGGTCAAACAAAATTTTCACTATTGAAATCCATGCTGATATTTCCGGTTTAGGTGCTCTTCTTTAGAGGGGTGCTATTATTTTCGCATAACTGATGTTATATTGACTTGTCTGTAACTCGCTGGACACGTTCTATTTCCCACATCTTAAATGTCAGAATTGCATTAGATATCTAACAGATTTTGTATACTATTCCTTATTGCCTTTGTTAGCTCTTCTGATTGTTGAAAAATACATGGATGCAATTCACCCAGACCAGAGGCCACATCTTTGGAGACTGATTAGTATGTCCTTTTATTATTCTAGAATGACATGGCTCATTGTTCACACCATTCAATACCATGTGTACTATGTTAGTGTTCTCCAGGGTTGGGCCGTGAGTCACAAATATACTGGTGTTGTTTACAAACATTATCCACATAGACTTATGATGAATAACGCAAGATTTTTTTTCACATCTGCAGTGCAGGTTAGACCATCCTAAATCATTACATTTGATTCTTAATTAGAAAAGGAAAACAGGACAGAAGCTGGTGGAGTTGTCCATTAACCACTTAGGCAAAGTAAGTTTATCAACAACAATTTGCATTCATTGCAGCAGATCCAGAATTGCAAAAGTCACTGGAAGTTAGTGAAATATCATGATAACTATGAATAAAAAGTACAATGTATATGCTGAACAGAGCATCAGTTTCAAATATAAAGGTAGTAAAGAGATACTGCAGTGAGGATCAGGAGTCTGGCATACAACACCATTATATAAAATGATATTATGTAATGTATGTTATAATCATAATATGCATCATTTAGATGGAGGTCAGAGACTACTAAACTATTTGAAAAGGGTCTTTTAATTATTCATGTTTGAATAATTTGTATATCATGTTGCATTACTACATCGCATTCATATCTATTATATAATATTATAATAGTTGAAAAATGTAGTGCTGGAAAAACACAGCGGGCCGGGCAGCATCCGAGGAGCAGGAGAATCGACGTATCAGGCATAAACCCTTCTTCAGCTCATTCCTGAAGAAGGGCTTATGCCCGAAACGTCGATTCTCCTGCTCCTCGGATGCTGCCTGGCGTGCAGTGTTTTTCGAGCACCACATTTTTCAAATCTGGTACTCCAGCATCTGCAGTCCTCGCTTTCTCCTATAATATTATAATAGGCAAAATGCATTGGCTGTTTAAAAGAATCAGTATGTCTCCAGCAGATTTTGGAGGGCGAATGTAACAAAAAGAGTATCATAATAACTAACTGGCTTCATCAACTATATGATGAATTTGGTATACATTCAAGCATAAGTTGAAAAGTTTGAAATTTTTGTCTGACTGAACTAGGTAAAGTAGGCATTTGGTGTGCATAAATGGATGAATCTTAACCATCCATGGCATTAGTGTGGAAACAGGTCCTTCGGCCCAACCTGTCCACACCGACCCTCCAAAGAGTAACCCACCCAGGCTCAATTCCCTCTGACTAATGCACCTAACACGATGGGCAATTCACCTGACATGCACGTCTTTGGATTGTGGGAGGAAACTGGAGTCCCCGGAGGAAATCCACGCAGACATGGGGAGAATGTGCAAACTCCACACAGACAGTCACCCGAGGCTGCAATCGAACCTGGGACCCTGGTGCTGTGAGGCAGCAGTGCTAGCCACCATGCCGCCCCATGCAGAAATATATCTAGTTAAGTTAATTTAACAATATTCTATTAGAAAGATCAATCTGCAACAGTAATAGATCTCCTTCTACAAATCATATTGATCCACTTTCAGAAAATTGGGGTAGCATGGTGGCTCAGTGGTTAGCACTACTATCTCACAGCGCCAGGGACCTGGGTTGGATTCCAGCCTGGGGCACCTGTCCGTGTGGAGTTTACACATTGTCTGTGTGCGTTTTCTCTGGGTGCTATGGTTTCCTCCCACAGTAAAGATGTGCAGGTTAGGTGAATTGGCCATGCTAAATTGCCCATGTGTTCAGGGATGTGTAGGTTAAGGTGCATTAAGTCAGAGGTAAACGTAGGGGAATGGGTCTGGGTGGGTTATTCTTCGGATGGGTCGTGTGGACTTGTTGGGCCGAAGGGTATGTTTCCAAACAGTTAGGATTCTATGAAAAAAAGGTTTACACTTACTTTTCAGAGGAGAATTCACCCCAATCAGCTTTCTCTTCAGCAGGTCTGTCAAAGCATCATTCACAAGGTGGTTGTCTTCTGCCTAGCCTCTCCTCATTAGATTTCCCTTTATCTTGAGACTGTGGCTGCTCAGGCTTTCTGCCAACCCATCTGATACTATGCTTTATCCAGATTATTCTTTTGTTTTCTGAAAGCTGGGCTGACATATTGGAGGCAATGATGGAATTTTGCTCTCTGCCTACATTCATTGAGAAAATAGTCCACATTATCCTGGATTCCACTGTGGATCTCAATAGATGGGGGAAGTCTTTTGCTGTGGGAGTTGATTGGAACTTTAATTTTCTGAGTGAAGGCAGCAATTCCCAAAATTCTGTAGAAATAAAGACAGCCACAGAGCTCTGTTCAATTATAAAGCTGTTCTCCTGCACCATTGGGCCCTCCTCTCACAGCTTGACATCCACCCACTATCCACAGAGAGGTTTTAACAATTTTGAAATCTCAAAATGAAATCAGATTGGGAATAAGTTTGGGAATCCCCACTAAGGTATGGAGAAGGAGTCAGAAATGACCTGCAGCTCATTTTCACAGTGAGGACGCACATAAGTAATGTTTGTGTCTTGAAATTCAATTGATTTTGGATTGAAGGTAATGTAGGGTGAACAGTTTCCCATCAATTCTGTAAGTATATAGTCTCTGCATACAGTTAACCTTAATGATTGCACCCCTTGTGACAAGTGGTGCCAACGTTCAACCCATTGGGCTTTGCTTTGCACCAGATTTCTATTTTACTCATTGGTGTACTTACCTTTGTGCCCAACTGTTCTCCATCTGACGACATGATGTGGAGGTGCCAGTGTTGGACTGGTGTGAACAAATTTGAAAATCATGCAACACCAGGTTATTGTACAACAGGTTTGTTTGGAGGTACTAGCTTTTAGAGCACTGCTCCTTCCTCATGTAGCTAGTGGGACAGGATACATCGGACACAGAATTTATAAGTAAAAGATCAAAGTGTCCTGTCTTTTACTTTTGATCTGGTGTTATGAGATTTTCAACTTTGTCCATCTGACGTAGTCATTCTTTGGTTTAGAGTCATCAATAGAGTCATTGAGGTCCACAGCACAGAGAAAGGCCCTTTACTTCATCGAGTCTACATCAGTCAAAAACAATCACCTATTTTCATCCCATTTTCAAGCACTTGGCCCGTAGCCTTGTGTGTATGTCTTGGCATCACAAGTATACAGTGCAATACTTCTTAAATGTTATTAGGGTTCCTGACTGTATCATCCTTACACCCAGTTAGTTCCAGATTCCCATCATCCTTTGGGTGAAAAACATTTTCCTCATATCCTTCTAAACCTCCGGACCCATACCTTAATTCTATACTCATTCATCATAGATCCATCGACCAAAGGGATAAGTTCCTTTCTGTCTAACTTGTCTAGGCTCCTAATGACTTTATGCATCTTAATCATGTCCTCCCTCCATCTACACCAAGGAAAACAACACCAGACTATCCAATCTGTCTTCATCACTAAAACTCTCCACCCCAGGCAACATCCTGGTAAATCTCTTCTGCACCCTGTCCAGAGCAATCACATCCCTTCTATGTTTGCTTTGGCATCTGGTCAGTTAACATGGTTTCTTCTCTTGAGCCTAAGTTGCTGATCTATTTACTTCTTGCCTACTGTCTTTCTAATGCTCTTTTAACTTGCATTTTGTTTCTTTAGATGTGTCTTTCCAGATTATCTTTGTGCTGGTGCCCAGTGTATTGAAGCCAAGGCTATTTTGGTAGGAGTCATTGAGTACAAGTGTGGTCCAACACTTCTGAATTGGAGCATGAGGAGAGTCAAGTGAAGTGTTGGGCTTCTTGAAGGTGGCATCCAGGCTCTGGGACAGTGTGGCCAAGGCACCAGGAAGCTGAAGCAAGGAAAGGTGGTACCTGGCCCCTGAGTCTTGGGGAATTCGAAGATGCAGTTTGTGAGGAAATTAACACACCAGCTATGACGAAAGAAACTAATATGACTAAATGCTAATAGGACATCTGGACCTGTAGGGTTGCATCTGAGATTTTAAAGGAGGTCTCTGCAGACATGTTGGATGCTTTCCATGAATCTTTAGATTCTAAGAAATCCATTAAAATGTTAACAACCTTTACCATTTCACTACTTGAAGAAATGAAACTCCACCATTTAAATTGTTCCCTTTTTAGATGGCCTAGGCTGTTTGATATTGTAGGAATATAATTCTAGTAATTAAGAAACTGATTACAAGAAGAATTAACTGGAAGGTTGTATGGTGACTATAACTGCATCCGAACATACAAATATTTTCACTCCACCATTCAGTAAGATAAGGGCTGACTTATTATTTTCCATACCCATCAGCCCCTGCTTAATAAAAATCTTCAGCCATAGAAATATTCAGAGTTTGTAAGTTCCAACAATGCACAAACCTCTGCAAAAAAAAATTCTCTTTATCTCTGCTTTAAATGGGCAACGCCACCCCTTATTTTGAAGTAGTGACCTCCTAATTCTAGCTTCTCCCACAGGAAGAAACATCCTATTTATATGCACCCTGTCAAGACTTTGAGTCATGGGATGTTTTTATAATATGTTATGGAATGTGGGTATCACTGGCAGGGCAGCATTTATTACTGTTTCTTAATTGCTTTTCAGAAGGTGACAGTAAGACATTTTCTGAAACTGCTGCAGTCCATCTCATGTTGGTACACCCAAAGTCCTGTTAGTTAGGGAGTTCCAGGTTGTTAGCTCAGTGTCAGTTAGCTCATCCCAGTTCCAAATCAGGATGCTATGTGGCTTGGAGGAGAATTTTGATACAGCAGTGTTCCTGTGCAAGTTCCATGGAATGTATATTCTTCCTTCGCTGAGGGGACAAAATTCCAAGCAATACTCCAGGTGTGGTCACATCAAGGTTCTATATAATTGAGCAAAAAGACATCATACAGACCACGTACCATTTGGTTGAAAGAAAAGCTTAGTACTTTGATGCTGGAAATTTGAAATTAAAATAGATGCTGGAGAAACTCAGCAGATATGGTCGCATCTGTTATGAGAGAAACACTTAACATTACAAGTCCAGTATCACTCTTCTTCGGAACTGAAGGGTTTGGAAAATCTGTTGAAAAATAGAAAGAGGGGCAAATGAACCAGAGCAAAAGGCAACAAGAATGTGAATGGTAATGTGGAGGCGTTACAGATGAAAAGTTAGTGTTAATAGCAAGAATTAAGTCAGTTCTACTAAGACTACAACCATACAAACAGGACATAGGACCGGGATGGGGAGATGCAGTTTGAATTTCTCATTGCTTGGTGTGCCTTCTAACCTATTAACAAGGATTTTCAAGCTATTTCTGATGTCAATACTTGCCAATCTCTGACTATGTAAAAAAGACCCTGCAGTTTCATTCCTCCTGCCATTGTTGGTCACCCCATACTTATTAACATGATGTTCAATATGCCATGTTCTTTCAGCCAGTCAAATCCCTCTGAAGCCTCTTTACACCATCCTTATATTTCGCTCCATCCAAATCATTGTTATGAAACTGCTGGGGCCAAATACCCAAATCTTGTAGTAGCCCAGTAGAAACAATCTGCCAATTTGAGATTGACCTATTTACTCCTACATTTGTTCTACCTTCACATAATTGCACTGGTTATTTATTAAGGAACCACTACATGAAAAAATCACAATAATCATATCTCTGCCTTACCTAAGTATTTGGCAATTGTTTCACAAAGAGTAATTGTTTTGAAATTATGTTTGTCAAAAATTGATTGTTGAATTAGTAATGTCAGTGCTGCATCAGGATGATTAAACCTGATTCATACAAAACCGGATAGTCAAGGTTCAATCCTTGGGCAGCGCTGACTGAGCAAGTCAGTGCCTGTAGGCTAGGGAGGGAAAAATTCATATTCTTCATCAGTAATCGGCATCCATTAGGTGCAAATGTGACATGAAGCGAGGGAAGGATCAGTTACAACTTTCCCTTGTGATTGACTAACCTGCTGAACACTCATTGTCATGACTTAAACTTGAACAGTAACCACATTGCAATGAGACAGAATAATGAGGGGAGCAGCTGCACCACTGATTTTAAGCAGAGTAGACACAGTTTCTTCTATGCTTGTCACCTCCGTCAAGATGCTGAGTCATGCCATATACTGTTTGACAGGTGCTGTTACTTTTCCCCATTCATGTTGCTCTGTTCATGCCTGAGGCTAGATTTCACAAAAGAGCAATTCAATCTATTTGTTCTCATTCTTGCAGAATACCAGCTGTATGACAACTTTCCCACTACAACTTTTCGGTGTTCACCTGCACTTCCTATTTGAATAAAAGACTGTGCTTCTGACAATGCAACATCACTGATTATTCTACAGATAATTACAATACGGATACAAAACAGATACCTTTTTAAATGTTGAATGAATGTCAAGCTAGCTTCTGCAGAGAAGCCCAGTTTCTGGGAATTGATTCTTGATGTATTCAAAACCAGAGAAAAAGGTGGACTCACTCACACCTTGGGAATTATGGATGAGTCTCAGAAATTGTCAGTCCTTCCAAATGATGAAAAATAACACTGGCAGGCTGTATTGCCTGAAGCTGAATGAAATTGGATTATGAACAAATACAGTCAAACTGAAGCAATATCAAAACACAACATATTCGGTACATTTAAAACAATAAAGAATTAGATTCCTTACAGTGTGGAAACAGGCCCTTCAGCCCAATCCGATGAGTAACCCATCCAGACCCATTTCCCTCCTAACACTAGTGGGCAATTTAGCATGGCAAGTTCACCAGACCTTCACATCTTTGGATTGTGGGAGGAAACCCACGCAGACACAGGGACAATGTGAAGACTCCACACAGTCACCCAAGGCTGGAATCAAACCTGGGATCCTGGTGCTGTGAGGCAGCAGTGCTAACCACTGAGCCACCATGCCACAGTTCAAAGCAAAAGTTCAAAACATTTGTTTTTTTGTGGCACAGTAACTATGTGCATAATGATGAAATGCTTGTAGATGAATAAACATTTGTCTCCATCAATATACTCTATCTGAATTAGCAAAAAACTCTAAAATATATTTCTGTGTCAGTAAAACACTCATTGTGGAAGTGTCAATCTATATGATTGCAAGTGTCACCTCTGGTTGATTGGTCATCACTAAGTTAGAATGTAGTAGGTGCAAGCTAATGAATTTGAATTAAAGATCAAGGTTGACATGCCAGTACAGTACTGAGAAAGTATATATTCAGAGTGTCATCTTTTAGATGAGATATTAAAGGAAATATAAAAGTTGTCTTGTCATTATTTCAAAGAAGTACACTGAAGTTAGCCCTCAGTCAATATGGCTAAAATAAATTATCAGGTCATGATCACACTTCTGTTTTGTAGGAAGTTGCTGTGTCTAAATTGGCTGGCATTTCCCTTACACTACAATAGAGGCACCATTTCAGAAGTACTTAATTAGGTGTGAGGTGCTTTGAGCCATACTGCACTTGTGAAAGGCACAATATCAGACAAGATTTCTTTATTTCCCTCAGTGACAACAGGCCAACACTCCAAAGATGGGCCAGAAGTCCCAGAAGATTAACTCATAAGACCATAAGGTGTAGGAGCAGAAGCAGGTCATTTGGACCATTGAGTTGAGAGTGTATTGCTGGAAAAGCACAGCAGGTCAGCAGCATCTGAGGAGCAGGAAAATTGACTCCTGATAATTGGCTCCTGATGAAGGGCTCCAGCCCAAAATCCCGATTTTCCTGCTCCTTGGATATTGCCTGACCTGCTGTGCTTTTCCAGCAACACACTCTCAACTTTGATCGCCAGTATCTGCAGACCTCATTATCTCCCATTTGGACCATTGAATCTACTCCGCCATTCAATTTGATTTTGGCTGATCTGATAATCTTCAACTCCACTTTCCTGGTTTATTACCCTAACCCTTGATTCCATGAATGAT
This sequence comes from Chiloscyllium punctatum, assembly GCF_047496795.1. NCBI lineage: Eukaryota > Metazoa > Chordata > Chondrichthyes > Orectolobiformes > Hemiscylliidae > Chiloscyllium > Chiloscyllium punctatum. The sequence goes on from NC_092745.1 coordinate 58,888,242, forward strand.
TAGAGATCTGTCAGCCTTGAATATTCTTGAAAGGAATTAAAAGGACAATAAAGAGTCTTGATAATTACAAAGTACATGCTTACACTCAACAGATGTGACCATGGGATGATTTACTGGGATAATATATTTGTGAACATGTAATGATTTGATTTGACACTATAATTGTGCACAGATGTGAATATGATTGAATAGTAAAGTCATGTGTACTAACATAGAATGTAGAATAGAATGAATACTGTTGGATAGAGATAAGAATTTGTAAATATGTAACCTCTACATTGGAAAACTGTTATCTGCATGAATAAATGCTTCGACAAAGAAACCTAAGTCTTGTTTGGTCTTTAAGGGATTGGCGGGTAAAAACTTTCCATTTTCATCACCCAAGCTCTACTGCCCTCTGTGATAAAAACGTCTGAAAGAAAAGAAACCTTGCTGACCTCCATCTTAAATGAGTGACTCTTTATTCTGAGATTATGCCCTCTCTACCTAGACTTATCTATAAGGGGAAACAATCTCTCCACATTCTACCCTGTCAAGTCTTTTGAGAAACTTATGTATTTTAATATTTAGGTATTCTTCCTGCAAAAGTGCATAACCTCACATTTACCTATAATAGGTTCCATCTCTTAAGCTTTTGCCAATCATTTTACCTGTCTATATCCCTCCTTAGCCACCCTCACCACTTACCTTCCCACTTAGTTTTGTGTTATCCACAAACTGGAGGATAGTATGATCATTTCCATCATCCAAGTCATTATATTGTGAATAGTTGTGGCCCTGGCACTCATTGCTTGGCATTCCACTAGTTATAGTTTTCCATCCTGAAAATGCCCCCTTTATTCCAACTCTCTGTCTTGTATTAGTTAGCCAATGCTGTATTCATGCATCTCAATACCATCCCAATATCCTGGGCTCTTTTTAAGTGGCTTTATGTGCAGTATCTTATCAAGTGCCTTTATCTACCTTCAAATAATTCTTAAGAAATTTGTCAGGTATGATTTCCCTTTCATGAAGCCATGCTGATTTATTTCATTATATCATGGTTTTACATGCTCTGCTATTTCATCCTTTATACTGGATTCTAATATTTTCTCAATGACAAATGCTAAGATAATTGGTCCATAGTTACCAGGTTTTTTTTGTCTCCCTTTTTGAATAACGGTGTTACATCAGCAGTTTTCAAACCCTCGGTGCTTCTGAACTGCTTTGTAAATTTATCTGGCTTACAGTGGTGTTGATGTGGTTTTCTGTAGGTGCATCAAACCCGGGTCATTTTAATGTAAAATATTGGTTCCTTTCCCAATAAATTTGAAGTTGTAGAGTGATGTTCATTTCTCTAACAAAAATCAATTCACTTTTTCTTTGGATCTGATTTTAACTTTCCTTAAGTGAATAGATTTTGCTGAAATAAATCTTTGTCTTTGTTGCAGTAGACATTCAGCTAAAAATCAAGTTCCTCCTGAAGTGTGTGATGCAGTCAGTTGCAATAGTTATCCAATAGATTTTTATGTTAGGCCAAAGATTGCAGAATGGAAAATCTACAATACAAATCTAAGGTATTACTTTAGAAAGAGTTAGGCCAGTTTATCCAGTGGATATGAATTTAAATTCGTTTAAATTTAATTCAAATTAGATGGGCCCAAAAGATATAGGAACAGGAGTAGGCTGTTCAGCACCTTGAGTCTGCTATGCCATTGGATAAATTATGACAGATCCAACATTCCACTTCCCTGCATTTTCCTCAAAACCCTTAATTACCCTACTGATCAAGACTCTTATCTATCTCAGCCTTAAATGTACACAGGGATTCTGCTCCAAAGGTCTCTATGGCAGGGAGTTCCAAAGATTCACAACTCTGAGAGAAGAAATTCCTCTTCGTCTCAGTTTTAAATTGGCACCCTCCGGTCCTAGACTCTCCCATAAGGGGAAACATGCAGCATTTACCCTGTCAAGTCTTTTAAGAATCCTACATATTTTAATGAGTTTATCTCTCATTCTTCTAACCTTCAGAGAGCAGAATCCCAATCTGATCAGCCTTTTCTCAGAAGATGATCCCTCCATACCGGGGATCATCCTAGTGAACTCTCAACTGCCTCCAGTACAATGTTATCTTTCCATAATAAAGGGACCAAAATGACTCTCAGCACTCCAGATGTGGTCTCACCAGCACCTTGAGCAGTTGCACAAAGACTTCCCTACTCTTATACTCCAACCCCGTTGATTACTTACTGCATCTGTGTGCTAGCTTTTTATGCTCTGTGCACAGAGCCACCAAGTCCCTTTGTGATGCAGCTTTCTGCAGTTTTCTCCATTTAAATAATACTGTTGTTTTTCCTTTGCAAAACTAACAACTTTACATTTTTCCCATGTTATACTTAATTTGCCAACATTTTACCCACTTACTTAAGGTATCAATATCTCTCTGTAAATTGTTAAAAATCACACAATACCAGGTAACAGTGAGATAACAGAGTTTTACATAAATTCATGCAGTTTTTGAGCTCAGTTCAAAAACTGCATGAATTTATGTAAAACTCTGTTATCTCACTTTTTAGATTAGAATCAATCTAAGCATTGTCTAGCTATCACCATTGTTAACAGCTAACCCGAGAATGCAACTTTAAAAAAAGGGTTTTGTGATTTACACGTGAAAGAAGTGAAACTATCACTGTATTCTAACAGATGAAAGGCTTAACAGACAATCAATTTTTCAATGTATAATTTCAGTTACATCACACTGTAAATTTTTGCTATAAATTCTCTGTTACGATTGAGCCCTCTACTATCACCTGATGAAGGAGCGTTGCTCCGAAAGCTAGTGTGCTTCCAATTAAACCTTTGGACTATAACCTGGTGTTGTGTGATTTGTAACTTTGTACACCCCAGTCCAACACTGGCATCTCCAAATCTCTGTAAACTGTTTGTATCCCTGCCGAGAGTGTGGTTCATCTCTGCTGCGAAGCTTCCAAGGATGCCTACCCTGAAGAAGTTCTCCCATCTGCAGTCCTCACTTTCTCTTGTTTGTATTCCCCTCTCAACTTAGCCTTCTGCCCATTTTGTGTCTGAAAATTTGACTACAGTACCTTGCCTTCCTTCCTCCAAGTCAGTAATATTTATTGTAAACAGTTCTGGTCCCAGCATTGATTCCTGTGGAAGCGCATTGGTTACAGGTTGCCAACCTGAAAAAGAACCCCTTGTCCCCACTCACTAATTCCTGTCTGTGAACCAATTCTCTCTCCATGCCAGTATACTACTTCCAACACGATGGAATCTTTTGGCTAAATCTTTTGTGAGGTACCTTGTTGTATGCCTAAGTCCAAATACAACACATCTGCTGGTTGCTCTGTGTCCATCTGATTGAGACTACCTTGAAAAACTTATAAATGATCAGATTTCATGCTGACTCTGCCTGATTAGATTATGATTTTCTAAATGTGCTACTATTACTTCCTTAATTTTTGGTTCCAACGTTTTTCTAACATCAGATGTTAGGCTAATTAGCCTATAGTTACCCACTTTGTGCCTCCCTCCCTTTTTGAATATAGGTGTCACATTGGTTGTTTTCCAATCTGCTGGTAGAATCCATAGATTTTTGGAAAATTACAACCATTGCGTGTGCATTCTCTGTAGCTACTTCTTTTAGGATCCTTGTGTGCAAGCCATCAGAGCTGGGGATTTATCTGCCTTTCACAACATTAGTTTGTTAAATGTTATTAGACAATTCAAAATTAGAAATTATTTATAGATCTAACCATGATAAATGTTTGAAAAATCTTCCAGGAAAGGTAGCAAAAGGGATGTAAGATTTTCAAATGTAGTCAGATACTGATTAGTTAAGGTAAGAGTGGTGGAGGAACTAGTTGAAGCAGTCCTTTCGAGCATTTCAATCTTCTACCGTTGTTTGTCTTTGTGTATTTTTAGCTGTCTCATAATTCACGAAGGTATAGCGTCAGTTGTGTAAAATCATACCACTAGATGTCACTATTTTGCACTAGGTGATTTTGTGATATCGGCAAGTTCTAGCAATTAATTGAAGTACACAACACCACTTTATTGTCCAACAGGTTTATGTGGAAGCACTAGCTTTTGGAGCACCGCTCCTTCCTTCATCAGGTGGCGCCTGATGGAGGAGCAGGGCTCCGAAAGCTAGAGTTTCCAAATAAACCTGTTGGACTATAACCTGGTGTTGTGTGATTTTTAACTTTGTCCAGCCCAGTCCAACACCAGCGCCTCCAAGTCAATTAAAGAAGTCCTTAAGGCTTCGTTACCCGGGCTCTAAATCAACCTGGATTAATGGCATAGAAATATCTCTGCTCTGCCAGTTATAATTGTGTTTTGAGTGGTTTAACACAGATTCCAAAGACATTTTCAACAATCTGGTGAGAAAGTTGATGATACTTTGAGACTCATTGATCCAAGCTTCCTCAAGTGGTCACAAATGAGATCACAAAGTAAAGCTTTTGGAGTTGTGATCTCTGACAGGCACTTGGTCCTGCTTTTATAGTTCTGACTGAAAGGTTGCATTACTTTTCAATGCTGCTGCTGGTTTGATGAATGAATGGTATGTAGAAGAGTCCAGAGATCGAGCAACAGTGGTGATGCAAGGCTCAGAATGAGGTCATGAAGAGATTTAAATATAATTAAAATTGGATATGTAATGAATGGGTGGACCAGGCACTAATATTATTCAGGGGTGAAAGCAAGAACTGATGAATGGAACTTCTTGAAATATAGGACAATGGCTCCAGAATTTGCAAGAATTAGAAGCATAGCGCAGAAGCAGGAATAGGTCATTCAATAAGATAGCCGGTCTAATTGTGGTTTCAATATCCATCATCCTGTTTCACTTAGGAGAAAGTGAAGACTGCAGATGCTGGAGATCAGAGTTGAAAATGTGTTGCTGAAAAAACACAGCAGGCCAGGTAGCATCCGAGGAGCAGGAGAATCGACGTTTTGGGCATAAGCCCTTCTTCAGGAATCATGTGTGTGGAGGTGCAGGTGAATTTGTGACGGATATGGAAGGATCCATTGGGTCCTTAGAGGGAGGTGAGGGGGGAGGTGTGGGTGCAAGTTTTGCACTTCTTGCAGTTGCAGGGGAAGGTGCCGGGAGTGGAGGTTGCGTTGGTGGGGGATGTGGACCTGATGAGGGAGTCGCGGAGGAAGTGGTCTCTCCGGAATGCTGATAGGGGTTGGGAGGGAAATATATCCCTGTTGGTGGGGTCTGTTTGGAGGTGGCGGAAATGACGGAGGAAGATACGATGTATCCGGAGGTTGGTGGGGTGGAAGGTGAGGACCAGTGGGGTTCTGTCCTGGTGGCGATTGGAGGGGCGGGGTTCAAGGGCGGAGGTACGGGAAGTGGAGGAGATGCGGTGGAGAGCATCGTCAACCACGTCAGAGGGGAAATTGCGGTCTTTTAAGAAGGAGGCCATTTGGGTAGTTCGGTGGTAGAATTGGTCCTCCTGGGAGCAGATGTGGCGAAGGCAAAGGAATTGGGAATATGGGATGGCGTTTTTACAGGGGCAGGGTGGGAGAAGGTGTAATCTAAGTAGCTGTGGGAGTTGGTCGGTTTGTAGTAAATGTCTGTGTTGAGTCGGTTGCCCGAGATAGAAATGGAGAGGTCTAGGAAGGGGAGGGAGGAGTCTGAAGCGGTCCAGATAAATTTGAGGTCGGCGTGGAAGGTGTTAGGTGTTAGAGGTTGAACTGTTCAACCTCCTCATGGGAGCACGAGGCAGCGCCAATACAATCATCGATGTAGCAGAGGAAAAGGTGGGGTTGGTGCCGGTGTAGTTGTGGAAGATGGACTGTTCCACATATCCTACGAAGAGGCAGGCATAGCTGGGGCCCATGTGGGTGCCCATGGCTACTCCTTTGGTTTGGAGGAAGTGGGAGGATTGGAAGGAGAAGTTGTTAAGAGTGAGGACCAGTTCAGTCAGTCAAAGGAGGGTGTCAGTGGAAGGGTACTGGTTGGGTTGGTGGGAGAGGAAGAAGCGGAGGGCTTGGAGGCCTTCGTGATGGGGGATGGAAGTGTATAGGGACTGGATGTCCATCGTGTAGATAAGGCATTGGGGGCGGGGGAAGCAAAAATCATGGAAGAGGTGGAGGGCGTGGGTGGTGTCCCAAACGTAGGTGGGGAGTTCTTGGACTAAGGGAGACAGGACAGTGTCGAGGTACACAGAGATGAGTTCGGTGGGGCAGGAGCAGGCAGAGACAATGGGTCGGTTGGGGCAGTCGGGTTTGTGGATTTTGGGCAGGAGGTAGAAACGGGCAGTTGAGGTTGTGGGACTATGAGATTGGAGGCAGTGGATGGGAGATCTCCTGAGGTGATGAGGTTATGGATGGTCTGGGAGATGATGGTTTGGTGGTGGGAGGTGGGGTCATGGTCAAGGGGGCATTAGGAGGAGGTGTCCGCGAGTTGGCGTCTAGCTTCAGCGGTGTAAAGATCGGTGCACCAAACTACCACTGCCAGTTTGATGGTGAAGTTGGGGTTGGAGCGGAGGGAGTGGAGGGCTGCGCGTTGTGAGGGTGAGAGATTGGAGTGGGTGAGGGGGTGGACAGGTTGAGGCGGTCAATGTGGCGGCGGCAGTTGGATATGAAGAGATCGAGGGTGGGTAAGAGGCCAGCAAGGGGTGTCCAGGTGGATGGGGTGTGTTGGAGGCGGGAGAAGGGGTCGTCAGAGGGTGGGCGAGAGTCCTGGTTGAAGAAGTAGGCATGGAGGCGAAGGCGGAAGTCTAGCCGCATGTCAAACTTATTGATCTGGGAACGTAGGGGGATGAAGGTGAGGCCTCTGCTGAGGACTGATTGTTGATCCTCAGAGAAGGGGAGGTCTGGAGGGATGGTGAAAATACGGCAGGGCTGGGAGCTAGGACCTGGGACCTGGTGTGGGGCTGGAGCTGGGGGTGGGGGCGGAGTTAGGCATGGGGGTGGAGTTAGTCATGGGGGTGGAGTTGGTCGTGGGGGCAGAGATCGACGTGGGAGTGGAGATTAACGTGGGGGCGGAAATCGACATGGGGGCAGTGATCGATGTGGGAGTGGGGTAGTGTGCCGTGTGGTCCTTGAGCAGGTGAGTGATGTTACTGGGGGCGGAAGTGGCTGCGGTGATGGCGGCTCCGGGGGCGGAAGTGGCTGCGGTGACGGCAGCTCCGGGGGCGGAAGTGGCACGCCGGGCAGAAACGGCGCTGGTTCTGGTGGCCGTGGATCCCGTGGTGGCCACGTATCTGTCGGCGATGGTCTTCCTGGAGATCGTGGAGGGGGTTGGGTGGCGATCGCAGGGGCTGCATGGTCAGTGGTGGCTGTTGTCCGTGCGGCGGTGAGGGGCAGAAGTGATGTCACCATTCGCCGCAGTGGTGGTGGCTGCAGCAGCCGCGTGGGCAATGGCGCCCGAGCGGTTCCGGAGGTCGCGAGAAGGTTCAGGAACAGTCGAGGAATCCGGAGTGTGGGGGTGAGTACATGAAAGTTTTTTGTACTTACTTTCTTTGATGTTCAATATGGCTAGGAAAAAACGTTTGTTCAGTGTATGAATTCTTCTGAGGATGAAGAACAGCAAAGGTCCTTTGCAAGTCTGGGAGAGTGTTATCCTGAGCTGGGGCAGGCTGACTGTAGGGAGTGTAGGTAGCGGCGCATGGCTGTGAGCGTGGAGCGGAGGATCCGGAGGAAGGCCTGTTGCTGGAGGCTTTGGATTTGTTGCAGGTACCGGTTGTCCTGGTTGGGTCCAAATTGTGTTGGTCTGAATGTAGTCCGGAGTCCATGAGGGGTCAGTCGGTTTCGTAGGCAGGTGCTGAGGAAGGAGATGTGGCTGTGGTAGCGAGTCTGTTTCAGGACGTGGCTGAAGAGCTTCAGGGCAGAGGAGATGACCTGGGGGGCGCAGTGAGAGAGGGACTCACTGAGATCCATGTAGAGGGAGGAGGAGAGCTTCTTCAAGGTAGGTATCCTTGTAAGAGGATTAGCAGTAGGTTAAGATCAACTAGGAGAAAGTGAGGACTGCAGATGCTGGAGACCAGAGTTGAAAAATGTGGTGCTGGAAAAACACAGCAGGCCAGGCAGCATCCGAGGAGCAGGAGAATCGACGTTTGGGCATAAGCCCTTCTTCAGGAATTCCTGAAGAATTCCTGAAGAAACGTCGATTCTCCTGCTCCTCGGATGCTGCCTGGCCTGCTGTATTTCTCAGCACCACATTTTTCAACTCCTGTCTCACTTGCCTTACATATCAAATATTTATAATTAAACCATGAATAAATTCTGTGACCCATGCTCCATTGCTTTCTGGGATAGGTTGTTGCATGGTGGACTCACCACAGTCACCTAGGTGACAGATAAATTAATAGATTTGTCGCCACCATACTCTTTTTAGGTTGGGATGTAAAGGCCTCTCTGGTCTAATGTTCTTGATGAAAATTACTTAGCCATCTCTAATGAGATGGGCATACAGCTTAAAGCAGATGTAGTTCATTGCATAATTGCAATCGGTAACAAATTGCATTAATACAGGATACATTGATACTAAGACACAAAGGACACTAATTTGTTTGGTATGCTTTCTTTTATTGGTCAGAGTATTGAGGTCATGTTGCGGCTGCACAGGACATTTGTTAGGCCACTGTTGGAATATTGTTTGCAATTCTGGTCTCCTTCCTATCGGAAAGATGTTGTGAAACTTGAAAGCGTTCAGAAAAGATTTACAAGGATGTTGCCAGGGTTGGAGGATTTGAGCTATAGGGAGAGGCTGAACAGGCTGGGGCTGTTTTCCCTGGAGTGTCAGAAGCTGAGGGGTGACCTTATAGAGGTTTACAAAATTATGAGGGGCATGGATAGGGTAATTAGACAAAGTCTTTTCCCTGGATTCGGGGAGTCCAGAACTCCTTACGGGCAACTTTTTCACACAGAGGGTGGTACGGGTATGGAATGAGCTGTCAGAAGAAGTGGTGAAGGTTGGTATAATTGCAACATTTAAAAGGCATTTGGATGGGTTTATGAATAGGAAGGGTTTGGAGGGATATGGGCTGGGTGCTGGCAGGTGGGTCTAGATTGGGTTGGGATATCTGGTCAGCATGGACGGGTTGGACCGAAGGATCTGTTTCCATGCTGTACATCTCTATGACTCTATGACTCTTTTGAAATCCAAAGCTGCTTGCCTACCCAAGTGACCGAAAGTGACTGTCATTTTGGGTGGTTTTTAATACGCTGCTCAGCGTTAACACCTGCAAAGCCAATCATTTTCTACATAATAGATAATTCCATTTTATTGTAAAAGAATCATTGGAGAAAAGTGACAGAATTTTACATTAAGTTTGGTAAAGATATATTTCAAGCTGAAATTCTAGTCTTAAATCTAAACAAGCATAATTTTGAAGGTATGAGGAGGATATTGGCTGTGATGCACTGGAAAAATATATTAGAAGTTTGATAAATGCTTGATTCAATTGTGTAAGATCTTGATTGGGCCACACTTGGATTGTTGTGGGCAAGGTTGTTCCCCTTACCTTTGGAAGATATCATTGTGCTTTGATCCCAGCTGATGGTAAGCCTGGGCAAGTCAGATTCCAGAGTGAAACCTGGCCAGATGAACCCATAAGGTTTTTTTAGTTTACTCTGGAGATCGGTCACTCAACATGTTCATAAGAGGATGTCATCTTATTAACGAAAAGAAAGTTTATTAAACAAGAGAAAACATAAACAAATGAACACTCGACAACAACAATTGGAACAATCATTACAAAGATCAGAAAGAAAGGTTTTTTTCCCAGTGGTATCCTTACAACACTCAAACCTCAATGAAGAGTTGCCCCTGTCTCTAAACTGAAGTTTCTTGCTTAGTTGATATGGCTGTAATTGGTTTCCTTTTCACAAATTGCTGTACATTCACTTGATGCTATTTACTTCAGTCACTGTCTGTTCTCAAAACTTGTAAAAGAAAACTGCAAAGTCCGATCACCTATTGCATAATATGGATTCCCTAAACTCACGTCTTCAACAAATCTGTATAATGTCTTCCAGCCATGACTGCACAGAATCTCTGATAAACAATATCTCTGCCATTATGGTCTTCTTCCACCTGTATGGACCTGCTTTCATCTCCTACCCTTTCTCGGCTGGAACTCTTAAAACTCAAGTCACCAAATGCCTTTGCAACTATCTCCCTTTCAGGTAATTTACTGGTCGTTTAGTTGAAATCACATGACTTCTTATAAATGCTGATTTGACCTTAATGTGCAATAACTTTCTGACCTTTTAAAAAAAAGTGGCAAACCAAAATCCATTTTCCTCCACTTTAGGACCAATTCTCAAATAATAATCACATATCATGTACCTTCATAAAAATTGCCATTGAGGGAGTACAATAAGGGTTCATCACAACTTTCCTGAGATGGTGGGACTGTCTTGCAAAGAGCTTGGGCCTGTATTCTTGAGAGTAATGCTCCCCTATCATCTTCCTACCGTGACCCTGTAATGAGGCTTGAAAATTGCCCCTGCCCTTAATTAGAATTAGAAGAGTGAGTCAGAAAGCTGTGAAAACAAAGGCTTGCTTGAGCAGAAATGCAGTTCTTCTAACTCGGTTGGAACTCGTAGTAGCCATTGCTGTCTTAAAAGTCATGACCTCAAAATTTCAGCTCATACCTCCTTTTGGGGTCCTGATCCAATGATGGGAAGCCCATGCTGTAGAATTTCAAAGAATGTGAGGCAATCCTATTGAAACCTATTAAAAAATTCAAGGGACAATGAATAGTGTAGATTGAAATAAGATAGGTTGCTTAGTCCAGAATCACAGGGCACAATTTCAAAATAAGGGGAAGCCACTTAGAACTGAGACAAAGGGAACTTTTACTCAAAGGATCATTGGAATTCTCTATCCCTGAGGATCAATGGAAGTTCAGTCGTTGAGTATGTTTAGAGATTGACAGATTTTGGAAATGACATGGCTTAAAGGGATATGGAAATGGTGTGGGAAAGGGGCATTAAAATGGATGATCAATAATGATCAGATTAAGTCGATTGTAAAAACTTTCATTGTGATGTAAAAAAGAAAAGATTAGCAAAGACAAATTTGTATCTATTACAGGTGAGATAGGGGAATTTATAATAGGCAATAGAGAAATTGCAAAGAAGCTAAGGAAATACTTTGTGTCTATCTTCACAGAGGAAGATACAAAACGTCTACCTGAAATAATTGAGATCTGAGATTCCAGTCAAAACTAGAAACTGAAAGAATGAGTTGAATAAAGAATGAGTAAAAATGTAATATGGGAATACGTATTGTGACTGAAAGTTAAAAAATTCCTGGGACGTAATGATCTTCACCTGAGAGTGTTGAAAGCAATGTCTCCACAGATAGTGATCACCTTTCAAAATTCTATTAAATTTGCATTGTTGCCTGCAGATTACATGGTTGCAAATGTAATCCCAGTGTTTCAGAAAGAAAGAAGAGAGAAAATGGGGAACTGCAGATCTGGTAGCCTGACATTGGCAGTGGGGAAAATACTAGAAGCTATTATAAAGGATATGATTATTGGATATTTTGAAAATAACTGTCCAGAATTGGACAGAATCAATATGGATTTATGGAGGCAAAACTATGTTTGATAAACCTATTTAAGTTTTTTTGTGGGTATTACAATCAAAGTCAATAGGGAGAAGCAGTGGATGTGATGTAATTGGATTTTCAGAAAGTTTCTGATAAAGCCCCACATTTGAGGTTACAATGCAAAATGAATGTTTTTAGGATTTATAATATATAAGCATGGATCGCCTCACAGGCAGAAAACAGAGTAGGGGGATAGGTAGTTCTTCTATAACATGATGATCGCGTTCTTGTGAAACCTTGGATTATAGAAAACTCGCGCGGTAGAAACGGTGCTTAAAGTGTTGGCAATGTGTTACAGCCAGCACACATTTTAAAGGTTCGAGCTTTATAAATACTGTCCCTGATTCATCAAATGCGTTACAGTGAATTTGTATTAACGAAACATGTGTTATAGCAGAACAACCTTTAAATGTTTTTTTTCTCAGTTTGGTAAGTCTTTAGCTTTTAGTTTAATGCCAAATTATGACTTTGGCTCTTATAGACTGTTTGAGGAGCAGGCAACATCAAGCCTGTTTTCAGACCTAAACTTCAAAGGAACACTCTATTATACATTCATACTAAATGCTGCTGTACGTGGCAAACATAGCTATTCTAGGTTCTAACTTATAGTTAGATCCACTAAGGACTAGTCTATCTACTTTGTGTGTTCATATTCATGCATTCTTTTGAGTCTTCTAGTGTCAAGGATTGTTTTACATGAAGTTCCAACTCCACCCAGACAGTGGTATTTATACTCAGTGATATATACCTCCATGGCATCATTTCAAGTTTTCTCTAGGATCCTAATGCCCTTACAAAACACCCCTCCCCATGCTTTTCATCTCTTGTTCTAAACATTGAGTAACAGTTATATAAATACTCAAATTAGTTACCCAGATTACTATGTTTTACTGTATATTCAGTTCTTATCTCTGTCAGCCCTTCCCGATTCTTTGACTTGGATTATCTATCTCTAATAAGAATTAAGAAAACTTGAGGTAATGATGAGAATTTTACTTCTTCTTTCCTGGTTTTGCTGAGATCAGAAATTTGATCCTTCTGAAGAAACATGACAAATTAACTGAAAGTTTGTATGGGAATTATGAGGTAGTTATATCTTTCCTACTCCATTCTTAGCAGCTGATACTGTTGTTAGTTCCTCAAAAGAAATTAAGTCATCATTCATGTAGTGTTTCTCTTCAAATGAAATTGTTCCCTTGTTATATTGATTTGTTCTTCAAGGTTCGGATCCAAAATATGAAAATAGATTTTGAGGTTGGAATGATTTGATTCATTGCTTGGATTTTCTTCAGTCAATAGTGTATCATTGAGAAGTTGCCACTTTTTCCAGAGTGAGGACCTTGTTGATGCAAAGCTAGACAGTTTTGTCTATGCTGACGTGGGGTTCTGGAATCGCACCTGTGATAAGATATGTAGACTTTGAGTTTTGTTTTGATGTTGTCACATGCTGTATGTCAGAGAGAGATATGTCTCCTCCAGTGAGATGGTTTATTGCGCTTCAAATAACACTTAAGTTGTCGACATGTTCTGTAGAATATTCTGTATTAAATGAAACTTCTGCTGAATCAGTTCTTGATCAGTTGTCTAAACTGTGTATCCATACCTAGCTCGTTCTCGAGTTAGATCCTCTTTTGACTGAAGAAAAGCAGTAACAGTTCAACCTAAGAGGCTATACAATTCACTCACAAATGAGAACTTCTAAGTTTTCATAGCTGCGAGATTCAGATAATACATACAAGTCATTAATCAGGCTACCTCCAGAAAGCTGGTACATAATCTTGAAATATGAGTTTGCCAATGTCCTATTATGATCAAAGGTTATAAGATTGTAAAACATAATTTGCTTATCATTTATTTGTTATCTATGTAATACATGATCTCATGATCCTCTCAAGCTGTTGAGTTGGCGCTATCCTATTCTGAATTTAATTTAGCGTCTAATGCTAATGCTGTTCAAAATCTTTAGACTATGTTTTTCACATCTGCCAATTTGTTGATGCATCAAATGGATCAGAAAGTGTAACCTTGTATGGTGATAAGACTGATAAAGAAAACTTTTGATGCATTGTTTCATTATAGGTAGGCACATTAACTTCTTGATTATTTTTCTGATTAGGAAGAATATTATTAGGATTTTGATATCCTTGTCCTGCACTGTTTTGTTGTTTTGTTGTATTCCTTGTTGCTGTAAAGATTGCTACAGCACCAAAACTGAAAGCTGCTTCTGTTGTTCTCAATGTGAAGTTCAGTTTTCCTTTACCTATTTATATCCTCACAGAGATGAATTAAAGGCATACCTGTTTCTTTATCTCATTTTTTTGTATTTCATGAATGCAATTGATAAACATTTTAGTTGTTGAATAAAACTTGAATTTGTGATTCAAACCATTGAAATAATAAATTCTACTAATTTCACTGTTAGTTCTCTGACAGTTTAATTTGTAATAACAAATTTTTGCTCCTATTTTTACCTCTTTCCAATTGACTTTTTAAAAACTTGTACGTGAAGATTTGTCTCAACTCGTTGTTTAAATTCAGTTATTGAGTAAATAGTTCAGTAAATTTGTTACTCACTGCTTGGAGTCTTACCTGTGCTCTGACTAGTTTGCCAATCGAACAAACAAACAGAACTTCTATATCCCTTCTCTCGAAAGATCGAATCTGCCTTGGGTGTCTGTTAATTGGTATCGTTTCTAATGTACTCAGTCCAGATTTCTCCCTGTAACTGCAAGTGGACTTTAACTTTTTTTTTAAATTCACGTGTTGGACAAGGATTTAGCTGGCTGGCCAGCATGTATTTCCTGTCCCTTGTTGCCCTTGAGAAGGTAGCAGTGAGTTGCCTTCTTGAGCCAATGCAGATCATTGATACAACCAAGTGGCTTGCTAGGCTATTTCAGAGGGTAGTTTACAGTCAACGCTATTGCTGTGAGTCTGGAGTTTCATTGACGCCAAACCACGTAAGGCTGGAAGCTTTCCTCCTCTGAAAAACATTAGTGAGCCAGATGGGTTTTTCTGACAATGGTTTCATGATCATCAGTAGATTCTTAATTCCAGACTTTTGTCGGATTCAAACTGGGGGACTCAAACCTGCGTCCCCAGAACAGCAGCTAAATGTCTGGATTAACACCATGGGCTGGGTGCTGGCAGGTGGGATTAGATTGGGTTGGGATATCTGGTCAGCATTGCCCAGTTGGGCCGAAGGGTGTGTTTCCATGCTGAACATCTCTATGACTCTATTGCAGTTCCTCATTCTTGGTTGAATTGCTATTATTTGTAGAGTCATTGCTGACCATGTTCCCGAACCAAACTCATCCCAATTTTGGCCTATATCCTTCCAAACCTTTCCTATTCATATAATTGTCCAAATGTCATTTAAACGTTATAAAGACATCTGTATCCATCACTTCCTTTGACAGTTCATTCCACATACTAACCACTCTGTGTAAAAACATTGCCCTTCATGTCCTTTTTAAATGTTTCTCCTCTCACTTTAAAAATATGTCTCCTAGTTTTGAACTCCCTCACCTTCAGGAAAAGACCTTTGCTATTCACCTTATCTCTGTCTCTCATGATTTTATAACCCTCGAAAAGGTTACCCCATCAAATCTCCTATGTTCTAGTGAGAAAACTCCCAGCCTATTTTTATAATTCAAGCCCTCCGTTCCTGGCAACATCCTGGTAAATCTTTCCTGAACCCTCTTCCTGTATCGGTTCTCCAGAAGAGACCTCACCAATGTCCTGTACAACATCAACATGACAGCCCAACTCCTATTCTCAGAAGTCTGAGCAATGAAGGCAAACATGCTAAATGCCTGTTAACCCCTGGAAACTTCTGTTGTGAATATACTTATAAGGTAATTATGTACTTCGACATCATTTCTCTATTTTTTATTCTAAATTCTCACATTTCTGCCTCCAATCAACCTATGTTTCTCTGTTCTAATCATTTCCTTTTTAAGGCCTAAAGGAAAGGGGTTCCCAAACCATGGGTTATGTCACCCAATGGGGATGTGGGATGGACAACTAACATTGAAAGCTCCAAGGTAGATTTGGAGACTGGTGAGTGAATGAATGATTTATTGTCACTTGTATTTAACAAATAAATACAGTAAAAAGTTTCATACGTTGCCATGTTCCAGTGCCATTTTGGTTTGTAGAAGATATTAAGAAAAATGAGAATGTAACTAAAAACAGAGTTCTTCCTCCATTCTTGTGCTCTGCTTGACATTGGGCAGGGGGTGGGGAGTTCTCCAAAATGGGCTCTAGGTCCACCAATGCCACTACATCACAGTCCATTCCAGATATGCCACTCCAGGGTTAAGATGGCAGCTACTAGATTTGAAGAGTGCCATCCTGGGCCTACCACGCTTCCACCAACGTAACCACGAAGAATAGTGTTTTGGGCCTTCTGCATTGCTGCAGCTGAAACGCAGCATTCCAATTCTGACACTGACCACTGATGCTGCCTTCTCTGTCATTTGTAGAGGCCTCCTTGATGGCATCTTGAAATCAGTACCGCCGCCATTGCCTCGAGTTCTGCACTTGGGGGCCTACCAATGTTGAAATCATCATGCTCTGGTGCCATCTCACACAGCTGGGCCCACACAGTCCCTGCTTGTCTCGAGCTTCCTCAAGCCTTGCACTCCTCGCATTGGGTTCACTCGCCCACACACTGGGCTCATTCTCCCCAATGAACCAATCCTTGCCGCCACGGCCACACATGCTCAGGAGGCCAGGCCTGCTCTTACCCTGCTGAAGATGCCGAAAATGCTTTGTAAAGAGAGGAAAAAAGTAAAAAGATAGCGAAGGGAAAGAGCAAAATTTTAAAAATGTAAAATGAAAAAACACAAAGAAAGCAGATGGAAGCAGACAAGCCCCAGGCCAGGAGCTCCGACACAATGCTGCTACTCCACCACTGTGCAATAGGGACCCTGTAAAACCCAATTAAATAAAGATTTTATTTCCTGTGGGCACGGTATCTAATTCAATGAGTTTTGAGGCCTTATCAATGACAGAGCTTGCAAAATCTTATTGTTGTGTTCTGTGCCTGCGCCCCTGCTATTTGAGACCATGCACTGTTCTCTCCCCCAACCTCTGTAGTTGTCACTCTGGATTTCCAGCAGGTTGGAAGTATTAAATGAGATCACAATAGAAAAAGGTTTGGAAGGCACTACTATCAGAGATTTTACAGACTATTTATTATGCTTCTTGTGAATTAACAATAATATTTTACTCTCTCTTTCTTTATCAGTTTCTTGGCCCTCCTCTGCTGAGTTCTAAATTGCTCCCAATCCTCAGGTTTTCTACATTTTGCACATTTTATTACGCGCATCCTCCTTTGACTTTGAACAATCTTTAATTTCCTTTGTTTGTCACAGTTGACTCACTTTTCCTGATGGATTTTTATACTTTAAAGCAATGTATGCTTTGTTGTAATGGAGTGATTATTAATAATGTAATATGGCTGCTGCGCATGCGCAGACACAGTCAATCATGTCCATGACCTTGACCACGATAGGACAGGGTGCAGGAAGGATCCATATATGCACTGATGACATCACCAGATTCCAAACTGAGGATAACCTCTAGTAGGAGCAATGGAAAACCTGGAGTGGGTAGGGAGGGCAATATCTGCACCATGAACCAGCCTTTGTGCTGAGGAATTAAGGGAGGCTGCAGGGTAATGGGAGAAAGAGGGAAGATTTTCAGATAAAATAAACTAATTTTGTTCTGTCATGATGTTGCTCTATTTTACATTCATGCAGTCTAGACTTTAGACAGGCTTCTGGCACTTGAGAATAATGTCATTCATTGTTTACTTGGTTTAGATTTAAAATCCTAGTTTTGGATTGAACTGTATCATTTTTCAACTTTAATATGAAATTCTGTCACATAAGATCATTCTTCCATGAAGATTATTTTCCAGCAAGATTATTAATTAGCCTCTTTGCACAATGCCGGATTGAAAATTGCTTGTATCCTATTGATACCTCAGCACACTGCTTTGAAAAACCATTGTGTACATAAATGAAGAATTTGTCTTCCACAGTATTAATGCTCCTCAGATCTACCCAGTCTGTAGCTAGATTGAAATTCCCCAAGATTACTGCTTTATCCTTGTTACATGCAACTGTAATTTCTTCATTCATATCATGTTGAACATTACTGTTTGATAGACTGTAAACAACACCTCTCAATATTTGCTGGCCCCTGTTGTTTCTTAGCTCTATCCAGTCTAAGCTTAAATTTAAAATCCACTCTTACTAACATCCTGATTCCATCGCTAATTAAGATCACCAGACCACCTCCTTTATCTTTTTGCTTATCCTTCTTAAATATCAAAATCCTTAATTTTTTTCTACGTTTGTTCAAGCGATGTAGGCATTGCTGTTTGGCCACTATTTAATGACCATCCTTAAATACTATTGAGAATGTACTGATGAGTCACCACCTTGAACCGCTACTTTTCATAAGATGTGAACATAGGAGGTATGACTAATAGATTTGCAGATGACGCCAAAATTGGAGGTGTAGTGGACAGCAAAGAAGATTACCTCAGATTAAAACAGGACCTTGATCAGATGACCAATGAGTCGTGGAGTGGCAGATGGGGTTTAATTTAGGTAATTGTGAGGTG
Source organism: Chiloscyllium punctatum (assembly GCF_047496795.1). NCBI lineage: Eukaryota > Metazoa > Chordata > Chondrichthyes > Orectolobiformes > Hemiscylliidae > Chiloscyllium > Chiloscyllium punctatum. The sequence goes on from NC_092745.1 coordinate 58,906,454, forward strand.
CTGCATTTTGTAAAGGCAAATCAAGGCAGGACTTATACACTTAATAGTAAGGTCCTGGGGAGTGTTGCTGAACAAAGAGACCTCACAGTGCAGATTCGTAGTTCCTTGAAGATGGAGTCTCAGGTAGTCACAACCACCTGATGAAGGAGCAGTGCTCCGAAAGCTAGTACTTCCAATTAAACCTGTTGGACTTTAACCTGGTGTGGTCTGATTTTTAACATTGCACATCTAGGTCCAATGTTGGCATCTCCAAATCATTTATTGATCAGCGCATTGAGTATAGGAGTTAAGGGGTCATGTTGTGGCTGTACAGGACTTTGGTTCGGCCACTTTTGGAATACTGCATTAAATTCTGGTCTCCCTGCTATAGGAAAGATGTTGTGAAATTTGAAAGGGTTCAGAAAAGATTTACAAAGATGTTGCTAGGATTGGAGGGTTTCAGCTGAATGGAGAGGCTGAATAGACAGGGGCAGTTTTCCCTGGAGCATCAGAGGCTGAGGGGTGACCTTATAGAGGTTTATAAAATCATGAAGGACATGGATACGGTGATAGCCAAAGTCTTTTCTCCAAGGTAGTGGAGTCCAAAACTAGAGGGCATAGTGGGAAGGGAAAGGCTTAAAAGCAACTTAAGGGGCAACTTTTTCACCCAGAGGATGGTGCATGTGTGGAATGAGCTGCCAGAGGAAGTGGTGGAGGCTGGTATAATTATAACATTTAAAAGGCATCTGAATGGGTATATGAGTAGGAAAGGTTTAGAAGAATATGGGGCAAATGCAACTGGATTAATTTAGGATATCTGATTGGCATGGACAAATTGGACAAAAGGGTACATACTGTACAGCTCTTTGGATTTTTGTAGCCACATCTACAGTGCTGCTAGGAGTTTCAGGATTCTAAATCTGCAAGTAAAGAGTCAGTGATACAGTTCTAAATTAGGATGGTATGTTGCATAGTGGGGAACTTGCAGGTGTTGGTGTGTTCCCATGCATCTCCTCTCCTTCTTTTTAGATGGTAGAGTTTGTGGGTTTGTAAGGTGCTTTCAGGGGAGCTAACTGAAGTGCATTTTGCAATTGGTATACAATGATGCCACTGTACATCAATGGTGAAGGGAGTGCATATTGAACGTGAATGTGATGCCAATCAAGTGGCTGTCTTGTCCTGGATGATGTCAAGCTTCTTGGGTACTGTTGGAGCTGCACTCATCTCAGCAACTGGCAAGTATTTCATCTCACTCCTGATTTGTGCTTTCTGGATGGTGGGCTGGCATTGATGAAATAGGAGGTGAGTAACTTGCTGCATAAGTCCTAGCCTCTGATCCACTCTTGTAACCAAAGCATTTATATGACTACTCTACTTCATTTTCTGATCAATGGAAACCACCACAATGTTGATAGTGGCGGATTCAGCAATGGTAATGCCGTTGAGCATCTGTGAATGATGATTAGATTCATTCTTGTTAGTTATAATCATTGCTTGGTACTTGTGTGACGTAAATGTTAGTTGTCATTTAACAGTTTACCCAATGCTGGATGTTGACCAGATCTTGATGCATTTGGACAAGGGCTGCTTCAGTAATCTGATGTGTTGTCAGTGATACTGAACATTGTGCAATCATCCCACTTCTGACCTTGTGACAGAGGGAAGATTGTTGTCGGCATCCAGAATCTACATGGTCAAGGTTATCACAGAATAGACTTATCTACTTTCTGTGATTGATATTTCACAATGAGGGCTATGCTATCCATGCAAGAAGACATCAGCACAACACCTTGTGATATAAACTGATTATGCTTGAAGTATTCTTTTCCATTGTGATTCATAAAAAGTCTACATGGAAACTCAGTTGCATGCTGTAAATTTTCTACGGCCTTAATAATGATCCTTTTTATTGATGGTCTCCTGGGCAATGTTGATGAATCTAAACAAGCCAAATTTGAAGGGGCTGAGCTCTCTGACACAGACTTTTCATTGCTGTCATTGCCTTCATTGTGTGCTCTTCCTTACTTGTGAACACAGAGTTACCAGATAAAGGCACAACGATTTGTATGATTGGAAGCAAAGTATTGTGGATGCTGAAGATCTGAAATAAAAACAGTGCTGGAAAAACACAGCAGGTCTACTGGTATCTTTAGAGTGAGAAGCAGAGTTAATGTTTTGAGTTACGTATGAATGGAGTGTTGTGTACAGTTCACAATAGGAAGGATGTGAATGGTCTGGAGAGGCTGCATAATGGCTCCAGAGATTAGAAACTTCAGTTATTTGGAAAAATTGGAAATATTGGAATTGTTTTCCTTGGGGAGAAGGCAAAACAGCGATTTGATACAATAGTTCAAAATCATGAAAGATTTGGACAAAATGGGTAGGGAGAAATTGTTCCGACTTCTGATTAGTTCAAGGATCAGAAGGCCCAGTTTTAACATGTTTTTGGAAAGGAAGCAAGAGCAAGGTAAGAAAAAAACATTTTCCACACAGTGTGTAGTTAAGATCTGAAATGTACTGTCTGAATGTATGGAGATGGCAGGTTCAAGTGAAGCATTCAGGAGGGCTTTGGGTGATTACTTAAAGAAAAACAATGTGCAGAGTACGAGGGGGTGGTAGGGGATTGACACAAAGTGGAGTCTCAGATAATTAGGATAATAAGGGGTTTGGTATACTTGCCTTTATTGGTCAGAGCATTGAATATAGGACTTGGGAGGTCATATTATGGCTGTACAGGATATTGGTTAGGCCACTTTTGGAATATTGCATGTAATTCTGGTGTCCTTCCTAAGGAAGGATGTTGTGAAACTTGAAAGGGTTCAGAAAGATTTACAAGGATGTTGCCAGGGTTGGAGAATTTGAGTTATAGGGAGAGGCTGAACAGGCTGGGGCTATTTCCCTGGAGCGTTGGAGGCTGAGGGGTGACCTTCTCGAGTTTATAAAATCATGAGGGCATGAAAAGATTAAATAGACAAGGTCTTTTCTCTGGGGTGGGATTCCAGAATTCGAGGGCATAGGTTTAGGGTGAGAGGGGAAAAATTTAAAAGGGATCTAAGGGGCAATGCTTTCATGCAGAGGGTGGTGCGTGTATGGAGTGAGCTGCCTGAGGAAGTGGTGGAGGCTAGTACAATTACAACAGTTAAAAGATGTCTTGATGGGTATATGAATAGGAAGCGTTTAGAGGGATATGGGCCATGTGCTGGCAAATGGGACTTGATTAATTTAGGATATCTGGTCAGCATGGACAAGTTAGACCGAAAGGTCTGTTTCTGTGCTGTCCATCTCTATGTATCTATGACTCTAAATGTAAATTGCTCAGAGAGAATGTGCAGATACTATAGGCTAAATGGCCTTCTTCACCACTGCAACAATTTTATGGTTCTTTGGAACTGCCACGTTGGACTTGAAACGTTAACTCACTCTATGGAGGCTGCCAGACATGCTGAGTTCTCCCAGTACTTTCTGTTTTAGCTTTCTCCTCCGAGCATTCGTCATTGGTAATGTCCATTATCTGCTCATGTACATTTGAACGCTCAGGCAAAAAAAAGAATGGATAGTGGCAGAACAAGAATGTGGCCGCTTGGTACTGTGACCATGTTTCAATTATTGTTCATGATTTGGAGATGCCGGTGATGGTCTGGGGTGTACAAAGTTAAAAATCACACAACACCAGGTTATAGTCCAACAGGTTTAATTGAAAGCCGATGAAGGAGCGTCGCTCCGAAAGCTAGTGTGCTTCCAATTAAACCTGTTGGACTATAACCTGGTGTTGTGTGATTTTTAACTTCAATTATTGTTAGCGTCAAACCACCACACATGAATGTTGTGTGACATGCGCATCTGTGCTATCTAATTTCATGTCCAGGTAGCTGGCACCGTCGAAATCTTCGATGCTTTGGGAAGCTAAAACAGTTCTATGTTCAGCAATTCCTGCTGTCCGATTATCAAATGGAGAATCCCTGATTCTATCCGTGAAAAGGACCTCTGTCAAACAGAGGAACAGTTGACCTTGGATTAGCATGACTTTACCAAGTCAAGGACCCAAGTTTTCCTAGAAACAAAAACAGAAAAGCTTAGCAGGTCTGACAGCATCTGTGGAGAGAAATCAGAGTTAGCGTTTCGGGTCGAGTGACCCTTCCTCAGAACTAGTCTCCTGTCTGACATGGAAAATCTACTTGCTACAGGAATGCTCGTTTCCGGACGGTAGAGAAAGATGTGATGTGCACAAGCTATCCCCTCTCTTTGTTCAAAACTATTCTTAAGCAGGGTCATCGGACTCGCAAAGTTAACTCCCTTTTCTCTCCAGTACATGCTGAGTTTCTCCGGCGATTTCTGTTTTTGTTTCAGATCTCTGTCAGCAGTAGTTTTTTTGTGTTTAATCTCTCAACCGTCTTTGGAGTTTAAATGCTCCAACACCTAGTACCACGTCGGTTTCTGTGTTAAGGCCGTCAAGTTCTCTGCTCAACAATTCTGAAGCAAAAAGTTGCGAACGTAGTTAATCTAAAATGAAAAGAAATGCTGGATCAGCAGGTCTGTGAAGTGGGCAGAACCTTGCTCATTGAACATTGTCAGAGTTTATAATGCACAACGTTACTTGGATTGATAGGAAGGCTGCCTACCCCGGTTCAACTGCTTGGAATCGAGGATTATAGAAAGAGACGAGAAGGGCAATCATTAAAAAAAAATTCTGGCATTGAGAGAGAAATATCACCTCAGATTATCAGATTGATTGAAAATTTGATCTCTCAAAAGTAAGTGTTAATTATTGCAGTAAAGAGGATAATTTCACTTTAAAAAAAGTCTCCTTCCTTTTAGTTTGCTGTTTTGTCTCTTCCTTCTTCCGTTCCCCGTTGAATCGGCTCCCCATACCTTCCTTGTACATTTGTATCCGTGAAGGCAGGGTCACGAATGGATAGACGGCCCTGCAGAAGCACGCGCATTGACGTCTCTCCACCTCCCCCCTCCCCCTTTCTTAGCGCGTCATGCGGCGCGCGCTCCCTGGGTCACGTTCTCTTTCCGAACGCGGATACTTGGAGCAGCGTTTGTATCGAGTGTTGGAGCAGGTGAGCGGGCGAGGGGAAGCTTGTAGACTTCATGGCTTCTTCGGCTCCAATACCTGCCTTTCACCGCGGTGGGAATCCGCTCAGAGGGCTAGCTGCCAATTGTGGGATCGAGTTATTATACTACAGTGCATGGAGCGTGGGAGTCGATTGATAATTGCGGGATGTTGTCGCTGGTCCTGTTCCATTCCCCCTCTTTCACATTTTAAGAGCCGCTCCGCAGTGCCCCAGTACAGCTTCCTGCTGTCAGCTGAGAATGTGTCTGCCGGCTGTGCGGTACCCCTGATGCCTCTCGTTCTTTGGCCCAGGCTCAGAGAAGTTACATCAGTTCAAAGAGTTTTTCATCGAGGGTTTGTTCTGGCTGAGCAGCTAGTCAAGAAATATACCACTTACTTCCTTTTCGAACTCAGAATTAAAGATTTGGTTTAAGGGAAAATGTTTTTTTTGTCATCTTGTCAGTTTAAATTGTTTGATCTTTGTGATTTATCGTTCCTTTTTGGATGAAACGCAAAGCTTATAATAACTTTTTTTATTTTCTACAACAAAAGTGTAGAGTTTTAAGGACTAACTGCGGGTTAAGGATTTTAAACACTATTGCCCATTTATTTGCTCTGTCGCTGATTTCTCTCTTGTTCTTTGCCCATTGGCAGGAAGCTAATGGCGAGTGAGACGGGAGTGACGCTTAGGGGTCGGCGTAGTTCCGCGAAATCCATGAACGAAGACAGTCCGAGGAGTTCTGAGGGGACTGATGATGTTTACGTCCGATCAGTCAGCAATGGTGAGTAATTTCCTCCATGCCAGAGTCCTTTCTAATGGAGGCGGTTAGCTTCACATCCACCGTATTCGTCACATTGTTGCAATCGTTGTAAACTCTGTATTTATAAAAGAGTGGTGTCGAAGGGAAAAGATGTGTTTGTATGTTATGGAGGTGAGGTATACGTCAGTGCAGTTGGCGGCCATCCACAAAAAAAATTCATACGACTTCTGGCGAGCGAAAACCATTGAAGTTGTACCCGTCACCTTTATCAGAGTCGCATTCGAGCCGAATATACCGAGGAGAAACCGTTTTATCCACTCACTCATTAGGGATCTCCTTGTACATAGAAGCTAAATGTCTTTGACGTACATGCTTAGTTTAATAACAAAGGAAAGGAAACGCTGTGATTTTTTAAAAAAAATTGCTTTATCTTTAGTTTGAACTCTGCGCAGAAGGCATGCGTGCATAATATTGGGGTAGCATGAGTAATAAGATCACATGTCCTAAACTGTGTCTCTTTCTTATGTATTGAATCAGAAATACGAGTAATTATTTCTGGATTCCAAATTAGCTGCAGTGGTTAATATATTGGATAGCACTGCTGTTTATACCTCTATCATTGAAAAGAATAACCGAAAGTTTACAGCTCAAAATAGGCTACTTGGGCCGTTGTCGTTAACGATTTGAGGGTTTCTGCCACCGCACCTCTCGGAGGCAGAAAGTTCCAGTGGCGTTTAATCATGGTGACAGTGCAAAAGCTTTTCACTGTATTTTACTGTTTTTCTCACTAAAATACATGTGACAGTAATAGTATTAATTGATCCATTCAATGCCATTGATAAACCTTTGCCGTAACTCCCCTCCAACTTTTAAATGATTGGTAGAAAGTCAGTATCTCCTGGTCATTGACATCTCTGCTAAGATGAGTAGACCCATCCTATTCATTGCATCTAGCAATTCTTCCTTCCTCAATTTTGTACATCTTGAATCAAATCTCCCATAGGTACTACTGTATCGAGGAGAACGATCTGAGACTTTCCCTAGGATTTTCCTCATAACTGCATTTTTCTGGTCCTGGCTACATCTTCATAAATCTCCAATATACCCTGTTTCATGTAATTATATCCTTTCTGTAGTGAAGTGACCAGATTGCATGCCATATTTAAGTGTGGCTTAATATGGTGATTTAGACAATCCCAGGAAAAGCTCCATATTTATACTGTATATGCTATACTTGAGTTAATAAAAGGACAGATTCCATGCTTTTTAACCATCATTTTGACCTGAAGAAACTGCAGACATTCATTTCAAGGTCCTTCCATTTCTATATTCTCCAATTGTATATTCCTTTGCCTTATTTGACCTACTAGCATGTATCATTTCTCATTTCTCCTGGTTGAAATCCATTTGCCACCTTTCTGCCAACCTGATGAGTCCATTGATCTTTCTGAAGCTATCTTCCTTGCTAGCAATCACATGACCAATTTCTGTATCATGCTCCCTAGAAACATCCAAGTTGTTAACAATATCACTAAAAAGCAGAGGCTTGTATCAATGCTTGTGGATGCCACTAAAAAGAGCCTTCCAGTTTCAAAAAAACACCAGTCAACAACAACCATTTGTTTCCTGCTACGGAGTCAACTTTGTATCCACCTTGCCTGGTTTAAAATAAAGTTTATCCTGGATAAAGTAGAAAAAATTTTAAATCCAAATTTTAGTGATGCTAGGGTGCAGAACTGAGAATTTATGGAGTTCCTGCCCCTTGGTTGCTGCCTGATCTGTTGTGCTTTTCCAGCACCACTCTAATCTCGAATTTATGGAGTCATACAAACAGGCCCTTTGACCATCATTTCAATGCCAACAAACACCAGGCTATACTAATCTTATTTATCTGCACTTGGCCCGTAGCCTCCTGTCTACTTGCATTTTCAGTGCATGTTCATATGCTTAAAAGTTTTGAGGAAATCTGCTTCCACCATACACTCAGGCAGTGTGCTTCATTTCTGCCACCCTATGGGTGAAAAAAATTCTCCCTTCAATCCTCACCTGAAACTTTTAACCTCTGATGGTAGGTACAGCTGCAATGGGGAAAAGATTCCAGCGATGTACCTATTTATGCTCTCATAGTCTTGTGTAACTCATAGTTTACTAGCCATGGTACATTGAGGTACTAGATTGGGGCTCTGTCTGCATCTAATACATTTGGTGCTTTTCTGTATTGTGAAATATTTATTTTGCATACTTCAGGTAATGGAGTGGTTTATGGAAAGGGTTCTGAACCTTTTGCTTCTGCCTTGCTTCTCACATGTGAACAATACTGCCTGAAACTTAATGCAAGTATTTCCTCTTTTAAAAAAAATCATTGTTTGGAATGTGGCTAGTAATGCTAGCTTTTATTGACAAGAAATGGTTGAGTTGTCTTTTTGAATTTCTGTAACATATCGGGCCATCTATTGTGAGATAGGAAATTTTAGGATTTTTACTCTGGCCATGAGTAATGGTACTTAGGTTCCCAGTTAGGATAATGTGCGACTTGGAGGGAATTTTTCAAACTGGTAATGTTGCTGTGTGCCTGCTGCCCTCGTTTTGATGGCAGGGGCTGCATATCAAAAGTAGAGTTTAAATAGTAATAAGAATTTTCAGTGCATCTCGTCAACAATATGCTTTGCAGCCACTGTTAATGGTGAAGGGAGCAAATGTTGAAGATAATGTTGATGGAGTGCCAGTCAAATTTATTACTTGGTCCTGGATTATATTGGGGTTCATGAATAATATTGTGCTGCATTAATTCAGGTGAATGAGAAGTATTGCATCACTCTCCTGACTTGTCTTGCCGATGGTGGAAAAACTGAAGGAACTGGTAGGTGAACGTCTTGCAGATTTCCCAACCTCTGCTGTGCTCTTGTGATTACTGTATTTGTGGCTGGTACAGTTCCATATCTGGTCAATTGTGACCCCAAAATATTGTTAATGGAGGTATCAACAGTGGTAATATAGTTGAAATTGAAAGGGAAGTGTTTGGACTCTTAATCGAAATTCTTTTTGCACTTGTATGTGCACGTGTTACTTATCAGTCCACGCTCGAATGTTTGCACGCAAACACAGACTACTTTAGTATCTGACAAGTGAAAAGCACAGAATACTGCAGCAGTCAGTTGAGGTCCTTTGCATCATATTGAAGGTTGTTCATTAAAGTAGTGGAAGATGGTTAGGCTGAGAACATTGAGAAACTGTTGCAGTAGTGTTGTGAGATTAAGTGATTGCATTGCCAGTGAAGAGTTTTTCCCTTTTTGATTTCAATGGTTTCAATTTCGCTCAGGCTCCTTGTTACTGCGCTTGGTCCAATGCTGCCTTAATGTCAAAGGAAGTTACTGTCCTTCCTGGAATTCGGCCATTTTGTTCACGTTCAGATGAAGGACATAAGGAGCCAGATGTCCTGGTTTTGCCCAAACTGCGCATCGTTGACCTGATGGTTGTTGATTCATTGCAGCTTAATAGTACAGTTAGTGATGCCCTTTTCTTGTTAGACTGACAAAGAAATAATCGGGTGGATTGCATTTGCCTAGATTTTTGTGGCCTGAACACATCCATGCTGTTGCCCATTTTGTTGGACTGGTGGCCACTTGGTTATAAATATGACTGGTCTGGGACCACATTTCCCAACACACAGCTAAGATGTTGAACAAACCTTTGTTTTTTCCCATATGCTCAGTTGTTTCTTTATCTTGGGGACTGAATTGAATTGACTGAAGACTAGATCATGTGATGGTTGAATCCCTGGGAGGAAACTGAACATTGCAGTCTTGTTTTTATAATCGCATGCTGGCTACACCATGACTTGAGGATCGGGATAATTGTGGAACTGCTTCCCTTGGTTATTTTTAAAATTATCTGGTGTTACTCATGGCAAGTGGCAGTACTACAAGAATTTACAACAGGTCTGTTAGTTGTGATTAGATTCGGCCTGTTCCAAACTTTCTGCAGTTTGGCACCTGTGTCATTCAGTGTTGGCTTCTCAGCAGGCTGGCATCTCAGTTTGGAGGTATGCCTGGTGCTGCTCCTTTGTATATGTTGCTGTATCCTCATTGAACCAGAATAGTCTTCTTACTCAATAATGAAAAATTGAGGTATAGGTTGGGCAATGACATTACATTTTGTGCTATTCAGTGTCATCATAGATGATCTACAGTGTCTTGTGGATGTCTAGTTTTGAGTCTATCCAACTTAGTATTGCAGTGCCAGGCAACAACTGGAATGCATTCATCTGTATGAAAATCGGCTCTGTATTTGCAAGGAATGGGTGGTGATCACTTCTACCATTATTGTCATGGAAGAATGCCTCTGACAGTTGCAGTGAGGATGATGTCAAGTAGATTTTCTCAAGTTAATTTTCTCAAGTTAATTCTCTCACTTAGCTGACAGACTGGGGCTGTAGCAGATACGTTCTTCCGTGATTCAGCCAGCTTGATCAGCAGTGGTACTACCAAATCATTGCTGATCATGGATGCTCAAGACTTCCCGCCTAAAATATATTTTACTCTTGTCACTGAGGTCTTTTTTAACAAATCATATTCAATTGAATCATCAGCTAAGTCAGGACAGTAGGTGTGCAAGCAGGATGTTTTCCTGTGCCACCTGCGAAAACATCTCCTGGGGCCAGGACCAATATTGAAAACTTCCAATGCTGGTCTATCCTAACTGTACACCATTATGTTCTCATCTCTGATGGGATTGTTCTACCTGCAGGACAGGATATACTCCGGGATGTACCAAGCAGTTTGGGACATGGTTGCTACGTAGATGCTATTCTCAGCACCTTTGCACAACACAATTTCACAATTGAAAAATCTCCCACATATTACTGAAGAGAATTTGACAGGATTGACTGGGCTCTGTTATTCCTCACTAAGGTAGCACACTGTAAATCAAATCCTGCTGTTCATGGATTGTCACAGAAATTTGATTTTTTTAAAAAATGCACAATTCTTTAACTTGGCTTGCAAACCCAGATTTACAGTTTTCATTACTTAGAAATAAATAGACTGCAGCTACAAGTAATCAATTATGAACTATTAGCATATGACTCTACTTGTTAGATGTCTAACTCTTCCATGTACACATGAAACAAAAATGATGGCTGTTTTGGAGGGGTGGGGGGAAGACTGGGATGACAGATCAGTGGTTTCTGTTCATACATTTGCTGAGATTCTTATACTGCTTGTGCAGGTCAGAATGCTGCTTTTCTGTCTTCCTCTTCACTGGTTTGCATGTGCACAAATATTTATTGCTCCCATAAGTCTAGTTGTCTTGTTCAATTTTTTTTTTTGCTTTGACAGGACAAATGGATAAGAACACTAAAGTATTTACAACTTGGTGGTGCCGGTGTCGGATCCGGGTGGACAAAGTTTTTAAAAAAAACACACAACACCAAGTTGTAGTCCAACAGGTTTATTTGGAAGCGCTAGCTTTCAGAGCGCTGCTCCTTCATCAGGTGGTTGTGGAGGACAAGATCATGATCACAGATTTTATAGTCAAAGGAGTTTATACCCAATCTAAAATTGTTTAGTGTATCACATCTCTGCGACACTGGGCTCCTTTGCCTGTAAAGTCTGTGGTCATGATCTTGTCCACCACAAGCACCTGATGGAGTGGCATTCCAAAAGCTAGTGCTTCCAAATTAACCTGTTGGACTCTTACCTGGTGAAGTATTTATAGGCATTTTTACTTTTAATTCCAAAATGTCATCGTCTTTTTAAAAGAACTGCCACAGTAAATACGACTGTGGGTGTTAATATAGTGACTTACAAACTCCCATGTGAAGCCATTGGAATTTTGCACCTGTTGTGTTAAGGGGACCAAAAGTAGGATTTGAGTTTAGAGCTAAAAAGAAGGCTGACCATTCTCTCCCCTGAATCCTGACTGGACCCTTAACAAATAGTTACTTTCTGCCTGTTCCAGACAGCTTCATCGTAGCTGTCATTTTATTCTGCCTTGTTGAATCAATATTTGGACATACTTTAAGACTGAAAATTGACTTGTACAGGAGGTCAGTGAATGTTGGAGTAAATGTTTTAGATGAGAACTCCATCAGACTGTTCTCATTCCATAATGTTTGCAGCAGCAATTGAACTAAATTGTGGAGTAGTAATCTTATTTAAAAGCTTTTGTTTAAGCAAATATTGCCAGTGGTTCATGCAAGCTCAAACCCTTGATCCTACTGAAATCTCACTTGTGTTCACAGTATAGTATAGAGTCACAGAGTTTCTGTTGTGCAACTTGCTTTAGTCTTCCTGTTGTCAGCAATATGACCTGTATACACGTTACCCTTTCAAACCTTGTACAACTGTTTAGTGCGGAGGAGTGTTTCAGTACAATCTTTTTGTGGATGTGACTCAGTCTTAAGTTCGTCAGAACTTATAAGTGAGCCTGTAAACTTCATTTTGTTTTGGCTTGAAGTTCCTCATCGAGGATGTAGCGTGTGATGAAAACACTTGAGTACCACCTTCACTATGGAATAGTTCAGTCACAATGTTGGTACCCTCCAGTTTTAAAAAAAAATCACTTTTTTGAGCCATTTGTCTCCAGCACCTCAAATCAAATATGTTCCTCTTCTGTTAAAATTCCTTCATGACCACAGCTCTTAGACTGTCTAGAATCTCTCTCAGCACTGCAGCACCTGCAATCTTTAGTCCTTTGATTCTGGCTTTTTGCACAGCCTTCATTCCTTTTCCCAAAACTATTGGTTAAAGTGTCTTAATCTGTCTCAGCACTATGTCCTGGAATTTCCTCCCAATTCTGTTTCTTCATTTCTTAAGGTCTGCATCTGAGATCTAAATTTGTTAACCCTTCTAACCTGGTATCAATTTCTGTCTCTTGCTTCTGTGAAACATCTTGGGACATTTGTTATGTTGCTTTTTAGTCAGTGTTTCCAGAGCTCTTCATTGTTTCCTCTTCCACTTTTCGCCGTTGGTTTCCTCTGGGAGAGGTGTTGAAGCTCAGGTTGGCTGTGCTTAATGAATGTAACCTCATTTAGATTATAATTTTTAATAGGAGCATCACGTCTATTCTGACATTGAACATGATTGTTGCTGATCCTGTACCTCAAAATCATATTACCACTCTCTTGTCATATCCCTTGTATCCTTCTGAAATCTATTTCATTAATATGTTCAGTGACTTCACAGCATATTGAAATATAGAATTCCAGAGGTTTACCATTTTCTCCTCCTCAGTCCAAAATAGCCTATCACATATCCTGAGACTGTGACTACTTATTCTTGATGCATTGGCTTGCGAAATGTTATTTCTGTATCCATTTTGTCCAGCCCTGTCAGTTGTTTTGCATTTCATGGTGATTCCCTCATGTTGTTCTATATTCTAGTGAATACAGTCCCATTCGACCCAAGCTCTTTGGACAAATCTGCTATCCCTGGAATCAGTCTCGTGAACCTTTGCTGTACTCCACCTATGACAAGTGTATCATCTTGTGTAAGAAGATCAAAAGTGCATCAGCATTCCAAGTGTAATCTCCCCAAGGCCCAATCCAGCTTCATTAAGACTGCTTTGCACCTCTACTTAAACCTGATTGCAATAAAAGTCAGGAAACCAAATGATATACTAACTGCTTACAGGGTGTTCTTCTATAGCACGTGTGATAATGCGATTGAAGAACTTAGACTGTTATCTTCAGAACGTGAAATTTCCTTACCTGTTTGGCTATTACATGATTCTGGCCTCAGTAGATTAGATGGTGCGATTATTATGATTTCTTTTATAATGCAAGATTGCATGAGAGTGGATCTATCGTATTATGTCAGACTGTACTGCACTTGCTTTCAATAACTGGTGTACAAGGACACTCAAAACCCTTTCTCAATAATTATTTTCAAATCTATAATCATTTAAGTTCTACTTTGCCATGCTGTTTTTCATACCGAAGTGGGCAACTTCATACTTACCCACATTATATTGCATCTACCATGCATTTATTCATTTGTTCAACTTGTCTAAATTGTCCTGAAGCCCCTCTATGGCCCACTAAAACAGTGAGCCAGTTTGGCTTTTTGATCTCTTCAATTGTATATCAGTCTCATCTGGCATGAAATTTTTATTTTATTTATTAAGTATCAGTGACTGACTGTTAAGTAGCCAGAAGTGTGAATAAGTACAGGTGCTGAGTGGTTCTTTAAGATTTGAAGTTTTGAGATATTCAACTTGGGTAAAGTGTATTTGCCTTTCTCTTAATTTGTCTTTTTTTTTTCCTTCACTCCAATCATTCTTTCCCCCTCTTCCTGTAACTGGATTCACATTGAATTTGCCTTTCATTCCTTTTTAATGAGGATATTTTCTAACCTTGAAACTTGATTGTTTAAGGAGATAGCCTGATGGTGACCCTGCTCTGTCTCAATCGTTTGCTTTTCTTGTGCCATGATCAGCTTGCTGTATCAACCATGTTTTGTGCTTTTTTGAGCTGAAGGCTACAGGACAATCTGTATTGGCAGATGTCAGATGCTCTGTGACAGCAAAATCTAACTTCAATTTCTTTTCCAGTACTCCTACTCTATTTTAATATGTAAATGTTGAATTGTTAATTTTAATAACATTTCCATTGAGTAACAAACCAATCTTTGAGCAGTCAGCCACTTAATGTTTGTTTCTATCAGATTTAGTCTGTGTGTTTCTTCAAAAAAGTCAGTCTTTTAAAATGATTTTCGAATTTTACGACTAAACTTGTTTCCTTTGCAGGCTTCTTTTTCCAAATGAGCATTCATTGAATTTGGTCTCACCATGCTGTGTATATGCATTTTTGTCCGAGCTGATTATGGTTCTTTTTGTTTTCTTTGGGTTATGTTGTTGTTGGATATGGCGAACTTTGTCCTTTTGGTTGTGTTTTAATGAAATCTTTTAATTTTCAGTTGAGGGTCCTTTTGGATTTAATATCCCAGATTCCTAACCTTGACGAAAGATGTTGACTTCCTTGAAGCCTGCCCCTATGGTCATTGGCAGTGTCCCTACCTCAGGATCAGGAACCTTGGGTTGGTATCCCCACTGGGATAAAACAATGCTGCCGAAAGGGCGGACTTAAACAAAATTGCAGGGAAACTCTCTTCTTTTTCATTAGAAACAGCAGTCACCTTGAGGATGGTGAGAAGACTATGGTGAATTGGTGACAAGATGTATGGATATCATTAAAAACTGGCGGTATTCATAACCTCTTCCTTTGGTAGGAATTGCAAATGTGATCAATGTTAGGGATCGGCAGTCCAAATTTACGAGAAATGGATAATTGGCTGATTGACCTGCTAAAGCTAGCGGAAGACATTAGTAGAGGACCGTGCAGAGAGAGCTCAGCAGGTTTCAGTACCAGATTAGGAAATTGTGGAAAATCAAGTGCTTTCCTGAGAATAGACTTTTGTTTAGTCTCTGAAGTGAAAGAAGCTGAGCATGAACATATATTTTGGCAAAGTCTCACATGGAACTAAGAATTAGGAAGTGGTATATTAAGATTTTCAAGGTACAATTATATGGGCTTATCAATATTAAATCAGCAGTGTTTGCCTTGTTTCTTTCCTTGTACAGTAAACTTTTATTTAAAATGTAAAACCTTGTTGTACAGTTCATTTGGGTAACATTTGCAAGTTATTTATATTGAAGTTGATAATCCAAAGAGCGAGACCGTTGATAGCTTATGTGCCTCAGTTGATAATCCTGAGTTAACACTTTTTTGCTGTTACTAACTGATTTAGTTAGCAATGTAGATTTGTGGACATGGTCTCTGATATTTCAGTAGATGCAAGGAGATTTTAATAAATTGTAGTAAATAGGTTTTCAAGGTGCTTGATCAAGTGTTGCATTGGTGGATATCATAAATTTGGGGACGTGTAACTTCATTGAAATCAGACGCAGCAGAAAACTATTGAGGTACCATTTTGGTTGAAACTGGTTTTGCTGAGGAATCCACCTGAGAGGACACTATCTATGTTATGTGTCTCACAGCAATGTTCACCTCTGCAGTTTTCATTCAATATTGTCCTGAAGTCTCGGTCAACATTACATAATCAAGTGTCTGGAGTGGAACTTTGCCACTATTGGACCAAGGCTAATATAAAAATCTAGACTTATTTATTGAATCAATAAATTAAAACAAACTAATGAGACCGAGGCATGGTCAGTAAAATAATGGCTTGGGCAGATATAAATGCATGATAAATCTAAACATGCAGAATATGTATGTATAATATGAATTTTGATATAAAAATATGTAGATGAAACTATGAAAAGAGTAGAGGAGCAGATCAGATGCACAAATCATGAACGGGAATATTGAATATGAAAGCAGAGGTGATAAACCAAAAGAAATTTCTGCTTTGAGTTAAAGTTGGTTACCTTTCAAAGGAAAAGATTTTGAGGGCATGATGCATAGAAGAAATGCATTAAGCTTTTGGAATAAACATTTTATAATCAAGCTGCTCGGAGATGTCATGACACATGTCTTGAGCAGGTGGGTCTTGAAGTATAATTTGGTGTTGTGATTTTTTAAAAATTAGTCAGAGGGAGAATTTCTTCAGAAGAAACAGAAATTCATTAAGGCTCCTTTTAAAGGGAGGTGAGAGTCTAGTCGAGAATGGAGAATTTCCTGGTTACTTTTAGTCTTTTATTTGAATGTATGACTTTGTCTGGTTAGTGCTCGTGAGTTATGATGTGAATTGGAATTGGATGAAAAGGGTGATTGAACATGACTGAGAAATTACCACAGCTGAAATGATCAGATTACCATTAATACCTATAGAAGAGCTGAGACATTCCAGTATGCCAGTTTCCTAATTATGTCAGTGCGAGTTCAATAAAACAGAGAAAAGAAAATCAGGTAATGGTGACAGACCAATCTGCTTATCCATTTATCTGACGTTGCGTAGATGGATAGTTATTCATACTGTGATTGACAGTGGGATGCATCAGGCAAGGATCCAAGCCAAGCAAGTTACAAGCTGCATTACTTCCAGTCATTGGGCTTTGAGGATAACCGAATAATTTTGGTGCCCCCCCAATCCTGAATCTCTCTCCATCTGAACTTGGACATATGTTTGTGTTCCTTCATTTATACCACTATTGCAGCGTTACCTGAATATGTTAACACAAGATCTGCGGTAGTTGAAAATAGAAGCCCCATGTCCATTTTAATGTCTGTCCTCCTCCCCCCTCCTCTTGTCCTTTAAATTGTTAGTTCCATATCTCAAGAATTGAATAATTTATTAAACTGGTAATGTCTGTGAGCAGACAGTTACATTTACGGTCAAAACTGAAATTTTGTGGGATCAATTTTGATGTTTGAGCATTAAGCATGAACAGTTCCGCAACAATATTACCATTGATTAAGTTGTCCTTAGCTTGGGAATCCCTAAATGGGAGTGATTGGAAAGTGCTGGATCCCTTGAACTATTGTATGAGTCAAATGCATGCTTATCTGGATGGAGAATAGTTCTAAAGGTGACTAAGCCCAGAAAGCTTTTCTTTCTCTGGCAATTGTTTCTCAGTCACTAGTGTTTGTTCTTATGCAGTTCCTCCAAGATCCCATGGGGTATGTGACAATTGTGACAGTTGTGTAGAAAATTACATGACATTTCATGCAGTATGTTACCCATTGTACCTTTTTGAGTTATGAACTGCCACATTATCTTGGCATCATGTTGCTGCTACTTGAGCTTTGCCCTTATAGTCTGAAAGCAAAATTGGAACTTATCAATTGACTTATAACGTTCCATTTGGTTGCAAATGGTAAAAGTACAAAAAGATAAACCGTTTAATAATGTTTTGCTTTATGTTGCAATTTGAGTTTTGTTCATGTGATGGAGGTCACATGAAGATAAATATTTTGTCAGTTCCCTTTCAAAATACTAAGTTATTTTGCATGGTAGGCTATTTGTGTAATTTTTGAGGCAAGGTTTTTTGCAGGAGGTATGTTGGATATTTTTAAAAGCTCTACTAGAGTTAATACAATGACATTGGGAATAATAAATGTTTTGAATTGGAACCTTTTTTGTTGAGGTGGTGAACTTCAGTTGAGGTAATGTAGGAGCTTTCAAAATGTTTATGTTTGGCAAAGGTAGAGTACTATTTTCGTGAGCTGAAATTGTAAGAACTAAGGAAGAAGTTGAATTTTTTAAATGAAATGCTTCATTCCAGATGAGAGAGGAATATGATTAAAAAAATCGAATAAATATTTCCAAAGGAAAACTGAATTCAAATGCAAGGGTTGAAAGACATTATTTAGTAATGGTTTTATTTAATTCTATGTTGAAATACAAGAGGGATCGAGGTGTGATAACCTAACTGAAATATGCTGTTTCACATTTCTGGCTAAAGGTTGTTTACTGTTACTGTTGTATACAGAGTTAACATTTATTGTACCACACTGACAAGATGTTCAGAAATGCTGTTAAGGATCTGTTAACTGGAAAACTGGTTTATAAAATAGTTGAGAGCCATTGAGTCATACAGCACTGAAACAGACCCTTCAGCCCAATGCATCCATGTCGTCCAGACGTCCCAATCTGACTTAGTCCCATTTGCTAGTGTTTGCCCATATCCCTCTAAACCCTTCCTACTCATGTAGCCATCTAGATGCCTTTTTAAATTTTGTAATTCTACCTGCTTCCACCACTTCCTTTAGCAGCTCATTCCATACACTCATCATCGTCTGCATGAAAAAAAGTTACCCCTCAGATCCTTAAATGTTTTCCTTCTCACTTAAGCCTTTGAACTCTCCTCTGCTACTCTGGAGAGAAAGACCTTGGCTCTTTGCTCTGTCCATGCCCTTCATGATTTTTTCAGTCTCTCGAAGGTCACCCCTCTGCTGCCAACTCTTCAGGAAAACAAGCCCCACCCTACTCAACCTCTCTCCATATCTCAAACCCTCCAGTTCTGGCAACATACTTGTAAATCTTTTCTGCACTTTCTCAAATTTAATAACATCTTCCCTATAGAAGGGAGAACAGAATTGAGTATTGTATTTCAAAAGTGGCCTCACCAATGTCCTGTACAGCCACATCCTGAAATCCCAACTCCATGTTCAATGCACTGACCAATGAAGGCTAGTGTGCTAAAAGCTGTCTTCACCACTTTGTCTTCCTGCAACTCCACTTCCAAGGCGCTATGCACTTGCACCCCTAAGTCTCTCTTGCGCCCTACGATTAATTGAATAAGTCCAGCCCTGGTTTGCCTGACCAAAAATGCAACACCTCACACTTATCTAAATTAAACTCCACCTGCCACTCCTCAGCTCATTTGCCCATCTGATCAAGGTCCCATTCTATGCTGAGCAACCTTCTTCATTGTCCACTACACCACCTATTTTTGGTGTCATTGACAAACTGACTAACCATTTGGAATGTTGTATACAGTTCTGATCGCCACCTTGAAGGATGTGGAGGCTTTGGAGAGGGTTCAGAAACTGTTTATCAGGTTGGTGCCTGGATTAGAGGGTATTAACTGTGAGGAGAGATTGGATAAACTTGGTTTGTTTTCTCTTGAATTTTGAAGGATGAGGGATGACTTGATAGACGTTTGTAAAATTGAGGCATGGACTGTCGGTCTGTTTTCCCCAGGGCAGAAATGCCCATTACGAGGGGACATACCTTAAGGTAAAAAGGGGTAAATTTTAAAAAGTTAGCAGTAGATTTTGTTTTATATGAAGAGTGCTAAGTGCATGGAATATGTTGCCAGAAGAGGTAGTGGATGTGGATACAGTAACAACATTTAAGAGACATGTTCACAGATATACGAATAGGTAGCGAATAGAGGGATACAGGCTGCATAGAAGCAAAAGCTTGCTTATTTAGAAAGGCATTGTGTTGATGCAGGCTTGATAGGCCAAAGAGCCTGTTCCTGTATTATACTGTTCTTTGATCTTTATGAATCCTACATTCACATTCAAATCACTTATATAAATGATGAAAAGCAGTGGACTCAGCACTGATCATTGTGGCACACCACTGGTTACAAGGCCTTCGGTCAGGAAAAAACAAGCTTTCACCACCATTGTCTGTTTCCTACCTTCAAGCCAATTTTGTGTCCAGTTGGCTATCTGGTAAAGCTTTATCCTAAAGATGGTTTTTGCTTAATTTTCAAAGATTGGTACCTATCTGATCTTTAATTATCAACGTAACAGTACCTGCCATTTTGTCTTTGCAACATCCAGCAGCAGCTTAATAGTATTTTGTCTTGAGATAAGCCATTTATCTATGCGAATGTTTCCATATTTTGAATCCCTTTACACGTCTAAGAAATATACCCTGGTGACAGTATAATACCTTCATAAAATTAAATCTCTGAAGCAATTATTTGCAATTTCAATTTGATTTAACCTACAGTGGCATTTCAAAAAACTAAAAGATTGGAACGCCTGAAATGAAAACAAAACACCAAAAAGATTAGTTTTGGTAAGCTTCTGTTTTGCTTTCATTTCAGATTTCTGACACACATTAGATTAGATTTGATTCCCCACAGTGTGGAAATAGGCCCTTTGGCCCAACCAGTCCACACTGACCCTCTGAAGAGTAACCCACCCAGAATCATTTCCCTCCAACTAATGCATCTAACACTGAGCAATTTAGCATGGCCAATTCACCTGACTCGCACATCATTGGATTGTGGGAGGAAACTGGACCATCCGGAGGAAATCCACACAGACACAGGGAGAATGTGCAAACTCCGCAGAGTCACCTGAGCCTGAAATCGAACCTGGGACTCTGATGCTGTGAGGCAGCAGTGGCAACCATTGAGTCACGGTGCTGCCCCAAAATCTTTAGCCGTGTTGGTCGTTGTGACTTGAGATTGCTGAGATTCAAATTTTGAGAAATAAATTCATTGTCTTTTTTATGTTCCCAGGTTTTGTCATTGTTTCCTTGGGATTTTTAAAGGCATTTGCTACCGTGAAATCACTTCCATTGGAAGACAGATTGATTTCTCATTGTGAAAGCAAAACATCATCTCTTTGGCACAGTGGTTAAGTAGAATTTGCTAACCAGACACAGCAGGACTGTGGTTAAATTTTGGCTATATGCAGTGATGTTGGTAGAAGGGACATAACAAAGCAGATAAATGAAATTTGAGTGTATTAACTTCATGAAGTTATGCCATGAATTTGAGACACGGCATGCTATCATGCACTTTGAAAATTATGTCCTGCAGTTGGAGTAGTGCTTTGATTTTATCACAATGATTGATTGCGATGAATGTTCACTTGCACAAGATGTATCACGTCTGTCTGGTTCTCCTTCCAGCATACAATTGGGTTCTGCTTGGCATTTGCCATGACATCTTGCATGGAGTTGCTGGCAATTGAGTTTTATTTCTGGCCTGGAGTACCTCATCCAGTTGGTTGCTTTGACAATAGTAAAATCTCTGTTGTTGGGCTAGTGTTTCTAAAATCTAGTATTTTTCTCCATTGTATATAGAACTTGAGGAAATAAACAAGATGGTGAAGGACACAGATTTGTTTGTTAGTGAACAAATTCTGCTTTCCCTTTAAATGTTAACCAAAAACAGACCACAGCAGTTAAAATGACAATATCATGATTCATGGTGACTTTGTATTACTTGTTTTTATTCCTAAAATACACTTAACTGTGTGTGGATTCCCATTCAGCCACACGTCCCTAAAAGGTCACTTATCAGTCAGACTTGCTTTGAGTACTTCATTTGTATCAAAGGTGAACTCTTGATTTTTCCTTCCACTCCTTCCTGCATTAATCATTGTGTTTTGAATTTTCAGCAGTATGTAGTCTTCATTTTTTTCCCCTCGTTTTCCTTTTGTCGTACATCTTGGGAATTAAAATGCATTGGGTTTCTGCTTTCCCTGTTTTGGTTTTGAAGAACAGAGATCACCTCTGTTCTGACCAACATGCTTGTGTAGTGTAAGATGCTTTCTATGTTGTTAAGATGTTGATGGGAAGGCCATATGTGTGATACAAAAGGGCAGTTACTTTGAACACTAAAAGTAGAATATGGACGCTATGAAAATGGGAAACAAGTTTTTTTAAAAACAAACCTCACACATACTTTCCACCCAACAATACTGGGCGGCACGGTGGCACAGTGGTTAGCACTGCTGCCTCACAGCGCCAG
The DNA here is from genome assembly GCF_047496795.1 of Chiloscyllium punctatum. Lineage (NCBI taxonomy): Eukaryota > Metazoa > Chordata > Chondrichthyes > Orectolobiformes > Hemiscylliidae > Chiloscyllium > Chiloscyllium punctatum. The sequence goes on from NC_092745.1 coordinate 58,928,375, forward strand.
AGACCCGGGTTCAATTCCCGCCTCAGGCGACTGACTGTGTGGAGTTTGCACGTTCTCCCCGTGTCTGCGTGGGTTTCCTCCGGGTGCTCCGGTTTCCTCCCACACTCCAAAGATGTGCAGGTCAGGTGAATTGGCCATGCTAAATTGCCCGTAGTGTTAGGTAAGGGGTAGATGTAGATGTAGGGGTATGGGTGGGTTACGCTTCGGCGGGGCGGTGTGGACTTGTTGGGCCGAAGGGCCTGTTTCCACACTGTAAGTAATCTAATCTAATCTAATCTAATCTAATACAATAGTTGTCCCTCTTTCAGTCCCTCTGGACTTGTTCACTACTATCAGCCACAAGGTGTGTATAGTTTTTGTTTTAAAATCCAACTGATACTGACTTCAATCCGATTAGGTGTGACATTTCAATAAAGTGGGGCCTGTAAAACTGCCTGTTGTAACTTTTTTCACTGGATTCTGTTGACAGTGATGTAGAGTGTTAGGTTTAAAAAGATTACCTGTGTAGTTGTCGGTTGAAAAGGCAGAACAGTGCCACTTGGGTGAGACTGGTGTTTAATTTGACAAGTTTAGGTTTCTCGTTTTGCTCTCTCATTTGTGTCCTGATTTCATCAGTGGAGATCAAAGCTTATAAGAGTAAGTGTGAATGGATCAGGTAACTTGCATGTGGATTTCAGCCAATAGCAGCCCCAAATCTGCTATGAATGCAATAGGAAAATTAGAAGTTAATCCTGAATTGTTGTGGTTACCTCAACTTGTGTGGGATTGTGGATCTGCATCTGACTGCCTTACGTGTACCCTGTGACATAGAAAAAACATCCCTCTAATTATGTATACTTCTTGAATTTCAACTCAGTGCATAATTTATAACATTTTGCATAAATTACAGGTTTGCTTTTTGAGGGAACACAGTCGCATCCAGTTTAAGCTATAGTAACCATTCCTATACATCTTGTTCTCTTATTATTTTGTATGTTGTCAGAACAATTCAAGACAGGCACTGATATTTGTTTAAAGCAGTTGTAGACTTTTCCTCTTTAGATAGTGAAATTGGTGTTTTAATCCTTCCTTACCCTGCTCCCACAGTTGTGACTAGTTTTTAATGAAAGTGAATTGTGAAGCTTTTCAGCCCTCATTGGCAAGGCGTGTTGTTGCAGGCTGAAGGAACCAGATGTAACCTTTACATGAAAGCATTTGGATTGCATTGGTCAGTCTTCATTAAATTCCCTGTTATTTTCAACCTCTCCTCCTCCACAAAAATAAATAGTTGTACTTAGCACAAAAAGAATTACCAGAAGTTGTCATGTGATTTTGCATTCATGGATTGCAGGCAAGATCTACAATGGCTGGCTTGTATGAAGTACAACCCTTGATGTGTTCTGTCTGGGAATGGAACATAATTAATTTTGTTGAAGATGTTTTTAATTTGCAAAATGTATTCCTGCTGCTTGATCAATCTTACATTTTAGATTTATTTTGTTTTCCTCTTTAACCAACAGAAGAAAAAGTAAACGTGATGCAAAAATGAGTTTGCCCTCCATCCTTTCACTAGTATATATTAAAAGTGACTTGTTACTTCTGAATGGTATTGAGCAGAAGAAGCGAAAGTTATAGCCATCTCCTTTTCAGTGTCCCTAGTGTATTTGAGACACCTCTCAAATTTAAGGTTGGCTGTTATTAATTCAAATACTGATTGACCTCATCCATCATTATCCATCTTTACTCTTCCTTCTCTGAACTCCACCACACACTGTCAGTTCAAGTTGTTGTACTTATAGTTAATTCCATAGTGCACTGAAAATTAATATTGGATTTTCTGGCTTGTGTGGCACAATAAACCCAAAATATGGAACCATGATGTCAGTGATGTGCAGCAGTTGCACTTTGAAGGAAGTGTTGTTCCCTCTTCTACTCCCATGCATTCTTTGTACATTGAATACTCGGATGTAGGATTTCAGAGAATCTGTTTTAAGTAGAAATCTATCTAATTTGAATACTGTAAATGACTTCTCGATAACTGTTTCATTGGTTCTTAAACCCACAAAGCTGATGTCAAATGCTGCTCGTGGAGAATGAATGAATAAGTTGGGAATGTTTTTCTTTAAAAATAGATACAAAGTCCTAATGAAAATTGCAGCATTCAAGACTTTGTCCCACTTGCTCGTTCCCACATTCTTGTCCTCCACTGTAAAGCCTCAGATTATGCATTTCTCCTTTTTCAACATTTTGCTCTAAGTTTTGAGCAACAAGTTGCACTAGAGAACTTCGAGTAGGTTTTTAATGCAGACTTCATTAACTGATTTGTAACTTAGAATAAAGAAACATAATTATCTTGACAATAAATTTTCCTTGTACACGTTCCTTTCTAGAGATTATCTTCTGATCCTCACGGTGATTAAATTAATTTGACATGATTTAATGCATTTAAACTGCTTTTTTTTAAACTTAGTTTTTAAAAAAGTTGATGGCATTACATCAAAGAATTTTCATGTGCCTGTTGCAGGAAATGCAAATTTAAGATTGTATAACAATCTTTTTGTCACTGATAATGACAGGCATGATTTACAATTAAATTGGGGTTGTCACTAATAGACTCTTTGCAAAGTTTATGTGATGATAATCTCCTTGTGTACAATGAATCTGGTGATGTTCAGCAGGGTTACAGACCCCATTAACTTAGCAATGTTAACTTTGGCAGCTTTTTTAAAAAAAAGTCTTTCATTACCTAGTGTCTCTGCAAGTAAGTTTAAAAGTATTGTGAATCTACTTATGTTTTAAAAAAAGCTATAGGATTTTGAAGAGAAGGGTGAGCGGCTTAGATTTGAGGTTATTAGAGACTAAATAGCTGAAGGATAGGGAGGAAAAGTTTTCATTTCTTTGCCTTTAAAAGCATACGTTCAAAATGGATTCTGGAATGACATGACAAGCCACTGAGAGAGGAGGACTCACTCCGCTTATGAAAGATAAATGTTGATATTTTTAACATTAGAATTGATGGTTGAACTGGGTTGACAATTGAAATGTAAAAGTTACTGTGGAAAAGGATATGGAAGATATAGACTATAGGGAAATAGATGGTGACATGTTACAAAATGTCCAGATTACAGAGGAGGAAGTGCTGGATGTCTTGAAACGGTTAAAGGTGGATAAATCCCCAGGACCTGATCAGGTGTACTGGAGAACTCTGTGGGAAGCTAGAGAAATGATTGCTGGGCCTCTTGCTGAGATATTTGTATCATCGATAGTCACAGGTGAGGTGCCGGAAGACTGGAGGTTGGGCAAACGTGGTGCCACTGTTCAAGAAGGGTGGTAAGGACAAGCCAGGGAACTATAGACCAGTGAGCCTGACCTCGGTGGTGGGCAAGTTGTTGGAGGGAATCCTGAGGGACAGGATGTACATGTATCTGGAAAGGCAAGGACAGATTAGGGATAGTCAACATGGCTTTGTGCGTGGGAAATTATGCCTCACAAACTTGATTGCGTTTTTTGAAGAAGTAACAAAGAGGATTGATGAAGGCAGAGCAGTAGATGTGATCCATATGGACTTCAGTAAGGCGTTCGACAAGGTTTCCCATGGGAGACTGATCAGCAAGGTTAGATCTCATGGAATACAGGGAGAACTAGCCATTTGGATACAGAACTGGCTCAAAGGTAGAAGACTGAGGGTGGTGGTGGGGGGTTGTTTTTCAGACTGGAGGCCTGTGACCAGTGGAGTGCCACAAGGAGTGGTGCTGGGCCCTCTACTTTTTGTCATTTACATAAATGGTTTGGATGCAAGTGTAAGAGGTACAGTTAGTAAGTTTGCAGATGACACCAAAATTGGAGGTGTAGTGGACAGCAGAGAGGGTTACCTCCAGATTACAACAGGATCTGGATCAGATGGGCCAATGGGCTGAGAAGTAGCAGATGGAGTTTAATTCAGATAAATGTGAGGTGATGCATTTTGGGAAAGCAAATCTTAGCAGGACTTATACACTCAATGGTAAGGTCCTAGGGAGTGTTGTTGAACAAAGAGACCTTGGAGTGCAGGTTCATACATAACTTCTTGAAAGTGGAGTCACAGGTAGATAGGATAGTGAAGAAGGTGTTTGGTATGCTTTCCTTTATTAGTCAGAGTATTGAGTACAGGAGTTGGGAGGTCATGTTGCGGCTGTACAGGACATTGGTTAGGCCATTTTTGGAATATTGCGTGCAATTCTAGTCTCCTTCCTATTGGAAAGATGTTGTGAAACTTGAAAGGGTTCAGAAAAGATTTACAAGGATGTTGCCAGGGTTGGAGGATTTGAGCTACAGGGAGAGGCTGAACAGGCTGGGGCTGTTTTCCCTGGAACGTTGAAGGCTGAGCGGTGACCTTATAGAGGTTTACAAAATTGATGAGCATAGATAGGATAAATAGACAAAGCCTTTTTTCTGGGATCGGGGAGTCCAGAACTAGAGGGAATAGGTTTAGGGTGAGAGGGGAAAGATATAAAAGAGACCTAAGGGGCAACATTTTCACGCACAGCGTGGTACGTGAATGGAATGAGCTGCCAGAGGAAGTGGTGGAGACTGGTACAATTGCAACAATAAAGAGGCATTTTGATGGATATGAATAGGAAGGGTATGGAGGGATATGGGCCGGGTGCTGGCAGGTGGGACTAGATTGGGTTAGGATATCTGGTTGGCATGGACAGCTTGGACCAAAGGATCTGTTTCCATGCTGTACATTTCTATGACTCTATATGCAGCTGTTATTTTATGACTTTTTAATCCTTGCATATTAAGTTATTTTTTTCTTGAGATCCTTACTCACTTGATGCAACTGCAATATGCCAACCTCTGTGAACAACAGCCAAATTTTATTAAGTAAATACAATACCAACTTTGGAGAAACTCTTAACACGCTTCACCATGCTTGCGAAGCGTGTGGAGAGGTCGTTCTAAACAAGGCGACCGTCCTTCCTTTATACAAAATCTTTACATCACAATCAGTGAGCCCACAAGATTATTCCCAACTAAACCCCCACAGTCACATGCCACTCAATGCAGTGATCGGACCATCTCCAGGAACAATATAATATAAATCATCCCTTAATGGTCATATCTGTGGCAAATCTTTTTTAACTCCAGGGAGTAGTCAGAATTTCAACTGTAATGTTCTTATTAATTTCTGAATGGGAGATGATGACAATGTAAATGGCTCTGAATGGCAAGGAAATGGCCATGTACATGGCTCCGAATAATGGGAGATGATGTAAATTCCTTACACCCTACCTGTAAGTCAGTGGCATCCCACCCTAGCCTCAGGACATCCAATTTCCTGCAGGTCAGCAGAGCAAATTAACTCTTTTTAATATCTCATTCTCTCCTTTATCATTCAATGATAACCATCTAGATGGGGATGAGAAAGGTGCTACCGATTTATTCATAAAAATCTTATTGCCAGTACTTAAGCAAGTTATTGACACACAACATGCAATGATTATAACAACAAAAATTACAAGTCCATGCAGTAGATAGGATTCTCTCATGTGGGAAAAAAAATGTTTACCAGTAAAGTTCTTAAATCCATTGTCTTTAGTGACCACTTTACCCCTCCAGGTTGAGTGAAAACAAGCCAGTTATCCAAAATCTCCTTCAGTAAAGTCCAACCTGAAAATAAAATTCAGTCTGTCCCTGCATCACTCCATGGAGAAATCTGAATTCTTGGTTAAGGGCAGTTAAATACTTAACAAAACTGATTAGACTTCCATCTATGTGGAGATGCTTCAGTTGGAGGATACCAGCGCATCTAAGCATGAGGTACAGCAGCCGGCTTGTAGCGTTCTTTGGTGCTTCTGCTCACACTCTGCTGTCAAATGTAACAAAACTAACTGGCTGTTTTGATGTTAGCTTGATTAGTGAACCTTCATATCCCTTAAATGATTGAAAGTCAAGGTAAAGATCATGTGATTTAATATCCGTAGGCTACTGACAAAAGTGTACCGACCTCCCCTTCGCTGTTATTATCATCTTCACTTTTCATGCTCATGACTGGGGAGCTGATTGAATCCGTTGCATCAGGTTGTGTGTGGTGGGGGTGGGGGGAGGTGATTACAGTAGATTCCTTTCACACCTTTTTTTTGCACTTCCATAAATGAGAAACAGAATACAAGTACAGCTGCCATAGTCTTTTTGCTTGCACTTAATGTTTACTACTTGCATTTCCTGTGGTCTTTGAATAAGAAGCATCCATCTTTTGAGTGTTTTCCTTAAAAGATAAACAGCTGGTAAAGATAGGCCTTCAGAGAACAAGACTACATGCGAGCTTCATGATCTGTATACAAACCCTTGGGTTTTCTAACAAAGCATGCATTTTAATTTTAATGATACTCATAGGCATTGAACCACCCAAGATTCAACTGATATCAAACTTGGGTCCATAGAATTCCTAAAACTTACCATTCACGTTCTGGGTTTGATTCATATATCCTACAGTAATGCACAACAGTGTACATCAATTAGCTGAAGCTAATCTAAGTTAGAACAACTAAAAGCATGCTGAAATCCCAAGTTGAATACTCAAATTTCAAATATCTTCAAATTATTTCAAGTACTGCTGAGTTATTAGGACCAGTGTTGAACTTTATATCCTGCTTTTTAATAAGGAACATCAGACTTAAATCTTTAAAAATTAGTTGCTCAAATTAGGTTAATTCTAATCTTTAAATTATGTTTGAATAGTTGCTGTTACCAATCATCTCATTTGTCATGTAGTGAAGGGAAAAAGAAATAAGTAGGGTAATCTTAGGGGAAATATGAAGTTCCATAGGGAACAATTAAGACAAATGCCTTGCCATTTCGATCTATAATGCAAATTGAGCCTAATCTTGTTCTTGGCAAGTCCTCAGCGAATAATATTTCTCTGAACTTTTACTGAAAGGAAAAGATAATAACTCCCTCAGTTCAAGTCAGTGAGGATAGGTGAATACAGGCCGTCCCCATGTTGCAAACAAATTCTGTTCTTGAGTGCTTTTACGAGTCAATTTGTGCTCAAGTTGGGGCACAATATAAAGGAGCCATTCATAAGTACAAGACCTATTTGCATGCCAGATCTTTACAATTTACACCCCTATATGTGATTGTGTTTGTAAGGACTTACAAATGCTCATACTTGCATTGAAGGATTACAGATACATAATGACAGAGGCCAAATTTACACAGTATGACACGTCACTTGTTTTAAAAGTGTAAGAAAGTGTATTATTAACCTGTTGGGGACATTTTTAATTTGGCAAGGACTGTTAGGAGTTTGAATAACAGCTGGCTGAATATTAGAAATGGCAATAGCAGTAATCACATTGGTGGAGCAGGCTTGATGGGCTCTTGTTTGAGGTACTGCACACATGATCTTTTCTGGGGAAACTCATTTCATTCAGTTTGTGTAAAAAGATCTTTATTTCTTTTCAGGAAAAATAGATGCTGAATATGTGATAAATAGAAAGTTGCAGCTCAAGCAAAAGGCTGAGGTAAGCTTTCTAATATTTGATTGAAATAATTTGCAACATGATTAACTTTGGCCATTTTACCCTTTTAACCTAATACAAAATTAGCTGAGTGATAGGAAACAGAGTAATGGTCATTGGATATTTTTCACGCTGGAGGAAGATTTATATTGCAGTTCCCCAGAAATTGGTATTGGATCCCTTCCTTATTATCCCTGATAATATTTTAGTATATCGAGGCCAATCTTGAAGTGATAAAATGATAATAAACTTGGAAGAATTGTGAACTGAGGGGAATGTGGAATTCCAAAAGACATGAGCAAGTTGGAGTGGGCAGATAGGTAGTAGGTGAGGTTCAATGCAGAGGTGCATTGAGATACAATATGAAATAGAGGTTACATGTGCCGAGGGATCTGGGTATATCTGTGCGCAGGTCACTGAAGATGGACAAATGGAGAGAACAGTTGATGAAGCATGTAGTGTTCTCACCTATGTTAAGAGGGGCACATTTTTTAAAAAAAAAAGCAGGGAGGTACTGTTAAACTTGCATACCATTTGTTAGACGGCAGCTGGAGTGTTGTCAACTGTTGAAAGCACCATATTATAGAAAAGATGGTGAATGTATATTTGAGAACATTTAAAGTGATCACCAGAATGATTCTTGGAATGAGAAGCTTCAGCTATGAGGATACGTGGAAGAAATGGGAACTGCTCTCCTTGGAGAGCAGGAGGCTGACAGGAGGTTTGAAGAAGATGCTCAAAGCCTTGAGTGTATTGGACAATAGTTGGGGAGAAGCTGTTCACACTTGTAAATGGTACAAAATTGAAGGGCATAGATTTAAACTCATGCAAATGAAGCGAGAGTAACGCATTAAGTCTTTTTCACTCAGCAATTAGTTAGGGTAGGAAATGCACTGCTTGTAAGTGTGGTGGCTGCGAGGTCAGCTTCAAGAAGATCGTGGATGATTATTAGGATAGAAATGGTGTGCAGGGATATGGAGAAAAGGCTGGACTTGGGCAGTAAGTAACAGAATTGTTGCAGGCACCATGGGCTAATTGACTTCCTTCTGTGCCATAACAGTTGATTGGGTTGAGTTCAAGTTTGCTATTTCCATGGAGGTGAAATGCATTGAAATTAAATAAGCCTGTTTCCTGTTGTTCAGTGTGTGGTGTTGTCTGTTTTGAAAGTTGTTTCAGTCTTCAAACAAACTATTTATAACAAATCTTGTGATTCAGACAAAGTATTCAGATCAACTTTTAAGTGCAGTGTTCTAATGATTGCAAGAGGCTATAAAATAATACAAAACATACAAGTGACCATTATGTGGAGATTGTGTTATGTATTTACTCTGCAACTACCACTTTTGCCCTGCCATGTAGTAGGGTTTTGCTGCCAGTCATAAAACTGGATTAGAAGCTGTGGGCAAGATCTAAATTACTTTCAGATAGTGTTTAAAAATGCTTCTGTGTTCAGGGGACATTCTGAGCACTTAATATATGCAGTTTAACACATGCCATTAGATTTTCTTCCCAGGTATCAAAAAGTGTATTATTAGTACACCACCTTCATTGTGTTCTTATTCTTCACTTCTTTAATGTGAGTGTCATTGATAAGACTGGGTCAGCATTAATTGTTCATCACTACTTGCCTTTGAGAAGGTGGTGTTGAGCCACCAACCTGTACTGCCATAATCCAACAAATATAGATGTATCTACAATGCTGTTAGGCAGTTTCAGGATTTTTAACCAGCAACATTGCAATTGTAAATGAGATAGTGTGTGGATTCTAGGGGACATTACAACTGGTCGTATTCCCATGCAGTGGCTTTGTCCTTAGCGGTATCTGTTACAGATTTGCTTAGTGTTGTCATTAGAGGTTTTGAGATGTATGGAAATGCAAAGTGACTTATTGATACCCCTGTATCAGTGGTGGTTGTATTGAAAATTATAGGTACTAGATAGGATGCTGATACAGTAGGTGATCGTGATGTTGAAACTTCTTCAATGTTGAAACTGGCCCCATGTAGACTAGTGGAGAGTATTGATCTGTGTTTTAGAGATGGGAAGCGGGCTTCAGAGAACTGGGAGGTGAATTCACTGCCTCTTACCTCTTGTTGCACAGTTGAGTTTCTGTTCTGGTGTTAACCCCTAGAGTGTTTGTGTAAGGTTCAGCAACATTATACCATTGAAACTAGGAGAGGATGGTTTGGTTCTCTGGTTGTGATGGACACTGTTTTCTTCATTGCTTCATAGAATGAAGGCATCCTTAATTACTCTTGAACTGTGTTGTTAAGTTGCATCGTTCTACTGATTGCATGTTTTGTATTTTTCCTGAAAAAGAAAAACCTTTTTATTACTAGCAGAACAAGTTACACCAAAAAAAGTTTCAAGTGTGCAGCTGAAAGGGGAGAGGGAAAAATGTGGTTGAGATGATGATTTGCCCATTTTTCTTGGCCCTTGAGCTGCTAGGCCATTTTTAGTTTAATTTAAATGCAACTGCATTGCTGTGGGTCTGGAGTTGCATGTAGACCAGACTGGCTAAGGATATCACATTTCCTTGCATAACGGAATTGTATTAGTGAACCAGACAAGTTTTTAAAACAGTTGATCAGTGTTTTATGGTCTTTATTATGTTTTCAACTGCAGGTTTTCTTTTAAAGTCAGTTTTAAACTCAGGTTTTTAAACTCAGTTTAATTTGTCCTAGCTGCCTTGGCGATATTCAAACCCATGTCTCTGACCATTGCCCTGGGCTTCTGGATGACAAGTCCACTGACATTACTACTCGTCAACATCATTGACTTGTGTGGCCCCACAATCTATCTTGCTGTACAGTGTAGTGCCATATCTCTCCAGCCTCGCATGACAATTTATTAACTTGGTCAGTCCCCTGCTATAGATCTTTTATATGAAATTTGAACAGAGTAACTATCTTTGGGCTTAGTAAGTTTCTGATGTATCTTTATTCTCTACCTATGTCCTCCCATTCAATTTAGTTCATTTAACCCTCTTTCTGTGGTCGCTTTTGATGCACTTTATGGAGATTATCTCTGCTGTTATCCTCAATCACAGTGGTTGTGAATTCCATATTCTTATTCTAATACAATTGGTTCAGTTTTCTCCTGTATGCATCTAAATGCTGCCCAGGCCAGCCAACTAATTTAAAACTTGCTTAATATTGCATATTTCAGTGAGTAACAGGAGTCAACCTCAAAAGACATGAGAAATATAAGCAAGATTGGGTCATTTGGCCCCTCAGGCCTGCCTGCTGTTCAACAGGATCATGACTCATCTCCCTCCTGTTTTGCCTTCTGTTTCTGTTTTGCCTCCTCATCATAGCTCTCAACTGTTTTGGTTCTATTCGCCGAGCTGGAAATTTGTGTTGCAGACGTTTCGTCCCCTGTCCAGGTGACATCCTCAGTGCTTGGGAGCCTCCTGTGAAGCGCTTCTGTGATCTTTCCTCCGGCATTTATAGTGGTTTGTCTCTGCCGCTTCTGGTTGTCAGTTCCAGCTGTCCACTGCAGTGGCCAGTATGTTGGGTCCAGGTCGATGTGTTTGTTGATAGAATCTGTGGATGAGTGCCATGCCTCTAGGAATTCCTTGGCTGTTCTCTGTTTGGCTTGTCCTATAATAGTAGTATTGTCGCAGTTGAACTCATGTTGCTTGTCATCTGCGCGTGTGGCTAAGGATAGCTGGACAACCAACTCCCATTCCTAGACGTGATGGTACAGAGAACATCGAACGGAAAATTCACCACAAAGGTACACAGGAAAGCCACACACACAGACCAAGTCCTGAACTACGAAAGCAACCACCCCAATAAACACAAAAGAAGTTGCATCAAGACACTGTTCAAAAGGGCCACAACACACTGCAGCACACCAGAACTGCAAAAAGAGGAAGAACACCTCTGCAATGTATTTGCAAAAAACGAATACCCCACAATTTCATCAACAGACGCCTAAGGGAAAGACAATGGAATGAGGACATGCCACAGCTCAAAGGACTAGCCCACTACCATACATCAAGAACATTTCTGAACTGACAGCCAGACTACTGTGACCACTAGGACTCATAACAGCACACAAACCAACAGCGACTCTCAGACCACGACTCACCAGGACAAAGGACCCGATACCCAGCCTGAGCAAAACCAACGTAGTGTACAAAATCCCATGCAAGGACTGCACAAAACACTACATAGGACAAACAGGAAGACAGCTAACGATCCGTATCCATGCACACCAACTAGCCACGAAACCACACGACCAGCTATCCTTAGCCACACACTCGGGTGACCAGCAGCATGAGTTCAACTGGGACAAAACTATTATAGGACAAGCTAAGCATAGAACAGCCAGGGAATTCCTAGAGGCATGGCACTGGTCCACAGATTCTATCAACAAACACATCGACCTGGACCCAATATACCGGCCACTGCAGTGGACAGCTGGAACTGACAACCGGAAGCGGCAAATACAAATCCTATAAATGCCGGAGGAAAGATCACAGAAGCGCTTCACAGGAGGCTCCCAAGCACTGAGGATGTCACCTAGACAGGGGACAAAACATCTGCAACACAAATTCCCAGCTCGGCAAACAGAACCACAACAATGAGCACCCGAGCTACAAATCTTCTCACAAACTTTGAGTAGCTCTCAACTCCTTAATACATCATAAATTGATATACCTCTGCTTTGAATTCTTTCAGTGATCTAGCCTCCACAACTGTCTGGAGAGAAGATAATTCCAGACATTCAGTACTCTCTCTAGGAGAAGAAATGCCTTTGCATCTCAGAGTGACCACTTATTCTGTAACTATATACCCTTGTTTAAGATTTCCCCCACAGTTCAGAAGCAGCATTTCAAATCTACCATGTCAACACCATGTCAGAATGTTATGACAATTCTTCACTACAGAATCACATCATTCCTCATTGTACTAAACGCTACTAAACAAAGCCCTGACCTTGATCGTTTAGCCCTTCCATCCTTGGATTAAGCCTAGTGAATCTCTTTTGAACTGCCTCCAGTCAGTGTATCCCTTTTTAAATATCAGGACCAACACTATGCACAATACTCCAAATTCACCAGCATTCTTTGCAGCTGTAATAAGGCAACTCCCAAACAACAAAGGCCAAAATTTCATTTGTTTATTTTGTTTTTCAGACACAAGAACACCCAGCTTCCTCTAGACTTTTTTTTCCATTACATATTAGTCTATCTTTTGATTCTAACAGCCAAAGTGAATGTTTCCTTTCCAGCATCCATCTGTCAAGTTTTGGCCTCACTCGACCTACCTATCCCTTTGTAGATTCCTTATGTCCTCATTACAACGTGCTCTCCCATCCATTTCTGTGTAGTCTATAAATCTGGATAAAATATGTTCTGTCCCTTCCTCTGAGTCACTGCTGTAGATAGTAAGTAATTGACGCCCTAGAATTTTTGCCTGTGGCACTCCACTAGCTACATTATTTCAATCTGAAAGACTGTCAAATCCTCACTCGGTCTTTTGTGTAGTGACTAATCCTTGATCCATACTGTCAAAGGTGGATAAATCCCCAGGACCTGATCAGGTGTACCCGAGAACTCTGGGAAGCTAGAGAGGTGATTGCTGGGCCTCTTGCTGAGATATTTGTATCATCAATAGTCACAGGTGAGGTGCCAGAAGACTGGAGGTTGGCAAACGTGGTGCCACTGTTTAAGAAGGGTGGTAAGGACAAGCCAGGGAACTATAGTCCGGTGAGCCTGACCTCAGTGGTGGGCAAGTTGTTGGAGGGAATCCTGAGGGACAGGATGTACATGTATTTGGAAAGGCAAGGACTGATTAGGGATAGTCAACATGGCTTTGTGCGTGGGAAATCATGTCTCACAAACTTGATTGCGTTTTTTGAAGAAGTAACAAAGAAGATTGAGGGCAGAGCGGTAGATGTGATCTATATGGACTTCAGTAAGGTGTTCGACAAGGTTCCCCATGGGAGAATGATTAGCAAGGTTAGATCTCATGGAATACAGGGAGAACTAGCCATTTGGATACAGAACTGGCTCAAAGGTAGAAGACTGAGGGTGGTGGTGGGGGGTTGTTTTTCAGACTGGAGGCCTGTGACCAGTGGAGTGCCACAAGGAGTGGTGCTGGGTCCTCTACTTTTCGTCATTTACATAAATGGTTTGGATGCAAGTGTAAGAGGTACAGTTAGTAAGTTTGCAGATGACACCAAAATTGGAGGTGTCGTGGACAGCGAAGAGGGTTACCTCAGATTACAACAGGATCTGGACCAGATGGGCCAATGGGCTGAGAAGTAGCAGATGGAGTTTAATTCAGATAAATGTGAGGTGATGCATTTTGGGAAAACAAATCTTAGCAGGACTTATACACTCAATGGTAAGGTCCTAGGGAGTGTTGTTGAACAAAGAGATCTTGAAGTGCAGGTTCATAGATAACTACTTGAAAGTGGAGTCACAGGTAGATAGGATAGTGAAGAAGGCGTTTGGTATGCTTTCCTTTATTGGTCAGAGTATTGAGTACAGGAGTTGGGAGGTCACGTTGCGGCTGTACAGGACATTGGTTAGGCCACTGTTGGAATATTGCATGCAATTCTGGTCTCCTTCCTATTGGAAAGATGTTGTGAAACTTGAAAGGGTTCAGAAAAGATTTACAAGGATGTTGCCAAGGTTGGAGGATCTGAGCTATAGGGAGAGGCTGAACAGTCTGGGGCTGTTTTCCCTGGAGAGTCGAAGGCTGAGGGTGTCTTTATAGAGGTTTACAAAATTATGAGGGGCATGGATAGGATAAATAGACAAAGTCTTTCGTTTTTTCTGGGTTCGGGGAGGTCAGAGCTAGAGGGCATAGGTTTAGGGTGAGAGGGGAAAGTTATAAAAGAGACTTAAGGGGCAACATTTTCACACAGAGGGTGGTACGTGTATGGAATGAGCTATCAGAGGATGTGGTGGAGGCTGGTACAATTGCAACATTTAAGAGGCATTTGGATGGGTATATGAATAGGAAGGGTATGGAGGGATATGGGCCCGGTGCTGGCAGGTGGGACTAGATTGGGTTGGGATATCTGGTCAGCATGGATAGGTTGGACCGAAGGGTCTGTTTCCATGCTGTACATTTCTATGACTCTGATATTGCCCCTAATACTATGATCTTGTGTGATATGTTTTTATGCGGCACTTTATTAAATGCCTTCTGAAAATCCAAATGCACTAAATTTACCATTTCCCTTTTATTAACTCTGCGTGTTATGTTCTCAGAGAACTCTGGCAAATTTGTCAAACGTTATTATCTTTTTACTAAACTGTGTTAACTCTGTTTGAGTTCAGCTTTTCTAAATGTTCTGTTTCTTTCTTAATGATGGACCCTTTCCTTTTCCTTTCAGGTTCATTGTTCAATGTGTGTGGCTCATAACCTTTTGTGGGTTTGACTTGGAATTGTGATTTTGGATTGATTTCCTTTATACTCGCACTGCTGAATGTTTGCCACTTAAAACTTAAATAATTGCAGTTACAGCTTTTCTAGTTACTGAAGTTGTATGGGCATTAAGTTTGTGGTATATGGTGTTAGATTGTAAAAGCCAGTTTTGGAGACTACTTTGAATGAAAAAGTTTGGCATGTTTTTGATACATTTGTAACAATTCTTCACTCCACAGCATTTTATCATGTTTTTGTGGAACAAATTTAATCCTCAGCAAATGATTCTTCCTCCAACTCTGGGGCAAGTTTCCCTCTTCCCCCAACCCAGTTCCAGAACGTCATTTTCAACATAAATACAACTTGTTCCTCGCTGCTACCGGTTCTGATGAATCACTCTACTAAAAAATTATCTGTGGAAAGAGAGCAGAGTTGCTGTCAGACCTGATGGATTTCATTGGCAATTTCTGTTTTTACCGTTAATATTAATGTTGAGACTTGAGATATGTAACTCCTGTGAAGTTCCTTTTGGGTTTTTAAAATTAAAAATCATCATATGGATCCTAGTTGTGCTTTAAGCTTTAATTCCATTTTTGTTTTTTTAGCAAATGAAGACAGACTTGTTGAAGCAGTTTGATTTTCAGTTTAACCATTTTGTGGATAACCTGATTGATGAATCAACCAGCCTAGACTCTGTTTCTCCTTTCTTAAGTTCATCAGTGAATAAAGAACTGACAGCTTTAGCTCACAGGTAAGGAATGAAAGAAATATGAACACTAGAGGCAATATACATGAAAGCTCAAGCAGGCTAAAGAGTCAGAGAAGGCTGCCATTTTACCGAAGTCTTTGCCAATTTTCTGGATCAGAAATTCAGCTAGTCCTATTCCCTTTCCTTTTTTCTCTGTAGCACAGCAAATTATTTCCCTGTACATACTACTTTCTTTTGAAAACCATTATTGAATCAGCTCCCAACACCCTCTCCAGGAAGTGCATTCCACATTATAATCACACTGTGAATTAGCTTTTCCTCATTTGCTTCTTCTGCCAACCGTGTTAAATCAATGTCATCTGATTATTGAACCTTCTGTCAGTGAGAGTAGTTTCCCCTCAGTGTACACTGTATAAAGATTTGACTGCATTATTCAAGCCCCACTGTCAGGCCTCCTAGTCTGTAAGGAGAAGAACTGAAAGTTTTCCAAACTACGTAACTGACCCAGTTGAAGTGTCCCATACTCAGAACTAGTGCTGTTTGTGTCAGTATTGTACATTCAAGCATTAGTTCCAGAATTTTGTGGCAGAGTAGTGTAGGGTGTTTATTTTTTGTGCCTCATGGGTGCTACTTTGTGAAACAGTAACCAAGAACAAATGTTTTCTTCATCCAGAGGAAGATGCTTACTTGATAAGTGTGTGAGGTGTGTAAAGAGGCTGACTTGATAAATTCAACACTTTTAGTTTTTGAACGGTGACTCAGTTCTTAGTTTTTGAAAGGCATTTTGAGTTCTGACTACTTGCCATATTATCCTTTAACTTTTGATGTATTTCAGTTGGGGTTAATCATAATTAAAGGCTAACTGTGTTGTTAAGTTCTAATTTAAATATATCCGGTTTCAGACAAGCAAGGGCACCCCCTGAGAAAGGAAAGCACTTCATATCTCGGCGATCTCTGCTTGAGTGAGTACACTCTTTACGTGGGTCACCCACCCTTAACTTTTTAAATCGCTCCAACTCTCAATTCTTGTCTGCTCAATTGGCTTGAGTTTGCACTTCTAAACTTGTGCTTAAGCAATTGAATTTTGTTTCCATTCTCCTAAGTCATGTGCTTCTTTTTAGTTCTTGGTGCAACTATGTTGCAACATACCACAGATTAAAAGTGCTTCTCTCTTCCCCATACAGTGAGCTGTTTCAAGTGAATCATATCCGGACCATCTATCACATGTTCATCGCTCTACTCATCTTATTTATAGTCAGTACCCTGGTGATGGACTTCATTGATGAAGGAAGGTAGGAATTCTGGAAGATAAGAGGGCAGAAAAGGCTAATATAGTCTATAACTTAAGTGTATTTGTAAATGATCTTGCATACATGGCCAAATAAGGACTCAACATATTTAAATTTGATAATATGGAATATATGTTTAGAATAATATACTTTCTGCATCACTGAATTAGTAGCCTTGATGAATTCACAACATAACATTTAGTTACCATTTCATCACTAGACTTCTAAGTCTATTAGACAATGTGCAGGTAAGTTCTCAGGCAAAAACAAATTGCTGGAGAAACCTCAGGGGTCTGGCCGTATCTGTGGAGAGAAAGCAGCATCAATATTTTGAGTCCTGGAACCCTTCAACAGAACTGATTTGTAGTTAGGAAAAGGTGGAATATATGCAGAGGTGGGATTGTTGAATAGGGTAAAGAAGTAAGTGATTGAAGATGGAGCCCAAAAAGAGAACAGCAGTTAGGCAGATTAAGAGATGGATAATGCTGAGCTGGGGAGAAAGAAAAGCTTGTAATAGAGATTATGAAGCGTGAAAATGGATTGGCGTGTTGAAAGAAGCCCATATGATTACAGAATCAGGGGTTTGGGATAAGGACATTAAAGGTGATGTTCAGGCTCTGAAATTACTGAACTCACTTGAGTCCTATAAGCTGCAGAGTCTCCAAATGTAAAATGAGATGCTATTCTTACAACTTGCACAAAGCATCAGTGGAGCACTGCAGTAGGCCCAAGCCAGAAATTTTGGCCAGGGAACACAATGATGTGTTGAAGTGGCACGCAATCAGAAACTGAGTCATTTTTGCAGATAAAATGTAAATGTTATACAAAGTGGCTGCCTAGTCTGGTTTGCCTTCACAATTTAGTGCAGACCAAATTGTAAGCGGTGAATGCCGTAGACTAAATTGAATCAAATGCAGGTAAATCACTGCTTCACCGGGAACATGTGTCTGGGGCTTTGGATGGTGAGGATAGAAGTAAACAGACAAGCGTTATTTCAGTGATTGTCATAGCTTCATAGAGATGAGCAGCATGGAAACAGACCCTTTGGTCGAACTCGTCCATGCTGACGAGGTATCCGAAATTAATCTACTCCCATTTGTCAGTGCTTCCTCTGGCATCTCATTCCATATATGCACCATCCCCTGCATGAAAAAGTTGCTGCTTGGGATCCTTTTAAATCTTTCCCCTCTCGCTGAAACCCATGAACTCTAGTTTTACAGTTTTTTTGCTCCCCAAAATTCCTGGGAGATAAAAAAAGACCTTGGCTATTTAGCATATCTTTGCCCTTTGTGATTTTAGAAACTTCTGTAAATTCGCCCCTCCACCTCCGCCTCCGAACTCCTTTGAAAATAGCACCAGTCTATTTAGCCTCCGTCTTTAGTTCAAACTCTTCAAACCTGGCAACATCCTTGTAAATCTTTTCTGAATCCTTTCAAGTTTCACAACATTTTTCCTATTAATACAGAGACCAGAATTGAATGCAGTATTCCAAATAGTGGCCTCACCGATGTCCAGTACAGCCGCAGTATGACCTCCCAATTCCTATACTCAATGCACTGACCAATAAAGGTAAAGTTACTAAAGCCCCGTCTACCTGCGACTCCACCCTCCATGAACTATGAACCTGCACCCCAAGGTCTCTGTTTGGCAGCATCCCAGGGCCTTTTCCATTAAGTGTATATGTCTCGCCCTGATTTGCCTTTCCAAAACACCACACCTCACATTTATCTAAATTAAACTGAGATGGTGGGAGTGGGGGAGAAGAGGACCAGGGTGTCTCAGTGGGGATGGTCCCAGCTGAGTGCTCACAAGGGAGAGGAGGGAAATATACCTCTCCTGCTGGCATTTTGGTGCTGATGGCAGAATGATCTTTTGGATCTGCAGGCTTGTGGATTGAAAGGGTGTATAGCAGTGGGTTACCTGAATGGACACCAGTTATGCCTGTATCTCTGGGATTTGTGGAACATTTCTTGTTCCAATTTTACTTGGGATGCGTCCCCATCGCTCTTTGTTCAGTACATCAATTATATCATTGCTGCTGCCTCCCTCTTTTGCTTGGAATTGGAAACGTTTAGCAATTTTGCTTCCAATTTCTACCTCTCCTCACCTCCACCTGGTCTATCTCTGACACCTCCCTTCCTCAACATGTTTAGTCTCCGTTTTTTGGGGATAGATCGGCCACCGATATTCATTACAAACCCAATGACTTGGCAGACATCTTGCTCTGCTTCCGATAAAGACTTCATTCCATTCTCCCTGTCTCTGTCTCCATTGCATCTGTTCTGATAATACCAGTTCCCTAGGAAGGTCCTTAAGAAATTTCCACTTCTGTTTTCTCACCTGAGGATTCCCCACCACGGGGTTGGCAGGGCCCTCAGCTGTAGCCAACTACTTTGCCCACTTCTGTTGAACTATATGTAAATGACTATTTTTCTTTTGTGCGTTAACCTCCTTGTATGTTTTGTTTCAGTCCAGTTTTAAAATGAATGATGAGGTCAGCTGTAACTGTTGGACAAACTAGAAAAGTTGGACCAACTTATCTGTATGACTAATTATCAGATCAATGGAACAGTTGTTCTATTGCATTTAGATTTTGTTTTAGAAATTGCTTGTTTCCCTTGAACTGATGTTTTAGTCTGGGTGGGAGAAATTCTATGTTTCAATTCATTCATCAAATTGATACAGTGATAGTATTCTGTAATGATGTGTACCTGAACCTGTACTACCCCCTTCAGTTCAAGGTTGTATGTCAATGGCAGCATTTTGAGTTGTGCGGCACCAAAGTGAAATGTTGGTGACTGCTGTTTTATCATGGGTACAGGTAGTACTGGTTGCAGTCTGAAGTGTTGAAAAAGAATATCTTATAGAATGTACACTGACACACAACTTGAGTAAACTGGTTTAGGTGCTGATTTTTATAGCATTTTTTAAATTACTCTTCCATACATATGTGAATTACTACAAAGGCCAGCAATTTTTGTCCATTCCTTGCTGTGTTTGACAAGTTAATGGTCAACTGCAACCTTGAACTGGTTATCACTTTTTAAAGTAATGAGACTGTAGTACTGTGACTGAATGACTGAAGAAACACCTGTACGTATTTATTTAATACCTTGGTTGTCTTTACCTTGATTGCTATTCTTCCTTTTTGCAGGCTGGTCCTTGACTTCGATCTGTTGGTTTATGCCTTTGGAAAATTTCCCATTGTCATTTCCACCTGGCTCTGTATGTTCCTGTCTACACTACTCATTCCATATGGCTTGTTTCTGCAATGGGCGTTCGGATACTATGCATCAAAACATAAAGTTTTACGTATGGTGTTCTTTGGTGCATTATTTTTGTTGTTCCAGATAGTGGGCCTTTGGGCTGCCCCAGTCTACACAGTTATTCATTTTCGTCTACCTCCAGCCTCCCGTTTCATTGTTATATTAGAACAGGTTGGTATTCTCTAATAGGGTTTGGTTTATCCTTTAATTACCTTAGGACCAAGATGTGAAAGGAATCTGAATTTTGCATTTTAATCAGCAATCTATCTCCTAACTGATTAAAGGATTCAACAAGGGCAGCTAGCTTTAAAGTTAACTTTTTACTTATAAATACTGTGTCTTATACCTGTCTGTCATACCATGTCTGAGGAAGGGACTGAGCTCTGAAAGCTTGCAATTTCAAAAAGCCTGTTGGATTATAATCTATTGTCGTTTGATTTTTCATCTTGTCCACCCCAGTCCAACTCTGCCATCTCCACATCGTGTCCTTTTTTTTTGTTAGTAATTCAAATTTTCGAGCTTGTTTTTGGCATTTATGCTGCCAAGACTTATTTCTGAGGATTTGTAAATTGGGTTTACTACCTCATGATCTGTAGGAAGAATACTGAAGAAACTATAGGAGAAAAACAATTCCATTATATAAAAAAGAAATGTTGGAAGTACACAGCAAGTTTGGTAATATCTGTGGAGAATTAAGCAGAATTCAGGTTTCAGATTGGCAACATAGCAATTTTCTGATCGAAGGAAATACCAGTATTTTCTTTTTGGTTGCAAGCATCTGCCATATTCTGCTCTTCCTTTTCATATCTCATTACTTTCTTCACTTCAAAGTTGCCCTTTCCCTGGAATGTTTCATTTTGAAGCTAGTAACTATTCGTACTGACTTATTCAGACAAATGATCAAATATGTCTTTTGATTTCAATAACTCTTGCTAAGGATCCCTCATGACCAGTGTCCTAGTGTGAGAATGGCATAGCATTGTGGTGGGTATTTGTTATTCACTGTTCTAGAGTCAGACAGCATGGAAACAGATCCTTCGGTCCAACCAGTCCATGCTGAACATAATCCGAAACTAAACTCGTCCCACCTGTCTGCTTTTGACCCATATCCCGTCATACCTTTCCTATTCATGTACCTACCCAAATGTTCTTTAAATGTTATACCCTCATTCACCACTTCCTCAGGAAGTTCATTCCACACACGTTATCTCTTCCATTCTCCTCATTTGATTATGCCTGGCTGTGATAGTTGTCTTAGGAGAAATTCATGTGAACCAAATTGTGCTGTTCTAAACCAACAATCCCCTTCCCTGACCTCAACACACCCATGCACCCATTCCCATGCATCCCCACTCCTTAAATTTCCCATAACCTCCTTTCCTTGCATATGCAGGACATGTTAAAGCTGCAAGGTCTGGTACAACGTCAGGATTTCCTGAGCAAGCAGTAAAGTTCTGTGAATAAAATAAGCAAAATGGCATGGCATTTGAGGCCTGTGTATCCTTGTGTATATGGTTGCTTGTGCAGAATCAGGGAACAGACCTGAAAGTGAGACTGCCTGAGAATTCAAGAAGCTTCTCACTACCACCTTGTTGAGGGCTATTAAGGTTACGTGATTAATGTTGGCCTAGGCAGTGTAGGAGTGCATGAATTTTTTTTTTAAAAAAAGGATTTGTGTATTTTGTAATGCAGCCTATACAGGAATTTCTGCTATTACACATGTTCTGTCAATGCAAATTGGCTATAACAAGATTGACGAATACTGATAGCTGTTTGGATAAAGCAGCATTTCTACTGTGTATAGGTATAGTGTTTATTTTTGGAATGTGATTTTGCACAAGAACACAGTTCTCATGTTATACAAGAAATACCTGTAGTTTATAGATTTCTAATATCATTTTGAGGGGATTTTTCCACTGAAAAATAGTACCAGTCAGTTTCCCAAAGTGCATGGCTATAGTATTCAAATAGGTAAAGGATCCACTGCTCTTCTTGCCATAGAATCTAACTGGCAGTGAGATTGTAAGCATCCACCATTTGTATGTAAAGAATGAAATGTGTTGGTCAAGTGTTATAATTCCAAAGTGGCTTGACTTAAGATTCATGATAGTGGTCTGTTTGAGCTCCTTAGGTTCGCCTGATGATGAAAGCCCATTCCTTCATACGGGAAAATTTCAGCAGAGTGATGTCAAATAAAGAAAAGAACAGTGAGTGAATATTTTTACCTTTCTCTTTATTTTTTTAAAAGCAGTGAGGTGGGAGTGGGCCCAAACCTCAGACTAGAAGAGTCTGTCTTTTCAGATAGTTTAAGAACTGACTTATAGTATATTAATGCATTTATTAGGGTTGCATCTCCTAAAAAGCTCAATTGAAACAATCTGTCGAGATTTGTAATGGTTAAAGACTTGTCTGTTTATCCCATGCTTATACCTGTGCAGCTGATTGTGAATAAGATTTGAAATCTCAGATCGTTTTAATACCAGTCTTAAAACAAATATTTCTGGTTTTGATTTTCATGGTTAATTATTTCTATTGCTTTTTTGTCCTTGTCTCCCTCACTTTGGGGAACACAATCATGCTTTATCCCTTGATGCTCCCGAGCTCTTGTCAGGAATTTGTATTCCTGGTATCGTCTCCTTTTTCTGAGAAATCACTTTCCATAATTTATAATTTAACAAGTCCTTGAATGTTGTTAAAATGAAACAGGTGTATCAATCCACACTTGGTCACCCAAATAGTCTACATCCCATATATTTTGAAGGAGAACTCTCGGCTGTATGTTGAGCACTTTCCATACCCCTTTCATAAGGATCTCAATTGACAAAAGAGATTGAATATTGGATCGCCTTTGCCAGATCAGCATTCTACAAACTATGGCAGTGACTGGATAACTAGGATCTCTGCAAGTCAACTCAAGATGGTTCAGAGCAGTTGTCACCATACGCATGTACTGCAATAAAACCTGAATTGTGTATTAGTAGCAGTAAGGGCACTACAGAATTTCCATCAGCAGTGCCTTTGCCTCTTGACAGTGACAGGACTGTCAAGTGAATGCTGTTTTCCATTCTGAAGTCAGCTCCACAGCCTTCAGACAAAACTCAAATGAAACAACTTGAAGTGACTGGAGACTGTCTGGATTATCAAAAGAGTTTCCCATCCTGGTCTTATCCCCTCAACCTTCAATTGGCCAAGATTCTATGGGAGGACAAATTATTTGCCAGCAAGGTCAGAGCACTGATAAAAATTCTTTGAGGTGAGAATAATTTGTAACATAGTATTTTGCTATTCCCTTTATGCATAAATAAACTCATGAGGACTCCAGTAGAAGGACAAGAGAGATATGTGCCATAGTGCAGCAGAACTCTGGGGCAAAGAACCTTCTATCAGATTGTGAAGGGCCTGACACAACACAGACTTGCTGTTATTTATTTTAGTGTCAATGACAGTGAGCTATTTTGTAATGTTCCAAAATGTACATTCCAACTGTTACAAGGCCACATCACAATACAACACCATGTTGCATGTCTGTTTACACCAGACAGCAGAATTTTTAATAAACGGTGGAAGATATTTTTGATGCCTATTGGAAACCCCTATAGGCTGAAAGCCTTATTCTTGATTAAATTCAGTGCAGAGAAATGAGAGAGAATAAGGAGAGACAATACATGTCATAATTTTTAAGAATATGGATGAAGGTTTTAAGACTGAGATTTACTGGAAGTTTCGGGTGTGGGAGATCACAGTAGATTGTTAAAAAATAAAAATTTGGATTGTTCATTTTGGAAGAGAGAAAGCTAAGAGGAGATTTGATAAGATTGATGTCATTAACTATGGAGGTAGAGTGAATAAAAAAATTTTTGCAGTTCTTGAAGGGTGATTAATGGGTGAGAACAGATTGAGGTGATTGTTAAAAGAGCCTGGGTAATAGGCAGGAAGTGTCTCCAGCTGTTAATTTCCACATTTTGGATCTGGTGTGCAAGGTAGAGTATCTGCAATGCTATCATCTTTGTGCATCGTTGTACAGTGAGATGGTTGCACTCCAGGTAAGGAGTGGATGGACCGAAAGGGAATGGGTAACTACTAGATTGAGTAAAAGCAAGTTTGTGGAGGCATCCCCTGGTCCATGTTCTTTTTGAACAGTTTTTATTTTTTTGGATACTACTGAGGAAAATGGTTCTTGCTGCATTCTCTTGAGAAACTAATTCTATAGCATCAGGAGTGACTCAGCTGTGCAAGATGGGACAGAAAACCATGGGAGAAAGAGAATTCCGTTTCAAGGGGAATCTATGTTTCTGCAGCTGCAAATGTAACAGCAGGATGACATGTTGCCTCTCTGGTGCCAGGGTCACGGCTGTTACTGAACTCCTGCAGGATATTCCAAAAGGAGAGGAAAAACAGCCAGCAGTCATGGTCCATGTTGATACCAATAACTTCAGCAAAAAGAGGGGTCAGGTCATGCAAGCAGGGATAGCAGTAATCTCAGGTTTATTCCTAATGTCACGTGCTAACGGGTTCATTAGTAAGAGAATGGACTGCATGAATAATTGGCAGGATGGTAAAGGAGGGAGAGATTTTATATTCTTGAGGCATCGGGCTGAACAAAGAACCAAGAAAATGTACAGCCCAGGAACAGGCCCTTCGGCCCTCCAAGTCTGAACTAATCCAAATCTACTGTCTAAATCTGTCACCCAATTCCCAAGCATCTGTATCCCTCTGCTGCCCACCTACTCACGCATTTGTCCAGGCGCATCTTAAATGCATCTACCGTGCCTGCCTCTACCACCTCTGCTGGCAACATGTTCCAGACACCCACCACCCTCTATGTAAAGTACTTGCCTCGTGTATGCCCTTAAACTTTTCACCCCTCACCTTAAAAGCGTGACCTCTTGTTATTGAATCCTTCACCCTGGGGAAAAAAGCTTATCTCTATCCACCCTGTATGATTTTGTAAGCCTCAATCAGGTCCCCCTCAATCTCCTTTTTTCTAATGAAAACAAACCTAACCTACTCAACCTCTCTTCATAGCTAGCACCTTCCATACAAGGCAACATCCTCGTAAATCATCTTTGCACCCTCTCCAAAGTGTCCACATGCTTTTGGTAATGTGGCGACCAGAACTGTACACAGTATTCTAAATGCCAATGTCTTGTACAATCTTAACTTGATTTGCCAGCTCTTACACTCAATACCCCGTCCAATGAAGGCAATCATACCATATGCTGCCTTGACCACACTATCTACCTGTGCAGCAATCTTCAGGGTGCAATGGACCTGCACTCCCAGATCTCTCTGCCCATCAACTTTTCCCAATGCTCTTCCATTCATTGTATAATTCGCTCTAGAATTAGACTTGCGTAAATACATCACCTCACATTTATCCAGATTGAATTCCTTCTGCCACTTCTCCGCCCAACTCTTCAGTCTATCTATATCCTCCTGTATTCTTTGACAGTCCCTTATGCTTTCTGCTACTCCACCAATCTTCGTACCATCTGCAAACTTGCTGATCATACCAACAGTGCTCTTTTCCAGATCATTTATGTATATTACACACAACAGTGGCCCCAACACTGACCCCCTGTGGAACACCACTGGTCACCTTTCTTCATTTCGAGAAACTCTCTTCAACTACTACTCTCTGTCTCCTGTTGCTCAACCAGTTCTTTATCCACCTAGCTAGAACACCCTGCACACCTTCACTTTCTGTATTAGTTTACCACAGGGAACCTTATCAAACGCCTTACTAAAGTCCATGTTTCTGACATCAACAGCCCTTCCTTCATCTATTAACTTGGTCACTTCCTCAAAGAACTCTATTAAGTTGGTAAGGCATGATCTCCCCTGCACAAAACCATGTTACCTATCACTGATAAGCCCATAAATAGATCCTATCCTTCAGTATCTTCTCCAGCAACTTTCCCACCACTGACGTCCGGCTCGCTGGTCTGTTGTTACCTGGAATATTCCTACTACCCTTCTTGTACAAGGGTGCAACGTGAGCAACCTTCCAGTCTTCCAGCACCTCACCTGTGTTTAAGGATGCCACAAGGATATCTGTCAGGGCCCCAGTTATTTCCTCTATCTCTCCTCCCTCAGCAACCTAGAATAGATCCCATCCTGTCCTGGGGATTTGTCACTTCAATAACCTCTAGCCTACCCAACACATCTTCCCTCTTTATGTCAATATGATCCAGACTAAACAAACTTATCTCTAATCTCAACATTCATCATGTTCCTCTCCTCAGTGACACTGATGCAAAGTAATCATTCAGAATCTCACCCATTCTCTCAGGTTCGACACACAGCTTTCCTTCATTATCCTTTAATGATTCTGGGCAGATCAGATTGTGCCCCAGCAGAATCTGGAACAATATGGGCTGTTTTTCGTAACGTGGGGAAAAGTTTAAACTAGATTGGTGGTGGACAAGAACCTGAGGGAAATGGATGTAAATGTGAGAAAGAAAAGTGGAAGGCCGATGAAACTACAATAAACAGCAAGTCAGGCCATAGTCCAAGCAAAGAGAGAAAATGTCAAAGACCAATCTAATGGTAAAATATTTGCTTGTATGGAATGCTTTCAATAAGGTAGACAAATAAAAGCACAACTAGTTGAGGGAAAGTGAGGACTACAGTTGGAAATCGGAGTCGAGAGTGTGGTGCTGGAAAAGCAGGCAGTCAGGCAGCATCCGAGGAGCAGGATAATTGACGTTTGGGCATAAGCCCTTCATCAGGAATGAGGGGCAGACTCTGATCTCCAGTCTGTGTATGTGGGAAGCATTTTAGAAATTAAGTCAGATGCCTTTGTTCCCCGAGTAGGAAATTATGGAATCCACCAGCCCAGAATGCTTTTGAAATGAGGCTACTGAATATATTTGAGAGAAAATTACATTCCTGGGCTCTAAATGTGTCGAGAGGTATGTGGAGAGAGCACAAGGGGAAGGATCAGCCATGATCATGTTGAATTGTAGAGCAGGCTCAATTATCAGTTGACCTATTCCTGTTTTCTGTGTTGTGATTCCCCTTTTGCACAATAAGTGGTTAGCATTTGTCGTGTAACTCTGAATGGGGTGGTCGCTACCAATTTCAAAGGGAATTTGGTAAGTGAATGAAGGAACAGAACCAGCATAGACTTGACGGACTGAATGCCATCCTCCAGTACTATACTATTATTTGATTTAGGATGTCTGACTTTTGGGAGACAAGAACCAGAGTTTGTAGGGAGTGTTGCATTGCCAGTAATGGAGCAAAATACATTGCACAGTGGCTAGCACACAGCACCAGGGACTCTGGCTCAATTCCAACCTTGAGTGACTGCCTGTGTGGAGTTGGCATGTTCTCCCTGTGTCTGCGTGGATTTCTGTCGGGTGCTCTGGTTTCCTTCCACAGTCCAAAGATGTAAAGGTTAGGTGAGTCAGTCATGCTGAATTGCCCTGTAGTATGTAGACTAAATGGATTAGCTGTGACAAATGTGGGGTTACGGGGATAGAATGGTTTGCTTTTCAGATGGTTGGTGCAGACTAAATGGCCTCAGTCTGCATTGTAGGGACTCTATGACTCTTAGGTAGTGGAGAAAGCAGGACCAGGGTCCTGAGTTGGATGATCAACTATGATCATATTGAATGATGGAGCTAGCTCAAAGGGTTGAAATTCCTACATTTGTTCCTATTTTCCGTGTTTCTGTTTGTGTATCATAGCTAGACTCTGTACGCTTCAGTTGGGAAATCCTATATGCTAACGTGGCTAATGTTAAGAACTCATCGTACAGATATTGTGGGAGCAAACTCTGTGGTTAATTTTTTGCTCAGGCTGATTATAAGGTTCCAATCTATTTATCATTATCAGTATTTCTTACGCTGATGCAGTATAATCGTTCGGGCTAAGATCTAATTCTTAGTCATGGGGTCAAAGCTTACCTTAGCAGAAGTGAAACAAGCTATTTCATTGTTGCTGCTTGGCATGTTTAGCTATTACTTAGAAGTAAGAAAGTGGTTCTTGCAACCTCCAGCCTTGATCTGTGATCTGTGCGTGAGAGAAATCAGACCAGAACAAGGAAATTCAAGAACTCTGAAGGAAACAAATGCCCTTGTGCTATGTACCTATTCATATCTATATAGTGATTCCAATATTTTGCATTAAGCTGGTTTTATTTATGGTTGCAAAAGCATTTCATTTGGATAGGCTGCTTTTTTTCTATTGAAGGCTTCATTGAGATCCTAATCTTTTGGTTTTTATCTTTCTCTTAGGTGACGTTCAAATACCACAGTTTTCTCACTATCTCTACTTCCTTTTTGCTCCGACTCTCATATATCGGGACAGCTATCCCAGGTAAATTCAGTCAGATCATTATCAGAAAGCTGGTTGAATGAGTAACAGCTGTATCTTTTTTGAACTATTAATGTTGAGGAAAGTCACCATAGTATTACCACAACAGACAGCTGCGTTCGCTAGGTGAGGAGAGAGGTTCAGAAGGACAGTCCTTGGGGCTAACCTCAGCCAGTGCAGGAACTGAACTCCTGCTGTTGTTCTCAATCTGTATCACAAACCAGCTGTCCATACAACTGAGCTAACTGACACTCTAGGGACTAGGAAGGTAGGTTTACGATGCAGAATGATGCTAACAGTATGGATTTAATTACCACACCAGCAGACGTTATCATGAAGGACTCCCCTTCTCAACCCTTCTGATGCATGGTGACCCTCAGGTTTAACTTATCACCAGATGCGCCTTCTAATGAGAAAGCAGCCCTGTGGTCTGGTAGGATAATGACAACTTGACCTTTTGAACAAGTATGGGTGGCACGGTGGCACAGTGGTTAGCACTGCTGCTTCACGGTGCCAGAGACCCAGGTTCAATTCCCGCCTCAGGTGACTGATTGTGTGGAGTTTGCACGTTCTCCCCGTGTCTGCATGGGTTTCCTCCCACAGTCCAAAGATGTGCAGGTCAGGTGAATTGGCCGTGCTAAATTGCCCATAGTGTTAGGTGAGGGGTAAATGTAGGGGTATGGTTGGGTTGCGCTTCGGTGGGGCAGTGTGGACTTGTTGGGCCGAAGGGCCTGTTTCCACACTGTAAGTAATCTAATCTAATCTGAACAGTGTCTGTATGGTGTAAATTGTAATCTGCTAAACTATTTGAAGTTTTTAGCTGAAACAGAACTAAACCATTTAGCTTATAAAACCTGTTCTACCGGGACCTGGCCAGACTGTATCTCCACTCCATATCCTTACATTTGATGCATACCTCTTGATACTCTGGCAATTTCACATATCAGATTTAATATTTATCAATGTAACTTCAGCCTTTTGAACAACTAAGTTCCTGATTTTGTTCCTGAAATGCCCTAATTGTAATTTTAAGATGATCTCTTGTCCTGGATTCCCTTGTGGTAAGTGAAATGTTGTACAAGGTTATTTCCAAGTTATTAGTGTTGTAGACCAGACCAGACCCCATCAATATATTTTAAGAAGGTAGCATAGACCCTAACCCTTTCTTATTTTAATGGTATATGTGAAGTGACATGCTCCAGGTGCATTGTGGTTGATCAAACTACTTGATGTTAAGAAAACACTAAACACTATAATTAAACTACAGATAAGTGGGAGGAATTTAGAATAACTTAACGATTGGAAAACTTAACTGAATAATAGATCCAATACCTATTACTAATTAGCTGTTTCCATAAACACATCCCTTGGCAAAAAGACAAATTCAAACACGCATTCTCCCATGCAGTCCACCAATCCAGGAGGGGAAAAAGATCGAGTCAATGTGTAGCAGCTAGGTGTCATTCACTGAAGCTTCCAACTCTTTTTGAGACCCCAAAGGCTTCTGGTTAAAACTAAAACCTAAAAACTACAAGAAAACTAGGAAGCCTAGTCTGTGAGAGCTTGCCAAACCCAGGTTGATTCTATTGTTCCAACTTTATTTTTTTTTAAAAAAAAACCCCAAGGCACCTCAAATTGTGTACTTTCTTCAAGACAGCTCATCACTACTGCCTTACGATTTTTCTTCAAATTGAAAGCCAGAACTAAATAACCTCTTAAAATGACAGCATTGTTACATTAGGCTCAGTGTTTAAAACCCTGCAAGGTTTGTAGATACCAAAGATTTACTGTACAATAGCCTAGCTTTTTTTTTGGCTTTACACTGTTGCAACGTCTTTTTTTTCATCATCGTGAAGCCTGATCCTCTCCTCCACTTGTTTTATTTGATGCAATGGAATGCAGATGTAAGCATTGTTTCAAGCCTGTGTCCTGAACAGAGGAAGCTGGGACCAGCTTAATTATTGGTGAGCTGTACGTAAGAACATAGGAACTAGGAGTAGGCCATCTGGCCCTTTGAGCCTGCACTGCCATTCAATAAAATCATGGCTGATCTTTTCATGGCCTCAGCTCCACTTACCTGCCCTCTCACCATAACCCTTAATTCCTTCATTGTTCAAAAAAAAACCTTACTCCGCTTTAAAAGTATTTACTGAAGTAGCATCAACTACTTCACTGGGCAGGGAATTCCATAGATGCACAACCCTCTGGGTGAAAAAGTTTTTTTTACTCAATTCAATCCTAAATCTGCTCCCCCACTATTTTGAGGCTATGCCCTCTTGTTCTAGTTTCACCTGCCAGTGGAAACATCCTCTCTACGTCTATCTTATCCATTCCCTTCATAATTCTGTTTCTGTAAGCCCCACCCCTCCATTCCTTCTGAATTCCAATGAATATAATCCCAGTCTACTTGGTCTGTTTTTACAAACCAACCCCTTCAACTCTGAAATCAACCTAGTGAACCTCCTCTGCACCCCCTGTAGTGCCAGTACATCCTTTCTCAAGTAAGGAGACCAAAACTGCACGCAGTATTCCAGGTGTGGCCTCACCAGCACCCTGTAGAGTTGCAACACCACCTTCCTGCTTTTAAACGCAATTCCTTTAGCAGTGAAGGACACAATTCCATTTGCCTTACTAATTACCTGTTGTACCTGCAGACTAACCTTCTGTGATTCATGCACAAGGACACCCAGTGATTTATAAATCTGTTTTAAATCATGACTTGAGACTGCAGAATAACTGCAGAACCTATGATTTTATATTACAAACCAAACTCTGTTCCTTTTAATGTGAGCAGGAATTCTGTATTTCAATAAACAAGCTATTATGATATTTGCTGAATTTTTCTTAATGCAGGAATCCTACAATTAGGTGGAGCTACGTTGCTACAAAATTTGCTCAGGTAAAAATTTTTAAAGCCAAGTAATTTCTGACACGCTGATATTTCTGTAATGGAGTGAACTTCAATGATGTACTGAAATAGAGGTCTATCTGGTGGCAGTTGCAAGTCGGCAGGTATTTGGGCATCTCTGATCTCTGTTTTGCCCTTCGAATTGGAGAATTTAACAGTATTCCAGAAGGTCATTCAATTCATGTTTACGACGACTCATGGAAGAGTTACCCAGATAATCCCAATGTCCAGCCCTGCCTCCAAAGCTCTCTTCAGTACTCAGCTCTCTTTTGTGACCATCTATGAAATCTGCCTCCACCAGGCAGTGCATTCCAAATCCTAACAATTGAAGAAAGCAGTTTCTCCTCCTCTCTCTCCTAACTATCTTGCTGACCATAATTAAATTGTAACCCTTAGTGACTGATGTACCAACTCGTAGAAACAGAGTATCCTTCTTTACCTTGTCAAAATCTTTACAAAATGAACAGGGAATTATCCCCACATGATGGCCAACATTTGCATCTTCCACCCCTATAAATGAACTTGCAGTTAGTCTTAAAATAAGATGCTGCAACTATTAGAAATATGAAATGGCAAGTGAAAATGTGAGAAATATTCAGCTATGCAGATTCTGTAGTGAGAAAAACAGAATTAACATTCGAGGTTATGTCTTTGTGCTATTTGTGGATCTTGCTGAGCAGGGCCAGCTATTTGTCTACTGAATTGTTTGTATTTCATAGTAATTTGTGTGCAACTTTGTACTGTATCTATGAGAAATGACAAGGTGATTAAAAATGCAAATCTGCTGTCTCTTGAAGTTTTCAGTGCAGTACTGACTCTGATATGACTTGGACACATTAATGAGCCAGATGTATTTCTTTCTGTTGTGACCCTGGATTGCTGTGTGGAAATATTGTTTTTTTTTTAAAACCTCCAAATAATAGTCATACAGCACAGAAAAAGACTCTGGCTAACTTCTCTGCACCGATCACACATCCCAATCTGACCTGTTTTGTTTCCTAGCATGGCCATGTCATCTGAAATAACTCCACAGAGGCCGGTATCCCATCACCAAGAACCCCCCCCCCCCTTGTTTGTACGTGCATTGTACTTGACACTGGTCTGACTTCCTCAGAATCGGTGCTGAGTGAACAGAACCTCTGTTTGTCTATCAGCCAGGGCTCCCTGTTTGGACCAGGTTAGCAGCCCTAATCAGGGAACTGATATTTGAGATCCAGCTGGCTGACCTCATTGCAATCACTCTAAACCCTTCCCATTCATATACCTATCCTGATGCCTTTTAAATTTGTAATTGTATCCACCTCCACCACTTCCTCTGGCAGCTTGTTCTATACACACACCACTGTTTGTGAGATAAAACTGATCTGAGGGATAACTTTAAATCTTTCCCCCTCATCTTAAACCTATGCCGTCTAGTTTTGGGTCCCCCCACATCCTAACAAAAAGACAGTAGTTATTTCTCCTGTCGATGCCCCTCATGGTTTTATAAACTTCTGTAAGGTCAGCCCTCAACCTCTGCTCCAAGGACAAAATATCCCAGCCTACTCGGCCTTTCTGTATAACTCAAACCTCTGGTCCTGACAATATATTTGTAAATCTTTTCTGCAGCCTCTAAAGTTTAACAACATCATTCTTATAGAAGAGCAACTAGAATTGTATGCAGTTTTCTAAAAGTGACCTCACCAATGTCCTGTACAACTGCAACATGACATCCCAACTCTGATACTCAATGTTCTGACCAATGGAGGCAAATGTCTTCACTACTCTGTCTACCTGAGACTTCACTTTAAGGAACTGTACACTTTCAATCCCAGGTCTCTTTGTTCAGCAGGACTCCCCAGGGCCCTATGATTAAATGTATAAGTCTTACCATGATTTGCCATGACAAAAAGCAACACCTCACATTTATCTAAATTAAACTCCATCTGCTATTCTCTGCCCCATTGGCCCATCTGATCAAAGTCCTGTGGTACTCTGAGGTAACCTTCACTGTCTACAAGATGACCTGTTTTAATGTCATCTTCAAACTTCGTAACCATACCTCCTCATATCACATCCAAATCAATTATCTAAGTGACAATAAGTAGTGGACCCAGCACAGATTCCTGTGGCACATTACTGGTCACAGGCCTCTAGTCTGCAAAGCAATCCTCTGACAGCACCCTCTGTCTTTTACCTTCAAGCCAATTTTATATCCAGTTGGCTAGATCCCCCAGATTCCATGTGATCTAACCTTGCTAACCAGCATGGAACCTTTCTGAACACTTTGCTGTAGGCCACAAAGACAATGGCTACCGTTCTGCCTTCATCAATCTTCTTTGTCACCTTTTCAAAAAAAAACTCAATCAAGTTAGTGGTACACGATTTCACACAAAGCCATGTTGATGATCCCAATCAGTCCTTGCCTTTCCAAATGCATATAAGTCCTGTCCTTCAGAATCTTCTCCATTGACTTACCCACTATTGCTACCAGGCTTACTGGTCTGTAGTTCTCTGGCTTTTCCTTGATGCCTATCTTATAGAATAGCATCACATTATCCAACCTCTAGTCTTCTGGTACCTCCCATGTTGCTGTTAGTGGTACAAATATCTCCCCAAAGGGCTTGGCAGTTTCTTCCTTAGCTTCCTATACAGTTCAGGTCCCAGGGATGTATCTACCTCTTAGGATTTTAAGACCCCAGCACCACCACTTGTCATATGAACTCTTTTTAAGCCATCGCTATTTATTTCCCCAAGTTCCCTAACTTCCATGTTGTTCTCCACAGTAAATACTGGCACAAAATATTAATTTAGTATCTCACCCCCATCTTCTGTGGTTCCATGCATAGATGGTCACATTGATTTTTAAATGGCCCTATTCTCTCCCTGGGTTCTTTCGTCCTAAATTATCTTTTTGGTTTTTCAGGTTCTGGGCTGTCTGTTTTATGCTTATTATATCTTCGTCCGACTTTGTATTCCGTTGTTTCGAAACATCAGCAAGGAGCCGTTCAGCTTGAAAGTCCTCGTTCTTTGCATCTTCAACTCCATTTTGCCAGGTATGGACCATCCTTACACTCTGTTGCTGAAAGTGGAAACATAGAGCATACTGCAGGAAGTGCTTGTTTTGAATGATGCAATGAATACATCATGAAACACAATTAATTGAGGACACTGGTGCAGTAATGTATTTAGATCACTCGAGCAGATCAGGCCTCCTTTTAAACTATTTGAGCAAAGCATGTTAATATAGTGTGGACTAAGCTTAAGTTGGAAAACCTCTTCTGCAGGCTGATTCAGATGGCGCTGATATTTAGTTTAGAGTACTAAGTGCAAGTGTGAAAGTTCACACTAGTCATTTGAGTACTGTTTGGAGATTTTGAAGTCTAGCAGAGACTTTCAGCAGCTCATTTTATAGAACGGGTCTGACGCAGATCTTTGAGCAGTATTCTTTCTATTGTCTGGAAAGGGTGGTTTTCTGTACCTCCATTTGACTGAAATTAATCTTTTTCTTTTTGTTATTTTTCTTAATTTAGCAGCTTGTGAAGTTCAGGGATTGCTCTTCAGTAAAACATGAATTGGCAAAAGATCTAATATTGAGATTTTTTTTCTATTTATCACAACATGGCTAATTTTTTAGAACTACCCTAAACTTTGTTTTTTGTTTGTGTTTCAGGTGTGTTGGTACTATTCCTCGCCTTCTTTGCATTCCTGCACTGCTGGCTCAATGCCTTTGCTGAAATGTTGCAGTTTGCTGACAGGATGTTCTACAAGGTATCCTTCTAAATTATTTTTTTTAAAAATCCACCAGGTATATCTTGATGTGGTTTTCATCTTTGATAGAAGCCACTCCTCTGAAGGGTATATTTTTTGATTATCTAAGTGCCACTTAGTTCACAATAGTGTTGAACTACTATAGATGAATTCTGTTGTGCTCCTTGAGTACAATACAACTGAGTACAATGTGCAGTTTAATCACTTTGTTTTAAAAAAAAGTATCTATTATCCCTGCTATTCCAGATATTATGCACATTTTCCATTTGTTGTTAACCAAGGTTGATGTCCACAAATGATGATGTGCATGTTGTTAATGATACCTGTGGTATAGTCAAAAAGTACCAGGAAATATGTTTATTTTTAAAACTGAAGACTTTTGCTTCTCTCTGCCTTTAGTAATAAAAAAAATGCAAACAAACTCTGATCATCATATGGCATCTTACAAAGGCTGGCAGAAAAATACTGATGGCAGAAACTTAGGAGCAGATGCCCTTTGAGCCTGCTCTGCTATTAAATATGATTGTGGCTGATCATCCAACTCAATATCCTATTCCACTTTATCCCCACATTCTTGATCCTTTTAGCCCTGAGACATATATCCAACTCCTTCCCGAAAACATTTGTGTTTTGGCCTCAACTACTTTCTGTGGCAGAGAATTCCACAGGCTCATTGCTCTGAGTGAAGAAATTTCTCCTCATCTCAGTAAGCAACTTCTCCTGGGCTTCCTGCAACTGATAAAGGTGCCAGAAAGGATTAATTTTTCTATAAACGTTTGTATAGTGTATAATTAAATACATTGTCAGGATATAGCTGCTGACTCCTGTTTCCGAGCTTTTTTTTTGTGGGATTTTAGTGCTGTTGAGTGAAGATTAGCAAGGTGAAGGGAGGTGGGCTAAATTAGGAGATGGACTTC
This sequence comes from Chiloscyllium punctatum, assembly GCF_047496795.1. Lineage (NCBI taxonomy): Eukaryota > Metazoa > Chordata > Chondrichthyes > Orectolobiformes > Hemiscylliidae > Chiloscyllium > Chiloscyllium punctatum. The sequence goes on from NC_092745.1 coordinate 58,964,411, forward strand.
GAGGATGAACTGCTTCCCAAATCCAAACATTTTCTTCTGGTTGTATGTTGTCGGATGACTTTATACAGAATGTTTATTTGCAAGCTGTTTCCAAGCACAGACTGGGAGAAGTATTTATCATGAAAAATGTACCTCTGTAAATCTGTTAACTTGCAGCATCTGGGTAAATTTATTGATTGATTTCAGTTAAAATCAGGATTAATGTTTGTGGAATTTTCCTTTTATTTTATTAAACTAAATTTACTTTCTTCATTTCCTTTCAGGACTGGTGGAATTCCACATCATTTGCAAATTACTACCGGACCTGGAATGTAGTTGTCCATGATTGGCTGTACTATTATGCATATAAGGATTTTCTCTGGGTGAGGAGCTATTTCAAGCCATTAGATTTAACTGAGAAAATTCCCTGAGGAGTTGAGGGGAAGAAACAAATTACAGTTCTTAGATTTTTCACACTAGCTAGCCCTCAATAGAAAGCTATCAAAAATATCAAAGTCAACTTTTCAGACTGCTTTTGTTCTGCAGTATAAAAATTGACAGCAATTTTGGAGAAAATGAAGTTTCAGACATTTTACTTCAAATTCCTAACTGATCATTATTGGACTTGCACCTTGTTTGTTTAAGCAGTTTAGTGTAAAGGGCTTACGCCTGAAATGTCAATTTTCCTATTCCTTGGATGTTGCTTGAGCGGCTGTGATTTTCCAGCATCACGCTCTTTGACTACTGTAAATTATTACTAAATATCAGTCATTTGCTTGGTTTAGGCTGATAACTGTGAATTTGGCACCACAATTGTTCTGAATTTGATAGCAAAAAAGATTTTCTTTTTCAAGGCAACTGGCAGCATGAGCTCCGATTGTATGGCATTAAAGTGTCAAAAGTTCAGGTAATTGGTCATAGTTGAAGCTTCCAATCGAAAACTAGCACATGTCAGCCCACATGGATAATGATCATCACATAACCAAACTGAAGAATGCTGTGCTATGTGACTATATTGACATGTTGTTTTTAAAGTTGGACTCAATTTATAAGTACTCAAAAATGCATTTATATCTGATCTGGTAATACAGTAAAGTTCAGTTGAGTTAATTGAGTTAAAAGAATTAAAACATTTAGGAACGTTTTTAATATTATGATATTTCAAGACTTTTAGAGTACACACATTTTAAATATATTTCAAATTGAAATATATGTATGCTAGTTCAAAAGTTGTACACTCAGTTGAAAGTAGCAGACCTGGCATAGATTGGAAAGTGCAAGACAGTTCTTAGCATTTGTGTTATCCTGCAGTGTTGGTGATGTAGTAAATGGCATTGTTTGGAAGAGTAACTTGGGCTTTCCAATGGAATCAAATGGTTTAATAATTTAAATTAATTGAATTTTGGTTTGGTTACAAGCCTTTGAGGGACTGAACAGGCAGTCCCTGGGTTGTCTGTCAATTATGTTGGCCAGCAGAGTCTATGGCTGTTCTTTTAACTTTTTGTGCATTCACAGCTCTTGAAACTTGAGGTTTTCAAATTTCTGACTTAACCCTTTTGAATTTTATCTATTTACAGTTATTCACTCACCGGTTTAGGGCTGCTGCTATGTTGTCCGTCTTCACAGTATCTGCAGTAGTTCATGAGTATGTACTGGCAATTTGCTTTGGGTTCTTCTATCCAGTTCTCTTCTGTCTGTTCATGTGCTTTGGAAGTAAGTATTTTTTGATTTTGCTTATGAGTGTAGTGTTCAATCATACAAAGCCCTGATTATTTATGAGTGGATATGGTGATGTTAAGCATATTATTGAATATATTACAGTAGTCTGCAGACTAAAGTTTATTGAAGTTTGTTTTTTAACTCTGTCCTTCATCAATATCCATGCCTAATATTCCCAGCAAGACCTCTTGGTACCAGTGAGAACCTGATGCATCTCGGTATCTTAAAACTTCAGTTTATACTATCACAATCTTGCAAGTTTTTAAAATTCATTTATAGGATATGGGGATTAGTGCCTAGACAAGCCTTTAGTATGATCTCTAGTTGCCCTTGGTGGTAAGCTGCTGTCTTGAACTTCTGCAGTACTAATGGAAAATCAACAATGTTATTAGTGAAAAGATTTCAGGATTTTTACACAATGGCACGAATGGAACAATGATATATTTCAAAGTCAGGGTAGTGAGTGGCTTGGAAGAGTGTTTGTAGGAGGTGATGTTTCCATCTGTCTGTTGCCTTTGTCCTTCAAATGGAAATGGTCACGTATTTGGAAGCTGCTTTCAAAGGAGCTTTTGGTGAGTTTCTGCTATATGTTTTGTAGATAGTACAGGCTGCTGCTATGTAACATCGGTGGTGGAGGGAGTGGATGTTTGAGGATGCCAGTCGACTGGGCCAGTTTGTCTGAATGATGTCAAGATTTTTGTGTTGGAGCTGTACTCATCTAGTTATATGGGGTTCATCACACATCTGACTTCACTTGTAGATAGTGAGTAGGCTTTGGAGAGTAAGGAGAGTTATTTGCTGCAGGATACCTAGCCTCTGATCTACTCTTGTAGCCACTATATTTAAATGGCTATTCACATTCATTTTTTGGTCAACAGTAACCACCAGGATAATAGTCGGGGGTCTACTGGTGATAGTGACTGTTATGGGGTGACGGTTAGATTGTTTCTGTCTCTTCCTGGAGATGATATTTTTCTGGTGTTGATGCTTTTGTCACTTGTCAGCCCAAGCCTGGATATTGTCCAAACCTTGTTGTATTTGAGCATGGACTGCTTCAGTACCTGAATCCTGAATGGTGCTGAACTTTGTACAATCATCAACGAACATCCCCACTTCTCACCTTTGGCTGGGGGAAGGTCACTGAAGCAGCTGAAGAAAGATGAGCCGAAGACATAAGGCTGAAGAACTCATGAAGACATGACCTGAAGCTGAGATAACTGATCTTCAACAACCAGAGCCATCTTACTGTGTGCCATGTACAGCACAAGCTAGCAAAGTTTTCCTCGTGAGTTCCCATTGATTCCAGGGCTGCTTGATGTCACACTCTTCAAATGTGGCCTTGATGCTAAAGATGGTCATTCTCACCTCGGATCTGCAATTCAGCTTCCTTGTCCATGTTTGAACCCAAGCTGTTGAGGTCAGGAGCTGAGTGACCCTAGCAGAACTCAAACTGGTGTCAGTGAGCAGGTTATTGCTGAGCAAGTGCTGCTTGATGGAACTGATTGAGAGTAGATTAATGAGGCGGTAATTATCCAAGTTGGATTTGTCCAGTTTTTTTTAAGTCGAGGACATAGCGAGCACGTTTTCCTCCATTGCTAAGTAGATACTGGTGTAGCTGCAGTGGACAAGCTTGCCTGGGATGTGGCAGGTTCTGGAATACAAGTCTATGGTACTATTGCTGGAATGTTGACAGGACTCATAGCCTTTCAAATGACTCCAATCATTTTTTGATTTCATGTGGCCTGAGTTGAATTTGCTGAAGACTGGGGACCTCTGAAGGAGATAAATGGCTCATCTGATTGGCACTTCTGAGTGAAGATTTGTTACAAATCCTTCAGCTTTATCTTTTGCATTGATGTTCTGGATTCCCCCAACATTGTGGCTGGGGTTAAGTGTGGATCCTGCTCTTCCAGGAACTTTTTAATTGACCGCTATTATTCATGACTGGATGTTTCAGGTGTGCAAAATTTGCATCTGATCCAATGGTTATGGAATCGCTTAGCTTTGTTGATTACTTGGTGCTTATGCTGTTTGGTATGCAAGTAGTCTTGTTTGGCAGATTCACCAAGTTGACACCTCATTTTCAGGTATACCTTGTGCTGCCCCTGACATGCCCTTTGTAATCCTCATTGTACCAAGTTTGACATCCTGCCTTTATGGCAATGGTAGAATGGATTAGATTAGATTAGTGTGGAAACAGGCCCTTCGACCCAACAAGTCCACACCGCCCCGCCAAAGCGCAACCCACCCATACCCCTACATCTACCCCTTACCTAACACTACGGGCAATTTAGCATGGCCAATTCACCTGACCTGCACATCTTTGGACTGTGGGAGGAAACCGGAGCACCCGGAGGAAACCCACGCAGACACTGGGAGAATGTGCAAACTCCACACAGTCAGTCGCCTGAGGCAGGAATTGAACCCGGGTCTCTGGCGCTGTGAGGCAGCAGTGCTAACCACTGTGCCACCGTGCCGCCCACAATGGGAGGTGTATGAGGCCATGATGTGAGAACAACATTGATTGTTCAGCAATTCACTTGTTTCAAACAATCTGATTTCTGTGCAGAAGCAAACAAAGATAATGGTATTATTCTGTGCAGGTAGTTAACAACTTGCACTTGGTCAGTAATTACTGTCTTGATTATTAAAGTTCCTGCCAAGTGTTAATAGATATCTCTTCTTGTTAGTGGCATTCAATTTTGTACTGCATGATCGCCGGAAAGGTCCTGTGTGGAATGTGGTGATGTGGACATCATTGTTTCTGGGCCAAGGCATGTTGGTGTGTCTATATTCGCAAGAATGGTATGCCCAGCAGCACTGTCCCCTTACTAATGTAAGTCTGTGTGCAAAAATGAACTTGATCATTTTTCTTCTAATAATGTACTCAAACATTTTATAAGAATACTGAGGATACAAGAGTGTGGGTTGCAGTTTGACTGGATTTTGCAAACAAAGCAAAAATTGAAATACTTTAATCAGATTTTTAGTAAGTGACAGTATATTTATACCAAAGTGTTTGATAGAGTCAACCATAGTGTTGAAAAGCTTTACTAGAATCTTTTATTGTTACAGTCACATTTAATATTCTCCAACTCTTTTTTTTAAAAATAAATTTGTATTTCGTCTTTTCAGCCCTCTTTCTTGGACTTGGTGAAGCCACGTTCCTGGACGTGTCGTTTGCACACATAGTGGATGTGATCTGTGGAACATTTCTGTCTGAATGCAGCTGCACCTTTCATCAACCAAATGAATGTTTCTCTTACACCAGAGTGCCTGCTTCCTGAACTGTCTTAAATTTTGGTCATTAAGCTGGATGTTCTCCTGAGAATCACTAATCACAGGACAAATGCCAATTTAATGCTATACATACTGTATTAAGCAACCACCATCTGCATCATGGATGGGAGGGATGCTCAAAATTAAGTACTGACTGGAGGGGAAGGTGTTTTAGATCTTTAATTCATATTAATTCTTTCTCTCTTATCACACATTTATTCACCCCACCCTCTCAAAATCCCCTGTAGAAACTGAGGATAAATGAGACTTGACTGCTGAATTGTAAGGCCTTAAAATGTTGCACCTGCAGAGAAGGCAGTTGGCAAGTGTATTCTTTTATTTCACTGAAAATACAAATGTCAAGGAAGATGATCATTTCTTAGTTTAGCAATATGGCTATTTGGAGGGAGATTAAAGGCCAGCATTCCACCCCTCTGCCCATTGTAAACCTTCCATGTTCCTTATTTCAGATCATTTTGGAAGGCATTTAGTAATTTTCCATTGACAAGGAAATTGGTAAGTTGCTGTGATGTTATTCACCTTTCAGCATATCCTAAAGTCACGAAAATCTAGCTAAAGTAACTGTGCTGAAACTGGTTTTTGAGAGTACAGCGTCGTCAAAATTGATAGTGCTCGAAATGTTAACTGTTTATTGGGCTATATCCAAAAAAACTTGAGAGGAACGTATTGTTGAACAATGTACAATGATTTTGTATTGGCGTTTGAATTTCACATGCCTTTTTTTAATGTTGTCGTTGTCATTGTCATGCTGAAGATGCTAACCCAAATTCCATGGATGTCTTTCATTTTTTGGTACCTCATGCAGAATGTTGGTCTAGATACTTAAGACTGCACAGAGAACTTTGACCAGTGTTTCTGCTGTTAACACTGCAATCATTAAAATACTCTCATTGTCCAACTGAGGTAAACTGACTAATCACATTGGAAATGAAAGTAGGATTCTTGATGTCAGCACATTATATATGAAATTACTAAAACTAAGTTTTGTACTTGGGTTCACTGTTAGAGTTGGGATTCAGAATTGAAAATCTTGGAGGCTTGATTATATTTTTTCATTTTGTCTAATCTTATGTTGTTCTAGTTGAATAATACAACTTGCATGTTCCTGTCCTAATGTAGTAAAGTAACAAAAGTACGTACTTCAAGGGTCACACTGCATCTTGGCATTAAAATGAAGATGTCAGTGATGTGAATATTGGATTTGAACTTTTGAATCCATTAACTGCAGAAATGTTAAAATATGACTACTTATTACAAGTGACATTTCAAATACATACTTTATTACATTTTTTTGTTTTATTCTGAAGATCGAAATTTTGGATTGGAAGCCTAAAAATCGAAATGAATGATAAGTAAAATCTGAACACATTTTGCTGTGTCTTCATCCTCCATTCCAAAACAAGTGAACATCTCAATACTGGTTAGGCTTCAAGTGCACAGAGCACAAGTGTAGAGTCCAGAAAAATGCTTTTCATTATTGAGGCCTGCAACAATTCCACCATTATTATCCTGAAAACTGATTCATACCTACCACTGGTCAGATGCTTTTTGTTCTGGGCCTGGAACTATTTGTGGTTCCGTTACACTGCACAGTTTCCTCCAACTTCCTTGTATTATTCAACTAGAAAAGTATGAGGAGTAGAGAAGAAAAGCACCTGACTTGCTAACTCGCCCAAGTATATCTCATTCATTGTTAACTAATCTAAGCAGACCTTGGCAGTGTTTTTGGTAAACAAAATAGGCCTTGTCTGCCCTGTCTCCTGACCAAAGGTGGCTATCCATTAAATGATCTCTATAGGAAAATTTAAAGGGATTTGAAAGCAATATTTATTGTAAAAGATTGTGAGGAGAACTTTTTCCATGTGAGTCTTCTTGCTTCTCCTGATTGGCTGGGTACTAAATATACTTCACACCAAAGACAACGGATGGAGCTCGAGGGACCTGCTTATTTTTTTTTAATTACTAGAAATTCTCAGTTGTGCTTTGTGATGTATTTGCACATTTCTCTTGATTCTGCATTGAAAAGTCCTCCAGTGCCAATTGTTTCTCTGCGTTCACCAATATGGATTGTGAACTTCATTGATCATTTCTTGGGGAAAAAAATTTTATAGCTGCACTAAGCTGCATTTGTTCAGATTTTTTTGCTCTGTAAAATGCTCAATTTATTTTGTAATGTGCAAGGGAATGATGAGGGAATTCCACGTTGGTGCTTGGAACTCCAATAACTGCTTCTGGTAAATCACTGTTTTTGTAACACGTGTCAAAAAATAATAGAGTACGGGTTTCCACTTGTTCACTGTGTACAGAGTTACTTCACGTTGGCAGGCATTTTAGTTGGAAAGGTAAACTTGATTATTCAAGACCATAATTGAACACTTTGGTAACCATTTTTTCCCCAAAGTTCCATATTCAAACATCATTTACTTATTCCCCTTGTCAAACAAAAGCTGAAATTTTTATTGGAAAAAGCAACCTACGTTTTGTTCAAAATAGATGCGCATATATTAGTGCTGACTGATTTTTATCTCTTTCACCAACCAACTAACAATGACCAACCCACCTCAAACCTTTCTTCACGAATGCTATGTTTATTCCTCTACGAAAGGACTGTTTGATTTGAGAGATGCCATTATAGGTATCTAGAAGGGGAACAGTGTTTTGAAGAGCAGTATGCACTCCTTTTATGTTCAGAGTTGAAACACATAATTGCATTTCATATGACAGTTGTTGATCCAAAGATGTATTATAAATGAATGCATGCTATTTTTGGAATATCTGTTTTGAAGGCTGATCATGTCCAAGAATGGGATCTTGTGAAATATTTTGTCGCAAATAGTTGTATAAGTATTTGGTTCTGAATTGACAACTAGTTTTAAGATAAGGTCTCTTGGGGATTTGACTGCTGTCACAATGTTCATTGTTTGGAGGATATTTATTCATAGTTTAAACACAACTTTTGGTTAATTGGGGAAAAATGAAAGGTTTGTTCAATGTACTGATCTTCCAACTCATTTGAAATATTGTTGTAATCCAATTCAGTGAGTAATCTCTGTCCATATTTTCGTTTAAAGCAGAAGTCATTTCAGATTCACGTCTACAAAAAGCTCATTGATTGTGAGGCCATATCATATGAATATCAGAAATTGTAATGAAGGATGCTATCCTGCCATTTTGGCATGTATTTTGTTTAGAAAAAATAAATATATCTAAACACCTGACCTCTGATTACACACTGCAAAAACGAAGTCTTCTAACATCTAATCTATGACTCTAGTTTTTATACCACAAAGTTGATACCGTTTTTCATATCTTTTTAAAAACAACCTTATACCTCATTGAAAGATAGATCCCATTTCCTTTTGTAGCAATATAAAGCTCAGTTCAGTATCTATCTGGGAGAGATTTACAAAATTCCCCAGAAGCCTATTTATCTGATCATTGCAAAAAATTACTCGACCATACAATGAGATCGATGACATACAAATAACTGTACTTCAAGCAAGCAATTTTGATTTGTCGGTAAAAAGATGATACACTCCAATTGGCATTGTTATGACAGTTTTCATTTGCAGTTGTGGTGCAATTACAATGTGATACTTTCTGGAGGCTTGGTTTGGACTGGCCTGAGTAAAGCAAAGTGGGTATCTGTTCAAGCTTTACCATCCAGTTTGCAGTCCAAGTTTTGTGATGATGCAAAACCAAAATCACTTTGCACTAACATCAAACTTGTATTGTGTGATAACTTGCTACATTAGTCTTTCTTTTGTATCATTTGTTTGATGCATCACTGCATAAGACAATTTTGCTTCTAAAATGCATTATCTTTTCTGTTCATATTTGCAGTAAAAATTTCCAAGGAGCTGTTGTCTCAGATGTTCAGTAATGTGTGCAGACCTTATTTTGCTTATTAGAGTTCAGGATGTTGTCTGCTCTTTTGTAATTGTAGCTTGTAACCTTGAATATTGTCATTGTGCAACAGTAGATTGTTGTCATGGAGCAATGGAACCCAGATTTATAGGAACAAATTACTGCAGATGCTGGAATCTGTATTGACGACAACAAATGCTGGAGATCACAGCAGATCAGACACCATCCATGGAGAGAGAGCAAGCTAACATTTCGAGTCTAGATGACCTGAACCTAGATTTATTTAGCTTTTCATGACCTCAGCATGTCTCACCTGTTTTACAGCCAATAATGCTGTTTTATCTTGTCATAATGTAAGTTAGCTAAAGAAATAAACTTGTACAAGTTAGACTGCATAATTAACAGAGGTAGATTAACAAATCTTGAATAATTTGATTTTGGGGATAAATATTGACCAGGACATTAAACAATATGTGGTAGTTCATTAAACAAAGTCATTGGGTCTTTAAAGCAGGCGTACAAGAGTAGAGGGAATCTATGACTAACGTTTTGTTTGAGGCAGCTATTTGAACAGTGCAATTGTGTCAACTCCAGTTTGTTCTCAAGGCTCTGGAATGGGGCCTGAGCTCAAACTTGTCAGATAAGTGAATGCTACAAAGGCTAACATGAAGTTATTTCTTAACTTTTAAGAGGTCAGTAACAAGCTCACTTTTTACAGTAATCTTGCGATACGGAACACTACAAACTATTTCAGGCTCGTCCTTGAGGGTTGACATACTCTTGAATCATCTAAAGAGCTAAAAACAGGATTACATGTTTTTGTCTCATAAATCTTCCACAAGTTGGCAATCAGACAAAATGGATCAACTTGGAACATATCAAAAATATTCCACCATTGAGCTTTTGGGTTTGCTCAGTTTCAGACATTGTGCCGGGGGTAGGATAACTACATTTAAATGTGACAGTGGTTTTCAATTTTTAGTTGCAAATTTGACTGGGAATAGTGTTAGAGTCTTCTGCTTTAGGTCTAAATTGTTGCATTTTTAAAACATTCATGGAATGTGGGTGTTGTGGGCATTTATTCCCCAGATATATATGCTCTGTAGATCCATCATCTTGAACAGCAGTTCTAGTCTTCCCAATGTGGCTATATCCATAATGCTTTTGTAGGAGTTCTAGGAACGAGACCCAATGCGATCAAGGAATATTACTTTTTTTTTGAGTCAATATGATGTGCCTTTAGAGATCAATTTGATATTCCCACATGCTTGCTGCTCTTGTCCTTTTGGATGTTACACAGTGAAGAAAGAAAAGTGCTATAAGCTGTTAACCTGTTAGCTCAGTTTTTGTGGTATGAACATGAGTTGTAGCTTGTAACATGAAGGAAGAGTAAGGTTTTAAGGTGAATAGTGTTTTGGGTAACCACTGAGCTTCAGTGTGCTGGGAATTGCAAATTTATGTGAGTGTCGTATGAATGATGATCCCATTTGATATAGACCATTCAGGAATTTATTTTTTAATAAGATGAACCCCAGATATACATTATTTCTAACATTTCCATTATGGACTGGACCAAACAGATCCTCCCTAGAGTATTGTACAGGGTAGCCTAGACCTTGGCTTTAAATAAACTTAAAAGTTAAGTGTAAGCTGCAGTTTCCGTGTATGTGTGTGTGTGTGTAGTGCAATGGTGGTCACCTGTAGTGTGACATGAACCCAAGGTCCCGGTTGAGGCCCCCTCCCTATGGGTACGGAACTTAGCTATCAGCCTCTGCTCGGCCACCTTTCTCTACTGCATGTCCCAAAGTCCTCCTTGGAGGATGGTCACTTGAAGGTCCGAGGTTGAATGTCCTGGACCGTTGAAGTGCTCCCCAACTTGGAGGGAACCCTCCTGTCTGTTGATTGTTGTGCGGTGCCCATTCATCCGTTGCCGTAGCCTTTGCTCGGTTTCCCCAATGTACGATGCCTCCGGGCATCCTTGCCTGCAAAGTATAAGATAGACAACGTTGGCTAAGTCACATGAGTACCTGCCACGTGCATGGTGGGAGGTGTCCCCACATGTAATGGTGGTATCCATGTCCCCATACTGACACATCCTGCAGCGCCTACCATGACAGGGTTGTATGGAGTTGTCCTGAAAGCTGGGCAGCTTGCTACGAAAATGATCTGAGGTTTGGTGGTTTAAAAGCGAGCAGTGGAGGTGTGGGGAAGGTCTTGGTGAGGTGCTCATCCTCATTGATAATGTATTGCAGGTCACGAAGAACATGGCGTAATTTTTCAGCTCCTGGGAAGTACTGGAGAACGAAGGGTACCCTAATGGTTGCAGCATGTGTCTGTCTCCTGAGGAGGTCATTACGGTTCCTTGTTGTAGCACTGGCAGTCGATGAGTTGAGTGTCGTACCCTGTTCTTATGAGGGCATCCCTGAGTACTCCAGGTGCCTGTCACATTCCTCCTCAGCTGAACAGATTTGGTGTACGTGTAGGGCTTGTTCGTAGGGAATGGCTGTTTTAATATGTTTTGGGTGGAAGCTGAAGAAATGTAGCATTGTGAGGTTGTCTGTGGGTTTGTGGTAGAGTGTGGTGCTGAGGTGTCCATCCTTGATGGAGATGCATGTGTCCAAGAATGAGACAGATAGTCGAGAGTAGTCCATGATGAGTTTGGTGGGATGAAAATTGTTACTATCAGTGTAGTTTTATCAGTGGCTCCTCATCGTGGGTCCACAGGAAGAAAATGTCGTCAATGTACCTGGTGTATAATATTGGCTGGAGGTCCTGCGTAGAGAAGAAGTCTTGTTCGAACCTGTGCATGAAGATGTTGGCATATTGGGGTGCAAATTTGGTCCCCATGGCTGTTCCATATGCCTGGATGAAGAACTGGTTGTCAAAGGTGAAGACATTGTGATCGAGGATAAAGCGGATGAGTTGTAGGATGGTGTTTGGAGATTGGCAGTTGTTCATGTTAAGTTCTGAGGCTGTTGCAGCGATGCCATCATTGTGGGGGATGCTGGTGTAGAGTGCTGAAACATCCATTGTGACAAGGAATGTACCAGGTTCAACTGGCCTGTGAGTGCTGAGTTTCTGTAAGAAATCCATAATGTCGCGACAGAAGCTGGGGATCCCCTGTACAATAGGTGTCAAGATGCCTTCTTCATAGCCGGAGAGATTCTCACACTGGATCCCATTGCCTGATACGATGGGACGTCCTGGTGTATTAGCTTTGTGTATCTTTGGAAGGCAGTAGAAGTCGCCTACATGAAAAGTACGTGGGATGAGGGCACATAGGGAACTCTGAGGGACTGGAACCAAAGTCCTGATCAGTGTGTCTAATTCATGGGTGTGTTCTTTGGTCGGATCAGCTGGTAGTTGCCTGTCGTGTTCCTGGTTGTTCAGTTGTCGGTACACTTCCTTGCAGTAATCTGTTCTATTCTGAATGACAATGGCTCCTCCTTTATCACTGGTTTGATGACAATGTTGTGATTGATTTTGAGAACCTGGATGGCGTTGCATTGTGAACGGGTGACGTTTTGCTCTACCTTGTGAGTACGGCTGATGAATCTGGCATTTATATATTTCCTGATGGTTTGAGCATACATGTCAAGTGGCCCTCCGGTGGGGTCCAAGTTGACACCTTCTTTGGTCGCTCCTCTGTGATGACTCTTCCAGTTCGTCAGTGGGCCCATTGGGATCACTACTGGCACCTTGAAATCAAATCATTCAAATCAAATCAAATCACCTCATCAAATCATTCTTTTAATATTGTTTAAGTTGCACACATGTTAAGTCTAGTATGATCTAGCTCATTGTTTATATTCTGGCATTAATTTCTTGTGATGGACATAATGACTGAAATATAACCGCATCTTGGAACCACTGATTTGGAGACCAAAGATTTTGATGAGACACATTGATTGGATGTTTTCCATGTTGGGGACAGCTGGGGAACAATCATCCATGTGGCCATATATTTCACTTAATGCCATTCTGAGGAGTAAAGTTGAGATAAGGAAACAGGTGCCAAAATTGAGGTCAGTGAGTAAAACATTTTGTAGGAGGGTCATTGAACACTCGATGTAAGTTTGCCAATCAGGTGCTATAAATGTGAGGAAACAGCAAATTTCAATTCCTGTTATAACTATAGAAACCTATTTTCTGTGAAAGGGGATTAGCATTTGACAGTGTAGTCACTTGTAAATTGTAGTTTTAGATTTCAAATAAAATTGCTGTCTCTAATGAATTGCTTTGAGTTATTTTAAATTGACTCTCATGTATTTGAATTTTAGGGTGGATATACTCCTAAAGTATCTATCAATTCAGGTACCAATTCAGGATTTGAATGGATTCTATTACAATATTATGGAGGGGAATGAAGTCGACAGTCAAACCTCTTAAACCTGTCATATTTGTTATCTGTATTAAAATTAAGACAAAGTAATTGAAACTCAAGTTCTTCATCCCACATTTTAGAGATGTTGTCTCTGTTTTCCAAAAGATAGCAGCAGTCTCCATAACAATTTATTTTGGTCTGTGGTTGTGGTCACAAACCAGTTTAAGGCAACAAACTCAAAAGAAAACTGAAGCCTGCAGCAATGAGGAGAGGAAGAGTGCTCATTCAAACAGTTATGTTTATGAAGATATCAGTCTTAACAGTAATAGATGTGAAACAAAGATTGATTTATTCCACTCAGTACTTGTCATACATGTTTCAGAAGGCCATTTTACATATCTAAGACTACTGCTTTATAAATAGAAGATGACCAGAAATGTAGCAATTCTGGCAGAATTCAGGTATTTGAACAATTAAATTGGTTCACCGATCACCAAACAGTCTGACTCCTATGCTTTTGATGATACTGAAGTGGAAAAGATTCCCACTGTTTGAAGTTTTGGGTTTCCTTCAACCTTCAGAGGGATGCAGTTAATTATAAATATGAGAGAGCTATGTTTTTGTTAAGCAAATAAAGGATTTGGGCCAAAGGTAGGTACATAGCCTCCTTTGAGGCAATGGCTCCTCCATGGTCATTGGACGACTACTGTAGAGGCCCAGGTAAAGTTCTGGGAACCTGGCAGGGCAAATGGTGGAATTAAGTCTAATGATGACCATGAAACCATTGTTTGTTAGAAACAAACATCTGCTTCATTAATGCCCGTAACAGAAGGGACTCTGCCATCCTAACCCGTCTGTTTGACATGTGAATCTGGGCCATAGCAATGTGGTTGACTCTTAACTCTTTCTAGGCAATTGAGCAATGACTACTGCCCTAGTCAGTGATTTCCACATTCTAGGAATAAAGTTTGAAGAAAAATGGAAATAAACTACACTTCAGTAATGTTCTCATTGAATAGCAGAACAGTTTCAAAGGGCTGAATTGACCTACTCCTGTTCCTATTTGGTTTTCAGAATGATGATTCAATTCCAGTAAATTAACAGTGATCACAGAAACCAGTGCTGTATTCCTTGGAATTTAGAAAGTTAAAGGGTGATTTGATCAATGTTTAAAATCTTAGTGGTACAGAGGGTAGGCAATGAGGGTAAATCTAGAGTTGTGCAGGAGGTGATGAAGCTAGCTATGCATTTGCATAAATCATTGAAGGTCGCAGAACAGATTAAAAATGAATGATGAAGCATGCAATATCCTAGATTTTTATTAATAGGAACATTAATTAGAACAAAAGGAGGTTATATTAAACTTGTTTGACCTCAACTGGAATATTATGTCCAACTCTGGTGCTACACTTGGAACTGGAATGCCTTAATATCCTCTCTGAGGGGATTCACCAGAATGGTTGACAAGGTAAGCAACGTAAGTTACATAGTAAGACTAATTGGTGAGAAGTTGGGGCACAGAATAATTGTTAAATGCACACTTATAAAGAGAGCTCAGTTGAAAACAAAAACAGGAAAATTAAGGTGGAGTTGGTCGGTGGGGGGTGTGGATAAGAAGTACTTCAAGTGTTAATTATATAAAGTTGTTAAACTGAGTCCAAAGGCTACAAAAATCCAAATTAATGGCTCCTGAATGAAACTTTTATTTGGATCTAAATAAATGGATTAATGGCACAAATAGAGATTAATGGGTAATTTACTGCCATTATGGAGCGTGCTGATTGAACCTAATTGCATTCTTGTTAGAATGGACTGGAAAAGGATTTAGTAGCAAAGAAATTGAACCGTGATAAACATGTAAGAAAGTAATTCATAACTCGACAAAATATATCTGAGAAGGAAGGATTCTGGGAAGGGCATAGGCCAACTATGATTAACCAGAGAAGTTAAGGATAGCATTTTTTATTTCAACATGACAGTAGTGGTAAGCCAGAGAATTGGATAGTTCTAAAATCAATGAAAAATGACCAAAATAAACAAACTAAAAGAAAAGATTATTTCAAGTCTATCCTCAGTAATATCAAGACAGGCAGCAAGGGCTGCTTTTCAAACAAAAAATGAAAGGAAGAGTTAAGTCAAAGTGAAATAGCCTCTTAGAGATGAGGAAATAATAATGGGGAGCCAGGAAATGGGAGAGGGACCTGAATAAATACTTGGCATTGATTATTTATTGTTTTTGGAATTATATTAAAGGCAAAATGAGGAGAGGAAATAAATACAATTATCCCAAGAGAACAAGTGCTAGGGATACAAATGATGCTAAAGCATCAATAAGACCCCTGGACCTAATGAGATGTATCCTAGAACATTAATAGTTTGAGATAATGGATGTTCTGTTATTAAAAGTCCCAGAGCCTTGTAAAACTGCCAAGGTCCGACCTTTATTTACCAAGGGAAAGAGACAAAACATGGATAATTATCGTCCAGTTTGCTTAATGTCTGTTATCTGGAAAATGTTGGGATCTATTATGGAATATATAAAAGCAGAGCATTTACAAATACATAATGGAGAGTCAACGGGACTTCATGAAAGAAGAAATCAACTTGAAAAATTTATTAGAGATCTTTAGGAGGTAAGCAGGATCCAAACTCTGCAACTGGATCCTTGGTTTTCTGATTCACAGACGTTGATTAGTGAAGATAACAAACTGCATCTCCTCCACGATAAAGCTCAACACTACAGTGCCCCCCAACCCCCAGCATGTGTTTTCAGTCCCTTAATGTACTCCCTGTACAGCCACAACTGTGTAGCCAACTTTTGAATAACCAACGTCAATATGTTAGCTGATGACACAGTAGTAGGACAGATATCAAACAACAAGTCAGAATACAGAAAGAAGATAGAGGGCTTGGTGCTGTGGTGCAATGAAAACAACTTTCTTAATGATGGCAAAACTAAAGAACTGATTGTGGAGTTTAGGAAGAAGGGAGGAGAAAAGTACCTCATCTACATCAACGGAACTGAGGTTGAATGTGTGGACAGTATCAAGTTCCTTGAAGTGGTGATAACCTACAACCTGTTCTGGTCTTCCCATGTCGATGTGATGGTCAAGAAGACACAACAATGCTGCTTCTTCCACAGGTGGCTCAGGAAATTTGACATGTCCAGAAGGTACCTCACCAACTTTTATAGATTTATAAACTTATTTATAGATGCACCATTGAAAATGTAATGGCCTGGTATGGCAACTGCTCTGCCCAGGTCCATAAGAAACTACAGCAGGTTGTGTGCATAGCCCAGACCATCATGGAAGCCAAACTTCCATCCATGGATTATTTCCATGGCCCACTGTTGTGGAAAGGTTGCCAACAACATCAAAGTCCCATCATACCCCAGCAATACACTCTTAAAATCTCTTCTTTCAGGCAGAAGATACAGAAGCTTACACACAGGTGGCAGCAGCAGGTTGCAGAACAGCTTCTTCCCTGCCATTATTAGACAAATGAATTGCACGTCCTGTGCGATGCAACCTGTTTGCCTATGTCCAATTTTTCTTTCACCCGATGATCTGTATGCCATTGCTTACTGTGATCTACCTATACTCGTAAACAAAGCTTTTCATTGATTGCTTGTACTTAAGTACATATGACAATAAATCATTCTGAATAGATAATGGATGAGTTGGACTGAATGGTCTTTCCTGTGCTGAACATCTCTATGACTCTGCCCCCTCCAAATAATTAATTATATATGTGTAATATATCCAAATTTGGTAAGGGTACAGAAAGAAGTAGGGAGGACATGTTGTGATAAGAACATAAGGATTGTTAAGGTGATAGGTCAAATAAGTGAGCAAAAACTTAGCAGATGGAGTTTAATGCAAGAAAGTGTGAGGTCATGCACATTGGTAAGAAAAGTCTAAAGGTAGGCTGTTATTTATGTGGACAGAGTGTAAAAGAAGGGATCTGTGTGGTGTTGTGTATGAAACCCAAAACGTGTGCAAGTGCAGTAAGTAATTCAGAAGACAAATTAGAGTTTGTCTTCATTTCAAAGAGGTTGGATCTGAAACTAGGTATGTCTTTTACAATTCTACAGGGTGCTGGTGAGGCTGCACTTGGAGTATTGTGTACAGTTTTGATGCCCATATTGAAGACAGGACAACTGGTAATGGAAGCAGTTTAAAAGAGATTCACTAGGCTGATTTTGTTTTTCTGATAAAATAGTTAATTTCTAAAGAATGGATAAATAGATTATGTCATAGAGATGTACAGCATGGAAACAGACTCTTCGGTCCAACCAGTCCATGCTGACCAGATATCCCAACCCAATTTAGTCCCACCTGCCAGCACCTAGCCCATATGCCTCCAAACCCTTCCTATTCATATACCCATCCAAATGCCTCTTAAATGTTGCAATTGTACCAGCCTCCACCACTTTCTCTGGCAGCTCATTCTATACCTGTACCACTCTCTGTGAAAAAGTTGCCTGTTAGGTCCCTTTTATATCTTTCCCCTTTCACCCTAAACCTATGCCCTCTAGTTCTGGACTCCCTGACTCCAGGGAAAAGACTTTGCCAATTTACCGTATCCATGCCCCTCATAATTTTGTAAACCTCTACAAGGTCACCCCTCAGCCTCCGACGCTCCAGGGAAAACAGCCCCAGCCTGTTCAGCCTCTCCCTGTAGCTCAAATCCTCCAACCCTGGCAACATCCTTCGAAATCTTTTCTGAGCCCTTTCAAGTTTCCGATAGGAGGGAGATCAGAATTACACGTAATATTCCATCAGTGGCCTAACCAATGTCCTGTACAGCCACAACATGACCTCCCAACTCCTGTGCTCAATACTCTGACCAATAAAGGGAAGCATACCAAACGCCGCCTTCACTATCCTATCTACCTGCAACTCCACTTTCAAGGAGCTATGAACCTGCACTCCAAGGTCTCTTTGTTCAGCAACACACACTATGACCTTATCATTAAGTGTGTAAATCCTGCAAAGATTTGCTTTCCCAAAATGCAGCACTTTGCATTTATCTGAATTAAACTCCATCTGCCACTTCTCAGCCCATTGGCCCATCTGGTCAAGATCCTGTTGTAATCTGAGGTAACCCTCTTCGCTGTCCACGACACCTCCAATTTTTGTGTCATCTGCAAACTTACTAACTGTACCTCTTATGCTTGCATAATTTAGAAGCATGTTCTCATTGAAAATGATCATTATTGGAACATACGTACCCTGCCAAGACCCTCAGAATGTTGAATGTTGTATGTTGACAAGCTGTTCCCACTTGTAGGGCAACCGTGAACTAAGGATACTGTCCATTCATTCAGTAACTTCCATTTCAATCTGAGAATGCAACAGAATTTCTTGTCCCCTAGTTTAGTGAATGTCTGGAATTCTATACCCTATACAATGTGAAAGCATTTAGAGTAGGTCAGCAGATTTTTCAACTATTGCGGAGTTGGGATTATTAGATTAGATTCCCTACACTATGGAAACAGGCCCTTTGGCCTAACAAATCCACAGTGACCCTCCAAATAGTAACCCAACCAGACCCATTCCCCTATATTTACTCCCTGCCTAATGTACCTAACACTATGGGCAATTTAGCATGGTCAATTCACCTAACCTGCACATCTTTGGATTGTGAGAGGAAACTAGAGCACCCAGAGGAAACCCATGCAGACATGGGGAGCATGTGCAAATTCCACACAGACAGTCGCCCAAGGTTGGAATCTAACCTGGGTTCCTGGTGCTATGAGGCAGCAGTGCTAACTACTGAGCCACTGTGCTGTCCAGATGAGCCGTTATGATGGACAGGCATGAACGAGTAGAAGAGACTTAGGAAGACAAGCCATGATCTTGTTGAATGCTTGAGGGGATAAATGCTCTACTCTAGCTATCCCATTTTTAGTTGTTCTATACTTGACTTCAGTCAAGTTTTCTTTGAACGGAATTCAGAATATTTTAACTAAATTTTTAAAAATCACTTGTCATAGCTTCTTTCTCTCTTGTTGTGAAATCCTGCAAAATAGACTTCCATTAGTATTCCAGGAGACTCTGTCAGTTATCTGCTCTCTGATATATCGTGGTTAAAATATAGATTCCAAATATTTTCATTATTAAACACCACAAAAAGTTCAGCACCCATATGCCACTCATTTGAAATCCAATCTCTTTTTAAAACAGTATATATAAATCAGTCACCTATCATCACATTGTGGGATTTGAAATTTATTTCCATTTTGTGACAAATAAATAATGGGACTGATTTGTTTAAAATTGGAGATTTCAGTTCTGACTTTGTCGCCGTTCATTAAATTGTTATCATAGGTCTGTGCCTGTATGCCTAGTAGTTGTGCCTGCCCTGGCTAAATCTGATTTAATAATATATCTCAAAGCCATGGTAGTGATGTTTCAACAAGAGCTTTTCATGAGGAACTTTGTCAAAGGCTTTTGAGGAACCTATTATTGCAATGTGAGTAGTTTGTTTGGCATCTTGAAGCTCGATCATCATCAGTCTCCAAAAACTGCTTCAACAGATTCTGATCAAATACCAGGCTGACTATTCCTTAGTTATCTTCAATAGGAGAAAATACATATATGCCTGCTTATTATTGAGTACATTTTGTTGTGATACTCAAGCCCTTTGATCTAACAATTGGTATTTTAACCAGCTATGACACAAGCCTTTAGATGAGATTCCGTACAGTGTGCAAACAGGCCTTTCGGCCCACACCGACCCTTCGAAGAGTAACCCATCCAGACCCATTGCCCTCTGACTAATGGACCTAACACTACGGGCAATGTAGCACGGTCAATTCACTTGACCTGCACATCTTTGGACTGTGGGAGGAAACCGGAGCACTCGGAGGAAACCCACGCAGACATGGACAGAATGTGCAAATTCCACACAGTCGGCCAAGGCTGGAATTGAACCTGGGTTCCTGGGGTTTTAGTCTGAGCATGCCCGTTCAACTGCTGTTACCAATGCCACAGTGGAAGAAGTGCAAAGGTTAATGGTGGAAGAGTGAACAATCTGAGCAGAGTCATGGACCTGGAACATTTAAAGTAAACAAAGAACAAATTGATCCACTTGTTAAAGAACAACTGAAAATCAGCAAGAATTAGGATTGTTAGTGGTTGAAATGCATATAATGTAGCCTTGGGTGAACTATTTTACTCAGGTGGGATTCAGAAAACCACCAAGGAGAGAAATTTTAGTTCTCGTAGGGATTTGGCTAAGAGAGAAAAATGTTTCAAAGTGAAAGTAGACAGTTCTGGAGCATGGATTATATGAAGTGTTTGAAACTTAACTCTCTGGTCTTACAGGACACCAAAGTTGCATCATAATACAAAACACCAGACTTATCTTGAAAGGTGCATGGATTTTACTTTTGTAGTATTTTCTTATAACAGTTAAACAGCATGACTTCAGACATCATAATAGCCCTTCCTCATGTCCATAATAGTGGGAGTCTTTAAACAAATTGATTGTGAAAGAAATGGAACTAGGCATCATTTGCACTCTCCTAAAAATGCTGCTTTATTTTGGAATGTCACTAATATATAACTATTTCCAAGGAGGCAATGACTTCGTGCTATTATTACTAGAATGTGAATCCAGAGACCTAGGTAATGTTCTGGGCACCTGGGTTCAAATCCCACCATGGCAGATGGTGGAATTTGAATGTAATAAAAATCTAGAATTAAGAGTCTAATGTTGACTATGAATTCATAATGTCGACTGTTAGGGCATGCCCATCTGCCTCATTTGTGTCCTTAAGAAACTGCTATCCTTATCTTGATCTATGTGCCTTCAGACCCATAGCAATGTGATTGACTTTTCACTGCCCTCTGGGATGGGCAGTAAATGCTGGCCTAGCCAGTGCTACCACCTAAATGCAATAGTACTTCTACTTCCCCAGCACCCATGTTGTGTGTGAGCAGGTGTGAGACACAGTGAAAGATAACCAGGTGTACAAATCTTTTTTTCAGGTGGTGGCAATTGAATAAAGAAACCATCCTAGTGGCCAGTGACAAGCAGTGCCCTTCTCATCAAAGGGCAATGCTGCGTGATCAAAAAGGTGAAGGGGAGGGCAGGGATTAAATCAATATAAAGTTGGAGGGGAAAATAATACACTCCACTTCCTGTAGTGCCCACCTTTCCTTGAAAATCTCAAGGGTGTCGTGGACACCGCGTGCTCCTTCTCCAAGGACACCTGGGCTTTGATATACTCACGGAAGAGGGTCAGGCAATCAGTTATAACAATCCTCTCCATGGCTCGCTGCCTGGACCTGTTTATGGCCAGTTTGGCCAGGACCAGGAGCAGACCAACAAGGAGGTCCTCCGGCCTGCCCTCCCTCCTCTGCACCGGGTGCCCAAAGATCAGGAACATGGGACTGAAGTGCAACCAAAAACCGAGCAGAAGGTCTTTAAGGAAATCAAAAAGGGGGTGCAAGCGCCCACACCCAATACATACATGGTCCACAGACTCCACAGCACCACAGAACAAGCATTTGGGCTGGGAATCTGT
Source organism: Chiloscyllium punctatum (assembly GCF_047496795.1). Classification (NCBI taxonomy): domain Eukaryota; kingdom Metazoa; phylum Chordata; class Chondrichthyes; order Orectolobiformes; family Hemiscylliidae; genus Chiloscyllium; species Chiloscyllium punctatum. The sequence goes on from NC_092745.1 coordinate 58,986,139, forward strand.
GAACCACTGCAATCTGCGGTTGCAGGGACTGCTGCATGCAGCACCCTCCACTCCAGATCTCCGAGAGAAAGGGGGACGACTCGTGCATAAAGAGCCCTCCACTGGGGATCTCCACCGGCCGGTGGTAAATGGGCACGCCAAAGTGTGTCTGGGCGGTGAATGAGGGAGAAGAGGTGGGAATCCACCGCACACCTGAGCATCCTCCAACTGGTGCACTACGTCGGGTCCAAGCACTGCTGTTATAAGGCGTCGAACTGAGCCTGCAGCAGCGTCCAGCCCAGACCCCCGCCACCCGGCTCACCCTCGCAGCCACAGCCCTCCCTCTGACAGCCACTCGAACCTGCGAGTATGGAGGTGCGGATTCCTCAACAACGGAACCCTGATGATGACTGCTACTCCTGCTGGAGGGTAGGCGCGATGCGATTCGACCATGTTCCAGACAGTGATCGGCTCCTGGTAAAAGACAGGCAGCGTCTTGAGAGCGACCTCCAAACTGTCATGGTTGATGAACAGGAGCTGCGTGTCGTAGTTGAGGTTACGCACCTGGTAGAAAAAATACGTTGCCAGGGTGCACCACCTAGGAGGAGGCTCAACGTAAAGGTATCGCTACAAGGTCTGAAGATTGAACATTGTGACCTCGGTGCGAATGCATACCAGCAACTGACTGCTCTCCTCAATAGGGAGATTCAGGACCTACGCTGCGACCCAATGCGTCTTTTTGTCCCAGAAGAAGTGAACCAATATTCTCTGAATGTCAGCGAAAAAATGAGGAGGGACCAATGGGACAAGCTGGTACCACAGCAAGGTGACCACCAGCTGGTTTATGACTAGCACTCAACTCCTGTAAGACAGCACGCGGAAAGACATGTCCAGCAGTCGAGGTGAGCCAAGACCTTGGTCTCCAGATCCTGCCAGTTTGCCAGCCAGGATTCCCCAGCTGGGCTGAGGTAGACCTCCCCACCTAGAGGAGATGGGTGGTACTCCAGCTGAACCCCTGTAACTCCTCTGCCAGAGAGTCCACCAGCCATGGATTGACCAGTAGTCTGGAACATTTGGCCTGGTTGATCCTGGCAAAAGGCACTGCCGAGTACACCACCTGGCACTCGCGCATCCTCACCAGACAGCCAGGTCGGTGAAAGTGAGGAGCATGTCATTGGCATAGGCCAAGAGGACTACTCCCCTGCCTGCGCTGCACAGAACCAGCCCCGACAACCACCTCCGCAAGAGGCACAGGAAAGACTCCACACCCAGGGAATACAGCTGCCAGGACAGGGGGCAGCCTTGATGTTCTCCTCTCCCAAAGCCAAGGGGCACCATCAGGGACCTGTTAATATTAACCAGATACTCTGTGGCGGTGTACAAAAGTCTGATCCGGGCAACGAACTGCATCCTGAACCCGAATGCCCACAGAGTCCCGATCAGATACTCACGATCGACCCTGTTGAACACGTACTCCTGGTCGAGAGACAGGAAGGCGCTCTGCAAACCAGCCTGTCGACAGAAATGGATCAGGTCCTGGACCAGATGGACGTTGTCATATATCCTCCACCCCGGAACCATGTAGGACTGGTCCGGGTGAATCAAGGGGGTCCGCACGAAGCCAACACCAAGCCAACACCCTGGCGAATATTTTATTGTGCATGCTGAGAAGGAAGACCTTCGGCAGCAGGACGATGATCGCCCTGCACCAAGAAAGGGGCAGCTCTCTGGCATTTAAACACTCCCCCCAGAACCTGTGCGTAGTCACTCCCCAGCATGTCCCAGAACGTCCTGGAGAACTCCACAGTCAGCCTGTCCAGCCTGGGGGAAATCTTTCAAAAAAACAGTGATTCATAACAAGTTGAACTTTGCATTTACACCACTTTATTTCTCGTTTTCCTTACATGAACAACTGCTGCTTTATTCATCTTGCCTTTGATCTTTTATCTTTATTTGCTTACTTTGGAATTCAATTTTGTAATGAACTGATATGAATATCTATTAATTTAATTGCAACACAAAAACAAAATCCTGCAAATCTGAAATGAAAACACCAGATTTGTAATGTCACTCCAGTTTTCCACATTCCTATTCAAAGCGAGAGCCCTACTGAATGATTCCATATTCATAAATGGGAATTCCATGTCCAGTTAGTGGGATAATCACCAATGTAGCTTAAGTCCTCAACCATGTTTCTGGCTCTTAGGCGGGAATGTTATCTCAACCAAAAGACTGAAAACTTTAAATTCTCTTCTCCCTCCATCACACTTTATTGAGCTCTCCTGTAAAACGGTTGTGTTTTGAGCATTTTCTGTTTGTATTTCTTATGTCACATGCTGCGTACAGTATTATTCACTTCAGTGGGCCCTTGCACATTTCTTCCCCCAAGGAATTGCAGGATTTTTATGTGCTTCCTTATTACAATTCATCAAGAAATGTTATTGTATACTTGCCGCTCCTCTTAATTTTCCTCGAGGGCTCAGGATTAAGGCGCCTTCAGTGTTGCTGAACAACTACCTCTGATCAATTTGCTTGGGGTCCAACCGAGAGAAAGTAGCTGGAGGAGCTTGAAGAGTACAAGTGTGCTGACCTGGCTCTCTGGGGTTTGCCCTAACGTAGTAACCAGGGCGACCGCTGCTGGGCCTAGGACCCTCCAAGCCCCAGCAGCGGCCTGTGGGAACGGGCTGGGGAGACAGCACGCGGGGAAGGTCCCCCGGTGTGTGTCCACAATCCAGGCGGTGACCTGCCCCGTGTGGTTAAAAACTGGCAGGAACGTCCTCGATGGGAGGAGGAGTGAAACCGGCAAACGGCGGGGGAGCCGTTTAACTGTTGCCATGGTAACGGGGCGGGCCGCCGGCAACAGGCGGAACCTCGAGCGGCCCCAGGGGAAAGGACGGAGTGGGCTCAGTCCAACAGTCCGCACTTTGCACTTACCGTAAGTGTCGTTAACTCCCGGCTCACTCACCCACTTACTGTCCCCCGTTGATTTTTTTTTTGTTTAAATTCATTCGTGCAATGTCGGCGTCGCTGGCTGTCGGCCCGCATTTAGTGCCAATCCCTATAACCTGCCTTTGATAGAGTGTCACTGTTCTGTGTGTTTTTTTAAAATCTATTTTTCTCATCAACCTGTTCGCAGATGTTATTACACACCTCAGGAGCAGGTGGGACTTGAACCTCACAGTACCATAAGAGGGAACCGCTGTTTTATTCAGTGGAGAAACACCAATTCTGGATTTTGTATTGACTGGTGCTGGTTCTTAAACCATCGAACAAATCAGACATCCGAGGGGTTTTGTGGTGCAACTGTAATAGAGTCATAGAGATGTACAGCATGGAAACAGACCCCTCGGTCCAACCTGTCCATGCCGACCAGATATCCCAACCCAATCTAGTCCCACCTGCCAGCACCCGGCCCATATCCCTCCAAACCCTTCCTATTCATATACCCATCCAGATGCCTCTTAAATGTTGCAATTGTACCAGCCTCCACCACTTCCTCTGGCAGCTCATTTCATACATGTACCACCCTCTGCGTGAAAAAGTTGCCCCTTAGGTCTCTTTTATATCTTTCCCCTCTCACCCTAAACCTATGCCTTCTAGTTCTGGACTCCCTGACCCCAGGGAAAAGACTTTGCCTACTTATCCAATCCATGCCCCTCATAATTTTGTAAACCTCTAATTGGTCACCCCTCAGCCTCCGACGCTCCAGGGAAAACAGCCCCAGTCTGTTCAGCCTCTCCCTATAGCTCAAATCCTCCAACCCTGGCAACATCCTTGTAAATCTTTTCTGAACCCTTTCAAGTTTCACAACATCTTTCCGATAGGAAGAAGACCAGAATTGCACGCAATATTCCAACAGTGGCCTAACCAATGTCCTGTACAGCCGCAACATGACCTCTCAACTCCTGTACTCAATACTCTGACCAATAAAGGAAAGCATACCAAACTCCTTCTTCACTATCCTATCTACCTGTGACTCCACTTTCAAGGAGCTATGAACCTGCACTCCAAGGTCTCTTTGTTCAGCAACACTCCCTATGTCCTTACCCTTAAATCCTGCTAAGATTTGCTTTCCCAAAATGCAGCACCTCGCATTTATATGAATTAAACTCCCATCTGCCACTTCTCGGCCCATTGGCCCATTTGGTCCAGATCCTGTTGTAATCTGAGGTAACCCTCTTCGCTGTCCACTACACCTCCAATTTTGGTGTCATCTGCAAACTTCCTAACTGTACTGTTTGTGCTCGCATCCAAATCATTTATGTAAATGATAAAAAGTAGAGGACCCAGCACCGATCCTTGTGGCACTCCACTGGTCACAGGCCTCCAGTCTGAAAAACAACCTTCCACCACCACCCTCTGTCTTCTACCTTTGAGCCAGTTCTGTATCCAAATGTTCTTAGCTCTGGGCTAGACAGTCCAGTTTCACCCCCACCCCCCAAGGGTGTGACTGTCACATACCCAACGGAAAAGAACTTGGTTAGAGACAAAAAATACTACAGATAATGGAATCCAAGGTAGACAGGCAGGAGGCTGGAGGAACACAGCAAGCTGGCAGGGTCAGGAGGTGGAGAAGTCAATGTTTTAGGTGGAACCCTTCTTCCTGAAGTCATGAAGAAGGGTTACACCCAAATCATTAACTTCTCCACCTCCTGGTGCTGTCTGGCTTGCTGTATTCTTCCAGCCTCCTACCTATCAAGAAAAGAAAATGACAGCTACCAAGTGCTCTGCACCCATCACGTTTACTCTTGAGCATTTTCACGTAGTTGTTCAGGTCAAAAGTAGATTAAGATCTTAAAAGATAATAAATGTTGGGAACTTACTCCATGACTTATGACATAATTAAATTATAGTTTTTTGAAAAGATTTTTAGCTCGGGTTGTGGATGAGGTTTTTGATTCATTCGCCAAGCTGGTGTGGTTTTCAGCAGATGTTTCATCGCCTCGCTAGGTGACATCGTCAGTGCTTCAGTACGGTGTTGATGCTCTGTTCTGCCTGATAATTATGTGTCTCTGTTTTTTGTTACTTCCAGTTCTGTATCTGAGTAGTTTGTATATGAGATCCAGTTCAATGTGTTTATTGACTGAGTTCCATTTGGAGTGCTAAGCTTTCGCACCGTCTAAACATTTTTTTTGGACACGTGAGAGAATTCCTGGATGCCTGGTAAGGGAGGTGCACCCTACAACAGCCAGAGGCAGAAAGAAGAACATCCAAGATCTTCTGGTCTCTTGTTAGAACTGAGTACCAGATGAACCCCATACCCTTGGAGGTCCTGAAGCAGTGACTACAACAGAATTGTCTGAGAAGTTTAAACTTCTGATGTGCAATTACTCTGCCTCTGGGTTCTCAGAGAATGTTTCCAACTCGCAGATTGAGTTAAAGACTTGGGGGAATTCTGACTCATGTATCTGGATAGTTAATGTGGGAAATCTTTCAAAGGTTTAATACCAGTTCTACCTCCTTGGTAGTTATACTACTGACAACCTCTGACTCCTTACTACATCCCCTGACTCCCCAGCTATCCCATTGACACATTACATCGAACTTCGACCTACCCTTTCACCCAACTGCCACTATATCCCCTTACCCACCTCCCTACTATGCCCCCAAGTTCCTCACCCAACCATCTAACACCATACCTCCTTACCCATTTCTGTAGATTTTCAATGAGGCTTTGGGCATTTTAAACATTTTGCTTAGTGGAAAATAACAGCTAGTGCTGGTAAAAGGATGTGTGTCGTTTATCCTGCTGTCTGTGAGGATTGCTGCACTTTATCAATAATTAAGGATTCTGTATTAGAAGATGGATCTATAAAATAGTCGCAAGTAACTAGGTAATTTTTTGTCTGATCCAGGTTGGAAATAGAAGAGTCATACCAGACTCGAAATTTAACAGTGTTTCTTTCCTCGAATGTTGCCAGACCTGCTGAGTTTCTCCAGCATTCTGTGTTTGTTGGAAAAAGGGATTTTGAACCAGATTGCAAGATTTGGGTCGTTGTGTTTGGTGGTCAAGATAGGATTGGAGAAAATTGAAGAGTAAGGATGGGTTTGAAACCTGGAGGGATTTAAATGCAAAACAGGATTTTAAATTTCTGGACAGTTTTTTTTGTATTGACCATGATGACAAAACTGACTGTGTTTGTTGTCATTGCTCCATTGAAACTGAAGGCAATTTCTGAACAGTACACATACAGTATGTGGAATTACATTGAAATCTAGGCATCATTGCCAGTGATTCCACAATTCTCTGAAGCTCATACTTTTTGAGTCATTCTCAGGTTGCAATATCAGAGAATCTGTTAACTTGTCCAGGGCTCCCTCTTATACTTTTAGTGTTGCTATAAAAACCCCATAAATTAGTTGGGTAAGGTATAACTGGATTTTCAATTTCATAATTATTGCAAAACATGATCACTGACCCTTGGAACTGATTTTTAATTCTAGAACATTTAAGTTCATAAATTTCATGCCTTTATAAATATAACACTTGCTTAATTTTAGCTTCTGTCTAATCTGAAACGTAATATATTTTGTTATCTGAAATTTAAAGTGAAAATAAATGATATTAAAGTGCTCTTAAGCTACCATTTTATACTGTGATTACTTCAGTGTGTTTGGCTTCTGGATTAGTGGTGCTGGAAAAGCACAGCAGTTCAGGCAGCATCCAAGGAGCAATAAAACTGCTGTGTTTTTCCAGTACCACTAATCCAGAATCTGGTTTCCAGCAGCTGCAGTCATTGTTTTTACCCAGTGTGGTTGGCTGTTTGCTTACTGAATTTCTACTACTATATGCCAAAAAAACTTTTTAACTCTCTGCCAGGTATAAACTACCACACAGGAAAGAGAAAATCCATGGCAAGAGTCAGCAAAATCTTTGTGACTAACATTCTCTGAACACAGTTCCAATGCTGTCACTGCAAAGTCCAGGCTATGCATTGAGACATTGGGAGCAGCATAGGTCAGAGAATGATCAGTGGTTAATCAGGGAGACTTAGTGTGGAAATGAACATGTGCAGCAGATGTTTAGTCAGGTATTCAAGAGAAGTGAGGTCAGCATAGAGTCCTTTAGTGTGGAGACAGGCCCTTCGGCCCAAATTGGTCCATGCTGACCAAAATGTCCATCCACACTAACCCCATTTCCCTGCACTTGGCCCATATCTGTCTAAACCTTTCCTATCCATCTGTTTGTCCAAATGCCTTTTAAATGTTGTTAATGCACCCACCTCAACCATTTCTGCTGAAGCTCATTCCATATGTGTACCACCCTGTGTAAAAAAGAAAATTGCCCCTCAGGTTCCCATTTATTCTTTCCCCTCTTGCATTAAAACGAAGCTCTTTAATCTTCAATTCCCCCACCCTGGGGAAAAAGACTGAGCATATTCACCTCTCATTGCCTCTTATGATCTTATATACTTCTATAAGAATCCCCACTCTTAGTCTCCTACACTGTAAAGAAAAAGGTCCTAGTTTGTCCAATCTCTCCCTATAACTCAGTCCCTTGAGTCCTGGCAACATCCTTGTAAATTTCTTCTTACACTCTTTCCAGTTTTATAACATTCTTCCGAAGCAAGCTGATCAAACTGAACACATACTCCAAGTGCGACCTCGCCAACAACCGGTACAACTGCAACATAACTTCTCAACTTCTATACTCAGTGCCTTGACTAATGAAGGCCAGTGTGCCAAAAGCCTCCTTCACCCCCCTGTCTAACTGTGACTCCACTTTTAGAGAAGCACACACCTGAACTCCAAGATCCGTCTGTTCCACTACACTCCTAAGGCCCTACCCTTCACCATGAAACTCCTGCCTCGATTTGATTTCCAAAAGTTACCTATATTAGACTTCATTTACCATTTCTTGGCACACTTCCCCAGCTGATCATGGTCCTGCTGCATTTCTAATAATCTTCCTCACTGTTCACGATACTGTCTTTATTCGTGTCATCAGCAAACTTACTAATCATGCCTTGCACATTCTCATCCAAATCATTGATTATAGATAACAAACACAAATGGATCCAGCACTGACCCCTAAGGCACACCAATAGTCACAGGCCTCCAGTCCAACAAGCATTCTTACACTATTACCCTCTGCTTCCTACTCTCAAACCAATTTTGTATCCAATTTGCCAGCTTCCCCTGGATTCCATATGATCTAACCTTCCAGAGCAGCCTACTGTGTGGAACCTTATCAAAGGCCTTACTGAAATCTATATCGACTATATCTACTGCCCTGCTCTCATCAACCTTCCTGGTCATTTCATCAAAGCACTCTAATAAGTTTGTGAGGCATACTGTCCCACTCACAAAGCCATGCTGACTACTCTGAATCAAACTCTGTCTTTCCAAATGCGTGTATATCATATCACTCAGAATCTTCTCAGATAACTTACCTACTACAGTTGTTAGGCTTCCTGGTCCATAGTTCCCAGGTTTCCCTTGCAGCCCTTCTTGAATAATGGCACAACATTTGCTACTCTCCAGTCTTCCGGGACCTCACCCATGGCTAACAATGATGCAAATATATCAGCCAAGGCCCCTGTAGTTTCTTCTCTAGCCTCTTGCAGGGTTGTTGGATATATCTGGTCAGGACCAGATTTATCCACCTTCATTCATTCTATTTGTCCAACACCACTCTACTATGATATGAACTGTCCCCGAGATATCACCACTAATTTGCCCAAGCTCCCAAGTCTTCATGTCTTTCTCCACAGTGAAACACAGAGGAGAAATATTCATTGAGGTGTTCAAGAGAAGTGAGGTCAGCATAGAGTCCTTTAGCGTGAAGACAGGCCCTTTGGCCCAAACTGGTCCATGCTAATCAAAATGTCCATCCACACTAACCCCATTTCCCAGCACTTGGCCCATATCCTTCTAAACTTTTTCTATCCATGTATTTGTCCAAATGACTTTTAAATCTCCTGTGGTTCCACACATACATGTCCACTTTGGTCCTTGAGGGATCCTATTTTCTCATTAGTTATTCTTTTTCAAGGATAGATGTTTAGACTAGTCACATTTAGAGGTGATCAAGGTTCTGTAAGAATTTAGTGCCAGAGAGGTTGAGGTAAGGTAGAGGTAGGCAATTTTGTGGAGGTGAAAATAATATCTGTTTTAAGGTAGAAAATATACTGGTATAAAATTCAGCATAGACCATTCCTAAATCTGAATATTGAGTTTTATTACTATTGGCAGGTTATATGCAAACTAGTGAAGTATTAATCTTAACTTAAATCACAGGACTAGAGAAGAACAGAAAACAAAGCTTCTGCAAATCTGCATAATTATTAGCATTTTGAGGATCTGCTATGTGTGTAGAAGAAGGTTGGTATTGAAATGATTTTAAAATTTAATTTTGTTTATAGTTTTCACTAGAAACCCTGGAAAGCTGTTGGAAATGTCTGATTCTGTTCATGAGGTTCCTAGTGATGCAGTTCTTACTGGCATGCCAAAACCTGACGTGGATGGCAATGAGCTCAATTCAAATGTGTGCAAATATTTGAAAGAGCAATCAGGTAAGCCAAGAAAGAATTTTTATTTAATTAGCTCCTTTTACACCTTCAGAATATTCCAAAGTGCTTTGCAACCAGAAAGTTACATAAGAAGTACATTGATTTAATTTTCTCAAAAAATGTGATAAATCAGTTTTATATCTTTTTGAAAGAAAGTATTGAGATGAATTGTGAGTGGAATTCTTTTCATTGCCCATTTATCAATAAACAAAATGGAGGCAGAGTTTGGTTCCTGGACTGCGCTTATCTGCTCCAATCGCTTTTCTTTCTTCTTTTCTCCCTTCTTTCTTTTAGTACTTATAGGTTTTTTCTTTCTCCACTTAACTTGCGGAGGGAGGTTGGTCGTGGAGACAGCGATGGTAGCGGCTGGGGGACATTGACAATCAACCACAAAGCAGCTGGTCACATTTGGCGGTTTTGCAGCCTCATTGATATCGGGAGCAGTAATAGAGTGGGACTCTGCAGCAAGATGGCTAATGCAGCAACACAGTGTGCCACCAGCCATGGCTCAGCACAAACTTGGATGGCACCAGTGGCAGTCAGCGATGAGATGGAGGCAGCAAAAGATTGTGGCAACAGCGTTCAGTGGCAAAGAATTTTGGTAGCAGCAAAGTGGTAGTTGGGGGCTAAAGCCTTATGAGCTGCAACAAAACCTGGCATGCCTGCTGGAGGTCAGCAGCAACAGTTGATGGTGAAGACAGCTGGTAAGCACGGGCAGGTCTTAGTCCAGTGTGGGTGAAAGCATGGAATGGTGGGATTACCTAACACTGAAAGACTGGATCAACTGGGCCTGTATACCCTTGAGTTTAGAAGACTAAGAGGGGATCTGATTGAGACATATAAGATTATTAAGGATTGGACACTCTGGAAACATGTTTCCGCTGATGGGTGAGTGCAGAACCACTGGACACAGCTTAAAAATACGGGGTAGACCATTTAGGACAGAGATGAGGAGAAACTTCTTCACCCAGAGAGTGGTGGCTGTGTGGAATGCTCTTCCCCAGAGGGCAGTGGAGGCCCAGTCTCTGGATTCATTTAAGAAAGAGTTGGATAGAGCTCTCAAGGGTTATGGAGATAAGGCAGGAACAGGATACTGATTAAGGATGATCAGCCATATTGAATGATGGTGCAGGCTCGAAGGGCAGAATGGCCTACTCCTGCACCTATTGTCTATTGTCAGTGCAGGGGAGACTGAAAGCCCAGCTGGGAGTATCTGCAGGCCCATGGCTTAAGAAAGGACTGTAATGTTGACTTTATAACTTTATTTCTTTATTTTTCTGCTTTTATACTAAGAAGACTCTAGTTCTAAACTTCTTAACACAATTCATTATTTTTCAACTTCTGTAACTAAGATTTTGCACCTAGGTACGTTCTACCTAAGATGGTGCTGTGTGTGGTGACCATGTGCATTTTTCACTGTGCTCTTATACCCTTTACTTGAGTGCACATGACAATAAAATGTAAAACCTAAAGCCTGTCTCCTCCTTCCTCACTATCTGAGACAGTAAACACACTTTGCAGATGAAGTAGCGTTTTACTTGAACTTTTTCATTCTAGTCTATAGTATTCATTGCCCATAATGAGTCTCCTTTAGATTGACAAGACCAAATGCAGTCTGAATGACTGCTTTGCACTCTGTCCATAAGAATGACCCTAACCTTCCAGTTGCTTGCCATTTCACTATACCAATATTGGATTTAGTAGTGAGTATTGAAAAATATTTAATTATTACACATGAACATTTATTAACTAGTGATCATAACATGATCTAATTCAATACAGCATTTGAAAGCAAAAAGTGTGAATCACCTATAAGAGTTCTAAATTTAAGGCCAACTTTAAAGAGATTGTTCACAGTAAACTGGGAAAATCTGTTGGTAAACTAAAGAATAGTGGAGAATTTAACAATACAAAAACAGTTTACACCCTGAGAGGGAAAAGTTCCAGTTCACAGATAAAACAGCCATGGGTAATAAAAGAGATAAGGGACAGCATAAAACCAAAAGAAAGGGCTTACTAAAAATGCAAAAAGCAGCACATATCCTGCTAAATGGATAAGATCCAAAGACAAAGAAAGGGCCACAAAACAGTTTATAAGAGCCATTTAAGAGATCATGAAAGGAAACTTGCCAGGGACATCCAAATCAATAAGAAGAATTGTTATAGTTACATGAAGGGAACACAGTTGATCAGGAGCTTTGTTGGCTCACTAACGTTTGAAATTGTGAGTATTGACAATGACTTTGGGGAAATGGCAAATATGTTGAATTATTTATTTGCCTTAGGATTTACAGTTTAAAAAAAAGGAGGATAGCTTGTCAGCAGTCCCAAGGAAGTGAAAAGTGGATTAGGGATGGGACTGAATGAAATTAATGTAAGAAAAACATCATAAATGAGGAAATTAATGGAGTTGAAAGGTGATAAATCCCTGACTGTCTCCATTCAAGGATGTCAAAGGATGTAGAGGAGCACATTTTGGACATATAATCTTTCAGAGCTCCCTCGGTTCAGGAATCAACCCTCTGGATTGGAAAATTGCACACATCACACACTTGCTTTATAATAAAGGCGAAAGATGAAAACCAGGGAATTACAGAGCAGTTAGCCTAACATCTGTTGTGGGAAAATTGTTGGGAGTCTATAATCTAGGAAAATTTTTAGTTAATCAGGCCAGCATGCCAGCATGCATTCATGACAGGAAGGTGATGCCTGACAAATCTCATTTGAAATTTTTGAAGCAATGATTAAGGTAATGGATGGGGGATGTCCATAGATGTTGTTTATGTGGGCTTCCAGAAAGCATTTGATAAAATCCCACATAAGAGACTATTAACTAAGCTCGAAGCCTACAGAACTGAGGACCAATTACTGACATGGCTGGGATATTGACTAAGTGGTAGATGAAAGAAAGTAGGGACAATGGGAGTATGTACTCAAATTGACAAGATGTGACCAATTGTGTCCCACAAGGATATGTGTCAGGGCCTCAATTTGTCACATTATTTATTAAGGATGTGGATAATGGCATAGAAAGTCATACGTCCAAATTTACTCATGAGATGGAGTTAGAGACCATTATAGACAATGTAATAATAATAAAATTACAAAAGGATAGTGATAGACCAAATGAATGAGCAAAACCGTCGGCAGAGTTCAATATAAGCAAATGTGAGGTTATATATCAGGGTACTTTCTATCGGAGGGTTTGAGTTATAAGGAGAGGCTGGATAGACTGGGACATTTTTCACTGGAGTGTGGGAGGTTGAGGGGTGACCTTGTGGAATCATGAAGGATGTGGATGGGGTGAATGGCAGATGTCTTTCCCCTCGGGTGGGCGCATATTTTTAAAGTGAGAGGAGAAAGATTTAAAAAGTACATGGGGGCAATTTTGTTTTACATGAGAGACAGGCTCATGTGTGGAATGAACTTCCACAGCAAGTGGTGGATGTGGGTACAATTACAACGTTTAAAAGACATTTGGATAAGTACATGAATAGGAAAGGTTTGGAGGGATGTGGTTCAAGCTCAGGCAGGTGAGACTAGTTTAGCTTGGGAACATAGTCGGCATGGACTGGTTGGCCTGAAGGGTCAGTTTCCATGCTGTACGACTCTACAACTCTATTACATGAAGTTCAAGACATTGGATTTCCACAGAGACTTGGGGATTCAGGTGCATTGATCTTTAAAATGCCGCAAACAGGTGCAGAAAATAATCATGAAAGCTAATGGAATGCTGGCCTTTATAACTAGAGACTTGGAGTGAAAAATGCAGGTGTTATCCTGCAGTTATGCAAAACCCTGGTTAGACCCAACTTTGAGTGCTGACAGCAGACCTCTGCACTGCTGCACCTTTTGAAGGATAAATTGGTTTTGGAGGGTGTACAAGATAGCTTTTCAAGAATGATACTTGGATTTCAGGGTTTGGGTTATGAGGAGAGATTATATAAATTAGGCCTGTTTTCTCTAGAATTTAGAAGGCTCATGCGTAATCTAATCAAAATCTTCCAGATGTTATCAGGAAATGGCAGGGTAGAGAAAGGTAAAATATTTCCAGTGAATGGGAATTCTGGAACTAGGGGCATAGTCTGAGAATTATACCCAGACCATTCAGGAGAGATGAAATTAAGTACTTCTAGCGGGTTTTGAGAAAGTTTGTAGCTCAGGTTGAGGTTCTGGATGTAAGTTTGATCGCTGAGCTGGAAGGTTCATTTTCAGGCGTTTCGTCACCATGCTAGGTAACATCATCAATGAGCCTCCAATCAAGCACTCGTTGTATGGCCCACGTTTTATTTGTGTTTAGGTTTCCTTGTGGTGACTCATTGAAATAATGCTCTAATGCAGCTTCGTTTGTGGGTGTTGGGATGATTGCTTCTGTAGTTCAGTATTAGGTCAGTATGTATGGTTTTCCTGTAGATGCTGGTTTGAAGTTCCCGTTGGCTGTTTGCTCTACTGCGATATCTAGGAATGGAAGTTTGTTATTGTTTTCCTCCTCTTCAGTGAATTTTATGCCAGTAAGGGTCTTGAAAGTTTCCTCTGGACCGCTTCCAGAAACCCTAGCCACTCTGTCCTACATCAAAGATACTTTGGAAATGACTGTTAAACTACTCAGACCTCTTGGCATCATGGTAGCTCACAAACCCACCATCACACTAAAACAGCAGCTAATGAACTTGAAAGACCCTATACAGGCAACAAGCAAAACTAATGTCATTTACAAAACACCTTGCAAAAACTGTAACAAACACTATATTGGGCAAACAGGCAGAAAACTAGCTACCAGGATACATGAACATCAACTAACCATATAAAGACATGACCCACTCTCATGAGTATCTTTACATACAAATGACGAAGGACACCAATTGGGACAACACATCCATCCTAGCTACTTGGATGCTGCCTGAACTGCTGTGCTTTTCCAGCACCACTAATCCAGAATCTGGTTTCCAGCATCTGCAGTCATTGTTTTTACATCCTAGGACAAGCCAAACAGGCACATGCGTGAGAATTCCTAGAAGTATGGCATTCCAACTAGAACTCTATCAATTCTATTTACCAACTGGATCCCATTTAGCACCCCTGAGGAAAAGAACAAGAAATGGCATCACCAACCCAAGGAAACCCCAACACAAATAAAAAGCGGTCCATACCTCCAGTTCTTCACTGGAGGCTCACTAATGATGTTATCTCATATGGTAACAAAATGTCTGAAAACAAAGCTTTATACCAAGTAAGTACTTCTGCACACAAGGGGTGGTAGATGTTTGGAATGGTCTTCCATAAACCACAGTGGATGTAAGATCAGTTATTAATTTTAAATCTGAGATGGATAAAATTTTAAGCAAAGAGGTTAAGGGATATAGGTTAAAGGCAAGTATTTGGAGTTCGTCCACAGATCACCTATGATCTCATTAAATGTTGGAACAGGCTTGAGGGACTGATTGGCCTTCTCATGTACTTATTTTCCTAATATTTCTGTCCTGCTGTAATGTTCCAACAAAACACAACAAAAACTTCAAGAAAAGCACCTCATTTCTGCTTAGGTACTTTCCAACCTCTCGAACTCAGTATTGATTTTCACAATGTCAGAGCCACCATTTTCTTTCATTCTTCACCATAGCACCTTTCTCACCCCCAAAAAATGGGCTTGCCTTTTTAACTTTGCTCTCAGCTGACAGGACTCATTATCACCCTTCTATGTCTTAACTTAGCCAATTTTACTTCTCTATTTCTGTTTTACCCTAATTATTAATCTCTTTTCCATTTGCAATATCCTCTACACCGTCTGTTCCATTGGTTCCACCTCTGTCAAATGTATAAAAACACCAATTTCCAACCCCTTTCAGTTCTGAAGAGTCATATTATACTCAAAAGGCTAACTCTCTTTCTCTGTCCACAGGTACTGCTGGACCTACTGATTTCTCCTGCATTTTCTGTGTTTAATATTTCAGATTTACAGCATCCACATTACTTTGTTTTGAACATTTCTCTGTGCCACATTGGAGAATTAACCTAGATAATGTGCCCAAATCTCTGAAATAGGAACTTGAACCCAAATCCTACTGCTACCACTGAGACAAGGAAAAGTGTAGTTGGTATTTATTTAACCTCTTTAAAACTTACATGACGAGCTTGTTTTTACAAGTATTGTGTGGTTCAGATCACCTACAAAACTAGTTCAGCCTCACCCTTTTAAAACAAAGTATAAAGTATATTGTGAATATTGGAAATCTGAAATAAAAGAAACAGAAGATGCTGAATATACTCAACAGGTTTGGCAGCATTTGTAGAGAGAGAAGATGAGTTAATGTTTCAAATCAGTAACGTTTCATCAGTACTAAATATTTATAAGAGACAAACCTTAAGACAGTGACAATTTCATTTTTGAAAGCAATGGAAGTTTTCATCAGATCTTTGCTTTAAGTTTTGATTTGGCCAAATTCATTGAGCATTTCCTATGTTTTTGCTTATACAGTATTTCAGTCTCATTCTTTAATGGTTGACATCATTCAATAAGAAAGGAAGCTCAAAATCCAAATCTTCCACAGGCATAGAAATAGTGAAAAGGGAGAAAAAGAAATCATGGAGCTGAGAAAGCACCATAAAAAGTGACCCAAGTACATAGTACATAATTGTCTTAGCTATGATATGAGTAAAGGTAAAGACATCATATTCCTACTGGACCATGTGGTTGATGTCCTATTAGAAAGCGATGACTGATGGTAGTTTAACCTGAAGGTCATGATGCCTCAGATGAGGGGAGAGGCTGAGAAGGGGAGTCCTTTATAGTAACCTCCCAGTGTAGGAATTGAACCCATACTATTGGCACCACTCTGCATCACAAGCATGTCAACTGAGCTAACTGATTCTTACATGACTACACCTTTCTTAACCAAACAAGAAGATGCTGGCAACATAAAAGTGAAAGGAGAAGGGAGGTAGTTAAGATAATAGAGGGACTAAAATTTGAATAAAGTGGATGTTTGATAGAGGCCTGGATGTACTTAAAATTGACAAGTTACCATATCCATGTGAGTATTAATAAAGATGCTGAGGAAAGAATGGGCTGGAAGTTACAGAGGCATTGGCCATACTCATTAATTATACCAATATTGAAAGACGATTAAGAGAGCTGGAGAATTGCACATAATAAATCTATGTTCAAGAATGGTTAAGGATAAACCCAACTTTTACAGATCAATCTTAACCTCAGTGGTGGCAAAACCTTTAGCAACTGTATTCAAAACAACATTAATAATCACTTAGACAACATGTTTTGATTGAGGAAACCCCGTGACTATAATGTTGCCAAGTTGCTTTCTCCTTTCCACCTTCTGATTTATGGCTATTAGTAGAATGTTTATTATATCCATCTGTACTGAAGATAGAAGCAAAACGTTTGCTCATTTCATCTTTACTTTCCTTATTATCTATTATTAGGCAGATTCTCATTCTCTGGAAGGTTGCCAGTCAGTTAATTTTATTTTTGTCTTTTTCAATATGTGCAAAAACTTTTGCTGTTCCTTTTTCACATTCATAGCTAGCTTACTCTTTTCCTGTAGTTATTTTCCTTTGATAAAACTTGTAGTGATTCATTGATGCCTTTATTACGACCAATCATTTGTGCTGCCACTTACCTTTTGTTTCGGATTACTTAGATTTAGATATATCAGATGCAATTTCAAAATTTGCTCATAACACAAAAGTTACAAATATAATTAACTGCAAAAAGATAGTGCTGAACTCAAAGAGGTCATAGAAAGGCTGGTGAAGTTGATAGACATAGGCATGATTGTGAAACTTTATGCAGAAGAAGTGTAAAAGAATACAATTTGAGAGGACAATGTATTGAAAAACTGATAAATCGGCGAGATTGGTGCATTATAAATATCTGATAAAGTTGATAAAACTCTTGTCTCCAGGCTAACAGATTGTAGGACATTGACAGGTAGTTGATGCATGCTTGATAGTTCTGAGAAATTACCATCGGCATCTGAGTTCTGTCTTGGAGATTTAATAATCCTTAAGACAGATTCAAAACCACATACATTATTGCTATGAATTCAAGCAGCACATCTGTAATGTTGCAAGAGATTTATGATGCTACCACCCCTTGGATGATCAGTCCACCATGGGTTGTGGGCCCTTGCAGGTAAGATATCTGGTTAAGGCAGCACCCATATCTTCTTGTCATTATCTTTCATTTGTTTCTTTTTCTGATCTGTAAGTTTCAGTCATGCGAAGGTGTCTCCCAAATTTTGGCTTGAATTGTCTGAGCTGTCAAATTTTGCAATATATATATTCTGTGTGTTGCTCAGCTCCAATCCTGTTGTGCAAAATTCCTGTCTCCTGTCAGAGGTAGATGACTTATTTTGCAACTTTGTGAAGCATTCTTAAATGCAGCTCAAGAAATAAGGCATACAATTCAATTAAAATTGTCCAGGAGGATTACCAGAGATTGCAGTTTGACACTTGGGAATATATTATAGCTATTAATGAGGCATAGTTGAAAAAAACAGCAGAAATGCTCAGCACTTCTGGTTCCAAAAAAATCAAAAAAACTGCAGAGGGTGGAAATCTGAAACGAAAACAGAAATTGCTGGAGAAACTCAGCAGGTCTGCCAGTATGTGTGGTGAGAATGTAGAGTTAACATTTTGGGACGTTTTGGGTTCAGTTGTCCTTCTTCAGAACACCTGTTTCCAAGTTTGTCAGATGAGATGGAGAGAGGGATGGAAAAGGTGGCTTCACAGTATTGATTAAAGAAATGATGATATTCAGAAGGGGCAGGATGAACAACCAAACTTGCTGGCTCACATTGGTATCAATGATATAGACTGAAGAAGGATTAGGTCCTTTGGGCAATGTTTAGGGACCCTGAAAAAAATTGAAGCGAAAGATTGCAAAGCAGAATCTCTGAGGTAGTAATCTCTGGATCACTACCAGTGCCACCTGCAAAGGGAGGATGGGAAGGTAAAAGTTAATGGAGAGATGGTGAAGAGCGAAGGTGTTAGATTCCTGAGGCATTGTGATCACTTCTGGGCTCATCCAATCTATACAAACAACTGAATTACTGCGTCAGAGCTGCATATGTTAAAGAGCCAATGACCAGCAGCCATGTTAGGTCGAAGCAGCAGCATACTAGACCAAGGCTGCATACATAAATTACAGTTACACAACAACTCATTAGTTTGTCTGTTAAATTTACCCAATGCCACTCATCAATCCAATGTGCAAGTGTAAATCTTTGTGAAGGAACATAACACAAAGACATGACCAAGCCAGACAGGTTGCAATTCAACAGATCCAAGACCAATCTCCTGATAGGTAGTTTTGTCAATGCTGTTGGGGAGGGTTTGAACTAGGTCGGTAAGGGGTTGGAAATTTGAAAGTAGATTCCAAAGGGGGAAGAGTTGGAAATGGAAGGCAGATATTTTGAACTGATCACCATAATGTTGAGAAGGCAGAGGAAACCAAAGTTTGAACAATGATAGAATTTGACAGTGCTAAATGGCCTATACTTCAAGAAATCCAGGGAATAAGGCAGAACAGTTGAAATTACAGATGACATGTAATATTATAATACTGTATTATTGCTGAGTACAGCTGAGAAAAGGGCAGGATTGGAAAGTCAGGTTTTCAGGTGAGATAAAGAGCGGTATGAAAAAAACTGTGGGCAATGATTTGTTTCTGGAAGTCACTGCCTGAAAGGATGGGAGGTGCAGAAATATGTAAAAGTTATTGGTTTGCATTGAAATGTCATAACCTACAAGGCAGCCAAGATCTGCACAGTGGGATTATACAATAATCCTTTTTAGTTGCTGCAGACGAGATTGGCTGAAAGGGATCCTTCTGTGGTGTAAATTTCTATTGTATTCAATGATCTGAAAAGATAGTGCTATTTGAACTGATTGCATTATTTGGCATGATTAGCCTTCACATCAGTAATGAAAGAGAGCTCATTTTACAAACCGGAGCAACCTTCAACTAACTCCTTTTCTCTGGCAGTGAATTTTGGTTTCCTTTATCTGTAAAAAGATGTTCTTCCACAGGGAGAGTGCAGCAAAGGTTTACCAAATTGATTCCTGAGGTGGCAAGAATGACATGACGAGAGGTTGACTTGGTTAGGATTGTATTCACTAGAGTTTAGAACACTGAGAAGAGGATCTCACGGGAACCTGTATAATTCTAACAGCATTAGACAAGAAGGATGTTCCCAATGGTGGGGAGTACAGAACCAAGGGTATTATTTAAGGAGAAGCATTAAACTTTTGAGAACTGTGATAAGGAGAAATTTCTTCACCTAGAGATTGATGAGCTTGTGGAATTCATTGTCATAGAAAGTGGTTGAGGCCAAAACATGGTACTTTCAATAAGGAGGCAGATATAAATGTTGTGGCTAAAGAGATCAAGGGGTCTGGGGAGAGGGCAGGATTAGGGTATTAGCTCGATGATCACCATAATCATATTAAATGGCAGATCAGGCTTGAGGGACTAGTCAATTTACACCTGCTTCTATCTTCAATAAATTTAATCTGGGTCCCTAATAGCTATTTGGATCAGTTCAGATGGATGTTAAAAATTTCATTGCATTATTTTAGAAAAAAAATGTTTTCCTTGTATTCTATCTAATATTTGAAGCATTCAAACAGAAATAGGCTGTTTTGCTGCTCAGTTAGATCGTTACTTTATTGCCTTTGTTCCAAATCTTTTTATATTCTTACCCGATACAAAAAGAATGATCGCTTCGAGAATATAATTCCTCCATCTCACAGCTGTTCACAGCATATATTTGTTGCAGGATAACTCAGCATCATCCTACATAACAAAAGCAAATTATTGTGGGCGGCATGGTGGCACAGTGGTTAGCACTGTTGCCTCACAGTGCCAGAGACCCGCGTTCAATTCCCGCCTCAGGCGACTGTGCGGAGTTTGCACATTCTCCCCGTATCTGCGTGGCTTTCCTCCGGGTAGTCCGGTTTACTCCCACAATCCAAAAAATGTGCTAAATCGCCCGTAGTATTAGGTGAAGGGGTAAATGTAGGGGAATGGGTCTAGGTGGGTTACACTTCGGTGGGTCGGTGTGGACTTGTTGGGCCGAAGGGCCTATTTCTACACTGTAAGTAATCTAATCTAATTGTGTGAAGTGCTAAAAAATGATTTAATATCAAATAAAATGATATATATATATAATATATATGTGCAAATATATCATACAAAATTGAATAGGAAATTACTTAATTTGACTTGGGGAGACTATGATCAATGTACTAGAGTTAAAAACCTATGTGTGACTAAATGGGCTTTGATGGATAGTTTCCATGTCTGTTCTGCATATAGAATGAAAATTTCAAGCAGCTTTGAAACTAATGAAGGCCACATTTATACTTTGTTTTCAATAGAGCCCACTCCAACTTCTGAACAGATGTTGAACAGAAGTGCTTGTATTGGTGATGGAAAAAAAGACCCGGGGAGCAACAAATCATACACCGACATTTGCATGCTCGTAAAGGAACAAACAGGTGAAGTGTGAACATTGAACCTTATTATGTATCATGTCAAAAAGTTAATTTTAATATTTCAATCTTAATCATTTGCATATAAACCCTTTGAGAGGATTATGATTTGTCCGCCTAGATTTTTTTCTGAACTTTTCTTCTAGTCTGATCTTGTGAGTAATGATACTAGATAGTATTGGATTAAGCCACGCAAAACAGATTTGGTTTCCTGCATGTATCAGGTGAACTTACTGATTTAAGTCAGGATGTAAACTGACATGATGTTATTCCTGTACAAGCCATTGGACTGCAGATGGGAGAAAGTCAGGAGCTGTTGTACCTGCTCCTGATCACTATCCAGTGATTCCCACAGGAACAGAAGTGCATGTGGAATTTCTGTTATTCATTCACGGGATATGGGGGTTTGTGGGGTAAGGCCAGCATTGTTTGCCCATCCCTAATTGTTGTTAAGTAAGCTCACTTCTGGAACCATTACACTTTATATGCTGAAGGTATTCTCAGAGCACTCTCAGGAGGAATTCCAGGATTTTGACCTTGTGACAATGAAGGTATGGAGAAATTTGCCAACTTAGGCTATGTGACTTGGAGGGAATCTTGAATCTGTCGGTACACCTATTCATTGCTAAAAATAACACAACACTAGGTTATAGTCCAACAGGTTTATTTGGAAGCACTAGCTTTCAGAATGCTGCTCCTTCATCAGGTGTTTGTGGCGAATAAGATTGTAAGACAGAATTTATAGCAAAAGTTTGCAGTGTGGTGTAACTGAAATTATATATTGAAAAAGATGCAGATTGTTTGCTAAGTCTCTCATCTTTTAGAATGACCATGTTGGTTTCAGTTCTTTCATATGAAAATCACAAAACATTTTTTAAAAAGTTGCATACTCAAGTGAACTTGAACAATTGGTGTCATGTTGGCCCAGATTATGTATTGAAAGTGTTAGCTCCCTGTGTGAGGCTGTCTGTGCCACAATGGTCAGACAGATTCTAATCTAAAAAAAGGATTTACAGAATCTTACATGGATTCATGCAGTTTTTTAGGAAAATAAAATGTAATTCTGCAAGTACAAATTCACCCCCCAGCTTATATATGTATGTGTGCATGTGGGTGGGTGTGTGGGGGGAGAAGTGGTTACGAGTGTCTGTGAGAGGGGGTGTGTATGTGTGTGAGTGTGAGTGTAAAGGGGTTTAAGACTGGGTATGTGAGTGTATGAGAGAGGGTCTGCGTGAGTGTGTGTGTTTGTGTCTGTCTGTCTGTGTGTGTGCATAGTGTAATGGGTCACCTGTAGTGTGACATGAACCCAAGGCCCGGGTTGAGGCCATCTCCATGGGAAACAAAATTGGCTATCAGTCTCTACTCGGCCACTTTTGTTGTCGCCTGTCCCGAAGTCCGCCTTGGAGGATGGTCACCTGAAGGTCTGAGGTTGAATGTCCCAGACCGCTGAAGTATTCTCCGACTGAGAGGGAAAAATCCTGTCTATTGATTGTCCTGTGGTGTCCATTCATCCGTTGCCGTAGCCTCTGTTTGGTCTCGCCAATGTCCCGTGCCTCAGGGCATCCTTGCCTGCAGCATATGAGATAGACAATGTTGGCTGAGTCGCATGAGTACCTCCCACGTCCCGCAAACTCACGGATAACCTCATGATGCTACATTTCTCCAGCTTCCACCTGAAACATATTAAAACAGCCATTTCTTATGGACAAGCCCTACGCATACACAGGTGCTGTTCAGATGAGGAGGAATGTAACAGGCACTTGGAAGTACTCAGGGATGCCCTCATAAGAACGGGGTACGATGCTCAACTCATCGACTGCAATTCTGATGTGCCACAGCAAGGAACCGTAATGACCTCTTCAAGAGACAGACACGAGCTGTTCACTTCGTTGTCCAGTACTTCCCAGAAGCCGAAAAATTATGCCATGTTCTTCGCAACCTGCAACACATTATCAATGAGGATGAGCACCTCGCCAAGACCTTCCCCAACATCTCCACTTCCAACCTTTAAACAGCCACCAAACCTCACACAGATCATTGTGTGTAGCAAACTACCTGGCTTTCAGGACAATACCATACAACCTTGTCATGGTAGGTGCTGCAAGACGTGTCAGAGTGTCGATACGGATATCACCATTACGCGTGGGGACACCTCTCACCATGTATGTGTTGGTACTCTTGCAACTCAGGCAACATTCTCTGTCTCATACGCTGCAGACAAGGATGCCCTGAGGCATGGTACATTGGCGAGATCAAGCAGAGGATGAATGAACACCACAGAACAATCAATAGACAGGAGTCTTCCATCCCAGTCGGAGAACACTTCAGCGGTCCAGGACATTCAACCTCAGACCTTCAGATGACCGTCATCCAAGGCAGACTTCAGGAGAAGCAACAACGAAAAGTGGCCGAGCAGAGGCTGATGGCCAAGAATGGTACCCATGGGGATGGCCTCAACCGGAACCTTGGGTTCATGTCACACTACAGGTGACCCCATTGCACTGTATATACACACACACACACACACACACACACACACACACACACACACACACACACACACACACCTTTGTGGGGTGAATTTATACTTGCAGCGTTCTTGTACTTTGCTCAAAAACTGCATGAATCCACTTAAGACTCTGTTAACTCATTTTTTTAGATTATAATCAGTCTAAACATTATGGCACGGACAACAGCACACAGGGGGCTAATACCTTCAACATATTATCTGCCTGACACCAATTGTTAAAGTTAACCTGAGAATGTAACTTTTAAAAAAGGTTTTGTGATCTACATATGAAACAAGTGAAACTAACATGGTCATTCTAACAGATGAGATACCTAACAAACAATCAAGGTATTTTTCAATGTATCATTTCAGTTACATCACACTGTAAACTTTTGCTATAAATTCTATGTCTTACAATCTTATTCTCCATAACCACCTGATGAAGGAGCGTCGCTCCGAAGGCTAGTGCTTCCAAATAAACCTGTTGGACTATAATCTGGTGTTGTGTGATTTTTAACTTTGTACACTCCAGTCCAACACCGGCATCTCCAAATCATCACTTATTCGTCTGTATTCTAGAACAAAAGGAAACTGATGTAGCATTACAGTTACATTTATTCCTTCGTGGTATTGTTAACATATTAACATTACAAATAGCATCTAACCATATCAAATCCATTTAATATTTTTAAGTCACAAATCAATCAGTCTTTCTGAGAAATATAAATTAAAATAGAAATGTCTTTGAGCTTCTAACTTCTGTTGATAAGTTAGTTTTTTATTCATTCATAGGCTGTGAGTGTTGCTGGCTGGCCAGTATTTATTGCCTGTCCTTCTTTGCCCTTGAGAAGGTGGTGGTGGTGAGCTGCCTTTTTGAAACGCTGCAGTCTACTTTCTGTGGGTTGACCCAAAATGCTGTTAGGGAGGGAATTCCAGGATTTTGACCCAGAAACAGTTTAGGAACAGTGATATATTTCTAAGTCAGGATGGTGAGTGACTTACAGGGTAACTTGCTGGTGGTGGTGTACCCATGTATCTGATGCCCTTGTCCTTCTAGATAGAAGTGGTTGTGGATTTGGAAGGTGCTGTCTGAGGATCTTTGGTTAATTCCTACAGCTCATCTTGTAGATAGTACACATTGCTGTTACTGAGCGTCAGTGGTGGATGCTTGTGGATATGGTGCCAATCAAATGGGCTACTTTGTCCTGGATGGTGTCAACTTCTTGGACTGTTGTGGGAACTGCATCCATCCAAGCAAATGGGTTTATTCCATCACACCCTTGACTTGTGCCTTGTAGATGATGTCGAAGAGTGTGGTGTTGGAAAAGCACAGCCGGTCAGGCAGCATCCGAGGAGCAGGAGAGTTGATGTTTCGGACATAAGCCCTTCATTAGGTGATGGTAAAACCATTGAAAGTCAAGGTGTGGCAATTTGTTTCTTAATGGTGATGGTCGTAGCATGGAATTTGTGTGGCACAAATGTTATTTGCCACTTGTCATTCCAAGCCTGTATATTATCCAGATTATGTTGCATTTGAACATGGATTGCTTTACTTCCTGAGATGTGCTGAATATGGTGCAGTCAGCAAACATCCCCATTTCTGACCTTATGATGGAGGGAAGGTCATTGGTGAAACAGCTGAAGTTGGTTGGACCGAGAAAACCACCCTGAGGATCTCTTGCAGAGATGTCTTGGAGCTGAAGTGACTGACTCCAACAACCACAACCATAACCATTTTCCTGTGTGCCAGGTATGACTCCATCCAGTGGAGAGTTTGGCCCTTTGATAACCATTGGTTCCAGTTTTTCAAGGGATCCTTGATGCTGCACTTAGTCGAATGACGTCAAGGGCTGTCACTCTCACCTCACTTCTGGAATTGAGCTCTTTTGTCCATGTTTGGACCAAGGCTGTAAAGAGGTCAGAGTTAGGTGGTCCTGGCAGAATCCAAACTGGACGTCACTGAGCAGGTTATTACTGAGCAGGTGTTACTTGATAGCACTGTTGATGACTTGATCACTTCACTAATGGTCAAGAGTAGACTGGGGCTGTAATTGGCTGAGTTGGATTTGTCCTGCTCTTTGCATACAGGCCATATCTGGGCAATTTTCTACATTGTCTGGTCTGGTGGATATCAGTGTACTGGAAGATTTGGCTAGGGGAGCAGCAAGGTCTAGAGCACACGTCTTCAGTGCTATTGCCGGAATGTTATCAGGGCCCATAGTCTTTGCAGTGTACAGTGTGTCCGATCATTCATAATACCAAATGGAGCGAATCGAATTGGCTGAAGACTGGTATTTGTAATGTTGAGGACCACTGGAGGAGGCTGAGATGGATCATCCACTCAGCAATTCTGGCTGAAGATTGTTGTGAATGCTTCAGCCTTATCTTTTTGACAATTGTGTTGGGCTCTTCCGTCATTGAGGATGAGTTGTTTAATTGTCCACTACCATTTCTGACTGGATGTGGCAGGATTACAGTGCTTAGATCTGATCTATTGGTTGTGGGGTCACTTAGCTCTGTTTTATCACTTGCTGCTTATGCAGTTTGGTATGCAGGTTAGGAAGCTTTACCAGGTTGACACATCATTATTAGGTATGCCTGGTGCAGTGCCTGGCATGCCCTCCTGCACCCTCCATTGAACTAGGGTTGATTCCTTACTTAATGGAATTGGATGAGAGGAGGCATGTGCCAAACCATGAGGTTGCATATTTTGGTGGAGTACAATTCTGCTGCTGTTGATACCCTATAGCACTTCATGGATGCCCTATCTTGAATTGCTCGATTTGTTCAAAGTCTGACCCATTTAGCACGGTGATAGTGCCACACAATGGAGGTTATTTTCAATATGAAGGTGGGATTTTGTCTCCATAAGGATTGTGCGGTGGTCACTCTTACCAATACTGTCATAGATAGATACATCTCCTGCCAGCAGCTTGGTAAGAATGAGGTCAAGTATGTTTTTCCTTCTTGTTGGTTCCCTCACCATCTGCTGCAGACCCAGTCTAGCAGCTACATACTTTAGGACCTGAACAATTTGATTAATAATGCTGTTGCCGAGCCACTCATGGTGATCGATGTTGAAATCCCCCACTCAGAGTACATTTTGCATATTGCCACCTGCTGCTTCCTCCAAATGTTGTTCAACATGCAAGACTACTGATTCACCAGTGGAAGAGGGAGGGGTATGTGATAATCAGCTGAAGGTTTCCTTCCCCATGTTTAACTTGATGTCATGAAACTTCATAAGGTTCAGAGTCAATGTTGAGCACTCCCAGGGCAAGTATGTCTCCCTCGTGACTGCATACTACTGTACCACCACTCTGCTGGCACTGTCTTTGGTCGGTGATGGTGATTTTTGGGACATTGTCTCTAAGGTATGATTCTGTGAGTATGACTATATCCAGCTGTTGCTAAACTAGTCCATGAGACAGCTCTCCCAATTTTGACACTAGCCCCCAGATGTTAGTGAGGATGACTTTGCAGGATCAACAGGACTGTTTCTGCTGTTTTTCTCTAGTGCCTAGGTCAATGCCAGTTGGTCTGGCCATTTTCATTTCTTTGAGATTGGTACAACTGAGTGTCTTGCCAGGCCGTTTCAGAGGGCAAGCATTCTGAATCAATCACATTGCCGTGGGTCTAGATTCACATGTAGGCCAGACCATGCGAAGATGGCAGATTTCCTTCCCTGAAGGATGTTAGTGAGCCAGATAGGATTTTCTGACAATTGACGATGGTTTCATGGTCATTAGAAGATCCTTCATTCAGATTTTTTTTATTGACTACAAATGCCACCATCTGCCATGGGAGGCTTTGAACTTGGGTCTCCAGAACATTACCTGGATTTCTGGCTTAATTGTCTAGCAATAAGGCCATTGCCTTCCTGTTAAACCTCAATTTTATCACTTCTTGGATTACTAGATTTAATGGATTACTCAATTTATTATTGACAATTCTGAATTAAACTGAAGTATTGCTATCCTCAAATTTTTTCTACTTGTATACAGATTCGGAAGTACAAAGGGCATGCATGCACCTCACCCAAAAAGCTATTCTTTGTACTTGAGATTAGATAATAAGTATTGACAAGCAGTTAATCCTGAGAAAGGATCACAGCAAAAAACAAGATCCCTGTTCTTGAACAACAATGGTTTGCTATTGTAATGCTTCTATTTCTGTACTAGGAATCTAGATTTGGAGACAGGAGTTCAAATTCTCCCGTAATGGTTGGGAGATTCTAAGTTAGTTAATTAAATAAATCTGGAACAAAAAAAATTTGGTATCAGTAATAATGATCTTAGAACTACTGGGTTATGGTAAAGCCAGTCTGGTGCACAATTGCAGTTTTGAGAACGAAATCTGCTGCTTTTACCCGGACCTACTGTAATGTTGTTGACTCTTAACTATCTGTGAAATAGTCCAGAACACTACTTTGTTATTGCAAGATCGCTCCAAAAACAAACTATAGTACAAATAGGTCATCATCATATTGCACCAACCTAGAAAACCCCAAAAACTAGTCGAGCAACAGTCTGTCAAAGTCGCACATATCGGCCAACAGCCAGACTCCACCATCAACAGAATAAATATAAAGGACTGTGAATGCTGGAAATCTGAAACAAAATAGAAAGTGCTGGAGAAACTCTCAGGTCTGGCACCAACTGTAGAGGGGTATACAGAGTTGACATTTGTCAGGACTCATCATCAGCTCTGGAAAATCATAGTTTTGGTAGAGCAGACTCATCAGAAATGCCATACATACAGAGGAGTTTGTCCCTGGGAGTGCTCAACATTGAAACTAAATTACATTACATGGGCTGGGAAACTCCTGCTTGTTACCACTTCCCCCGGTTGATCTGTATGTCTCCAAGGTGAGGAGCATTAGGAAGAAGCACTGTTGGAAGCAAGGACATGAGGTAAGGGAGATGTAATTATCCATCATCAAAAGTGGTTACTGACCAAGTCCTGCAGACAAATGTGCCAGATTGTGCCTATAGTAGACATTGATCTGCCTATTTTAGACGCCTCTGTTCATCACAGTATTGGTAGAAACAACCACTGCTAATTGCTTGTGAAGACATTTCTGTCCTCACAATAAGAACACCCACAGTCATTCTGCATGGCGCTACCACCATGTGAAATGAGGTAGGTTCATAATAGATTTTAGAGTTCAAAACTGCACCCATGAGGCATTGTAGACCATCAGGAGCAGTAGAATTGTAGTCTATCACAATCTGTGACCTCATGATCCAGCATATCCTTCACTCTCTCATTGAATCACAAGGCTTGATGGTAATCACTCATGTAGAGCTGATCCTACAACAATATTTATTCATTTACACCATGTTGCTGCTGTCTTTGTTCTTAATGCTCACTTCAGAGACAGCAGCACCACCTTGTGGATGGCAATATTGTCTTCACAGTCTAAGCTTCTTGGGTTTTATGCTATTGGCCTTGGGCTGTCAGTGAGCAAATACTTTGGGTGGGTCATTCTCTCCAGTATCATCACAAAGGAGATTTAGCTGTGGGAAACTGTCTCAGTCTGGCTCATTGAAGTGGTTCTATGAAATGTTGTTACAAAAACAGGTTCTGCACAGTTGCCATCTCCCAGGCAGTTTTAAGAAAAGTCCTGATCGGTGAGAGTCTGAGTCATAATTTAGTAGAATACTGTTTTTTATTTAAACCTCAATATGGGTTGACATATCAAGTTCAGCCACATAAATGTTTATTCATGCTAACAAAACTCTGGTTAGTTTTGCATGTGAAGGAGTTGAGTGAATTGTTGGCATGGCTCAGCAATAAGGAAGGACCTCTCACTTCAAGCATGTATGCAAATCTGTTAGACAGTCACCAAGGCATGCCCAGCAGTGATGTTTACTCATTCATTAAGGTTTTATATTGAATGTCCGGTTAATTTGCTTACTGAAAGTGTGTTTAGTTTAATGTTTTTTAAATTCCATCTTTCCAGAAGTACGCAAACTTGAGGATAACCCACAAGTCATTGATCAACTTCCACCAGCATCTCTCCAAAATGATTTCATCCCAGAAGAAATCTTGCTGGCTTTGAAGACTGTGACAAATACATGCTGTCGTGATGAATCCATTAGACCACAAATGAAAAGTAAAATTCAAAAAGATCATAAAGTAAGAACAAGACACGTGGAACCAGGAAAAATAGATTTGGGATATCGATTTGTTATGATTTAATTGAAAGAGAGATTATCCCCAAGAGGCTAAATTGCCTAATCCTTCCATTTTTTTATGTTCTTAATATTCAAATATTTACAGTCAGTTTGAATTGAGTTTGGGCAGTTTCAGTCTCGGCTTTGTGACAACACAGCTAACAGTCTCATTCAGCATTTTAAAAAAATTAATATACCTCCTTTCCACAACATGGTGTCTCAGTGGTTAGCACTACTGCCTTACAACGCCAAGGACCCTGGTTTGATTCCACTCTTGGGTGACTGTGAGGAGGTTAAACATTCACCCTGTTTCTGTGTGGGTTTCCTCTGGTGCTCTGATTTCCTCCCACAGTCCAAAGATTGGCCATGCTAAATTTCCTGTAGTGTCTGGGAATGTGCAAACTAGGTGGACTACCAATGGAAAATGCAGGATTACAGGGATAATGAAGGGGGTGGATCCAAGTGGGATGCTCTTCAGGGGGTCAGTGTGGACTCGATGGGCTGAATGGCCTGCTCCCACACTATATGGGGTACTATCATTCAATTTTATCATCACATAAGTAAATACACATAGTTGGCTGTGAAGCATTTTGAGACACCTGGTGGTAATGAAAAGCACCATAAAAACTGAGGTTTACTTGCTTCCTCCCTCTCTCTCACCTGTAAGATTTTAGGATGAGGAATCACAGATTGTCCAAATTAAGCTGATAATTCATGTGCAATTTTAAGGCAGTGTAATAAGAAGTAATAATTGGATATGATTCACATACTGTAAGGAGAAGAACAGGTGAGATGACGATCACTGAGAGGAGTGGGTGAGGTGGGGTCCCTGTGACAGGCAGTCAGCATCACTGAGAGGAGTGGGTGAGGTGGGGTCCCTGTGACAGACAGTCGGCATCACTGAGAGGAGTGGGTGAGGTGGGGTCCCTGTGACAGACAGTCAGCATCACTGAAAGGAGTGGGTGAGGTTGGGTGCCTGTGACGGACAGTCAACATCACTGAGAGGAGTGGGTGAGGTGGGGTCCCTGTGACAGACAGTCAGCATCACTGAGAGGAGTGGGTGAGGTTGGGTCTCTGTGACAGACAGTCAGCATCACTGAGAGGAGTGGGTGAGGTTGGGTGCCTGTGACGGACAGTCAACTTCACTGAGAGGAGCGGGTGAGGTTGGGTCTCTGTGACAGACAGTCAACTTCACTGAGAGGAGTGGGTGAGGTGGGGTCTCTGTGACAGACAGTCAACTTCACTGAGAGGAGTGGGTGAGGTGGGGTCTCTGTGACAGACAGCATCACTGAGAGGAGTGGGTGAGGTGGGGTCTCTGTGACAGACAGCATCACTGAGAGGAGCGGGTGAGGTTGGGTCTCTGTGACAGACAGTCAACTTCACTGAGAGGAGTGGGTGAGGTGGGGTCTCTGTGACAGACAGCATCACTGAGAGGAGTGGGTGAGGTGGGGTCTCGTGACAGACAGTCAGCATCACTGGGAGGAGTGGGTGAGGTTGGGTCTCTGTGACAGACAGCATCACTGAGAGGAGTGGGTGAGGTTGGGTTTCTGTGACAGACAGCATCACTGAGAGGAGTGGGTGAGGTGGCACCCTGTGACAGCATCACTGAGAGGAGTGGGTGAGGTGGGGTCCCTGTGACAGACAGTCAGCATCACTGAGAGGAGTGGGTGAGGTTGGGTCTCTGTGACAGACAGTCAGCATCACTGAGAGGAGTGGGTGAGGTTGGGTGCCTGTGACGGACAGTCAACTTCACTGAGAGGAGTGGGTGAGGTGGGGTCTCTGTGACAGACAGCACCACTGAGAGGAGTGGGTGAGGTGGGGTCTCTGTGACAGACAGCATCACTGAGAGGAGTGGGTGAGGTTGGGTTTCTGTGACAGACAGCATCACTGAGAGGAGTGGGTGAGGTTGGGTTTCTGTGACAGACAGCATCACTGAGAGGAGTGGGTGAGGTGGCACCCTGTGACAGCATCACTGAGAGGAGTGGGTGAGGTGGGGTTCCTGTGACAGACAGTCAGCATCTCTGAGAAGAGTCACTTTGGTGGGGACCCTGTGAACCAGTCAGCATCACTGAAAGGTATGAATGAGGTGAGGTCCCTGTGTGAGCCAGTCAGCATCACTGAGAGAAATGGGGTTCCTGTGACAGACGGTCAGTATTACTGAGGAGGAGCCAGTGAGATGAGAGTTCCTGTGACAAATGGTCAGTATTACTGGGAGGGATGATGTGTGATGTGGTCCCTATAAAAGACAAAAGCATTATTGAATGGGTGAGGTGGGGTCCCTATGACAGACAGTACATGGAGAGAAGCAGTCAGACTGGTGGCAGACCTGAGTGGGACACAGATCATCAACAAAATAAAATATTTCTAGTTGATACTTAAGTAGGAATAAGAGTAAAATAAAAGCAATGTTTTACATACTATTTGATTGAGGTCTCTGAGTAGTTCATACCAGTAATGTGCACATTCTGGAATATGTGGGAAAGCCTTGTTATTTTTGTCAGTCTGGATGACCATACAGTGCCTTCAGGTGGTGCAACTTGAGCTTAGTTTTAGAGGTTAACCAGCAGCAGAGGATTATAGTGTGTTCATGAGGCGGAGAGGTTTGTGGATAGCATAGTTCAGGACATGGTTAGGCAGAAGGAAGCGCAGACAGAATGTGAATGGATGACCACCACACAGAATAAGGAGACCAGGCAGGTCTTGGGAGAAATCACCAATTGCAACATGTTTGCAGACCGTTTCTTTGGAAAAGGTTAAACACAGTAGTTTCTGTATCGAGGCTATAGCAGAACCAAGGCTATAGCATTGTGAATGATCCAGCTGATTAATGGTGAAGGGCGATGGTGGTAGGAGACTTGAGTGAATAGAGTAGACAGGTGTGTTTGTGGTCAGGGACATGACTACAGGATGGTATTTTGCTTTGCCAGGAGAAAGGATATCACATAATGGCTACAGAGCATTCTGAAGGTGGAACATGAACAATCCGAGATTGTGGTCCATGTTGTGATGTTTAATGCGGGAAAAAAGAGGTGAGGTCCTACAAAATTTTAGAGTTGGGTTGGAAATTGAAAAGCAGGATTTCAAAGGTACATTACTCCCAATGTCATTTGGAAGCGAGTGTAGGAATAGAAGGATACAGCATTTGAATGCATGGTGAAAACTATACAAGGAATTAGACAGACCACAGTTGGAATACTGTGAATAGTTTTATGCACCTTATCTAAAGAAAGGTATACTGGCATTGGAAGCAGTCCAGAGAAGGTTCACTTGGCTGATGCCAGGTATGGAGATATTGTGTTATGAGGAGAGATGGAATAGACAGTTCCTGTATTTATTGTAATAAAGAATAATGAGATGTGGCCTCATTGAAACCTACAAAACTCTTAGGAAACTTGACAATGTAGATGCAAAGTTTGTTTCCCATTGTGACAGAGTCAAGGACCAGAAGACAAAAATCTCAGAATAAAGGGTTGCACATTTAAGACAGAGATGAGGAAGACTTCTTTCTCTCAGGGTTGTAATTCTGTTGAATTCTGTACCACAGAGGACGGTTAAGGCAGAATAAGTATTTTTGAGGCTAAGATACATATTTTTAATCAGTAAGGAAATCTAAGATTATGGGGAAAAGCCAGGAATTGAGGATTATCAGATCATCCATGACCTAATTGAATGGTGGGAAAGACTTGATGGGCTGAATGGTGTATGTCTGCTCTTCTGTCTTATGGCTGGAGAGATGGTGCAGGATGGAGGGCTTTAGATTCTTATGGCATTCTGTCAGTTTCTAGGGGAGCTGGGAATTGTACAAGTTGGACAGGTGACCTCTAGCATCCTCTAGGGAGGTTTGCTAACGCCATTGGGGTGAATTTAACCTAGATTAGCAGGGAGCTGGTATTTTGACAAATTGTTCACTGGAGACAGAAAGAATCTAAAAATGGAATTAGAGGTTAAAATGCAAGTAGGTTTGTTTGCAAGGCAAAGGAAACATAAGTTAGATAAGAAAGAAATATGTTTAGCAAGGCTAAATGGAATATATTTTAACGCAAGGAGCCTGAGGAATGTGATGGATAAGCTGAAGTCACAGATAGCTTTAATATCATGCTGCCTATGATTGATACTTGGTTGAACAATTGGTAGAATTGTCAGCTTCCAGAATGGGACCAAAACCCGAGAATCCTGGATATGAAGATTTGGATTACTTGTTTAAAAATGAGAAATTGGGAAGGGGCCTTAAAAAGGAAATCAGGAAAGCAAAGATAGTACATGAGAAAGCATTGGCTGGGAGAATAAAGGAAAACAAAAATGAGTTTTCATAATATATAAAAAACAAGTGAATAGCTCGACAAAGAGTTGGGCCCATTAGGGATCAAAGAGGTAAAATATGTGTGGACCTGGAAGACATGGGCACAGTCCTCAATAAATATCTTACATTGGTTTTCACAATGAGAAAGGATGGCAATATTGTAGACATCAGGCTGGAAGACCATGAAATATTAAAAGAAATGATCAAATAGCTAGAAGAGATAGCAGAAGGCTTAGCAGTCTTAAAAATGGATAAATTTGCAGATCCAGATGAGACATATTCCAGGTTGTTGAGGGAGGGAAGGGAGGAGATAGCAGGGACATTGGCAGTAATTGTGAAATTCTCTCTGGCCACAGGTGAGGTGTGTAAGCCTTGAAGGACTATTAACATCGTCCCATTATTAACAAAAGGGAAGAAGGAATAGATGGAAAATTACAGGCCAGTCAGTCTAATCTTGGCGGTGGGGAAGTTATTACAAAGAACTTTGAGGAATGGAAATCTGCACATGGAGATCTAAAGATTAATCGGGGAAAGTCAGCATGGATTTGTTCAGGGAAAGTTGTGTTTAACAAGTTTGAACATTTTTTTTGAGCAAGTAACCAGGAGGATTAATGAGGGTAATGCATTTGATCTGTTTTACATGGCCCTTAAGAAGGATTTTGATAAGATTCCTCATGGTCAAGAAAGTAAGAGCCCATTGGATCCAATGCAAAGTGATCGAGGGATGTTTCTGTTAATGGGAGTCGCAGATTTATTAGAAAGAAGTCTTTATGTAAAGCTTATTTAAATATCTAATGGAAAATCAAATACATGTTGTTAGTTATTCTGATATGTTCATTTATTCTTACTCCCAAAATGACTCATTTTGTCAGTCTCTGCAGATACACGGCATCCGACCAACTGATCGTGTATGGCATCACCCAGTTCGGAGAAAAAAATTCAAGTACTTGATAGATCAGCCTGTCCAATTGGCTCAAGCTGGAAGGTATGTTATCATGGTTCACTGGTCACACACTGTTGAGGTGGGGAGGTTTACATGGAATATATTGCATTATATTTGAAGAGTGCAGTGTACTTCACAGATTTATAATGAATTCTTTTTGTGTAAGATTTTGTACCCCTTTAAATTCTGAATGCACACTCTTCACTCAGTGTCAATGTGGAGAAAAATATAAAATTGGCACTTCATAGGTAAATGAAATGTCTTGGATGTCAACCATTAAATGGTATTCGGTTTCCCTTGATTATCCGATATTGCCATTGCTTGCAGGCACAGAGTCATTTGTTGTTCTGACTTGACTTTATGGCTTTTCTTGATGCAACCAAGGTTGAATTGTCTGATCTTGCTGGGACTGCATGGTCTTTCTAGTTTGCCTTTTGCCCATAGCTACCTGTATTCTTTGCCATTTTAAGTAAACAACACCACTACTTGAAATTGCTCCTGTTTGCTCTTGCGCATTTTTTTCTCAGTCTGTGAATGTGTGGCATTTCCTGAGGTTTGCCTTCAAGATATCCTTGAATTAGAGTCTTGGCTTACCCCTCAGCTGGTTTCCAAGTTTACATTGTAAGTACATGATTGCTTTAGGGATTTTATCATCAGTCATACATACTACATGCCCATTATGCCTGATGATGAATGCACAGTTCAATAGTTTTGCTGTTATGTATCTCAGAGCTGGGTACTTTGCTCTCCCATTTGATATATGTGATGTTCCAAATGCATCTCAAGTGGAATTTGTCCAACTGCTCAATTTGTTTGGAGTAGGTAGCCTATGTCTCACAGACATGGAAGAGGTAGATATTACTGCAACACTGCACACCCTCCTCCACAGACTGTCACATAAGCGGACAAACTCTGAGTATGCTTGGTGATTTTATTTGCTGTCTCTATGTCTGTGCAGACATTTCTGGAGATCCTGGTTCTGTGAAGTTATCCACAATCTTTAGTGTTGTTGTCATTGATTGTTATAGTAGATGAGATATAGTCGGAATTTAGTGATGGAGTATCTTTGTATCCTTAAACTGATGATTAGCCCATATTCATCATTAACAAGGAGAAAGTGAGGACTGTAGATGCTGGAGGTCAGAGTAGACAGTGTGGTGCTGATAAAGCATAGCAGGTCAGGCAACATCTGAGGAGCAGGAGAATTGCTGTTTCGGATGTAAGCCCTTCATTAGGAATGAGGCCTGTGGGCCGGGGGCTGAGAGATAAATGGGAGAGGGGTGGGGCTGAGAGGAAGGTAGCTGGCAACGTTATAGATAGATAAAAGTGCGACTGGAAGTGTTGGGTTGGAGGAGAGGGCTTGTAGAGCGAGGAGGAGAACTTCTACTAGGTTGGCATTCTTGGAAGAAGCTTCAGAGTAAGGTTAAAATCAACTAGGAGAAAATGAGGCTTGTAGAGACAGGACTCACTCACAAACAATAATTCCCATATCATCACCTCTGATACCTTAGTTGAGGATTTCATTCATCTCAGGTTAAAGTGATCACCATCAATGCTGATTTGGATGTATATTCCATCAACAGTCCCAGCCAATCCCCCAGAAATCAAAGTAGCAAAGAATATATGGCAGAAAAGGTAGGCCATGACACACCTCTGCTTTAGACCACCGGTTTTGCTCAAGGAGCCAAAAGTATTCACCCCAGAGTCAGTGACTCTTGAATCATCCCATCATGAAACTAAACAGATGAATAGCTCTGCTAAGACATCCAAATTTGTCGAAGACTCTCCACA
The DNA here is from genome assembly GCF_047496795.1 of Chiloscyllium punctatum. Taxonomy (NCBI): domain Eukaryota; kingdom Metazoa; phylum Chordata; class Chondrichthyes; order Orectolobiformes; family Hemiscylliidae; genus Chiloscyllium; species Chiloscyllium punctatum. The sequence continues at coordinate 59,022,866 of NC_092745.1, forward strand.
AGGAATCAGTATTTACTGTGTCAAAATCCTTCAACAAAGGCATTGTAGTATTATGTCAACAAAGAGACAGTGGAGTGCAATGTCTGTACACAGCATTTCTTTTGTATTTGCGAAAAGATGAAGATCGTATTACAAGTGCCTTTGCCTCTCCTGTGTCAGTTCAACTGTCTGACAGTACATGTTCTGCTATGTGGCTCACCTGCCTGTTGAATTGGACTTTTGCGAGAATTTTATCAGCTATTGGAAACAATAATTGGTTTCACATAGATTTTTATCCTTTTCCTTTCTACACGTGAACAATTATGGTATTCTTGAAGTTCTGAGGATTAGTTTGTTGATCTATCATTTTCTGATATAATTTGATATAATTGTGGTTTTTGATGGCTAGCCCAAACCTCCCAGATTTGTAGATTTTTTCTGTGATCCTATCTGAGCCTGGGCTGTGCTTGAAAGTAGAGATCTGTTGGTTTTGTCACCCACCACAGCAAAGTTCCTGTACAAGTATCTACATCTGGGAAAGTCTTGAAGTTTGTCTATAGCTACCCACCTGGAGGGTAAGTCTGGTATACCACTGAGCAGGTGAGTAGTAAATTGAGGGAGGAACAAACAAAATGTTCAGCGCTTCATAAAAGATCAAGCTGATGAGCATAGGCTTGAAGCTGTTGTTGATGCTTGGCCAGCCAGACATGTTGTAGCTGACATATTGATTTGATTTGATTTTTTTTGTAGTCGAGTGTACCTAAGTACAAAGAAGAGGTTTGTTTGTGAGCAGTACAAATAGATCATAGTAAGCAAGGACATACAGACCATAGTATGGTTAGACAGCATGAGGCATGCAGGTTACACTGCACAGAAGGTACACAAAGCCAGATCAGTATTAACAAGGTCAATATTATTTGAAGTTAGAGTGTCGGTTCATCAGTCTAATAATGGCGGGGAAGAAGCAGTTGGCACATGTATTCAAGCTTCTGTATTTTCTGCCTGACGGAAGGGGTTGTAGGAGAGCACGATGGGAGGGGTCTGTGGTGATGTTGGCAGTGGCAATGAGGAGTATAAATGGAGTCAATGGATGGAAGGTTGGCTTCCATGATGATCTGTGCTGTGCACATAATCTTCTGTTGTTTCCTATAGTTCTGAGCAGAGAGGACATATCAGGCAGTTATGCACCTGAATAGTAGGCTTTCTATAGTGCATCTGTAAAAGTTGGTGAGGGTCCTTATGGACATGCTGAATTTTCTGAAGAAGAAGAGGCATTATTGCGCTGCCTTGACCATTGCGTCTATGTGGGAAGTCCAAGACAGGTTGTCGGTTATTGTCACTCTTCAGAATTTTACGCTCACAACTCTCTCAACCTCTGCTGTTGAGGTAGATGAAGGCGTGTTCTCCTCTTTCTGAAGTCAATGATCAGTTCTTTTGTTTTGCTGACATTGAGAGAGAGGTTATCATTACACCATAACACCAAGCCCTCTACCTCCTTTCTGTATTCGGACTCATTTTTGTTTAATATCCATTCTGCCATGGTGGTGTCGTCAGCAAGCTTGTAGATGGTGTTCATTCAGAATTTGGCTACATAGTCACGGGTGTACAGTGAGTATAAGAGGGGGCTGAGAATGCATCCTTGTGGTGCTCCATAGTTGAGGGTTATCATGGAGAAGATCTTCAGTCTTGAGGTTTTGAGCTCTGTCTGGAGAGGATAATGGTGTTGAAGGCAGATCAAGAGTCGAGTAGGAGTCTGACTTAGGTATCATTGTTGTCCAGATGTTCCAGGGATGAGTGCAAGGCTAGGGAAATGGCATCCACTGTGGACCTGTTGCAAGTTGTTTTTGTTGCAAGTTACTTTAGTTCTCCGACAGTGATTCCTTCGCAATGGATTTTCCAGACATGCTGCAATTTTACTGTAGAAATTTCTGAATTTCATTATCACTTTCATCCAACCAGTCTGCATGGTTTGTTTTGTGTTCCCAATTCAAGAACTATTAATTCAAAGATTGACCATGCCATGTCACTTCTTATCTCAGGTTTTCCTAAGAGGACAGCTGTATCTCAAGTCTGAGCTTGAATTGTTCACGGATGCCTATGGATGGCAGCCTGTGTACATTTAACTACCTTATGGGGAGGGGGAGGGGCAAATGGGCATTGTGCTCCTTTAGTTGGGATAGAAGATGTCATCCTGGAAATTAGCTTCCTGTCATCTTTAGTGCACTCTGTTCCTCTCATAACCTTGGTAATTATGACACTATTTTATGGTTGTCTGCTGAATGTTGACAAACATAGCAATCTGTTGCCAGTGTTTAGACCTGGGGTTCATCCAAGCATTTTTGTACTTTGCATTCTGTCTGGAGATGATGTTGGTGGCTGACATCATTCTAGCATGTGCAAAAACTCAGGAGAGTTCTTCCATTTCTCAGGACACCGTCCAAAGGTAAATAGTCAGTTCTTATCCTTCAACTGGCGTTCCCCGTCACATTGAGCTCATCCTAATGTGGAGCATTTGCAGTTGTTCAGTCCAGATCTTCTGAATTTGTCCTTGATAATCTCAGGAGTATTCGTTGTTGGAGCATGTGCTTTGATGACTGTTATTCACAAGAGCTTGACATGGAGTGATGAGGTGATTGTTTATGCACTGAAAGAGAGTATCCAAATTTATTGCAATGTGTGTACCCATCATGAATGTGTCTGTTAAACATTCAAGAAAGTACACATCCACAAATACATTTGTTTGCTTGTTTATTCCATTTCATTATTTACTAACCAGTGAATAAAATGTCAGCATTCAGTTAGGACAGTAAGAAATTGTGCTTCGTTATCACCCATAGCTAAAATACTTTACAGTGAGGAGGAAGAACAGTGAATACTAAGGACAAAAGAAGGTGTTAGGTATAGATCTAATTATGATGAAAGAGATTTTGAGATTTTTGGAAGTGGGGACAGAGGCAACAAGGAGGATGCAATTTAAGAAATGATTCTAAGAGTCAGTACACTACTTGTGGAACTGACAAAACTAGTCATGTTCAGTCACGGTGTAGATTGGGCACAAACAAGGGAAGAAAAATGTAAGTAAGGCACATACGGTTAGAGGACACCAGTAGACTAGATTGAATGATGAAGAGGTTTGAAAGTGAGGTTGAGGCTGAAGATCTCAACCCATGGGAGGGTCTTTCGGTTCCATGATCGGTCAAAAGAACACTAGTAATTCGGTCTGGTTCTGCAAGATTTCACACTTTATTATAATAGCCAGGCTCAGGTTGTCCAGCAACATAGAGGTTAAATGCTTCTGTGTTCCTAGGAGAAAGCTGCGCAAATGGCTTAAAACAAAGACAATTTTTATACTGTTTTTGAAAAATAGTACAGCCTTAATTACAGAGCAAATCCAATAAAATTTAATAAAATGACATTATAGACATAAGGTTAAGCCAATGATATTTCCTGGGAACTAACTTTGTTTTGCACATTTTATCTCTTGGCACATGCGTCTCCAAGGTTAGCTCGGATGGTTAGTAATGTCTTATCTAGCTGAGTTAATTCCATACTGTGAAGGAAGGATTGTCCACTAATCTTTGGTTCAGTCAGTTCAGGAATGCAGCTTTTATCAGGGTTAAAAGCCATTTTAAACAGAATTGTCAATTTGCAGCCTAGAAGCCATTTTGTTATGTTACTTTATGTTACTTGCATTAAGAAGCCATTTTGTTGTTAGTAAGGGCATGTATTAAATGGTTGCTCTTGACAATAGCCTAAACCCAGATTTTAGATTCTCAAGGCCACTTACGACAATGCATTCAGCACAAGAGTTAATGGAACCTGGAAAATATACATGTATTTTTATGAGAAAACGGCCTTGGAATTCTGAAATATGAGCATTTAATGTTACAACAACATCTGTGGCATTTGAAATATTGTGAACATGGTAGCGAGAAGCAGCACTAATATGTTAACTAATTGTCAGAAAGAATTTAAAATTCTTTTTCGGGTGATGGGTGTGATTGGCTAGGCCAGAGTTTATTGTCCTGTTGACCCTGCTCATTTCATATATGTGTAAAAATCATATATTTAAATATTTTACTTGTACTTTTTGTTCCTGCCTCAGCACAGGGACGATAACATTTTATTATTATTTATTTAAAATTAGGTGTATTTGGTTTTATTTCCTTTGTGACATTTTGATAATTGTGTAATGATTTTCACTGTTCCCAATCTTATTTGCAGAGATATCTCATTTTTGTGTGATGCTGTATATTCCCAATGTTCTGAAGAGTCAGTACCTCCTGTGTCAGTAACCATGGACAAGAGCGCAGTCCGGGCTCAACTTGAAAAACAACCTGTCATCGTGAGTCAATTTGACATGTTTAGATATCAGATGGTTTAGTGGCAAAGTCTGTTACATTTTGTTTTCAGTCAACATTGTTTAAATATTTCAGCACAGTGTGACGCTAATGCAATTTTAATTCAGTTTTGGAATTGTCAAATAAAACTTACTAATGGTAGAAACAGAAGTTATATTTGAGGCCTTTACTTGTAATAAATGTCACTACATAAACAAGGAACTGTCAGTTAAAAGAGGATATCCTCCCTTATTGAGACTTTTGAAAGACACCTTACTGGAATATTGACACCATACTTGAAATTAGTTTTGGGCATTTGCAGCCATTATTATGACATTATTGTATTTCAGAGTTTTCTTTTTAAGCAGATTTCTTTTTCTTGAGGCAGTCAGTCTTCTGTCAATATTTTACAAGAGGTCTAACTTGATTGAGCAAAGTTCTATTCAGAAACGTTGATATATCTCTAGTATCCACCGTGTCGATCATCAAGTACACCAGTCGAAGCTCTCTTTTGAGTAGCTAAGTCAATTTCAGAGGTCCAGGAATAAGGACTATGCTAATAAACAAAATGTTTAACTCGACAAATGAAGTATATCTAATTTAGTGAGAGCTGGTTAAGAATCTTGAATGATATGTTAACTACTGAGGTGTCAGTGGGGGAGCATTTTGGGGCCAGCGATCATAATTCTATTCGATTTAAAATAGTGATGGAAAAGGATAGACCAGATCTAAAAGTTGAAGTTCTAAATTGGAGAAAGGCCAATTTTGATGGTATTAAGTAAGAACTTTCAACAGCTGATTGGGGCAGATGTTCGCAGGTAAAGGGACGGCTGGAAAATGGGAAGCGTTCAGAAATGAGATAACGAGAACCCAGAGAAAGTATATTCCTGTCAGGGTGAAAAGGAAAGGCTGGTAGGTATAGGGAATGCTGGATGACTAAAGAAATTGAGGGTTTGGTTAAGAAAAAGAAAGAAGCATATGTCAGGTATAAACAGGATAGATCGAGTGAATCCTTAGAAGATTATAACGGCAATAGGAGTATACTTAAGAGGGAAATCAGGAGGATAAAAAGGGGACGTGAGATAGCTTTGGCAAATAGGGTTAAGGAGAATCCAAAGGGTTTTTACAAATACATTAAGGACCAAAGGGTAACTAGGGAGAGAATAGGGCCCCTCAAAGAATTGCAAGGCGCCCTTTGTGTACAGCCGCAAAAATGGGGGAGATACTAAACGAGTATTTTGCATCAGTATTTACTGTGGAAAAGGATATGGAAGATATAGATTGTAGGGAAATAGATAGTGACATCTTGCAAAATGTTCATATTACAGAGGAGGAAGTGCTGGACGTCTTGAAATGGGTAAAGGTGGATAAATCCCCAGGACCTGATCAGGTGTACCTGAGAACCCTGTGGGAATCTAGAGAAGTGATTGCTGGGCCTCTTGCTGAGACATTTGTATCATCGATAGTGACAGGTGAGGTGCCGGAAGACTGGAGGTTGGTTAACGTGATGCCGCTGTTTAGGAAGGGTGATAAAGACAAGCCAGGGAATTATAAACCAGTGAGTCTGACCTCGGTGGTGGGCAAGTTGTTGGAAGGAATCCTGAGGGACAGGATATTTATGTATTTGGAAAGGCAAGGACTGATTCGGGATAGTCAACATGGCTTTGTGCGTGGTGAATCATGTCTCACAAACTCGATTGAGTTTTTTTTGAAGAAGTAACAAAGAGGATTGATGAGGGCAGAGCAGTAGATGTGATCTATATGGACTTCAGTAAGGCGTTTGACAAGGTTCCCCATGGGAGACGGGTTAGCAAGGTTAGATCTCATGGTATACAGGGAGAACTAGCCATTTGGATACAAAACTGGCTCAAAGATAGAAGACAGAGGTGATGGTGGAAGGTTGTTTTTCAGACTGGAGGCCTGTGACCAGTGGAGTGCCACAAGGATCGGTGTTGGGTCTTCTACTTTTTGTCATTTACATAAATGGTTTGGATGTGAGCTTAAGAGGTACAGTTAGTAAGTTTGTAGATGACACCACAATTGGAGGTGTAGTGGACAGCGAAGAAAGTTACCTCAGATTACAACAGGATCTTGACCAGATGGGCCAATGGGCTGAGAAGTGGCAGATGGCGTTTAATTCAGATAAATGCGAAGTGCTGCATTTTGGGAAAGCAAATTTTAGCAGGACTTATACACTTAATGGTAAGGACATAGGGGGTGTTGTTGAACAAAGAGACCTAAGAGTGCAGGTTCATAGCTCCTTGAAAGTGGAGTCGCAGGTAGATAGGATAGTGAAGAAGGCGTTTGGTATGCTTTCTTTTATTGGTCAGAGTATTGAGTACAGGAGTTGGGAGGTCATGTTGCGGCTGTACAGGACATTGGTTAGGCCACTGTTGGAGTATTGTGTGCAATTCTGGTCTCCTTCCTATCGAAAAGATATTGTGAAACATGAAAGGGTTCAGAAAAGATTTATAAGGATGTTGCCAGGGTGGGAGGATTTGAGCTATAGGGAGAGGCTGAACAGGCTGGGGCTGTTTGCCCTGGAGCGTCGGAGGCTGAGGGGTGACCTCATAGAGGTTTACAAAATTATAGGGGCATGGATAGGATAAAGAGGCAAAGTCTTTTCCCTGGGTTCGGGGAGTCCAGAACTAGAGGGCATAGGTTTAGGGTGAGAGGGGAAAGATATAAAAGAGATCTAAGGGGCAACTTATTCACGCAGAGGGTGATGCGTGTATGGAATGAGCTGCCAGAGGAAGTGGTGGAGGCAGGTACAATTGCAACATTCAGAAGGTATTTGGATGGGTATATGATTCAGAAGGTTTTGGAGGGATATGGGCTGAGTGCTGGCAGGTAGGACTAGATTGGGTTGGGATATCTGGCCGGCATGGACAGGTTGGACTGAAGAGTCTGTTTCCATGCTGTACATTTCTATGACTCTATGGCTCTACTGATGCTTGGACAAATTAAGTTCCAGTTTAAAATGATACAGTTACAGATTTCAGTGTTTTTGTCTAATGAAGGGCTAAAATTATTCAATTCATAGAACATAGAAATATAGAAGGTAGGAGCAGGAGGAGGTCATTTGGCCTTTCAAATCTGCTCTGCTATTTATTGGGATCATTGCTGATTGTCCAACCCAATAACCTAATCTTGCTTTCTCCCCACAACTTGTGGTCTCAGTAGCTCCAAGTGCGATATCTAGCCATCTCTTTAATACACTCAATATTTGGCATCGACTACCTCCTGTAGTCCACAGCAATGAATTCCACAGAATTTGGGTGAAGAAATGTCTCCTCATTTCCATTCTAAATGGTCCAGCCCAAGTCCTCAGACTGTGATGCCTGGTTCTGGATGCATGCACCATTGGGAATATCTTCTCTGCATCTATCCTGTCTAGTCCTATTAGAATTTTATAAGTCTCTATGAGATCCTCCCCTCACCTGTCTGAACTCCAGTGAAAACAATCCTAACCTAGTCACTTTCCATTCTACGTCAGTCCCGCCAACCTCAGAATTAGCCTGGTAAACCTTTGCTGCTCTCCCTCAAGAGCAACCTTCCTCAGAAAAGGAGACCTAAAGTGCACACTATATTCTAGGTGCAGCTTCACCAAGCACCTATATAACTGCAACTACACATTCCTGCTCCTGTACTTGAAACCTCTCGCAATGAAGACCAACATACCATTTGCCTTCTTTACCGCCTGCTGCACCTGCATACCTACCTTCAGCAACTGGTGCATAAGGACACCCAGGTCCTTCTGCACACTCCCTTCTCCCAATTTACAGCCATACAGCCATACTTGTTTTTGCTTCCAAAGTGAACAACCTTGTGTTTCTCCAAATTATACTGCATCTGCCATTGATTTGCCCACTCACCCAACCTGTCCAGATCATGCTGAAGCATCTCTGCATCCTCTTCACAGTTCACCCTCCCACCCAACTTGGTATCAGCTGCAAACTTTGAGATGTTACATATTGTCCCCTCAACCAAATTATTAATATATATTGTGAATATCTGAGGTGCTAGCAGCAAACCCTGTGGCACCCCACTAGTTACTGCCTACCAATTTGAAAAGGATCCATTACTGTTTGTTTCCTCTCTGCCAACGAGTTTTCTATACTTCTCCCCAATCCCATGTGCTTTAACCGTGCACAATAATCTCTTATGTGGGACTTTGTCAAACACTTTCTGAAATTCCAAATATCCTACATCGACTGGCTCTCCCTTGTCACATTACTAGTTACATCTTCATAGAATTCTAACAGATTTGTCAAGCATGATTCCCCCTTCATAAATCCATGCTGACTCTATCAGATGTTCACACTGCTTTCTAAATGGTCCGCTATAAAGTCCGTGATAATGGATTCAAGAACTTTCTCCACGACCAATGTTAGACTTACTGGTCTATAATTCCCTTGTTTCTGTTTTCCTCCCTTTTGAATATTGGAGTAATATTAGCTACACTCAAATTTGCAGGGACTTATATATTCAGGGATGTCAATTATCTGGCCCTGGGATTTATAGCCTTCAATTCCCTCAATTTTCCCAGCATCATTTCTCTACTAATGTTGTTCTCTCTCAGTTCTTCCCTCTCACTAAATCTTGCGGTTCTCCAACATTTCTAGTATCCAATTTGTGTCCTCTTTTGTGAAAACAGAGCTAAAATATGTATTCAGTTACTCAGGCATTTGTTCCCTATTATACATTCCTCCATTTCTGTCTGTAGGGGACCTACACTTATCTTCACTAATCTCTTTCTCTTCATGCACCTATAGAAACTCCTAGTGACAGTCTTTATGCTCCCTGCAAGCTTACTTTTGTACTGTATTTCCCCTTCTTAATCAATCCCTTGGTTCCTTCTTTACTGAATGTTAAACAGCTCCTAATCCTCAGACCTATTGTTTTTCTTAGAGTCGTGCTGGAAAAGCACAGCAGTTCAGGCAGCATCCGAGGAGCAGTAAAATCGATGTTTAGGGCAAAATCCCTTCACCAGGAATACAGGCAGAGTGCCTGAAGGGTGGAAAGATAAATGAGAGGAGGGTGGGGGTGGGGAGAAAGTAGCATAGAGTACAATAGGTGAGTGGGGGAGGGGATGAAGGTGATAGGTCAGGGAGGAAGGTGGCGTGGATAGGTGGAAAGGAAGACTGGCAGGTAGGACAAGTCATGGGGACAGTGCTGAGCTGGAAGTTTGGAGCTGGGGTGAGGTGGGGGAAGGAGAAATGAGGAAACTGTTGAAGTCCATATTGATGCCCTGGGGTTTTTCTTGGCCAATCTGTATGCATCTTCCTTGGATCGGATACTATCTCTAATTTTCATTATAATCCATGGATTGACCCTCTTGCCCATTTTGCTTTTGTGCCAAACAGGAATAAATGATTGTTGCAGTATCTCCATGCATTCCATGAATATTTGCCATTGCCAATTCACTGTCATCCCTTTAAGAAACTCTCCCCAACCTATCAAGGCCAACTCATGCCACACATCTTCGTTGTTTCCTTTATTAAGATTCAGCACCCTAGTCTCCAAATCATCTATCTCACTCACCAACCTGACAAAAAATTATATCAGGTTATGGTTGCTGAACCCCAAAAGGTCTCACACAGCTAAATTGGCAATGGTTCCCTTCTCATTACACAGTACCCAATTCAAATACAAACACCTGAGGGATTTATTCAGCCACGTATTTGTTTATCCGTTTCACTCCACATCCTTTTTGATGATTCAGAGAGGTTGGTGGAACTCGTCACAACTAAGATTGTACCTCAAAGGCAGAAAGTTGTAAGTCAAGGACAATGTTATTGGTTTGAGATATCTTTTATGCAATGTTTGTGCTCTGTGATTTTGAGCACGTATTGTTAATTAATGCTGACTTTGAGAACTATTGAACTGAGATTTAATGTGCAAAATGATGTGGATTGAGAATGGATGAGAGATTTAAACTAGGGAAATTGCAACCGATTTCTGGTGTGCTGCCAACAACTTGACATTTACATTTAACTGCAATATGTTAAGCTTGGTATGAGCAATCCCCTCAGTAGAGAAGAATTTTCACTTTTAGTGTTAGAATGTTAACCCTCCAGATCGCCAGGCAGGAAAGGATAGAACTGGAACCTTGTATTTATCCCTTATAATCTTGGAGGGTAGAGTGCCAGGTGGATAAGGAGCCAAGTGGACACACTTGTACAGGAGTTATTGGTTCCTATGGCAGAGAAGGTGGATCGTCTGGCAACAAGGCATGAGGGAAACATGTTTCAGGGTATGGGTTGATGTTGAATTTCAGCTCCAGATTTTCATGTCCCAGAATGGTGAAAAATGGTATCAGGTCAGGATTTAGGGAGATTGTAAGGGGTCTGGGAGGAGTGTAGTTGGGAAGTCAGCTTAATAGTTATTTAAGAATTTAACTAGGTTTTTAATAGGCTAACTTTTTTTGAGTAACAATTGTCATGAAGTTGAAGGCATGTACTGTACTTTTAAGAGAGAGAGAATGCTGTTCTGAACTGAGAGATTATAAGTACCTGTGTATATGATGAGATGGTAGTCCCAGAGTGTACTGGAAAATTTAAAATATGTAACATTTGGCTGTGAAATGGATACCTGAGTTTTAGTTGCTGTTTTGACAACAATTTGAATTTAACCAATCAGTTTAAATTGTGCCCCAGGATATTAAAACCCAAACAGGTTTGAATTTACTGTTTTATCAACATTGAACCAATAAGAGGACCTGGTGTTGAGAGGGGTATAAGAATGCGAACATCTTGAAAATTTGTCAGACAGCAACTGTCATAGAGAGAGTAACTGCCTTAGAGAAAGCAACTGCCGGAGAGCTAACTGCCCATCTAACATGGTGCTCTTAAAGAAATGAGAAAAAAACCTCTCTGTCAAAGGTACCTTTTCATGTAAAGCCTATTCACAGTGAAAAGAAAGAAGACAATCCAGGGAGATCAGCAGGAACACTGAAGACAAAGACTGTGTACTTTTGAGATTAACTTAATGTAATTTTAATAAGTTTAGATTAGATTACTTACAGTGTGGAAACAGGCCCTTCGGCCCAACAAGTCCATACTGACCAGCCGAAGCGCAAACCACTCATTCCCCTACATTTACCCCTTTACCTAACACTACGGGCAATTTAGCATGGCCAATTCACCTGACCTGTACATCTTTGGACTGTGGGAGGAAACCGGAGCACCCGGAGGAAACCCACACAGACACGGGGAGAACGTGCAAACTCCACACAGTCAGCCGCCTGAGTCGGGAATTGAACCCGGGTCTCTGGCGCTGTGAGGCAGCAGTGCTAACCACTGTGCCACCGTGCCGCCCACAACCCGTGTTATTGGATTAGCATTTTTTTAATAGAATTGGTGTCAGATAGTAAATAGTTAAGAGAAAGTGGGGGGGTGGGAGGGGCTTGGATTTGTGAATATTTTTTTTAATGTTCACTCTTAGAATTAGAAAAATAAATTATTATTTTTTCTTTAAATAGTGGAATTTGGGAGTTCTCTGTCACTCACGTTTTAACAGATTACAAGGTGAGGCGACCTTTTTTAGGTGTTTGGTTTAATTGACAGAGGGGTTTGGCAACCGCTTTGTAACACTACATACTTCAGCAGAACTGACCAAGCTTTGCACTTCAATTGAATAGTTTTGGAGGTTTCCAGACGATGAGAATTGCCCAACTGAATCTTCGATTTTCTGGGCTATTGCTTTGTAGTCTGCTACAATGGGGATTTCATAATAACCCTATGTACAATTCTCATCTATGTTTCAGAAATGTTTATGTGACCTCAGAAAATCTGGTTAATGTATAGTTAAAAGTTTGTGAGAAGGTTTGTAGCTCGGGTGCTCGTTGTTGTGGTTCTGTTCGCCGAGCTGGGAATTTGTGTTGCAGACGTCTCGTCCCCTGTCCAGGTGACATCCTCAGTGCTTGGGAGCCTCCTGCGAAGCACTCCTGTGATCTTTCCTCCGGCATTTGTAGTGGTTTGAATCTGCCGCTTCCGGTTGTCAGTTCCAGCTGTGCCCTGCAGTGGCCAGTATATTGGGTCCAGGTCGATGTGCTTATTGATTTGAATCTGTGGCTGAGTGCAAGGACTGCACAAAACATTACATAGGACAAACAGGAAGACAGCTAACGATCCACATCCATGAACACCAACTAGCCACGAAACGACACAACCAGCTATCCTTAGTAGCCACACACGCAGATGACAAGCAACATGAATTCGACTGGGGCAACACTACTATTATAGGACAAGGCAAACAGAGAACAGCCAGGGAATTCCTAGAGGTATGGCACTCATCCACAGATTCAATCAACAAGCACATCGACCTGGACCCAATATACCGGCCACTGTAATGGACAGCTGAAACTGACAACTGGAAGCGGCAGATTCAAACCACTACAAATGTCAGAGGAAAGATCACAGAAGTGCTTCACAGGAGGCTCCTAAGCACTGAGGATGTCACCTAGACAGGGGACGAAACGTCTGCAACACGAATTCCCAGCTCGGCGAACAGAACCACAACAATGTATAGTTAACATTAATTACTCAATTACAGCAATATTATCATAAATTTTACAATTTGATATGTGTCCATGTGTCTTCTGGGCCTCTTCAAAGTCAGTAATGAAAGCAAGGGCAGTGACAACTGAGGGGATACATGGCATGATGGGATATATGTGAGTAAATACTTTCTTATCCACTTATGTGAAAGATATTCACAGTATTTGTGCTGAAAGATTCCTTTCCAATCTTTGGAGATTGCTTTGACATGCTTGAAGATTACTTGACAATCTTGGAAGTTCGCTCTATAAGATTAACCTGGATCCCCTTGAAATGTTTTACTTTACACCTCCAATACAGAGCAAAATAATCAGTAACAGCATAACCAGGAGATGAAACAAGATCAGGAACAGCCTGTTTACACAAATCCTGTCACCACTATCTATCTTTGCTGACCTTGCTCCTGCCTTATGTTAGCTACCAGGTGAAAAGCTAACCATCAGCTGTAATGGTCACAGTGAAATGTAAACATTTGAATGAGTACATAATTTGCATGAGTTCTGTGAGAATACGATCTCAGACATACATCTCCTCCCTGAGTTATACATTGATTTTTGCAGATGTTTGAAGGGCCTATGGGATATTAAAGACATGAATTAGAATTGCTGAGGTCAAGTTATTTCAAGTGTCTTGCATGCACATGACCATATATCATAAGAAATTGGAGCAGGAGTGACCAGATAGTCCCTTGAATCTGCTACACGATTCAGCAACATCATGGGTGATATGATCATGGTCTCAACTCGGCTTTCTGTCCTGTCCACAGAAGTCTTGGTTTTTCCATAGTTCAAAGATTATTTTCTCAATGTTGAATAGGCGATGACTTGGTCTGCACAGCTTTCTGTAATTAAGAAATCCAAAGGTTCATGACCCTATGAAGGAAGAAAATCCTGGTATCTATTTTGTAATTGGGCCACTCCTTATTCTGTACCTATATCCTCTAGTTTTGGATTCTCCCAAAAAGGGCAACATGTTCTCAGCATCTAACCTGTTAGATCCCTTAGAATGTTAAAAGTTGCAATAAGATGTCACTTCTTTTTGTTCTAGACTGTCTCCTCTCACAAGGAGGAAAAGAAGAGACACATGAGTGTTGATAATGACATTCATTGAGTGTTTGGATAGACAGCACTTGTTGAGGGTGATTAGGAATGAGAGACATGACATTCCATCAAGATATTGGTATCGGTAGTGAATGGATAGATGGGGATGTGAGAAAAAGCACAAATGGGAAAGAATCGATGTTGATGTGAGGAGGAGCATGCTAGAATGCACATAAGAAGGCAAAGTAAGATTATTTGGGTGATTCATCAGGATATAGGTGAATGTGCTATTGTACTCAACCTGTTCGACTACACCTAGGTAATTAAACTACTTTTAGCTTTGAATTCATGGGTGTGGCACCCTATTCCTGACTTCCTCCTGCTATTTGCCAACATTATCTTTTTGTTTCACTGGCAGGACTGTTCTTCTGTCATTAAGGAATAGTATTTCTCTGTGAGGCCCTTATAACCTCGAGTATTGCAATCAGACAGGTGTCACTAATATGAGGAGAAATATTTGAATTTATGCAATCTATTCTGTCAGCTGGTTCTGTTATGCTCCAAACCTCAAAATGTAACCAATTTCTAGTTTGGGAGTTGAGATTGACTCATAGATTATTCAGGCTAATTGCTCAAGACTTGGAAAAGTGATGGTAATGTCAGTGGTGGGCTGCACGTTCTTTTGGGTTTCCAAGGTGGCACCAAACACCCCTGCTCCCAGTGCTTCAAGAAATTAAAATTTTGACAAATATTTCTCTCAACAGAAGCAATTTGAAGTGCCTGAGAGCCTGATACCAGACGAGTACCACATTGTAAAGAATAAAGGAGTCCTAGGATTAGAATACTATGAGGAGTGAGTAATTCTAATACAGTAGATATTTGTCATGAAGTGTTGCTTTAGTTTAGAGGTGAATATCTTTTTTTCATGTTTTACCTACATTGGTATCTACTCACCATTTACATTTCATGGTACATCACATTGAAGTTACAATTTGTTCTGTTATTATGGTAATATAAACTAAAAAGATAACATTAGAAAACTGGAATATGCTTTTAATACAAGCTATAATATTGCTCCTGCCTTAATTTTGAGTATATCTTCCTTCAAGCCATTTAAGCTCATTTGTACACATTAAGCTGTGTGTAATACTGTGTTACCTTAAAAGAATCTGCTAATGTACGTAATGATCTGTACCTGTTCTTTCTTCTAGTAAATATACAACCCTACTTCAGGACCATGAAAAGAAACTAAGGGTATTTCCATCTATGTGAGTAGTTGCATACACTAACTATTTTGTGGAGGAGTTTTATACAGCCTGCAAGAGCAGAAAATGTGGCATGTGGGTGATCGATTGAGATAGGATGTAAAATTTTTATTGCATTGATGCAGTCAGCGGCCTGGTTGTGGGGTCTCAGGCCTCTAGTTTGTGTGGCAGTTTTTTTTCGTGTAATATATTTGCATTCAATGAATTTTAATGAGCATAACACTCTATTCAATTATGTCCTACCTTCAAGATAAAGTCTGGGAATCTCATGACACCCAGTTTATATATGTTAAAAATGGAGTGGCTTTGTGCAGTTGTGATTGAGCCCTGAAGTTTTCTTGCTAAACTCTATGGTATGAGGGTGCAGAAAGGGCGAAAAGTAGTTTGAATCAAGGCAGCGTACTAGGAAGAGTCTGTTAAAGTGGAGGGGCACTTGAGATTGGGCTCTGAAAGTTTGGTGTGTGAAGTCATTGTCACTTTCTTCATGCTTGCACACACACGCAAGCGCACACGTACACACGTACACACCCTTCCAGTGGTTCAAATGCTTCTGCTTATATTGTTAACATCCACAAGCTGTTCAGTTACACAGCAACCAATTAGAGAGTTGTCATCAGACCGATGACCTTTTGCATCCATGGCTGGGCTACACAGACCAATCAACTACCAATCACAGACCAAATCTCACTTTAAATATTTTATTATATAAACATTGTCTCCAGTTCTATGTTTCACCAACTGACGTTTTAATATTCAACCAGGTGGCTTAATCATTTGTTTTGGAGAACTACATTCAAGTATCCAGAAATAGCAATCTATCAAATATTCCATTTATCATTGTTCTTTTAATAGGGATACACTTTTGGTTATATTTATTTTTATGTTGGGATTTGTTGTCAATGTCAAAGTACAGTAATTATACAATATGTAACTGATTGGCCTCATAATGAGCCATTGACCAAATTCTTACATTCTGATAGTTGGTGATAAGTTGTTTCTTACATATTTGTGAGCTTTCTCCCTGTAGTGATCCTGGCGAATACATGGAGTATCTATTGGAAAATTACCAATCATTAAGTCCTGGCTGAGAAATCATGATCAAAGAATAAAGTATGATTGAATGATGTGATAATAATTGGTCTCAGGGTTTCTATCATGGTCAGAAGCCTTTCAGCTTCCATACTTGCGAAGCAATATTCTAGAATTCACTCAATTTTTTGGTTTCCTTGTCCCTCAGAGGATGTTTGGACAAAGTCACCATGGTTTTATGAAAGGGATATTTCTTTCTTTTATTTCTTTTTATTTTGCATATGTAACTATTCAGATTTAAAGGGGAATCAGTAGATGTGGTTTACTTGGATTTACAAAAGACAATTGTTTAACATGCAAAATGAGGACTTATCAAGCTGGGTGTAATATATTAGCATAGATAGAAGAATTGATCACTGGGCAAGAAGGAAAAAAACAATAAACAAAGCACTTTCAGATTGACTGTAACTAGAGTAAGATCCATATCTTTCTATTTTTGTGTTTTTAAAAACTGGAGACAGAAATGAGAAATGGTTTATACCTGTTTATCTGTAGTTATAGTCTAATTACTTATAATAAATAATAATTCTTGATTAGCACAGAGACTTGATCTGTGCTTCTGAGCAGCCTTGTTTTGAAAGTCAGGTAAAATGGGATACTGTGCATACTATTAAAAAAAGTCTTTAACATTTGGAATGACTCCAGGAACACTGGGCTTGATTTACAGTTTACTGTCCCAAGTGAGTTGTAACTCTAATGGAATATCACAAGCTCAGTGCTCTTTCTTGGCAATCTAGAACCTAAGAATATTTTGAGTTTACTGAATAATCAAAGCTCAGAGGAAATGGGAGCTATGAAGAGGACACAAGAGGTCCCTAAGATCAAGTGAGTGGGTAATACAGTGGCAAATGGAGTTTAGTGTGGGAAAGTGTGAAATAATTGACTTTGATTGTAAGAGCAGGAAAACAGAATATTTGTGAATAAAAATGAAACTTGTGAACATTGCTGCTCAGAGAGATTTGTGTGTACTCATACAAAGAACACAGAAAGTTAATATGAACATACAGTAAACAATCTGGAATGCAAATGACATTGGCCTTTTTTGTAACGGGACTGGACGCACAGTAACTAACTCAAGGTCAGTCTGATCGAATTATACAGGGCTTTAATGAGATCTATAATATTCAAATACTAAATATATCTAAGGCTGAGATGTACAGATTTTCAGTCTCCCCAGGAATCCAGGTTTTGGGAGGCAGATGGCAAGATGGATTTGAAGCTGATGATCTTCTTGGATTGTGGAATTGTCCTGAAGGGCAACGTGGTCTTCTCTTATCCCTATTTGTTATGTTCTTGTTTTACTGTTATTTATTGATCAACTTATCCCAAAATGCAGAGGAATGCTTACTATGCTTAGAAGCAAAGTTGGAAATTTTCAATGGTGGCTATGAATGGTAATGGAGACCTTTGCATTCACTGACACTGACCCAAATTAATAAAAAATGTCACCACGACTCAAAGCAAAACTGCTGACCCGATATAATTATGTCATTTGGATTTTGTATCTGTCTTGCCAGGAAACCAAGTGGTAGGGTTGAGGCCATTCAGCTCTCTCAAGTGATGGATTCAATGCTGGAAAAAGTTGGATTTAATGACGATAATGAACAGCAAAATAAAGGAGAAACACAGGTACTAATTTAAAAGCTAGTCTATCATCGTGACTCATGCAATAATAACATACTGGAGAAATGTAATCACCTTTTCATAATATTGAATATTAGTAAAAGTTTTGAAACTATTAATGGCAGAATTAATTCTTACTTCCCTCTCTCTTGCTAAGTTACTCATATCCATTTCACTAGTTTGTTCTCCCATTAGTTTCCACCTCCATAATATTTATTGTTCATTAATACCCATCAGTTTGTAACATTTTTAGATTTTTATTAACCTCTTACTCTCGATTAGTTCAGCCCTTGGATCTCTCTGATGGGTGGTACCCAATTTCTCATACACTTGATGGTGTCTCTCCCTGACTTGGGATCTAATTAAGCTTTCAATTGCTTGCCCCGGGAATGACAATAAATCTGTCTTGTAGAATCATAGAAAGGTTACTGTGCAGGAGGAGGAGCAATTTGGCCTGTTGTGTCTGTGTTGAATTTCTGCAAGATCAGTTTACCTAGTGTCATTCTCCCTCCTTTTCCTGCATTTTTTTTCCTTTTCAGCTAATGATCCAATTCCCTTTTGAGTGCAATGATTGAATCTGTCACACCACATTTCAGGCAGGACAGTGCAGAACCTTGCCACTTGCTGTGTAATTCTTTCTAGCACTGAATTATCTAACGTCATCATAAAATTTCAGCTCAAACTTCAAAAGTTATAGAACATTTCATTAGAACTCATTTTAAGTTTAAAAACTGTTGAATGTATTTATTTTCAAAATATGAACAAGCACATAAGAAACAATCATATAATGCCTTTTCACAGTAATGCAGCATGAATATCAGCTAGTTGTTTCTTTGAATGATTACTGCAAATTGCCAGCACAATATTTGTTGTCCACTGGCTGCACCTAACAGAGGGCTCGAAATCGCAACTTGTTAACAAAAGTATTACTTAAAGCTGGTTTGCACCTTTTAAAGAGGATTTACTTTGTGGTTTAAAGATGTCAGATGTTTGCACAGGAAATGAATCTGACCTGGAAAAATATTAAAGACTGTCACAATGTGCATTAGACACTGCACTTGAGGCCTTGGTGGAGGAAATGGAAATTAGGAGAGATTTTCGAATACATAGGGGCCAGGAGATCCACCAGACATGTTAAAAGGCAGTCGAAATAGATGGCCATAAAGGTCATGTCAGAATTCAAGCCTCAAGAATCCTGTGCATTGTCTGAAGAAGTTCACTGGTCTCAGGTGGTTAAGGTCATTGAATGCATCTTCAAATTCCGTATCCTGCCACATGCACCATAGACTCAGTCGTTTTTCAGTTCAATACCTCTATCACCCATCTACTACCATTCGATATCTATCAAGAGTTAGATTGTATACTTTACCTCACCCTCACATACTGAATGTTGCTGTAAATATCATCCCTACAGCTTACAGGTTGCAGACAGTGTTAGCATTTCAACCTTGACAACCACATAGGTGAAACAGATTGTATGATGCTCACAAACACTTTTCACTTGTACTCACAGAAGCTGGTGACGCAAAACTGAAGGCAGAAGAAGCTGACTGTAGTGTGTACAGGCTACCTGCATGTCCTACTGCAGATAACAGTTCAGGCCATTGCTCAATTGTAACAAACATGAGCTGAATTATGAAAGACAATGGTTAAGTCAATACCGGTCCTCCTGCTAAAATTGCATTTGTTCCTTACCTACATTTTCTCTTCTTAGCGAGTTTTGAGACGATTTGTAGCTCAGGTTGAGGTTCTGGATGTAAGTTTGCTCGCTGAGCTGGAAGGTTTGTTTTCAGATGTTTCATCACCATACTAGGTAACACCATTAGTGAACCTCCGGTGAAGCACTGGTGGTAGGGCCCACTTTCTGTTTATGTGTTTAGGTTTTCTTGGGTTGGTGACATCATTCCATGTGGTGATGTTATTTCCTGTGGTGATGTCATTTCCTATTTTTCTCGGGGTGGTAAATGGGATCCAAGTCAATGTGTTTGTTGACCACCACAGGAAATGACATCACTAACCCATGGAAACCTAAACTTGTAAATAAAAAGCGGGCCATATCACCAGTGCTTCACCGGAGACTCACTGATAATGTTACGTAGTATCATGACGAAACAAACCTTCCAGCTAAGAGAGCAAACTTACATCCATTTTCTCTTCTGATTCTCAAATTGCAGAGAGCCTACTAATCCTCTTCTTTCTTCTCCCTTTTCCTAGCAACACAATCTTACCCTTGTTCCACTATCTTTTCAGAGTAATTCAATCTGGCCAAGTAGTGGAGGACCAGGAAGAAGATGGGGAGGATAAAGACAAACCATCACTCAATTTCATTCTTGCAACTTCCAACTCAGATACTGACAAGGCCTATATCTTGGAGAATAGATTAGAGATAGGATGTGAAAGTGTTGAGATATTAGGCGTGAATGGACTGTAACCAAGACGGGGGCAAGAATAACAGGAATGTTAGATGTCGATAGGAAGATGTCACACAAGAGGTTCACTGCGAAAAATCCTAATGAATAATTAAATCAGGATACCCCAAGTCAAACTGCTAATGAATAATCACAACAAAATGTTTTCTTCATTTGGATGGCTGCCAGAAAGCCAGTTTTCTATGTCAATTACATGCAGGTGGCTTTTTGAGCATGACAATGTGGCCAATTGGAGATTGTGCAGCTGTGAACCATGATGTAGCATTGATGAGTAAGCAGAATAAGCAGTTGCAACATAATTTCTGGGTATTACACATACAAGGACAGTTTGCTGCCTGGGAAACTCAAGAATGCTGCCATTATGACAATGGATTACACTGTTGGGTTGCTGTAACAAGGCCATTTGTAATCCGTCCTGGAATGCTGAGACACAACCCCAGGTGTGTGTACTGGTTCCATGAATGTAAACTGTCTTCTCTCAGGAACGCAATCACATTATTAATTCTCCAACACGCTCCAACATGTCTCAGCCTGTGATATACTCCATCACATTGTGTCTGCCATACAGTTGTGAGTAGGCATTGTGTTGAGTCTGAATTTCTTTGAATCCCTTCCACTGCTCATGATGAATCAACATGAGACAATGGTATAGTACTTAATTTTTTTGGTTTTTTTTTTCAATTAATATTCAATGCCCTGTTCTAGATTAACCTAGTTTTAAGCTTTCTATGTTTTCTTTTCCTAGATATTAGTGTTCAGACTTTATTAAGATTTTGAAGAAGATTTGTAGCTCAGGTTGTGGATCAGGTTGTATGTATCCTCACTGATCTGGTAGGTTTGTTCTCCGATATTTCATCACCATGCTAGGTAATATCATCTGGTGAAGCCTTGGCGTTCTGTCCCACTTGATGTTTATCTGTTTAGGTTTGTTGTGGTTGGTGAGACCGTTTCTGGTTCTGTTTCTGAAAGGATGGTAAATGGGGTCCAAATCTATATGTTAATGGACTTCCAGTTTGAATGCTAGGCTTTTAGGAATTCCCATGTGTGTCTTTTTGTTAGCCTGTCTTAGGATGAATGTATTGTCCCAGTCAAACCTTTTACTATTATTTCCAATACTATAAAGAACATTGGTATTTAATTTTTGAAAGGACTGCAATGTAGTAACATTTGCTTTAGTTGCCCAAGAGTCTCACTTCCAACCTTAGCTACACTGCTGATACTTAGATTTTATTCTTGTGCTTTAGCTTTCTAGAATGCATCCAGGAATGTTTCTGTTGCATAATTCTGTCATCTGTTCTAGCTGGATATAAGTAGAGATTTGGCAGCAGGCAACAAATTAGCAGCTCAGCTTTCCTTTCCTATTGGGTTTTCATGTATGTCAAAAATTATTTTTGATTCACTTAGTTTTCTCTCCATTCTTCACATTAGGGGCCTTCTACTACGTTACTGAAAATGAAAACATCTATATTTTGTTGCTTTTCATAAATCTTTGTAGTTCTGACTGGATTTGTGGCAGCTTTGTGGCTTGTATCGTTTACTAACGACAGATTTGCATATTCACTATCTAATTCAATTTCCAAATTACTTTGTTGTTGTATCTATTTGCACAGATGCATCATTTGCTAGACCTAGTGAAAAAGGAACAAGACATTTATAACATTGTATTCCATGAGCTTATTCGTCAAATCAGTGTGGATTGTGCAGAGCGAGGAGAACTTCTTGCCAAAATCAGGTCTGTCTTTGCTGTAGGAGTTTGATGATCAGAATGCATGTTATTTATTATCATTTGATTGTATGTTACTTATTAACATTTCCTTGATTTTACAGCCGAGCTACTGCTCAGCATGTAGTAAATTATGAATGGTAATCATGCTTTGGTCATGTTATTTGTGAGTTGTAAGAAACAAGCAAAAATATGCACTTGAACTTAATTTTGTTTTTGTAATGGTGCTATGTTATTAATAATACATAATCAAAATCCAGCGAGTTTGCAGTTGTAATCACGGAACCAACATTTCCTCTCGACATTAGACTTGCTATTTTCTTTCAAGTAGTAGTATAACATGTGACACAGTGGAAGTTCATAATTTATGACGGATGTGCATTTCTCTCCATTATGGAAGGATAGACAACACTGGATGTAATTTCATATGAATAAACAATTACTTAAACAAAGATGAAGGGGGGGATCCAAGATGGTGGCGACCCAGCAAGTCTGAGTCTATAGTGCTCCTCCCAAGACTTGGGTAAAGTGGATCACCCACCCCCACCACACTCACCAAATCATTTATAATAGCTGTTTAATTTAATTAGTTGTTTAATATTAAATTTAAACAATCTAATATTTAGTAAAAATGACCAAAGGGAAGGGAGCCCGCAGCTCTCAGCAAGCAGGACCCCCTCACCCAACCTCTCCAGCTGCAGCAGAGGCGTCCACAGCCGCCCCGGGGGACTTACCTACAGTGACAAGCCTTGTAGAAATGATCTCCAAACTGGATGCGAAGATCAACGCTTTTATTGAAGAATCCCGAAATCGATGGGACTCACTCTCGGCTGCACTGCAGATAATCGAGGTCGTCGAAAAAATATTCGTTTGCTGGGCCTTCCCGAACGGGAAGTGGAAGGCCAGCTTACAGCATTCCTCAAACAGTGGCTGCCACAGCTTTTAAATCTGGAAGCTGGATCAGGCCAGGTAAGGGTAGAATGGGCCTACCAGGCCGCAATACGCGGGCTCGGCTCGAACCAGCACCCACGCCCGGTCCTGTTCCGGTTGCAAAGCTACAGGGAGAGGCAGATACTCCTAGAAGCTTCTAGAAATCTTGGAAAAGACCCCCAAGCTATGATCTATAAAGGATCCAAGATCATGTTATTCCAGGACTTTTCTCCAGTTCTGGTCCGAAAGAGGAAGGCATTCGACGAGGCGAAAAAGCATTTAAGGGACTTAAATATTCAGTACTCCTTACGCTACCCGGCGATGCTACGCTTTAACCATGAAGGATCCGTGTATAACTTCAGATCGCCAGAAAAGGCAAAGGAATTCTTGGACTCTCTTAGATAAACTGTAAGAGATAATGGATGTTGGTTTGCCTTCCCCCCCACTTTGGTTTATATCCCCCCTTTTTTGTCTTTTTTCTTACCTTACTGTTTAATATTATCATGGGGGTGGGGAGAGGGATTTGATTTTCACCCCCCCTTGGCGTTGTTTTCTTTTATTATTTTATGTATATATGTGGGTATGTATGTATGTGTGTGGATATGTATGTATATATATATATAATATATATATATAAAAGCTGGGGGGTTTGGTTGGTGTTGGTGGGGGGAGGTGGTTACCTTATTCTATTTTACCTCTGTCTTTAGGAGCAGGGTTGTTTCTCCCTTGTTATTTTGTATTATTATATTTAAATATTATTTGTTGAGGTTGTAATTTTATAGTTATATGTTTATATATGGTATTAACATTACCAAATATATCCAGGTGTTGGTATGGGTGGGGGTAGGGGGTAGGGCGCTCACTGTTAACTCTATCTTTGTATTATATCTGAATTCTCCTCATTTTATTGAGGAGCACCTGGGTCAAGGGTGGGGCATTGGTTGGGAGAGGATATGATGGACGTTTGGAGAGGAAGTGACACCCCCTGGGAACAAGGGGGAAAATCTCCACTTAGATACGTTTTATATTTTTTTTATCTGGAAATAGTTTTTTATTATACTGTTGTGAGTGTATTAGAGAGCCTTTATTTTTGTAAATTTTATATACTCTATGCTTGGGATGTTCTGGATAGGGTTTCCCCTCCCGAGGGATCTTGGATTTGCCCAGATGATTATGGTTGATCAGTTGGTTAAGTGGTGCACCTGGAATGTCAAGGGGAGTAATTCGCCAGTCAAAAGGAAGAAAATATTATCAAATCTTAAGAAAGAAAGAGTTGATATAGCTCTCCTACAGGAGACACACCCGTCGGATAAAGAACACTTGAAATTACGACAGGGTGGATTTGATCAGGCCTCTTTTTCTTCTTTCAGCTCAAAAAGCAGGGGAGTTGTTATTCTTGTTCGGAAGAATTTCCCTTTCAAAATCCTAAATCAGATAAAAGACGAATCTGGACGATATATTTTGATTAAAACCCTCATAAATGGAGAGGAATATGGGATTTTAAATTTGTACTGCCCCCCCGACACACCCCTTTAAATTTATAACGGAAGCCTTTTCAAACTTGATGGCTTTTGGTGCCCGTCATACAATTATAGGGGGAGACTTTAATTGTATTATGGATCCGGAAATAGATAGGATTCCCAAGAGTACTGCAGGAGTATCTCCCAGATCTAGACAATTGGTGGATCTGAACAAAGAATTAGGATTAGTAGATGTATGGAGATGTCTTCATCCACAGGGCAGAGATTTTTCTTTCTACTCCAATCCACATAAATGTCATACCAGAATTGATATGTTTTTTGCCCTCTCGATTTTTTAAAAATTCCATATCATCCTGTAAAATAGGTAGTATAGCAATTTCCGACCACGCTGCTGTATATATGGAAACTAAGGCGAGGAACAATGGATCATCCCCTTGACATTGGCGTATGGACCCCTTCCTAATGAAAGATAGTAAATTTGTAAAGTACTTCTCTCAAGAATTTAAAACTTTTTTAGAAATTAATTCAGGTACGGCTAGCAACCCATCAATGATGTGGGAGACCATCAAAGCATACACGCGAGGTTTGATCATCTCCTACTCAGCGACCCAGAAAAAATTGAAGGGAGAACAACAGCGTCTGCTTGAAGCTCATTTAAAAGCAGCTGAAACAGCATACACTGATAGACCTTCTATTACTAAATTGCAAAGGATTACGGCTCTTAGGACAGCTCTAAACACTACGCTTACTCAAACGGCTAAGAGGGAAAT